>NW_028256928.1:0-1200000 GCF_035046125.1 Drosophila serrata | reverse complement strand
AACTTCGAACTGAGTTTTAAAGTAACCCTAAAAAACCTACACTTTTTCTTGATGTTTCATTTGAATCCCTTATCATTTCTATTAAGTCAAACCAATAACTAATCACATGTGTCAACTCGGTTGGGACTGCACCCTCAGATACATTACAGCCTTGCATATGTGCGCAGGACAGCGGTAAATAATCCTTTCTGAAATGGCGCACAAAGCCAAATTAATTAATGTGCCACACAGCCGGAATTTATGCCTTGAACAGACATCGACCCAACACGAGGCCGGGGGCACACAGATGTTACAGGTGAGGCCGGAATAGATGGGATGGGATGTGGCATTAGGGAGGATGTGGGCTCGTTGAGCTCATAATTACAGCCAACAGAGGAGGGCCACAAATCGATGATGCTATTGAAACTTTCAGCCGGGTACAATGTTTTTGCATATTTTAGTTGGTAAGTTATGGCCCGGAGTTGGCTACTAATTGAAAGTACACACCGATGGGCAACCATTATGAACTCGAACTCATTGATTCCGCAGCGATAAAAGAGTAGGAATTATGAAAATGAAAATGTTTATTATTATCGTTGGCGCACACGGAATCCTGTCGACCGAGATGACAAAGCATAATAAATGGCCCGATTTTACTCCGGTCTGGCCTAGCATTTGCTCTGCTCAGTTCCCCGGTCCTGGCCCCTGGCCGCAATGCAGTGTTTTAATGAATTTTTAATTAGTAGCAATTAATATGGTAATTTGTTCAGTTTCAATCGCTGAGTGCCATGAATACGACACTAGTAATTCGGATTGCAATTTCAAAGGACACTCGGTTTTCTGAGGTGGGGTTTATGGCGTAAACTAGACAGATTAATAACAAATGGCATTTGGTCTTCAATAAAGTGACTATTCCGACTATCAAAGATATTTGATAGTATATACTTTTAAGTACTAAAGAGGGTAAGCAATATTCTTTTAAATAATATGCATTTCCCTCAGTAATAATCATACCATAAGTAAGCTTTAACCACATATGCACAATATATCAATTGTCATGTTTCCTTTGCTCCTGCATGACTTTGTTTATAGGCTTAATGAATTCCTTGATTAGTAATAATCTCAACTTAATCTTAACCATTTATTTACACTCATTCCCCGAACGGAAAATACAAGTGCGCCCCCAAACAAGTCCATCAGCTCTGTAGCATGCCAGGGAAGCCAGCCAGCCAGCAGATTAATTGCATTAATTAATCGCCTAAAAAGGAACTCAAAAATGGGGAAGGCAAGTACTAAAGCAAACAGATCTCCAGACCCAGACAGACTCGCTCCGGACAGATGTAATAGCACGCAATAAGTTTGGAACCGACGAAGGAGATGGGCGGCGGCAAGTGGATTTCCGGTTTTCATTAAGCTCCGACCGAGACGGACCAAATGCAAAACATTCTTTGATATTGCTGCAGAACGATTTGTTTGTTTAGCAACCACAGGATAACCATAGCGCAATTTCATAATTAACATCGGGTTGCTGTTCTATGATTATAATGGGTACTGAAAACTCGAAAGCTGAGACCTGACTGACCGTGCTCGTTGGGCCGGAATGGCATGAATTTTCGACGATTTCCCTTGGACTTGATGATTGATCATTCCCAGCGGGTGAGCCGGTGCCAGTGCCACCCGTCGAACTTGTAATGTATCCTGTAATCGAGTGTAATCCTGCAGGTCCTGCACAAAAGTCACCCAGCTGGAGTCCGCTTCTTTGTTCGCTTTTCCCCCGAAAATGGTCCAGTAATCATCATCGTCTCGGCTTGAGTGTTCACATTGTACAGATGGTATTAGCTTTTGACGGTTTTATTGGTCAATTGAAGGAGCTTCCTCTATTGACATTGACTCTGATATAATTCAAGTAATTATGCTTCGCTTTTTTGGGGCTATTTAATCTTTGAAGATTTTATTAATTGAATTTAGGGATGTATTGGATTTATTAAACTTTATTACTTTTCCTGGATGTACTTTATGAGATGAAAATATAAGGTTTAACTACGTATTATCATTAAGTTAAGATATATAAATAATATGACAGTGATGGAAGGGTTTTTAATTGAATAAAAGAGTAGGAAAGACTTATATATATATTTCAAAGATTGGTGATATATATATTTATTTATACTTCTTTTATTGAAAGGTATATTCCAAAGATTAATTAAACGTACATGATCAAAAATATAGGTTGCAAAGAATTGCAAATTCCAAATTATTGATTTTTTAGTTAATATTTAATCAATAATATCTAATTTCAATAGTTCGTTTTCCTTCCGTGCATACAGAGTTTGTTACTTATCCGCTGACATTAGAAGTCATCGAGTCCTATACCAATCAACTTTATCTGCCAATGCTCGACGGCAGCTCTCCCCTTGTCGTTTCATCAACAACCGGCTGTCCCAGGAGTCGAAAAAAAATCAAAATCAAATGCCATAGCAAAGTGGATTTTCCACCCTTTTTATTAGCAATTCCTCACCGAGAACCAGGCGCATACGCGTCGGTGGTGCGGCCACCAGTTGGGGGTGGGTTTCTGTGGGTTTCTGGACCTGGATTTGGGTGTGGGTTGAGTCTCGGTCTCGGTCTCGGTTCGGGTTCGGGTAATCCCACAATGAGCTACCATAATAGACGGCAAGCAAATTGAAGAGCTTTGTGGCCTGGTTGCGGTTGTCACCGTGGTTTTGGCTTGGCTTTTTCGGGTGGGATGCGGAATTGACTTGTGTGTTGCGTTTAACATTTGCGGTTTCGCACTTTTGCAACAATGTCCTTCTACCGGGGGAGATCCATCCGGGCTTTCGGCGTCCTGCCGTCCTGATTGTACGCAACAGGGTGGAAAGTTGAAGTGCATCCGGGAGTGGTCAGCCGGGGCTGTTGTTTGTCCGCTGGCCAAATTACGGGACGAGATGTTCTGTCATTATGCGAATTATGAGTGGGATAAAAGGCATTAGGCAGTTCATTCATTTTTTCGCTTTTAGTCACCGGGTTTTAGGCTAATTGAAAACAGGGGGGGAGTGGAGAGAAGGCCTCGGCTCAGGTGTGCCATTTGTAAATGAGGCTGTTGATTTTTTCTTGGGTCCCTCAAAGGGGTGTTAGTTGAGTGGCCCGAAAGTATGCCACATGAATTTGTGATTCGGAATCCACTCTTTTTTCTATCCCCAACCAACCGACTCATTTTCCCTGGCCTTATCAGTTTTTCATGCTTGACATATTCCAACGGGCATAACCTATATGAATTATCGGGAGATCTTTTCTGTACTTGTCAAATTTTGTGACATTTTTCGGAATTTCAATTCTGACAGTTGATGAGCGGATACACACAAAGGGGGCGGGGCAGAAGGATATGTCGGGGGGAATGGCACCTGGATTTATGGGCAGCTTTAAGCCCAGAAACTGGCATCCTTGGGGGATGCGGGCCCCAGCTGATGTAATTAAATTTGCGACTGTGACAATTTCATTTGATTCTCCACACACCATGCTCCTTGAAGCCAGGACCAACCCTTTTGGTGTTTTGAAAAAACCCACCTCCTGCCCACGAATATGTCCCATTTTTTGCCAAGAGGTTGAGTGTTGTTACATTATCATCGACATCGCAAGGGGCGCGCCCAGCTGCCGAGTGCGTGTCCTGCGAGAGTCCCTGCACTCCTGCACATCTCCGTTGGCTGCGGCAACTGTTTTGTAGTCGTATTATGTGTCATTCGCTCTTGAAGTGGTTTCAAATGTGCTCTTCTCCGCATTTTTTAAGTGATTTAATGGATTTTGCATACACGAGTTGTTAATTGCCGGAGGCGACTTCAATTAATGGCCCAGCAGTGATAGAGGATATGTCGCCCTGCAGCCTTTTCGAGGGTCCTGCGAAATGCAATCAGCCGGAAATGACTTTCTGGCCGAGCCTCGACACTTGACAACTGTAACTGTCATTGCAAAGAGATCTTAAAAATGGTTCCAATGAATGCTTAAGTAGAGTCTAAACTGTTATATAAAACTTAGATCTAATTTGTGTAATATTTTTGCTATTTATATAAAAAGTTTCTAAGAAAAATTCTAATTAAGTAATAGTTTGCTTTTCTAAGATTCCTGTCATTATATTTATAAATATATTTCTTGTCTGCCCCGAAAAGCATGCTCCAACAAATTCTACTTTTCATTATTGAAAACTCGCATCAAAACCTTCAATGCTCATTCACCACAAAATGAATCCTTTACAGTTGTGCATTTCGGTTCTTTTTTTTCCATTTTCCAAAGCAAAAACGTTTAATTAAAGAATAACAAAAGCCTGGCAAATCGACGAGGGAATCATTCCATCAAACTGTCAATAAGCAATTCATTTGCAAATGCGATTGCCACGAGCGAGGGTTGGCCAAAAGGGAAAAAAGGTAAGCAAAAGAAATGTCTCCGCATTCGTAGGTGAGTTGGTCCATGTCATTGTTTGTCAAAAAGCCATTTGCAAGTGTATCGAATTTCGGGAATCGGGAGGCAAAAGTTATCTCGAAATGGCTGAGAGCATGGAAAGTTATTTATACGAAACAGGGAACGCTCTGCGATTTAAGAATATATTTCTAGATAATTCTATATGGGAATACTCGATTTATTTGTTAATATATCTAAGCCCAATTTATTTAAAGTTTTTTTTTTATATTATTTTACTTACTTTTAAATTCAATTTTTGTAAAGTTTTCCACTTATATGTGTTTATATTGAACCAAAGTAAGAGCAGTCCTTCTGCGTTCAAATCCACTTCCCATAGAATGTCTGATGGCCATGCGTTTTGCGGGGGCTGAAGGTGGCGCTTCGTTGATGTCCCTAGTGCCCTCCATTGCCCCGCTGTCCTGGTGTTCCTCGGCTGTGGCAACCTATCGAGGTATCGCATCGCCCCCATCTAACCGGGGAGCCTGACATTTGCGCCTCCTTGCTTCATGCACAATCGACGGCTCGATTTAATGGAAAAAATGGATTTCACTCTTCTGCGCCGGCTCGCTCTGCGGTTCCGCCATTGTTCCCGGGACAAAGGACCAAACCGACGAATGTGCCAGCATGAAAAACGAAGGGAAAAGACAGCTTGGCTTGGCCACAAGTAGAGCGTTTAATGAACGCCTCCCTCGGTGGGAATCCCCATTCTTTCGCACAGCAAATCGAAAAATTGTAATTGAAGCCCTGCTCTGGCAATGAGAAACTTTTTGCAATAAGACTACAGAAAAAACTGTCAATGAATTCTCTCGTTATTGCTGTGGCCGCTGACAAGAGCGTTTGCCTTAATTAATTGTGGTTTGAGGTTTCGGTTACGAGTGTGCCACCAAAACATATGCGGTGGGGGAAAAGTTTAGATATCCGCCGGGCCAACACTTGATTTAAATTTAAAATGCCGGTGGCAGCAGAACATGGCGAAAAAATGCCAATTTTTTTGTTGCTGAATCTGGAGCACAATGCAACCGCGATAAGCAGTGTGAAGCGTATAGGAAATTAAATTTTTTCCAATCAAAAACATTTCAATGGCAGTTCACACTCAATTCGAGAGGGGGGAAGTTGGACTGGGGATACAGAGATACATATACAATCGGCGTTCTCGGTGGCCTGGAGTTGGGATTTATTTGTTGGCAATTGTGTCAATAAACTGGCAAAAATGTATTCCCTCCCTCTATATGTGCGTCGATACTGAACAAGTTTGTGCCAAATATAAATTTTAATGAATCCATTTAAGTGGAAAAAGATTTCCAAATAAAAAGCTTTGACTGTAGGCTTCAATATTTTTGTATAACAATAAAAGAGATTTAAGTTATAGCAAAATATATTTATTAAATTCAGTATGATATTAAGCCAGAAGCTTTAGGAATGAGGGGTGCCCTGTGCCTGCACTAAGGGGAGACAGCTGAGAGACCATAACATTAAATCACTTAAAGTGTCAACATAGCCCTGGTCATTGTACCAAGTGCAAGTCCAGATGGCATCATTCATTATCATAATCTGCAACATCATAAAGCAATTTGGATGCCCCGGACTGAGTTTGTTTTGCGTCTCCGCCACGGATGTGTGCCCGAACTGGTGCTGGTGGCTGCTGCTCTTGGAAATCTTAATTACTGGCCCCCACTATTTGGACCAGAACTTGACCCCGTCCAGGACGAGTGTGGCGTGTCAGGGGCAGTTCCCCGGGCTGACCGTAATGGGGGTTAATTGGTCTGTGGTGCGCGACACGCATACATCTTGGTAATTGGTCGGAGGAGCGAGTGAAAGGCCATATGGACACTGGTGGCACTTTCACTGCTAGAAGAGGCCCTGAGCTCACTTCTAAATTAATTTATGGGGCGTTGCGGTTGTATTAATTTCGCATGCTTTCTCTAGAAATTGCCACCCCAACGCAATTGTTGCGCTGTGTCATTGGACTTTCTTCAACTTGCACAATTTATGGTTTCATTATGTTAATTATTGGCAATTGCCGGGCACTGCTGTCTCGAGATAACCTCTATGCACTTTCTTAATTTAGGATAGTTCCTAGGAAGGGTCCCCCCTGCCACATAGAAAGCATTCCACAAAAGCCAGTCCAACAATGCGGTCCAGGCCATTAGCCACTGCCGTCCACCTGCCAACGAGTCCTCTTTCATATCCCAAATTGAAACTCATTGTTGTCGCAGCCAAAAAAAATGAAATAAAAACAGACAAACAGCTGAAACCGCGATGGACAATGCCACAAATTGCATGTGGGATAATGGACGGGGATTGCATATAGAATGGATGGATTTTGTGAGCAAACACAGCCGGACCTGGGAGACCCGAGAAATTTAAACTGGTGAAAACAGAACTTTAAATCTGAGCCATCATTAATCAAGGTGCATCACAGCCTTGGACACTTTCACTCCCCTGAATTTTCATTAGCCAACTGTCAAGCGTCAAAGGCTGTTAACGATTCCCCCGAATCCTAATCCAATCATGATTCCTGATTCTTGATCCCAGAATTCTCCTCCTCCTGCTGCGTGGGCGTTTGAGTGTCCTGTCCTGAGGGTGCTTTGGCTTGGCCCTAATTGTTATTTGGACAAATTGTTTTTCGCTAACCAGCCAACGATTAATGATGTGGTCAGTCCTCCAAGTTGTGGGGTTGGTAAACCATAAACCGCATCGGTTGTCCTGCAAATGTACAAGGCCTTTCGCAATTAAATCTGTTCTAATTACCAACAATAAGACAATTAAAAAAATATGCCGTGAATCTTGTAGAAGACTTTTGAAAATATCAAAAGGAAATCCCAATTAAATGCAAGGAAAGGGTTAATGGGGGTTTTGGGTAAACAATTTATGGAGTTCGGTGGGATAAAGTAATTAGATTTGTTAAATTAGGAAGAATGAGTTAGAAGACTATATATATTTTAAAGAAATTTCAGACATCTTAATTACAAATAATTATTTTTTAATAATAACGTTGGAACTGTTCCTAAATTATTGCAAATTGAGTGTCCTTTAAAAACCATTTTGTTGGAGTTTGTGTATTTTTTTTTTGTAATCGTACATATATTTTATTGTTTCATCATTACCTTGCAGGGTATTTAATACTATGGAGGAGTCATTTCCGACCCTATAAACCATATATATTCTTGATCAGAATCAGCAGACGAATCGATTACGCCATGTTTGTTTTTTAATTTTTTTAAAATTTTCCAAAAATTTGAAAATTTTATAATTAAAATTTTATAGTTAAAATTGTCAAACTTAGGCAAATTTTAAAATTTTAAATTGAGTATGCTGTTTTGTTATCCTAATACAAACTAACATGGGAAAGCATTCCGATTTGAAATTGATGAATTTTTACCAAGTTATGATCAATTTCAAATGCCACTTTCAGGATTCAACTTCAAGCCGCAAGAGTGTGCAAACTTTGATTTCCCGAAGTTAAATTTATTTCTCGATTTTAACGTATATTTCTTAAAAATTATATAAGTTTATCTGGACAAAAAGACCCTCTAGAATGTGACAAATGAATTGATGAACACGAATGCATTTCAATTCAAATGAGTAAATTATAAAAGTCCCAACCCCTGCTTATAAAATCAAAAACTATTTATATTACTGGCTGCTGCTAATTATTTAATATAATAGCTAATGCAGATATAATATGATATTGGAATACTCGTATTCAAATGTCGAGCTCCTCAAATGGCAGCTGCTGTCTGGCATAAAAGTCCTTGTCTGTCTCATAGATGATGTAGCTGACACGCGGATGGTTGGAAGTGATCGGATCATTATTTTTCTCCAGGGCGGCCACCATGTTCACGTTCGCATTGAGTTCGGCGAGCAGCTCCATAATCATTGCGTAGGAGACGCGGAACTCACGGGCACCCTCGTCGAACCATTGCTCCAGAATCTCTTGGTTAGCGACCAACTCTTGATCGGTTTCCGAAAACAAAAACTTTATGCGGACGCCGTGGAAGCCGCGCAGAGCCACATAGCTGATGATTTTCTTCGGAGCTATCTCGGATGGCTGGATCAGCTGGGGGGGAGTAGTGGGTCCATATGGAGGTGATTGTGGAGTCACCATGTACTCGTCCGCTTCTTGGATACTGGAGTTGAAGCTGCTGCTACTGGTATAGCTGTTATTTATCTCGATGTCACCCTCGCTGCTGGTGTCACTCCGATCCGGTGAATTCCGTTCCGGCGACTTCCGTTCATCCCCGTAAAGTTCATGCTCCGTGAGACCGGGCATCTGGGAACGCAGGAGGTACAACTGCTGAGTGTCCACCATCATCTGCAGGTAGTGCACCTGGCCATCGGGACGCACGGCCTTCAGTAATAAGCGAGTCTTGTCCGGGTTGATGAGCTCGGCGTCATGGAGCAGGCGCATCATCAACTGGGTGGCGGTCACATGGCCAAAGATCTGCCTGAACTTAACCGGAGACTGGGCATTAGGACCGTCAGTCTTCACGCGGAGTGCGTCTGCGAACAATCGGATGGCCACGTCCTGGCCCAAAACGTCGCCAACGACCTGTCGACAGCGGGAACATTCCAAGCGACGACGTCTCCAGGAGCGGGTCACCCCGTTGCCCAACATCAGAAAGCAGATCACCACGTAATTCAATCCATAGAAGAGCTGGTCCTCCTGCGGATACACCGGGATCTTGTGGCGTCCGCAGAAGAAGCTATGCGGACGCATTGTTATCACCGGGACCGGCTGAATCCTGAGGTATTGCTGACGCCGAATTACCTCATTGGCACAATTGCTGCAGTGAAGGGAGCAGGGCGCGCTGGAACTGATGCGAAGCGGCAATTCACCCAATTTTACATCAATGATCACATCCGCAATCTTCCGGACATTTACTCGTTGGAGAATGAGTCCGAAGGTCACATTGCTGGCCCTCTGACTGGCCGCACCATAATAACGATCGTCCTCAAACTTGACGGTCAGCTCGAACATATCATCCAGAACAATGCGATACTCTACATTATTCTCGGTGTAGGAGATCCCATTGGGAGCCACCTCGATTGCCTGGGCGCCGGGTATGAGGAGAGTGTCAGGCTTCAGCAGGTCAAAGGATCTGAGCAGCACGACACTGATGAAGCTGCGTTGGCTGAAGTAAGATATGACCACCTGATCCAGTGGCATTGTCTTGAATTCTTCTTTTTCTTAGGGTTTTTATTATTTAGATAAATTCAGAACCGCCTCAAGGTTTTTATTTTAAAAAGTACAGATGAAAAATTTCTTGTGAAAAGAGTGCAAAAAACGCGTCGCTTGCTGCAATTGATTAGATTAGATAATGCTGGAAACATTATCGATATATATTGCCATCGCATTACACTAGGGTTACAATTTTACAGAATTACCACTAACCAAATATTATAAATTCAGTACTATGTGCTTGCGATGTAATATTGAACGCAATTTATTATATTCCTGACAGTATATTCCTGATTTCATTGTGCATTGCAAATTATTTCCAGTAACGCTGACCTTTTTTTGATTAAAAGTTAATCGTCCATCTGAGTTCGCTCTTTAAGAGAATTATCCTCGAAAAATTACCCATTTCATTCGATTGTGCCGCCTGAGCAGATTTTGTGTCCTTTGAAGTTGCGCTAACTGAACAATTTGGCTTAACCAAATTGTCCTGGCACACACCTTTTAAAGCTCTTTATCGAGGGCTTAACTGGGCAGGTTTTCACTTTTGTTTTTTGATTTTTTGGTGAGTGGGCGGATGATGGGTTAGGTGGAGTATCGCTTTTGGCGGATGCCAGGCGAGACCCAGGACGAGACCGAGACCCCGTGGCTCTATTGGACAGGAGATAACGCCGAGGCCGGAAAAAAAGTTTTGCGTCATAATAAATAATTTCAGCGCATTCGTCTGGAAGGATTAAGCCATCAGAACCTGTTTTGGTTTGACTAACCATTTTTGTTTTGCCGCTTTAAATGGGTATTTCGGGTTAAATTGAGACCAGCATTTTTGTGAGTCAAGCAATTGAAACTCTTAAAATACAAATCGATATGATTTGAACGACTCTGTTACTGCAACTTTGTTAAAAGATAAACAAAATTTAATTAACTCTTAAAACATTAAGTGAAATTCATGTGGGACAAGACAATATTTGGGGGACTCGATAACGAACGAATGGATTTTTATCTTCACTTAAATAAGATAAGATGATATTGGTACTGCACTACTTCTATTTTAAATATACGCTTCTGACATTTCGGAAGTTACCTTTAATTGGTGAATTTTTCAGGCAGATTCATGTGAGCCTCTTTAGCTCAGTGGCAGAGCACTGGTCTTGTAAACCAGGGGTCGTGAGTTCAATCCTCACAGGAGGCATCGAGTTAGCTTTCTTTTTAATTTTACTATTTTTTTTATATTTTCTTTGACAAGAAAGGCCCTGCTAATGCCCAGCTTGTTTGTTCTATTTTCTGTTTGCCACAGCTCTTTCATAAGCATATCAATCCACCTCGTCAGGTCCTGCTTAACCCCTCTTAAAGCGCAAAAGCCAAAAGGGAAATGTCACCCACAAATGTGTATTCAATTGAGATATTTTGCGGTTCCGTTGACAAAAGAAAATGTTTTACATTTTTAATTAGAAACTCACACAGACCCCGCGAGTGAGCAGAACCCGGGCAGGAGCAATCATGTGTGACATTATCTCCGACAGGACATCAAGCGAGTTCCTTTCCCACCACCGAAGCCGAAGAGGTCCTGCGGTTTGAGTAAATACTGGTAACGAGAGTGGCGTGATATGCCCAAGGACTTGCCAAGGATACGGCAGCTTAGACTATTAGTTGACATCCTTGTGTCGGGGGTAAATATTGACACAAATGTTTTTGAATAAAAATCGACCCCCAGCGACTTTGCAACTCGTCGGCGTGCTTTTAATTATTTGTTTATGCTAGCTGCGGCTTCACTGCCTTCCTATTTGTTTATAATTAAAGCTCTGGCATTTCTCCTTACGCATTTTCCGTTGGCATAAATCACTTTAATTTTGATTCTCATTCAACTCCTTAATTAAAAACCAACAACGCGACCCGAGCGACAGCAGACAATGAGCCTGCCTTGTTGTTAATTAATTTGGCCTCGACTCGTATGCGCAGGGCAGGCAGTGGCAGTATTAGCCAATAAATCTCACCCAGTCGCCACCCACTACATTTTTAGCAAACATACCATTAATATATATCTACATATATGCATGCATATTTGAAACTCCATTATTGGTGGCGGTTGCATTCGCATTATCCTCTTGACTGTATTGTTTGGCAATGTTGATTTATGATATGTGAAAAATGAAATCGGAAAGAAAGTAAGAATTCATTATGCAAAAGTTGGACGAGTTGCAAAGTCAAAGGGTGAACTTAAATTAAATAATACTATATAATATTTTAACAAGAAAAGAATCTATCTTCGGGGTAGTCCAAATTTGTATATGCTCGCAGCTTGAAAATTGTCCAGGGATCCAAATCGAAAATCAATTATAACTAAGTCAAAAATACTTTAATTTCCGTTTCTGAAAATTTTCATATGCCCTGTTGTTTATTAGGTTAAGCAAATCTGCTTACTTCAATCTTAATTTTAAAAAAAATCCAATTTTGGCCAATTTTTGACAATTTTAACGATGTAACCCCTTATAAAAATTATAAATTTTTAAAAATTTCGAAAAATTTATTTTCTTACCAGACTAGGCTAGATATATTAGTCTGTTGATGCTGATCAAGAATATATATGGTTTATAGGGTCGGAAATGACTGCTTCACTGCGGTTGTAAACCTATAACAAAAATTATTATACTCTGCAAAAGATACGTCTTTTTAGGTCTATACCCGGAAAAGAAAAGTAGTAAAATACTTTGTCTATTAAATTAATAGATTTCCAGTTTATATTAATATTAATCTGCTGAAATATATGAATTAATTCTGATAGAATCATCCTCAGACTTACTTTCTCCGATCGATTCGGTATTAGGCGACGCCACAAAGTATGCAGCATTTTTAGCTGACTCAGTTACATATTCGCTAAGAGAAAAGTTAAGCCGAAGGGATGGCAATTTATCATTTTAGACTGTTAAGCAAGTGTTGACTGATGAGCCCCCGGGGTGGAGTGGGTGCTGTGGGTCTGTGGGTGTGAGTGTTGTGGGCCAACAGGGGTGGCCAAGTCGCCCCCTTTTAACTTTTGAGCTCGCCACAACTGACAATTGGCCTTGCTGCTCGGCTGCCTCTTGCCGTTGGTAATTAATTTTGATGGAGGACACATTGCGCTTAGTTGGCTCAGTTCGCCCGCAGATGCGACCAGGTAAGGACAACTTTTTCGGACGACTTGGGGCC
Source organism: Drosophila serrata (assembly GCF_035046125.1). Classification (NCBI taxonomy): domain Eukaryota; kingdom Metazoa; phylum Arthropoda; class Insecta; order Diptera; family Drosophilidae; genus Drosophila; species Drosophila serrata. The sequence continues at coordinate 1,187,216 of NW_028256928.1, read as the reverse complement.
GGGAATTAATCTGCATCTGGCCAGCAGCTGCGGCAAGGACAGGATTTTTGGTGTTTTAATTTTTGTTGCTGAGGCTGCTGCTGCTGCTGCTGGTCCATCAATGTCTGGTTGGGTCTAGCCTGAGACAAAAGCTATTAAGGGAATTAAAAATGCATGAAGCTAAAAATGGGTTTTCACTCTCAAGTCCTCAGCTGGGGCTTCAAGGTGCGTGGCACTTAGTTAATTAGGGGGGCTCGCGCGCTTCTGCAGAGATGTCTGTGGCATTTTGCTTGGCATAAAATATTTCATAATTCATGGATTCAATTGTTTTCCGTTTCTGCGCAGATGGATTGCATGTTCCTTTGACTGCAATTACGCGGAGCAGCAGATCGCATTTAACTGTTTGTGCACTTTGCCTGCCAACTGCGGTTGGGCCACGCCCCCAGTTCAATCTCTCCTCCGCGATCTACGCCCGCACCCTTTTCTAATTTCTTGGGAATTAGAGTTGAGAAATTATGAGCTGGCAGGCCGTACATTTACCCATTCATTCACTCGCCTATTTATTCATCTGGCTTAATTGTTGAAGACAATAATGATTGGGCAGATTATTACATATACGTTATGCTGATGATGAATACCGAGGGCAGAACAAAACTCTTTTATTTAGTTTCTTTGAAACCCAGTTCCGCGTGCGACTTGGATACTCTTTGCTTGAGGGGTATTTTGTAGTCAAAGAAAGTAGACAAATACATAAATTTTGAATTGCTTACAACTTTAAAAATAATACTTTTAGTCCCGGTAGGTATTCCTGATGCTTATTTAAAGAATAACCCCGTAATTATTAGTCATAGAAAACACCTCCTATATAACTATTACTTTTCCTGAAGATCCCTAAAGAAAAGCTTATGTATTATGTCTTCAAAATAAAGTGTATTCAATTGTCGTCAGTCTCTGAGCTCGTCCCATTCATCTTCGACATGTTTTTATTGTCTCCTTCTAAGTTCTCGCTTTGCGGTTGCACTTTGCGGTTTGTGTTTGTTGTGTTCATTAATTGTTCTATTAGTTTTAATTGATGGTGGCACTTGCAAATGCACAAAGTTGAATTGCTGTGGGATAGATACGACGAGGCAGGCCACTTTCCCGACCCGGAGAAAGGGGAGAAAGCAGCGGGCGGGAGGCCAAGAAGATTAAGATTTCTGGACAAGCAGTCACTCTGGTCCCGGCATAACCATGGGTAGTACGACTTATTGATGGCCAAGATGAGATAAGTGCGGCTCAGTGGCCATCGCAGCCGGCTGCTGCGATCGTGATTATCTTCTTTGCATGTTGGGTCAGCTGCCTTCGATGCCTCCGATGCCAAAATGCATCTCGAATGGCTCGCGACCACGATGACGTTGCATGTTGCGGAGATGTGACACTTTTGCCGGGTCCCAGAAGTGCTTCCTCATCCTTGGAATTCCTTGAAGTCCCGGGAGCTCAGTTGAGTGCTGAGTGCTGAGGGGGCATTATGGCGATAAGCGATTAACGATGGGCGATAAGCCACCCGCTGGCTGTGTTTTTTCGGCACGAGAATAAGTTGTCGTCGAAGGTTTTTGCATACTTGCCACACTCCGAATGGCAGCTGGACTGGCCTAAAAACCCACAAATTGCGTTTTGACCAGATCCAACGCCAGCCATGGACAATCCGATTATCCGCTCAGTCGGCTGTCCTTTTGGAGGGATCCCGCCAAACTGTCTGCTAATGTCACACGCCTCTCAGGAGCCTTTTGTCCTTTGTCCTGTGCGGGGTCATTGTTTCTCTAACAAATTGATTCAGCAGGAATGGGACGGAAAAACAAACGGACACAGGAAGACCATCTTGCCGCATCTTACAGCCTGCGATCTTGGCTCATAGATTAGCCAGTCCAGGGTCCAGTCCAGGTCTGGCATTGTCATAGCTATGCTATTTCAGTACAGAGAAAGAAAAGTATATGTATTCCAGATATTGCGAGTAAGGGGAAAACATTTTGGTATATACAGATTTCTTTCAGTGCTGCAAATACTGCAACTGCTGCAATATCGAAGACATTTTCGGGGGCCTGAGCCTGGTCATCTGAAAACGCATTGTCCTGCACTGTGTGGCTCGAATTTGTATCGCCTTCTTGAAATCTACTTAGCACACAATGGCGTTGGAATAGTCTTATTGCTTTTTGAGTGCTATTTGCGTAAGATTTATGGTTTGATTTGGGTGCTCAACTGCACACATTTCCCGGATCGAACTTTCATAACTCGCCGCAACACACAGAGGCGGAGAGAGATGATGATGCTGCTGCTCCGGCGGCGGCTCATTATGCGAAGATTTTCACCATTCGCCCGGGCTCAATTACCGACTGCCTGACAGATGAGTTCAACTTCGTGATTTTGCAGATTTTCGAAACTCAATTTAGGCAGCCAGACAGCGATATTCAAATGTTGTCAAAGTCGTCGATTATTCCAGGCAGCGCCTAACTACCGTTCCGAGAATGAAGCCGCGAATGCAAACAAACACCCACCTAGGCCACCTCTCGACACCTTGGCATTCGGATAGGGGGATCCATCGCACCCACTCCCAACTGGCCCGATAAATTTCACAAATCTCTCAAATCTCCTGGTCGCGACTCTTCAAAGATGTTTCGCTGGAAATGCACACAGAAAGCTGAAAGCCGAAAAACCCAAAAGACAGAAAAGAAAACTGCTCGAAGATGCTGCCCTGCCGCTGCTGTATTTATGGCATTTGCATATATTTTGCATAACGCAATCGATGGCATCGACATGGAAAATATGTTTGCCAGCGTCTGACTCTGACTCTGGGTATGGGTCTGGGTCTGGGGATGGCCATGGGTTCGAACCTGGTCCAGTGGATACTGGGTACGAGGTACTAAGTATTCTGCTATTCTTAATTCGGCTCGGATACAACACACATTTGCATAGAGATGCGCATAGATTTGCTGGGAAATGATTGTGATTGTGTGTGCGGTGTTTTTGGCTTCGGGTTCGACATCGGCTTCGGCTTAGTTGGCCATTTCCCACCGGCGAAAGTTGGCCAAAATGAGGCAGAGAGCCGCCCTCAATAAGCTGAAGGAGGGAGGGAGCTCGGAGCGAAGTTAATGTATTTATGTATTCGCGAAAAATGATAATTAAGTCTACTTGTCGTCTATCTGAAAAATAAAATCTAAACAAGATATTTTTCATGCTCAAAGTAAAACTTTTCCGCTACAACCAAAACGTGCGCGCCCCCGAAAGCAGGGCCCAAAGTATGCCAGGGGCGGGGCCAGGGCCGGCTGTGTCGCCAGGCTACCTCCAAGTATCTGGCTGAGATATTAATATTTAAAATTCAGTAGCAACTTTTGGCACGTTATTGTTCGACTCCGAAGCATTTTCGCCAAGAGATTGTTATCAAAACAATTTCTGTTCGCCGCTCTAGCTCTAAACTCTTAACTGCAGATGCAGATACCACCGATCCCAAAATAAAATAAAAGATTTTGTTTGCCCTCGAATGGAGCTGCAGATATATATTTTTTTCGGTTAAATTCAGTAGCAGTTGCTTGACCCGGCAACTGAACTCAAATTTATTTTTTTTTGTGCCTCCAGGCAAATTGCACTGCAGTCTGCAGGCTGATTGTCTTCAGCCAAAGGCAATAATCAACGACAGGCTGCCGGGCGACTGAGCCACTGAACCACTGAGACTCCAACTGCAACTGCAACGAGAGCAAATAAAATAAAGTCATGTTGCGGCCGCAATTGCGAGTTTGTTCAATTTGTTAGCCAAACAAAGTAGACATTAATTGAACCCGGAATCTGTGGCCCACAACTAAATGAAGTAATAAATGCTGCATATTTTTTTGTTGTTGTGAGAAGAGATTCGGTTTACTGCCTCTAACTGCGATTTGCGTTCTGCCTGAGCCTCTCACGTAGCAAGTGCCATAATTTGCAACACGTTCCCGGCCGGCCATCATCATCTTCATCATCTTCTTGGCCATCATCCGATGGCATTTTCCAGCGGCAACATGCAAAGGAGGCTGGTCGAGGGGCCGAGCAATCAACACCTGTCCGCGATGCAGGTAACCCTTCCACAAAGCAAGACGCGATTCGAACGCATAATTTAAGCCCGGCTCTATTACACGTTGATAATCCGTGACGATCGATTGCCCAGTGATATCCACGGAGAGGCAATTAAGTAATGTGGCTGCCAGGCCGGCAACCAGATCTCCAGATCCAGCTCCAGCCTCCCAGCCTCACAGTATCGCAGCATCGCAGTGCGGGAAATTCAAATTACATTTATTACGATCTGCTTTAATCTGGTTATTTAGTTCACTTATCGAAATCTGGCGCGAAGCAGTCGGGAAAATTTGTTAAAAAGATATTGGCATTTATGTTGTTATTAGGTTTTATTAATGGTTGCGGTTGCGGCTGGCCAGTCCCAGCTTTTGATAAGCCCTGACACCGCACATCCAGAAACCAGCCAGGGTCATTTTCACGTAGCGCAATCCCAGAGTTTCAGAGTTCCAGAATCGCAGAATCCCATTTCCAGCTAACAAAGATCCCCAACCAAAGTGCTTTTCTGGCCGCAATCAGAGATGGTGGTGATCTCGTGCTATTAGGAGATTTATTTGATCTGCAAGCTTAATACTTAAATTAGTTATTTAAAATTATTTTGAACTACTTGAAATATAATTATTATTTTACTGAATATATTTTGTACTTATTTTTATACCCTTGCTTCAGTGAAGGAGTCGTTCCCGACTTGATCAGCATGATCAGCCAAGTCGATCAAGACATGTCCGGTAAAAATACAAATTTTTGAAACATTTTCGAAATTTGAAAATTTTATAAGGGGTTTTACATCATTGAAACTGTCAAAAATAGGCAAAAAAAAGTGATTTTTTTTTTAAATATTAAACGATGGAGTCATTTCCGACCCTATAAATCATATATATTCTTGATCAGCATCGACAGGCGAATCTTTCTAGCTATCTGCGACAAAAAAACAAAATTTTATAAAAATTTAAATTTTTCCAAAAAAAGGAAAGGGGTTACATCGTTAAAATTGTCAAAAATAGACAAAATTTTAAGTTTTAAATTGAGTATGCAGATTTATTAACCTAATGGAAACTAACATAGGAAAGCATTCCGAATTGAAATGAATGAGTTTTTGACTCAGTTATGACAATTTTAAGCTATGATTTTTCGAAATAAAAATTGTCATATGAAAATATATCTTTTAAATCAGAGTTTCTTAGTTAACCCTTTTTATTCGTGTCACGACACTTAGACATATCCGATCGCTGGTTTTGGTGGCTATCACTGTGGAGATTTCCTTGGTTCTTGGCATTGCAGCTTTCCAACATTTTCCTTCGGTCTCACACAGCGCGCACAATTGACGCGTGTTGGTGATTGCCATTGCTGGTACCTTTCCATTTAATGGTGTCCATATGATTCACGGCCCTCTGCTCCGGACTCGGACCGAATCACCCGACTCCGACTCCGTTCCAAGCTCAGTGCATAGTGCACCCATCGGAGTAAAGTCCGCCAGGCAGCGAGGGCAACGAAAAATTCGTTAAATACAATTGGATTTTTCAGCTTCAGCTTTTCTGCTGCACTGACGACGTGGCCGGGGACGTTGATGATGTGCCTCTGCCGCCACCTCCTCGTGGATCTCCCTGTGTGCCGGGAATCGTGCAATCGCTGGGCACAAGTAAAGGCAAAGGCTTTGGCTTTGGCTTTGGCACTGGGACTTGCACTGGGACTACGACTTAGACTGGCACTCCCCCGCGGTGTGCCCTCCGCCCGGCTCCCTCCTGCTCTCTTGGCCCCTTACAAAAACAATTGCAATTTTCAACTAATGCTTATTGCGGGAAATCAGTTTAGGAAAAGCCAAAGGAGTCTGCTTCGACGAATATGTGTGTGCACTGGAAAGAAATGTGCGAAGCTTTGGTGTATTAATAATAAAGTATCTATAGACAAAGGCAAATCTATTCAAGACCTTCTAAAATAATTTCCTTTTTGAATTTCGACTTTTAAATTATACATTTTGTAGATTGTTTTAAAGAGTTATCAATACATTTTCAAGTGTTTTGGAAACGCTGTCGGAGGCAGGGGTCGGATTAGGAGTTGGGGCTGGAGCTGATGCTGCTGCTGGAGATGGAGAAGGAGTTCGAAGTCATAGACAGAGCAGAGTCACCGTCACAGTCACCTGGGCTGAACTCTGGGCGAACTCGCTGGCTGCAGAGTGGAGCAGCGCACTGTGAAAAGGTGAGTCCAGTCCACTAACAGTCGCCCCTTTGATGAAAACTGTAAATTTACGAACTTTACTTTAATCACCGAACATGAATCGCGCACAGCATGGAGCTGGCGAGGCTCGATTCTGATACCAATCCTGTATCCCCCCAAAAATCCCCAACTCTGGACCCCTCTCTCTCTCGCAGTGGCTTCATAATCATCATCTTCATCGTCTTGGTCTTCTGCCGCCGAGATGCTGTGCTGTTTTTGGTTACTTGGTTTTGGTTTTGGTTTTGGTGCCTTTGCCTTGGGTTTTGGGTGTCGAAATCTCTCGACCTGTGTGTGTAAGTTATTTAACTTTTGTTGCCTTTTGAAATTTAATAATTTATTTTGTAGATTAATTGGGTTTAATTAAGTGGTAACGATGTTAAATTATGGATTTGTGCATTAGGTTTTTAGTTGGGGATAGCAGATGTTGCCTATAGCTTGCTTTAATTTTCTTGAATAACTTAAAATCTGTAAAATACCTATAGAAAATCCTCTGTATCTCTGTAGATACCGATTCTCCCCCAGAAAAATCCTCTTCTCACCATCGACAAGCAGGTCCATAAACTAAGTTGAACAACTTTAGCTGTTTGCATGTTTCAGCTGGCCGAGTGAAAATATTTCTTAGCATTGCGACGCATGTTCAGAGTTTTGTTTGCTGTCGTTGTTTTCATGTTTTGATTTGCAACACGCCGGGATCCCTTTGTCCTCCGGTCAGCAGGAGTAGCCAAGGGAGTCCGAGTGCCACAGTGGTGATGGAGTGGCCCAGGGAGCGGCAGCAGGCGATAACAGGGAGCAGGAAGGCGCTCATTGACTTTGCCCTCGAAGTTGTCATTTGGTGCGTTGGCCGTTGCTTCCGATAACCCAGAGCACACAAAAGAGTTCCAGACATTACACATAGAGAAAATATTATCGTTAGTTATTTATTTTTATACGATTTTGTTACTAATGATACCAGATAGGAAGGGTTTAATCATTTAAGGGAGAAACGGTTTAATAAAACTTAACATGTATTAACAGTGGTAAGAAAATGGGAAACTATATACGAATACTTGTAAAATATTGAACTAAACCCTATTCGAAATGTTAAAAAGTAAACATTTTATTTATTTTGGATATATAATATCTACACAGACTATATTTCTTTCGTTATCCTTGACACACAATAAATAAGTACTTGGGTATTACAAACAAGCATTTACTAAGGTCTTAAAAGTGGTATATCTTTTTAGTAGCGGAAACATGGAATACATATCCCATTTTATATGTAATAGGTACTTATTAAAGCCTGATTGTTTTGGGTGTAGGACCCCATGTCCATGGATGTGGGACTTCCCCGACTCTCCAAGCCATTCCATGTCGCAGCATGTTGTCAGTGTTTATGCGCTGCTCGGTTCAAGCCAGGCTTTTTGGGCATACTTCTGTTCATTCTGCGTTCTGTGCTGACTCTCGGATTTGTTTTGTTTTGTTTTGCTTCTGATTCCGATTTCGATTCTGGTTTTTGTTTTGGTCCTTTGTGTCGTCAATTGGTCGAGTGCGTGCTTTGTTGCCATCTCAGTCGTCCATCGAGTGTTTATGCCTTTGTTTTGACTTCGACCTCGACTCGATTTTGTATCTGATAATTTATTGCCCGGCTTGTGCCAAAAAAAAATAATAAATAAGGAAAGAAAGAAGCTGGAATTTAAGCAAAAGGGAAAAGGATCTGTCGTGTGCCCGGAGAGATGCTCTTGGCCACAGTTTCGGAGATATGCGGGACTCCCGATGGCGGGTCCCTCAGAGGGCAACGGCAACACCTTCGCATCTGTTACTACTTTGGCAGGGCACGGCAGCGGTAGTAGCCCCTGATTTTGGTCACTTTTGTAGCCGTGTTGCTGTTACAACTGTGTTGTGTCCTCTGTTTATGGGCTGCTCCTCTTCCCAAAAAAACACCGAGACCCGATTCCCGGACCCCTTGTGGGCCCAACAATGGCCACAAATGAAAAATCCACTCCGACTCATTGTGTCGCCTGTCACCTGGAATTAGTAACTACAAGTATGTTAAAAGGTTCATTCATGTTGCGCTTGTTTTGACTTTTGTTTCGCGCCATCCTCTCCGTCCTCTGAAAGACATTTGTAGTTCTCGGTTTGGTCTGGGATTCGTTCTGGGTACCCCGACATCGTGGTATCACGGTATCAATTTCGCCTGGCTGCTTCACGGTGTTCCCTTGTCCGTAAATTGATAGCCAGCCAAAATAGTCCGCATATTTGCCATGCACAATTTGTGCTTGACAACGGAAACCTCGAAACACCAAATGTATTTCTCAAGTATTGGCCTTTAAAGTGTTTTTAATTCGTCATCCTGAAGTGGGTTGGGTAATTTTATAGCTTTAAAAGAGTAGTTTATTTTGAAATATATATGTATGTGCTTCATAATATAATAGTGATGTTGCCTAATAATATATACAACAAAGGGTTTAGGAACACTAAAGTTAAGTTCTTTGAAATATATAATTCTTTATACTGCTGTCGGAATATTCCAAGATCCTTCTGAAAATTCATCGTAGATGTTGGCCTTACAGGAGCAGTTTTTGGAGTCAGTTAAAGGGCTTTTGATATACTCGTTGCTGTAATTATCCGAAAAAGGTTCATATTCTATAGAAATATATTCCGAACCTCTATTCTCACAAACCGAAAATGCCAAGTCTATGCGTTTTTGAGAAATGCTTAAGCTGTGAAGAAGATCATTGATATTTTTAAGGTTGGAAAACTCCGGTTTATGAGCTTCCTCAAGCAAGTATAGACTTTTATCCTGAGTTTGGTTGACAACGGCCAGCTGGTTAAGCAGGGATGTCACCTTAATAATGGAAGTCTCGGTGAGATTTTTAAGCAATGGCAGATTCTTTAGTTCAGCTTCAGAAATAACCTGGGATTCATTTATGTTGCCAAATGAGTCCTTTAAGCTATTAACTCTTGGTGTAATGTATTGCTTAAGTATCTGGTTAATCAGGCTCAGCTTATCGTCCAATCCCTTTGAGTTGCGCAGGATTTCCTCTTGCATTTCTATAAGTTTACTCGAAAAGTTATTAACATGGTCACGATTTAATTCTTGGAACTTAAGCAAATAAGAGACAGTATTAATAGTTCGATTTCCAAAGTAGTCCACTTTGTATATGGAGTTGACCAAGCTTTGCAAAAGATCGGCTTCTGAAACCGCAAGAGATCCCGTCACATTCAACAGGAGCTTTTCGATGTCATTAATCCGGGCTAAGGACTTAACTTGCTTGTCTAAGTCTGAAACTATGTTTGAGGTTTGCGAGTTCACAATATTAGCCAAAAAGTCAGACTTGGTCAGAGCAATTGTATTCTCAGCGAGAAGAGCTAAGAATATATCTTCTTCTGATGGCTGGGCAGTGGTTGTAGTGGCAACAGTTGATGTGGGAACGGTTACTGTAGTAGAACTTATGGAACTTATAGTTGAACTTTCTGTTGAAGAACTATCTGTTGTAGAAGTATCTGTTGAAGAAGTATCTGTTGTAGAAGTATCTGTTGAAGAAGTATCTGTTGAAGAAGTATCTGTTGAAGAAGTATCTGTTGAAGAATTATCTGTTGTAGAAGTATCTGTTGTAGAAGTATCTGTTGAAGAAGTATCTGTTGTAGAAGTATCTGTTGTAGAAGTATCTATTGATGATGTTACTGTTGTTGACGTTTCTGTTTGTGAAGAAGTATCTGCGATCGCAGTCTCTGTTGTTGCAGATGTTTCTGTTGTTGAGGCATCTGGTAATGAAGAAGAACCTGTGCTTACTATTCCAGAAGAATTGTACAGATTGTCAATTGTTGGGGTCGCCGTTATAATTGTGGCTTGGGTTACTCCAATTTCTGCAAGTGAGGCCGCTGCTTGGGTACCATCGTAATCTACAAAATCCGGGGACTCCTCAATAGTTATACTCTGATTTAAGGATGGATCTACTGCCGCCACAACAATCACTAAATATATAATTGTAGTGGGCAAATACATCTTGGCGTCTATTCGTTCGCTGGTATAATGCTTAACTGTCTTCTGACGACCTTCACCCCAGCTTAAATACGTAGATTAACAAACATTTCGCCCACACGTTCACTGTTCTGAAGTGCAGGTGTGTTATCAGAGTGCTTCTTCAGATTCTCCGAAATTGTTTCGTACACTGTACACTCTCGATTATCGGCTTTATGCTTCGCTTTGTGGGTCACTTTGACCAGCACGAGTTTAATGTTTGAAGAAACTGCCGATTCTGGTTCATTGGAATGGGGGGCAGTGGCAAACAAAGAGACGGACAAAACAACGAACACATGGCTCGATTTCCCCATCTATCAGTTGAAATGCTAACTATTAACCACATAAAAGTCAACGCCAGCCACATGAGGGTCACACTCAAAGTCAAATTTTAATGAAAAAGTGATTCATCATTTAAGTGGCTGCATCAATTAATGGCCAACGGGGTGAGTTTGGGGCCCGAAGGGTGGGCCTCTCAATAAGCGGGTCAAATTAGAATAAATAGTTACACAAACAAGCGGACCCCTTTGCTCCCACCCTCGGCGGAACGGGGTGGAGTGCGGGAAATATTGCAACAAATCAAAAAATTAAAAATAAATAAAAATGAATTGAATAATTTAGGTCACCCAAGTCTCCTCGGTCGCTCCCTGAAATGCACAAAGCCCATGAATGAGTCGAGTCAAGATGATGATGATGATGATGGTGGTTCAATGGGGATTGGGTTAGTTTCGGGTTTCTTTTTCTATTCTCGTCTAATTAATTGCCGCATAATTCATGAATTGCATGCTTGGATGGAATATATATTTTGAATATAAAAATATAAAAGTTTTGGAACCAGTACGAGTGAGTCTACAATTTAATTTAAAATGGGTAAGAACCTTACAGAAAATTGAATTAAAATATTTTAAATTTTATACAAATTACTTATTTGAACATTTATCCCTTCTTTGGTTGGTTTTCCCCAGTGTACGGAAGTAATTTCAATATATATTCTATTAGTCTATTGAAAAACATGAAAATATTATGAAAATTGCCTTTCTTTTGGGAACACTCTTATGCTGGTTGACATTTAAACCCATTTCGATACGAAGATGCCAACGGGGGTTGCCATGGATGGGGGGATTGTGTTCCGGGGGCACTGCAACCGCATGGCATGCAATTATGCATTCATCAAGATTATGACACGACATGCGAGTTCCTCTTGTGTCTTTAGCAGCAAATGAATTTGTACTTTAGCTGTGGGTGATGTTCTCGTTGCCAGTTTTTTTGTTCAGCCTCTTCTGGTGGTGCTGCTGCTGATGTTGCTGTGTTTTGATAGAACAATTTTGCCGGCAGCACACGCGATTTGGAAGCGGCGCGTAATTAATCGTCAAATGAGTTTAATTGTTTATGTCTCTCGCTCGCGTCTGTGAACCGAGTGCGGTGTCTTCAGATGGCCGACAGATAGGAAAACATAACATAAAAATTTGGCTCACAAGCACTTAACTAAGAGTTTAACTAATGGCCCCAACTAAAAACAAACTGTGCATCGCATAAGCCTTTATATTTATTTAATTAATTTATTTATGGATGCAGGGCATTTTGGTATTTCTTTAATGATACTTCTATAGAAAAATATTCTCATTACAAGTTCATCAGTGGAAATTAAAAACGTTAGCTAGGGGAAAATTAGAAAAATATAAAAATAAATTGGGGAAAAAAACAATTACAGCCAGGGGGTGCAAAGTCACATGGCCGGGACCAGGACCCCTGAATCCTGACTCCTGATGCCTGGTCCAGCTTCCTGACATACGCCGGGGTTCACCATTCATCATCAGCCAAGTGCAACCGCAGTGGGCCTGTGGCTGCCCGCTGATTAAGACAAAAAACAACAAAATTAACAAAAAATTTGCATTTTAATACGAAAATTCGAGCTCAAGCTACAGAACAAAAAAGTTGTATCCTCCTCCTTGGTTCCGGTTCCATCGCAGGGGAGTGGGCTAAAAACAAAAGGAGGGCTAATAATTTTATCAGCGACAAACAGTTGACAAAATCAGCAGAATTTTTTCCAGCCAGGTCCTGCATCCGTTTGGCGTGGAAACTTAAATTAACTGTGAAAGAGACCACGCAGCCAGGACATTTGTCTTGTCGCGCGATTTTCCCTGGATGGGGGATGGCACTTGGGAGTCAGGGCAGGGTCTGTCTTGGAGATTATTAATCATCTTTTGTGCGCATCTTTTGGCTTTTCGTATGCCTCATTGCAGACAAGTCCTTGCTTTGAACTTTTGGACTAACTCTGCATTTCCAGGGGAAATCCTTTTCTAAGGAAATTATTTTGTGTGTTTATTTTTTCTCTTTCAGTTATACTTTGTATGGCGAGACTTGTTTTAGATTCAAGCTAATGAATTTCTGTTGATAAAGAACTTCATAAATTTTCAACTTAATTAAGTTGCCCCGCTTGTCAGTCGGCAGCTTAGAACGTGAGAGAGACTTCTGCTTGGGTTTCATAGAAAAAGCGAGGGTTTGCGGTGCTCATGGATATGAGAGTGTTCAGGTGGATAGATTTACAGCTGGTACAGCTAATTAAGATTGTTACGATGCTGGTAAAAATGTCAGTTATCACCCGCTCAGGCGATATGAGAACTAAGATATATGATAAAATATACGAATACTACACATTGGAATATCTATCATCTTGGACAAAATGTACATGTTGATTAACAGTAACTTAGCGATATGCCAATTTTAAGTTATTTAGTGGTAAGTAAGTCTTATTTCTTAGCCATTTTCATTTACCCTTAGGGAAAGCTTTTCGGATTTTCCTAAACTCCAGGAAGTGTGCCAGCTCTAAGAGGGCAACCTCTGTTCCGTCTGTTTGGGCTTAAAGCGATAATTCGTAATTTATGTGTCACACGAATCGAAATTGAATGCCAGGCGAAATTATGGAATATTTATCATTTCACACAAGTCCAACCAAAGTGAGCCAAACTTGGCCAACACCAGCTAAGGCAATGCACTCAGAAAATAAGTGTTTCTGTCTTGGTATTACTGTGATCAGATCTTAATTAAATTCAATTAAATAAATGCTCAAATAATGAATATTCTTAGTTAAAATAAAATATATATAAAATTATTTTATACGTGTTTTATGTGACTTTTATACATACTTTTTCCTGCTCCTCAATCTTTTTGTGAGTGTTAAGATTAAGCCAGGGAACTCCAAGGCAAACTGGGGCCACGGAGCGTTTGTCAATTCGAATTACGAATTACGACAAAGTGCGCTTAAAGTTATGTGCGTGTTTCGTTCGCGGCAGAGAAAGGGATTGCAGTCTGGTGTTGGCCATAAAGTCGATCTCCCTTTTGGCCAACTGCCGGGATATTGTGGCTGCTAACCGTAAACAGCACACAAGGAGTGAAATATTTATAACGTTTGCATACAGTCCGCCGAGAAGAAAGGAATGCAACCGCCGGCGGCCGATGGGCAATGTCCACTGTCCACATCGCCATCGACTGGCAGTCCTTGCAGCGGTGGCAAGTGTTAATTGGAATCAATTTGATAATCTCTTCACCCGATCCCGGCATACGGGTCCACTCTGCTATGCTGAGTTCATGATAATTTCGCGGATGTGCGTTTTTGATTGAAAATTACGCTGTGGGGGGCTGCCTGCCCTGGCCGAGACCGATTTCGAACCCAATCCCCAGGCCGAGTGATTCCCTTTTATCGCACAAAGCGCATAATTCAAGGTGAATTAATTTAAATGCCAATTTATGGCAAAAACATTCCCTCTCCGGCTCGGAGTGTATGTGTGTTAAATGGAGCAATGCAGCCCAGAACGGGCCCAGAATAACAGTAACTGCGAGCGACAGATTGATCATAAATAAAGCTTTATATTGCAAAACTCTTCCCTTGATAAATTTGTACTGGAAATGGGTTTTGTTGAGTGGATAAAAAAAGAGGGTCTAAAAAAAAGATTTATAAAAAGAAAAAAACTTTCGGGAAGACTAAGTTTATTATAAAGGATCATTTTGACATTGATCACAACTAAACTAAACATATTCGCATTCCTATTTAGCAACAGTTTTATACGACCATTTTTTCAATAAATCAAATTTTAAAAATTGCTTAACTAAGTCAAAAATGCGTTAATTTCAATTTGGAAAACTGTTCGGGGCTTGTTTTTGTTAGGTTCACATTTTAAAAATTATTTTTTTTTTGTCAAATTTTGGCAATTTTAATGATATATGATATATAAAATTTTCAATTTTCGGAAAAATGTCAAAAATTTATTTCTTGACCGGACATCATTACATTACATTACATCATTAAAATTGCCAAAATATGACAACAAATTTAATTCTTTAAATTTGAAAACTGAGTATGCAGCTTTGTTAATCTATTAAAAACTAGCATAGAACAGCTTTCCGAATTAAAATTAATGATTTATTGGCTTAGTTATGAGTTTTTTTAAACTCTGATTTTTGGGAAAAATTGTCTGTTTTTATACCTTTTTGGAGGTTATTATAATTTTAGTCAGAAACTTATATCAGGATCAACAAACGCAGTATGCAGATTTTTTAGTGCTTTTAAATCTTGCACAGAAAATCTTTCCGAATCAAAATTAATGGTATTTTGGCTTAATTATGATGTTCGGAAAGCTCCGATTATTTAAGAAAATTGTCTGTTTTTATACCTTTTTGCAGAGTATAGCTTCAGTCAGAAGATTAAAATGCAGTAAAGGAGTCATTTCCGACCCTATAAACCATATATATTCTTGATAAGCATTAACAGCCCAGTCGTTCTAGCCATGTCCTGTCAAGGAATTAATTTTTGACATTTTTCCGAAAATTGAAAATTTTATAAGGGGTTACATCATTAAAACTGCTAAAATTTGACTAAAAATTGAATTCTATAAATTTGAAAACTGAGTATGCAGCTTTGTTAATCTACTAAAAACTAGCATAGAACAGCTTTCCGAATTAAAATTAATGATTTATTGGCTTAGTTATGAGTTTTTTTAAACTCTGATTTTTGGGAAAAATTGTCTTTTTTTTATACCTTTTTGGAGGTTATTATAATTTTAGTCAGAAACTTATATCAGGATCAACAAACGCAGTATGCAGATTTTTTAGTGCTTTTAAATCTTGCACAGAAAATCCTTCCGAATCAAAATTAATGGTATTTTGGCTTAATTATGATGTTCTGAAAACTCCGATTATTTAAGAAAATTTTCTGTTTTTATACCTTTTTGCAGACTATAGCTTCAGTCAGAAGATTAAAATGCAGTAAAGGAGTCATTTCCGACCCTATAAACCATATATATTCTTGATCAGCATCAACAGCCCAGTCGTGTCAGCCATGTCCGGTCAAGAAATAAATTTTTGACATTTTTCCGAAAATTGAAAATTTTATAAGGGGTTACATCATTAAAATTGCCAAAATTTGACAATAAATTGAATTCTATAAATTTGAAAACTGAGTATGCAGATTTGTTAATCTACTAAAAACTATCATAGAACAGCTTTCCTAATTAAAATTAATGATTTATTGGCTTAGTTATGAGTTTTTTTAATCTATGATTTTTGGGAAAAATTGTCTGTTTTTATACCTTTTTGCAGGTTATTATAATTTTAGTCAGAAACTTATAACAGCATTAACAAACGCAGTATGCAGATTTTTTAGTGCTATTAAATCTTGCACAGAAAATCTTTCCGAATCAAAATTAATACTATTTTGTCTTAATTATGATGTTCGGAAAACTCCGATTATTTAAGAAAATTCTCTGTTTTTATACCTTTTTGCAGAGTATAGCTTCAGTCAGAAGATAAAAACGCAGTGAAGGAGTCATTTCCGACCCTATAAACCATATATATTCTTGATCAGCATCAACAGCCCAGTCGTTCTAGCCATGTCCGGTCAAGAAATAAATTTTTGACATTTTTCCGAAAATTGAAAATTTTATAAGGGGTTACATCATTAAAATTGCCAAAATTTGACAATAAATTGAATTCTATAAATTTGAAAACTGAGTATGCAGCTTTGTTAATCTACTAAAAACTAGCATAGAACAGCTTTCCTAATTAAAATTAATGATTTATTGGATTAGTTATGAGTTTTTTTAAACTATGATTTTTGGGAAAAATTGTCTGTTTTTATACCTTTTTGCAGGTTATTATAATTTTAGTCAGAAACTTATAACAGCATTAACAAACGCAGTATGCAGATTTTTTAGTGCTTTTAAATCTTGCACAGAAAATCTTTCCGAATCAAAATTAATACTATTTTGGCTTAATTATGATGTTCGGAAAACTCCGATTATTTAAGAAAATTGTCTGTTTTTATACCTTTTTGTAGAGTATAGCTTCAGTCAGAAGATAAAAATGCAGTAAAGGAGTCATTTCCGACCCTATAAACCATATATATGCTTGATCAGCATCAACAGCCCAGTCGTTTTAGCCATGTCCGGTCAAGAAATAAATTTTTGACATTTTTCCGAAAATTGAAAATTTTATAAGGGGTTACATCATTAAAATTGCCAAAATTTGACTAAAAATTGAAATCTTTAAATTTGAAAACTGAGTATGCAGCTTTGTTAATCTACTAAAAACTAGCATAGAACAGCTTTCCGAATTAAAATTAATGATTTATTGGCTTAGTTATGAGTTTTTTTAAACTATGATTTTTGGGAAAAATTGTCTGTTTTTATACCTTTATGCTGGTTATTATAATTTTAGTCAGAAACTTATAACAGCATCAACAAACGCAGTATGCAGATTTTTTAGTGCTTTTAAATCTTGCACAGAAAATCTTTCCGAATCAAAATTAATGGTATTTTGACTTAATTATGATGTTCGGAAAACTCCGATTATTTAAGAAAATTGTCTGTTTTTATACCTTTTTGTAGAGTATAGCTTCAGTCAGAAGATAAAAATGCAGTAAAGGAGTCATTTCCGACCCTATAAACCATATATATTCTTGATCAGCATCAACAGCCCAGTCGTTTTAGCCATGTCCGGTCAAGAAATAAATTTTTGACATTTTTCCGAAAATTGAAAATTTTATAAGGGGTTACATCATTAAAATTGCTAAAATTTGACTAAAAATTGAATTCTATAAATTTGAAAACTGAGTATGCAGCTTTGTTAATCTACTAAAAACTAGCACAGAACAGCTTTCCGAATTAAAATTAATGATTTATTGGATTAGTTATGAGTTTTTTTAAACTATGATTTTTGGGAAAAATTATCTGTTTTTATACCTTTTTGCAGGTTATTATAATTTTAGTCAGAAACTTATAACAGCATTAACAAACGCAGTATGCATATTTTTTAGTGCTTTTAAATCTTGCACAGAAAATCCATCCGAATCAAAATTAATACTATTTTGTCTTAATTATGATGTTCGGAAAACTCCGATTATTTAAGAAAATTCTCTGTTTTTATACCTTTTTGCAGAGTATAGCTTCAGTCAGAAGATAAAAACGCAGTGAAGGAGTCATTTCCGACCCTATAAACCATATATATTCTTGATCAGCATCAACAGCCCAGTCGTTCTAGCCGTGACCGGTCAAGAAATAAATTTTTGACATTTTTCCGAAAATTTAAAATTTTATAAGGGGTTACATCATTAAAATTGCCAAAATTTGACAATAAATTGAATTCTATAAATTTGAAAACTGAGTATGCAGCTTTGTTAATCTACTAAAAACTAGCATAGAAAAGCTTTCCGAATTAAAATTAATGATTTATGGGCTTAGTTATGAGTTTTTTTAAACTATGATTTTTGGGAAAAAGTGTCTGTTTTTATACCTTTTTGCAGGTTATTATAATTTTAGTCAGAAACTTAAGACAGCGTTAACAAACGCAGTATGCAGATTTGTTAGTGCTTTTAAAGCTTGCACAGAAAATCTTTCCTAATCAAAATTAATACTATTTTGGCTTAATTATGATGTTCGGAAAACTACGATTATTTAAGAAAATTGTCTGTTTTTATACCTTTTTGCAGAGTATAGCTTCAGTCAGAAGATTAAAATGCAGTGAATGGAGTCATTTCCGACCCTATAAACCATATATATTCTTGATCAGCATCAACAGCCCAGTCGTTCTAGCTATGTCCGGTCAAGAAATAAATTTTTGACATTTTTCCGAAAATTGAAAATTTTATTGCTATGCTAGTTTTTAGAAGATTAACAAAGCTGTATACTCAGCTTTCAAATTTATAGAATTCAATTTATTGTCAAATTTTGGCAATTTTAATGATGTAACCCCTTATAAAATTTTCAATTTTCGGAAAAATGTCAAAAATTTATTTCTTGACCGGTCACGGCTAGAACGACTGGGCTGTTGATGCTGATCAAGAATATGTATGGTTTATAGGCTCGGAAATGACTCCTTTACTGCATTTTAATCTTCTGACTGAAGCTATACTCTGCAAAAATGTATAAAAACAGACAATTTTCTTAAATAATCGGAGTTTTCCGAACATCATAATTAAGTCAAACTACCATTAATTTTAATTCGGATAGATTTTCTGTGCAAGCTTTAAAAGCACTAAAAAATCTGCATACTGCGTTTGTTGACGCTGTTTTAAGTTTCTGACTAAAATTATAATAACCTGCAAAAAGGTATAAAAACAGACAATTTTTCCCAAAAATCAGAGTTAAAAAAAACTCATAACTAAGCCAATAAATCATTAATTTTAATTCGGAAAGCTGTTCTATGCTAGTTTTTAGTAGATTAACAAAACTGCATACTCAGTTTTCAAATTTATAGAATTCAATTTTTAGTCAAATTTTAGCAATTTTAATGATGTAACCCCTTATAAAATTTTAAATTTTCGGAAAAATGTCAAACATTTATTTCTTGACCGGACATGGCTAGAACGACTGGGCTGTTGATGCTGATCAAGAATATATATGGTTTATAGGGTCGGAAATGACTCCTTTACTGCATTTTAATCTTCTGACTGAAGCTATACTCTGCAAAAATGTATAAAAACAGAGAATTTTCTTAAATAATCGGAGTTTTCCGAACATCATAATTAAGCCAAAATACCATTAATTTTGATTCGGAAAGATTTTCTGTGCAAGCTTTAAAAGCACTAAAAAATCTGCATACTGCGTTTGTTGACGCTGTTTTAAGTTTCTGACTAAAATTATAATAACCTGCAAAAAGGTATAAAAACAGACAATTTTTCCCAAAAATCATAGTTTAAAAAAACTCATAACTAGACCAATAAATCATTAATTTTAATTCGGAAAGCTGTTCTATGCTAGTTTTTAGTAGATTAACAAAGCTGCATACTCAGTTTTCAAATTTATAGAATTCAATTTTTAGTCAAATTTTAGCAATTTTAATGATGTAACCCCTTATAAAATTTTCAATTTTCGGAAAAATGTCAAAAATTTATTTCTTGACAGGACATGGCTAGAACGACTGGGCTGTTGATGCTGATCAAGAATATATATGGTTTATAGGGTCGGAAATGACTCCTTCACTGCGTTTTTATCTTCTGACTTAAGCTATACTCTGCAGAAAGGTATAAAATCAGAGAATTTTCTTAAATAATCGGAGTTTTCCGAACATCATAATTAAGCCAAAATACCATTAATTTTGATTCGGAAAGATTTTCTGTGCAAGCTTTAAAAGCACTAAAAAATCTGCATACTGCGTTTGTTGACGCTGTTTTAAGTTTCTGACTAAAATTATAATAACCTGCAAAAAGGTATAAAAACAGACAATTTTTCCCAAAAATCAGAGTTAAACAAAACTCATAACTAAGCCAATAAATCATTAATTTTAATTCGAAAAGCTGTTCTATGCTAGTTTTTAGTAGATTAACAAAACTGCATACTCAGTTTTCAAATTTATAGAATTCAATTTTTAGTCAAATTTTAGCAATTTTAATGATGTAACCCCTTATAAAATTTTCAATTTTCGGAAAAATGTCAAAAATTTATTTCTTGACAGGACATGGCTAGAACGACTGGGCTGTTAATGCTGATCAAGAATATATATGGTTTATAGGGTCGGAAATGACTCCTTTACTGCATTTTAATCTTCTGACTGAAGCTATACTCTGCAAAAATGTATAAAAACAGAGAATTTTCTTAAATAATCGGAGTTTTCCGAACAAGCCAAAATACCATTAATTTTGATTCGGAAAGATTTTCTGTGCAAGCTTTAAAAGCACTAAAAAATCTGCATACTGCGTTTGTTGATCGCTGTTATAAGTTTCTGACTAAAATTATAATAACCTGCAAAAAGGTATAAAAACAGACAATTTTTCCCAAAAATCATAGTTTAAAAAAGCTCATAACTAAGACCAATAAATCATTAATTTTAATTCGGAAAGCTGTTCTATGCTAGTTTTTAGTAGATGAACAAAGCTGCATACTCAGTTTTCAAATTTATAGAATTCAATTTATTAGTCAAATTTTGGCAATTTTAATGATGTAACCCCTTATAAAATTTTCAATTTTCGGAAAAATGTCAAAAATTTATTTCTTGACAGGACATGGCTAGAACGACTGGGCTGTTGATGCTGATCAAGAATATATATGGTTTATAGGGTCGGAAATGACTCCTTCACTGCGTTTTAATCTTCTGACTGAAGCTATACTCTGCAAAAAGGTATAAAAACAGAATTTTCTTAAATAATCGGAGTTTTCCGAACATCATAATTAAGCCAAAATAGTATTAATTTTGATTCGGAAAGATTTTCTGTGCAAGCTTTAAAAGCACTAAAAAATCTGCATACTGCGTTTGTTGACGCTGTTTTAAGTTTCTGACTAAAATTATAATAACCTGCAAAAAGGTATAAAAACAGACAATTTTTCCCAAAAATCAGAGTTAAACAAAACTCATAACTAAGCCAATAAATCATTAATTTTAATTCGAAAAGCTGTTCTATGCTAGTTTTTAGTAGATTAACAAAACTGCATACTCAGTTTTCAAATTTATAGAATTCAATTTTTAGTCAAATTTTAGCAATTTTAATGATGTAACCCCTTATAAAATTTTAAATTTTCGGAAAAATGTCAAACATTTATTTCTTGACAGGACATGGCTAGAACGACTGGGCTGTTAATGCTGATCAAGAATATATATGGTTTATAGGGTCGGAAATGACTCCTTTACTGCATTTTAATCTTCTGACTGAAGCTATACTCTGCAAAAATGTATAAAAACAGAGAATTTTCTTAAATAATCGGAGTTTTCCGAACATCATAATTAAGCCAAAATACCATTAATTTTGATTCGGAAGGATTTTCTGTGCAAGATTTAAAAGCACTAACAAATCTGCATACTGCGTTTGTTGACGCTGTTTTAAGTTTCTGACTAAAATTATAATAACCTGCAAAAAGGTATAAAAACAGACAATTTTTCCCAAAAATCAGAGTTTAAAAAAACTCATAACTAAGCCAATAAATCATTAATTTTAATTCGGAAAGCTGTTTTATGCTAGTTTTTAGTAGATTAACAAAGCTGCATACTCAGTTTTCAAATTTATAGAATTCAATTTTTAGTCAAATTTTAGCAATTTTAATGATGTAACCCCTTATAAAATTTTCAATTTTCGGAAAAATGTCAAAAATTTATTTCTTGACAGGACATGGCTAGAACGACTGGGCTGTTGATGCTGATCAAGAATATATATGGTTTATAGGGTCGGAAATGACTCCTTCACTGCGTTTTTATCTTCTGACTTAAGCTATACTCTGCAAAAAGGTATAAAAACAGAATTTTCTTAAATAATCGGAGTTTTCCGAACATCATAATTAAGCCAAAATAGTATTAATTTTGATTCGGAAAGATTTTCTGTGCAAGCTTTAAAAGCACTAAAAAATCTGCATACTGCGTTTGTTGATGCTGTTATAAGTTTCTGACTAAAATTTTAATAACCTCCAAAAAGGTATAAAAACAGACAATTTTTCCAAAAAATCATAGTTTAAAAAAACTCATAACTAAGCCAATAAATCATTAATTTTAATTCGGAAAGCTGTTCTATGCTAGTTTTTAGTTGATTAACAAAGCTGCATACTCAGTTTTCAAATTTATAGAATTCAATTTTTAGTCAAATTTTAGCAATTTTAATGATGTAACCCCTTATAAAATTTTCAATTTTCGGAAAAATGTCAAAAATTTAGTTCTTGACAGGACATGGCTAGAACGACTGGGCTGTTAATGCTGATCAAGAATATATATGGTTTATAGGGTCGGAAATGACTCCTTCACTGCGTTTTTATCTTCTGACTGAAGCTATACTCTGCAAAAATGTATAAAAACAGAGAATTTTCTTAAATAATCGGAGTTTTCCGAACAAGCCAAAATACCATTAATTTTGATTCGGAAAGATTTTCTGTGCAAGATTTAAAAGCACTAAAAAATCTGCATACTGCGTTTGTTGACGCTGTTTTAAGTTTCTGACTAAAATTATAATAACCTGCAAAAAGGTATAAAAACAGACAATTTTTCCCAAAAATCATAGTTTAAAAAAACTCATAACTAAGCCAATAAATCATTAATTTTAATTCGGAAAGCTGTTCTATGCTAGTTTTTAGTAGATTAACAAAGCTGCATACTCAGTTTTCAAATTTATAGAATTCAATTTTTAGTCAAATTTTAGCAATTTTAATGATGTAACCCCTTATAAAATTTTCAATTTTCGGAAAAATGTCAAAAATTTATTTCTTGACAGGACATGGCTAGAACGACTGGGCTGTTGATGCTGATCAAGAATATATATGGTTTATAGGGTCGGAAATGACTCCTTTACTGCGTTTTTATCTTCTGACTGAAGCTATACTCTGCAAAAAGGTATAAAAACAGAATTTTCTTAAATAATCGGAGTTTTCCGAACATCATAATTAAGCCAAAATACCATTAATTTTGATTCGGAAAGATTTTCTGTGCAAGATTTAAAAGCACTAACAAATCTGCATACTGCGTTTGTTGACGCTCTTATAAGTTTCTGACTAAAATTATAATAACCTCCAAAAAGGTATAAAAACAGACAATTTTTCCCAAAAATCATAGTTTAAAAAAACTCATAACTAAGCTAATAAATCATTAATTTTAATTCGGAAAGCTGTTCTATGCTAGTTTTTAGAAGATTAACAAAGCTGCATACTCAGTTTTCAAATTTATAGAATTCAATTTATTGTCAAATTTTGGCAATTTTAATGATGTAACCCCTTATAAAATTTTCAATTTTCGGAAAAATGTCAAAAATTTATTTTTTGACCAGACATGGCTAGAACGACTGGGCTGTTGATGCTGATCAAGAATATATATGGTTTATAGGGTCGGAAATGACTCCTTCACTGCGTTTTTATCTTCTGACTGAAGCTATACTCTGCAAAAAGGTATAAAAACAGAGAATTTTCTTAAATAATCGGAGTTTTCCGAACATCATAATTAAGCCAAAATAGTATTAATTTTGATTCGGAAAGATTTTCTGTGCAAGCTTTAAAAGCACTAAAAAATCTGCATACTGCGTTTGTTGATGCTGTTATAAGTTTCTGACTAAAATTATAATAACCTCCAAAAAGGTATAAAAACAGACAATTTTTCCCAAAAATCATAGTTTAAAAAAACTCATAACTAAGCCAATAAATCATTAATTTTAATTCGGAAAGCTGTTCTATGCTAGTTTTTAGTAGATTAACAAAGCTGCATACTCAGTTTTCAAATTTATAGAATTCAATTTTTAGTCAAATTTTAGCAATTTTAATGATGTAACCCCTTATAAAATTTTCAATTTTCGGAAAAATGTCAAAAATTTATTTCTTGACCGGACACAGCTAGAACGACTGGGCTGTTGATGCTGATCAAGAATATATATGGTTTATAGGGTCGGAAATGACTCCTTTACTGCATTTTAATCTTCTGACTGAAGCTATACTCTGCAAAAAGGTATAAAAACAGAAAATTTTCTTAAATAATCGGAGTTTTCCGAACATCATAATTAAGCCAAAATACCATTAATTTTGATTCGGAAGGATTTTCTGTGCAAGATTTAAAAGCACTAAAAAATCTGCATACTGCGTTTGTTGATCCTGTTATAAGTTTCTGACTAAAATTATAATAACCTCCAAAAAGGTATAAAAACAGACAATTTTTCCCAAAAATCATAGTTTAAAAAAACTCATAACTAAGCCAATAAATCATTAATTTTAATTCGGAAAGCTGTTCTATGCTAGTTTTTAGTAGATTAACAAAGCTGCATACTCAGTTTTCAAATTTATAGAATTCAATTTTTAGTCAAATTTTAGCAATTTTAATGATGTAACCCCTTATAAAATTTTCAATTTTCGGAAAAATGTCAAAAATTTATTTCCTGACCGGACACAGCTAGAACGACTGGGCTGTTGATGCTGATCAAGAATATATATGGTTTATAGGGTCGGAAATGACTCCTTCACTGCATTTTAATCTTCTGACTGAAGCTATACTCTGCAAAAAGGTATAAAAACAGACAATTTTCTTAAATAATCGGAGTTTTCCGAACATCATAATTAAGCCAAAATACCATTAATTTTGATTCGGAAGGATTTTCTGTGCAAGATTTAAAAGCACTAAAAAATCTGCATACTGCGTTTGATGATCCTGTTATAAGTTTCTGACTAAAATTATAATAACCTCCAAAAAGGTATAAAAACAGACAATTTTTCCCAAAAATCATAGTTTAAAAAAACTCATAACTAAGCCAATAAATCATTAATTTTAATTCGGAAAGCTGTTCTATGCTAGTTTTTAGTAGATTAACAAAGCTGCATACTCAGTTTTCAAATTTATAGAATTCAATTTTTAGTCAAATTTTAGCAATTTTAATGATGTAACCCCTTATAAAATTTTCAATTTTCGGAAAAATGTCAAAAATTTATTTCTTGACCGGACATAGCTAGAACGACTGGGCTGTTGATGCTGATCAAGAATATATATGGTTTATAGGGTCGGAAATGACTCCTTCACTGCGTTTTTATCTTCTGACTGAAGCTATACTCTGCAAAAAGGTATAAAAGCAGAGAATTTTCTTAAATAATCGGAGTTTTCCGAACATCATAATTAAGCCAAAATAGTATTAATTTTGATTCGGAAAGAATTTCTGTGCAAGATTTAAAAGCACTAAAAAATCTGTATACTGCGTTTGTTAATGCTGTTATAAGTTTCTGACTAAAATTATAATAACCTGCAAAAAGGTATAAAAACAGACAATTTTTCCCAAAAATCATAGTTTAAAAAAACTCATAACTAAGCCAATAAATCATTAATTTTAATTCGGAAAGCTGTTCTATGCTAGTTTTTAATAGATTAACAAAGCTGCATACTCAGTTTTCAAATTTATAGAATTCAATTTTTAGTCAAATTTTGGCAATTTTAATGATGTAACCCCTTATAAAATTTTCAATTTTCGGAAAAGTGTCAAAAATTTATTTCTTGACCGGACATGGCTAGAACGACTGGGCTGTTTTATATGGTTTATAGGATCGGAAATGACTCTTTCACAGCTTCTGACTAAAAGTATGTACCCATTAAGGGTATAAAAATACTCGTTTTGCAATCAACTAAACTGTATGTAAGATGTACACATTTTTAAATAAGGCAAACACAGGACTATTTAATTACAGAAACATCCTTCAGAATTATGAAAACTTTGAGATATAGAGTCCAAGGGAGACTTCTTATTTCCATACTGACCCTTTCTTGGGATTCTCTTCTAATTAAACCAGCGGTAAGGGTGCCACCGGGCCAAAGTGCCACCCACATTGTTGGCCAAAAAACCCACCCGCCGCAGCAGGAGCAAGGCTGACATGTGGCTGATTAACATATTATGCGACAAAGTGCCACTGGACACACCGCACACACCGCACAGACACAGATTCGGACAGATAGGAGGGAACTGTGGCAATTCAACGCCTGTCACTGGCTGTTTGCGCAGATAATTCACGCCAACGCCAAACCAAAGCCAAAACCGAAACCAGACCGAGACCGAGTTCGGGCTCGGGGTTTGGATTCAGATACAGATACAGATACAGCTACAGCTACGAGATTCAGATCCAGATCGGAGGGACCACAGAGTGAGCTTGTCTCGGTTTTTTGGGTAATTGAAAAAGTTACCTCGACTGCGGTGTATCTGGGAAGTGGGATCTGGTGCACGGGATATGGGATATGGGATATGGCATACACAGTGATGGCTATCGATGCCGGCGATAGGTGAGTGAGAGACGACAGCCAGCCAATTAAGGGTTAAACACTCTGCATATGCAGGCTCTGTGTCTTTGTCTGTGATTTGCATAATTCCGGGTGGTGTATGTATCTCCGCCGGTGTCCAATTTCATTAGCAACATTGGTCCAATCCCCAAACGACAGTGTTTTCAAATGGAACGAACTTTCAGCATATCTGTCACCGAAATGTGTGTGCGCGGCGAGAGTGCTGAGGCCGAGTCCCAGGCCTTTTTGTCACATTACGAGCATTTACATAAAATGAAATTGAATACGTTGCGGATTTGTGGACATGTGGCCCGGGACAACATGTCAACCCTCTCGCTATCCCTTTGTCATAATTTAATTAGCAAAGGTAACAAATGAATGGTGACCCCCCAACTTCGTTCAGGACATCATTGTTTGACCCCCGGCTCCTTGAGGGACATGATAAATTTGCGGCCATTTCGCACAAGTCATAAATTAGGCAATCGGAATTTGTTTTCCAATTACACATATTTCACACCGCATGCCAAATAACTTAGCTTCACTGTCAGACGCTCGCGGAAAAATGGCAGTGGGAGAATCGAAGGCTATTTCTATTTGATAATTTATAACGCACGGCAGCCGGGCCAACAAGTACAAATTGTCAAAAGTGTTTTGCATCTCGAGAGGCGACCAAGCCGACCACCCATGGAGGAGGCACACCACCATCGCCCGCTCTCCTGACCCCGGAGACTGCCACGCGTTCGTAACGAGTCACAAATTCGCATTGCAATTGACCAGACTCTCGGCGCAGCCTCAGTCTCTCAGTCTCCCATCATAATTTCCCGGCCAACAACACCTTCCGCAGTCCGGTTTTTCATTTTTTTTTTTCCTTCAGTTTTGTTGCAACTACTTGAGGTTGGAGAGGAGGGAGGAGCGAGTGCCACCCGCTTGGACGGCATTTGCCTTGGCATTTTGTGCCACCCAACTGGCCGCTTATTTTTGCGTATTAACGCGCGAAATAATATTTTATTTTGACCATCGTCAAAGGATTGAAAAATGCCCCCTAATATCTTAGGGTCTTTGTGACGGCTTTGTGTGTCCAGCGAGGATCGGAGATCGGGCATCGAGGACGGAGGACCGAGGACTGAGGACCGAGACCATGGACCATGCGAAATGCCTATATGTGGCACTCTCCGCTTTCAATGAGCTTATATAATTATTCTTTCTTTTCAGGCAACGTGTTTTGCATATGAAAGGCGCAGAAAAATGGATTGTAGCAGGTAAACGGAAAAGATTTCAAAAGGAGCTTTTGTGAGGAGTTCACAATTTAAATATTTGAATATACTATAAACATCAACATACTTTATTCGAACTATTTATATAAGAATTCGTAACAATTAGTTGAATAAAGCAATAGAATAAGCAATAATGTTTCAGTCACCACACACTCAGTTGATTGTCATTATTTTTACGTTAATTGTCGAATTATTTTCAACAGATATTTAATAATGTTATAAAAACCATTTACTTTTCAAGCACATTCGATCTATCCATATTGATTCTGTAACATGCCAGCTAAATTGAAAGATTGCGCCAGGCAGCTCTTTGGCCTTTTGGTTGTATTAAATTAGTCTCAGTTTTGTAATGGCTTGTCCAAATAATTTAATAGTTATTCTGAGCAATTTTCCGCACAATTTTCCATAGCTCGTTTACGGCATCATAAAGACAACAATTTTGTGGTACGAAATATAGTTCACGGACACACCTCCTTGCGCAGCAAATTGCAATTCTTCAAGCCGGATTCCCACGTTCCACCACCGCAAAAGCGACTAAGCGAGCGAGTCGAGTGTGAATGCGAATGCAAATTCAGGGGATCAATCACTCGCCTAGAGCCACTTGCTCAAGCCCGATCTTCTCCAGAGCAGCAGGAGGAGGAAAAAATAGTGGAAGCAACCGTTACCTTCCTCTGCTCACTCTCGGCCAATTGGTCACAAAATCTTAACACCTTGGCCAAGGTTGGGGGATGATCGACCGATGATGGGCGCAGCAAGCTGATCACTCAGTGGCGACCATTAAAGTCAAATCATTTTTCACATTTAGATGCTGGCCAAACGAGGAGATACTCAGTCGGATGCAGTGGAACCTGGTGAGGCACGGCGGCTTCAATTGATGCCCAAATCCGAGTCCATCCATCTGGAAATTGCCCCGATCACGATTCGCGGGGCGAACGAAATATATTCGATGGCAATTGCGATGGTCTCCGACTGGGACTGGAACTGGGCCTGCACAGAAAGAAACAAATAGTAAAGGGTCTTAGAGAAATCTCTATGGATTTGGAATCAATTGATAAAGTTCTCAAAATTATGCCATTAAGTATTTGGTATTATAAAACTTTGCTTTGTAAGTAGGAGCTTGTTAGTTAAGGGAAGCTAAAGGCTGTTTTCCTTCGCTGTTTGCAAAAGGTTGGCTATAATATGCTTTCCAGAAAAGAACCACTTTCAACATTTTATAATTGATTTGAGTCACTTTCCTTATTTTCTTTGAGTGTGTCACTGGTACTGGCACTGGGCTTATATAAAAGTAATCAAATCAACACCTCCATCAACTCCTTTGGCTACGCTCCAACCGCAAAATGCCTTCCTTATTTCGAAGCCTGACCAATTTGGGTTTGGTAATTTTTCTCTCTCGGAGTCAGAGCCAAGCTCAGAGTCGGAGTTAGAGTTGGAATCGGAGCTTGTTGCTTCATTCCTCTGAAGCTCTGTGCAGTGGCGATCGGCTGTCGATCAAATTGTTATTTTCGATATCTAATTTGTCATTTGGCAGCGGCAATTTGCCTGTTGCCCTGGGTCTGGGTCTTGGTCTTGGTCTGGGTCTGGACTCGGACTGAGGCTGAGTCTTGGGTCCCTGCTCCGGGTTCGACTTGACTCGACTTGACTTGGGTTGAGCTGGCTACACGCTGTCTGGCCGCACGATCCTCGAGACGGGCCCGGGGCCAACTGGGGAATCCCGGTGATTATCTTGTCGGCGCGTGAAATTCCCCCGGAGCTGCGGAGGAATTGACCTGCAATTGATACCAATCCACGGCAATCCATTACAGGGGCTAAGCGCACAAGTTGCATGTCTCATTATTGGCAATTTCGGATCGGTTCGGGTAATTGCCCCCTCGGTGGACCTGCGGTGGGTGCCTGGGCATGACTTGGGCATTTATGCCCCGGCAACACATGATATTTGGTTGCATCACGTCCCGCTTAATGTTGGGATATATGTGTATATAGTACACATATGCATATAAATACATATGCCCGCTTTGAGGAAGTTATGAAAGTTTCGCTAGTTCAGCGGTCATCAGATGAGTGACTCTGGGGGTTAAAGATCAGTTTTGGGGAGTGTGTATAGGAATTATGTGTGGAATTATGCTGTGGACCTGGATTAGTTCTGGGAGATCTGGTTCAGGCTACTTTATAGTATAGATCTTTTGAATTCCCAGGAATATATGTAGTTCAATCTTTAACACACTCCCAAGAATCCATTAATTAACATTTTTCCGAGTAAAAACTCTACTCCGCTGTTTGGTTTGTAATAAATGAGATTTTTATTTACCGATACACATTATTCAAATATCAAAATTAAAAAGCACGAAATGGAAAAAAACAAACACTTTAATACTAATTAAATACTTAAGTACATTTCAATGAACGCAATAAATATGTCGAGTGCCGCTGGTGTTGATGCCTGTCTACCGTGATGAGTCTACAATAATCGGTGATAAGGATACATATAGTACAAACACACCCGCCGACACTTGCCTTTTAATTACAGCTGCATCCATTATTTATTATCAGTAGATTTACATTATTGAATACCTCGGAATCACACTTAATATGTATTTACACGCGTTTACGTGATGCATTCAGTAAGCAATTGGATTTTTTGCAATATTTATTTAGACTTAATTTGTATTTCATGCTATTTACACAAGTTCTGTTCGCATCATTGTTCCGTTTCTGTCAATGATTTATTAATACGCAAATTGTAAATGTTTTTTTTCGATTACGAATCTTATATACAGTTTGGAACGATGTTCCCTCCCATCGAAAGAGGATACTAAAAACTAAAAATCAAACGCAATACGAGGGGATTTCATTATAAACGCAAATTTTTATTATTACAAAATATAGAAAACGTTCATACTCTATACACATAAATAAGATAATGCTTAGGCTTAAGAAAAAATCGTTTAAGAAACTGAAACTTGCACTGAGCTTTTGTGTTTTACTCGTTTTGATTACTAAATAAAAAATTCGCTAAATTTTGTATTCATATTCAAACGATACAGGATGCCCCCTTGGCGGCATCTTTGAGATGCACGTGGGAGGGGAAAACTAGTCGAGAATTGAATTGAATTTTAAATTTTACTTAAAGTAAAAATAAAATTGCTAAAGCACACATAAAAAATTGCCACACATCAAGTAAACATAGCTTAAAATTTTTGGTATATTTCTGCAAACCACTGGGAGTAGAGTTTCATCTATGCATTCATATATGTATATTCGTATATATGCTACATTACATATATAAATATTTCAACTAACTTTATGTTTTGTCTTTTGAGAGGATTACGGAGATGTCTCTTTCGTCTTTTCCATCGACTTCCTTAACTTGTTCAGCTTTTCGAAAATTAAGTAGAACTCAGTGCCATTTAAATATTATACACATTTATATATAAAGACATTGTGTGCCGCCATTATTTTTGGGTTTTAACTTTTAAAGTTCTCTGGTATTTGTTCAGCTGAGATTTTCCAGCTGTGGCGGCGGCCTAGAGAAAAATTCAGGTTTTCCGTTTTCAAGGGAACTATGTACAAAATTACAAGAGAAACAAGTATTGGAAAATTACACAATTAAGCTACGCGCTTTTTCACTTTTTTTTTTACATTTTTTGATTTAACTTTTTTTTTTGGGAAGGGGAAGGTGTGAAAGGGTGTTGAGGGGGCGGTTTTTGAAGGTGGCGGGGTATCTACAAGGTTGCTCTTTAGCCCCATTTCTAGATGCATAAATAATTACACTACTTGACATCCACAATGAGAGGAACTTCGCTGATATCGATTAAATTTGGCGGCGATTGCTGCTGTTGCTGTTGCTGCTGCTGCTGATGTTGCTGCTGCGGCGCCACGGCTGCTGTTGCAGTCGCAGACGATGTTGCAGTGGCCGTGGCCGTTGGCGTCGATGAGGCAGATGACAGCGATCCGGCCGAAGACGAGGAGGGTATGGCCGCGGTGGCCAGGTGATGATCACCGCTGCTGCCGCTGTTGCTTGCCAGCAACATGCGCTGGTGGTGCTGTTGCAGGCACTGATTTGCATTGACTGCAGCGGCGGCCATCATCATGGTGGCGGCATCGCAGTAATTAGACAGCATCGTTGTGGTGTTCACCGCGGATGTTCCCGCTGTCGCCGGTGTCACATATGCGCTAGTTGGTGTGGCCATATAATCGGCGTTGCTGTTGCTGTTGCTGTTACCGTTGTTGCTGCTGTTGCTGTTGCTGCTGCTGCTGTTGGTGTTGTTGCTGCTGCTGCTGCTGTTGCCGACACCGCCGAAAAAAGTGCCTGAGCTCATATGATTGCCGCTGTTGTTATGGCTGTAGTTGTTGTTGATCTGCTGATTGCAAATGTTGCCGCCGCCAATGTTACTGTTGTTGCAACCGATGCTGCCGTTGCTGCTGCTGCTGCCGTATGTCGGCTGCATGACAGCAACATTGGCGAGCTGGTCATGACTGCTGGCGACAACGTTGTGACTGCCACAGCCAGCGACTCCGACTCCGACTCCAACTCCGATACCGCCACCGACCCCGAGACCGCCAGGAACACCGCCGCCTCCGCCGGGATTGATGTTGAGCGTTGCAGCCGCCACAGCTGCGGCCGATGATCAAGTTGTTGTCAATTGGCGCCACATCGTGTGTCACATCGAAGGCAGATAGGGCCACGAGAAACTGTTGCCGCTCAGCAGCATGTCCCGGATCAGCGTTTCGATTGGCGTTTTTCCGACTAGACGCACAAAAAACAATTGCTCGATGACCTGAGTAGGGAAAACGAGGAAGAAAATAGAAGAAATATACGCAAATTAAAAAAGGGGAATATGTATCTTATAAAAATCAAACCCTTGATCTTGATTTAAACTTAAGAAAGCAATCAATTTTAATGCTATTATGCACCATTTGTATACCCTTGCAGGGTATTATAATTTTAGTCAAAATTCAGTGAAGGAGTCATTTGCGACCCTATTAATCATATATATTCTTGATCAGCATCAACAGGCAAATCTATCTCTATCTATATCTATCTCCGGAAGAAAAACAAATTTTTTAAAAATTTTCAAATTTTTCAAATTTTATATAAGGGGTTACATCATTAAAATTGTCAAATTTTGGCAAAAAATTTATTTTTTCTAAATGTTGAATTTGGTATGCAGATTTGTTAACCTAACAAAAACTAGCACAGAAACGATTTCCGAATTGAATTTAATGCATTTTTGGCTTAGTTATGATCGATCGAAATGGCAAGGGTATAGAAATTTCGGTTTTCCGATATTATCTTCCTTACTTGTTCTTATATTAAATCAAATATCAAACTCACTTGTGAGGAGACCGTTCGCAGCGATGGCAATCTGAGGAGCAGCTTGCCAAATCTCGTGGGCTGGTTGGGGTACTGTGTCCGGCAGTACTCCTCCAGGGCGCACTGCGACTTCTCTTGCAGGGATTCGATGTGCGTCACGTCGGACAGGCCGCAGGCATCTGCAATGGAGGTAAAAATCGACAATAAGTACACTGAGGATCTACAATGTATCGATGCAAATGCCATACAAGGCTGATACTTTTTCTTTCTTCAGCTATTTTTGAAGGCAGTTCACCTGGCGCCTCCCGAGTGCCTGTCACGTTGAAGTCAGACAAATAACCGAACATCAGCCGATGCCACGCCCACTGAATACAACACAACACAAGAGCCATGGATCGATGACGAAACTGGGAGATTACGTCATGTTCACTTGATTTATGTTCAATTGAAGGCGCTGCGCGTGCTCTACTGCGAACGGTCGAACACTTAAACAGCAAGCACTTGGGTTAATTAAATTCGGGAAAATTGAGCAGCAAAAATAACGCCCTGTCCCTGTCCCAATCCCCGCCAGGGTCCATCTCTTGCCTGATGGCCAGTTAGCCGTGGCATTTAATTGCAGCAATGCTGGATTGCGCATACGCAGCGTGTGCCGCCGAGTGTTAATTGCCAGGCACCAAAAGTTTGCTTATCAATTGCTGCCGTAAACACATCAACAAAAAAATCGCAACGATCGCAACGAGCGGTTCTTCTATTTTTCTCTATTTTTCCTATACTCATATATATTTTGTGTGTCCGACTGTTTGGCTGTTTGAAATTCAAATTAGACATCAGCACTTGTAAATTTGCATAGCTCTAAAGCATTTTAAATGGTTGTGGCCGTCGAGAATGGCGTTTCGAAATTGCATATGAAATTTCGGTTTGCTTAATTAGTCACCGTCACCGCTTAACATGAGGACGGAGGACTCGCAAAGAGGGGATCGCGGAACCGCCAGTTGATATATCATTTTGCAGCCGAGCAGGCTGGGTTAATGATTGGCGATATCATCGTGATTCGGTCTCATATATCCGATTGCCCAGACTGCATGTCGTTAATGGCTCTCCGGGCACGCAACTTCGAGTCCGAATCCGAATCCGAGCTGGCCATAAAAGACAAGTGTCAATTGAAAGCCAAAACCATGGCTTGTTCGCTGTTCGACCTGGGCTCAGAGATAAACAAACTGGCAAATGGAAAACATTCAGCTGCAGTTATCGTATAAATTTCCTAGAGGCCCCCCACACACAAAGCGCTTAAATCAAGTTAAATGATTTGTCGCCGGAGGCAGCAGGAATTCAATTAGCCATTATTAACCATTCGGCCTCATAAACAACGAGCGGCAACGAGCGGGCCAGCGAGCGAGCCGTGGTAACAATCGTGAAGCTCCGGCGATACAAATTAGACATGGTCAGTCTGGCTCAGCTCAGCGAATCACTTCATTGGCCATGGCCATAATTGTCAATTGACTTTCCATTAGCCCGGTCGGTCGATCGCCTGCCTGGATTCGAGATCCGAGAGATCCCAAAATTCGAGAAAGAAAATCATAAGCGCAGAAGGAGGCCAGGCCAGGCCAGGCGCAACATTTTGGTTTCATTGAAATGCATCGGAGATGACGAGGAACGGCTCTGGGATGGGATTTCTCAGCCGAGGAGTTGCATGCTCAAAGTGAAAGACATTCCACTTTCAGGTCGGGCAGCGGAGAAATGCATTACCCAGAAGATCGAAGCTTTCTCGAGGGGATCCGATGCTCCGTCTCCATCTCCATCTGGGCTTTGATTTTTGGCTCCAGCTTTCCAGCCTGTCTTCGATTCGTATTTGTATTTGCTGGGGATTTTGGATATTCGGTTTTTGGTTTTTGGGTTTTCGGTTTTGGGTCGTCGCAGTTACTAACTCAGCTCAGCGAGGGAGAGATCGTGACCGCGTGTTTTAAATGCATAATGACCGTAAAGTAGTTGGTTGGCCAGCCATACATTCGTATCGGGGGAAAAGGAGCACCGGTGGGGGCCAGGAGGGATGTTTAACAAAATTATGAATTGCTGCATTATATTTTATTAGATTTGTGTTCTTTATGGCTCCAAATTCTGGCCGCTCAGTTCGTGCCGCGACCGCCACAAACAGTTATAGCTTTATTTAGTTTTAATAAGGATCGGGTCGCAAGGGGTCAACTGTGGAGACAGGCGACGGCCCAGGCAGTTCCGCTCCATCGACTAAATCTTGGGTAAACACAGAGTGGGAGAGAGAGACCAAACCTAATATCGAACGCGCCCTTAATGATTCCAATCAACCAAGGCCCAGCAGAGTTACTGTTAATTGCCAGACTCTCAGAGCCAGCCCCAGTCCCAGTTTCAGTCCCAAATCCCAGGCCCAAAAGGCACGTCCCAAGGCAATGCAATTTTCAGGGTAAAAGTAGCTCAGGCTTCGGGGCAATGAGCCAGCTATGAGCCAGCGAAAAACACACACACAAAATGTTGGTCAAAAAGTGTGGCCAAGACATGAAAGCTACAACTCTTAACAACTGCAGCAAACGACAGCAATCAGCGGGGCGAAGATGCACCCAGCCAGGTTAAGCCAGGTTTTGGGCCAGGGCTAGGCGAGGCAGCCGGAGGAGCAGACATGTCGTCAATGCGCCGCTGAAGATCTAGTAAGTCTATACCCGGTACTTTACTACCGCGATCGTGTCTCGTCTCCCACAATCTTGGGGCTGAGACCACGGCGACTGTGCAGCGATTGATCGGCTGCAGTTTATGGACTCATGCAGCCAATTCAAATGCAATTGCAATGCAGCTTGCGAGTCGGTCCAGGGTCTTGTGGTCTCCGGTCTCCGGTCTCGGATCTGGCATCTCAAGACTCGGCTTTCGGGTCTCTGGTCTTAGCCAGCGAGACCACGAACTCCATGCCACACACGCCCCCTCAAGAGCCGCGCTTAGCTGATCTTAGCTTGCACCGGAAAAAACCAGAGAAAAACAAAAGCTTCTATAATATCTGGGAATATTTCACCAACTAAATTTTAAATGAAAGGAAATTCTCATGACTTTGGAGAGTCTTTATCGGAAACCTTTCGGTTTTCAAGAAGACAAACATTCCTTGATTAAAAATGGAACTCATTGCAATTACCCGATCACAATCATTTGTTAATAGAACAAGAATACAAGAATACATTTTCAAAATGTAAGTATAACTTCTCAATGTCTTTTGCTTTTCCCCCCGTGTAGCTGTGCTAGCGACACACACAGCGTTTTGGAAATTGTAAAATTATTTTCATTGCAAGTTCGGCCAAGGCCTGGACATGGTCCATTGGCCGACTGGAGTCGGGCTTGTAAGTAAGCGACATAAACGAGTGTTGTATTAATGTTCATAATGTGGTATCTCGACGTCAATAAACGTCGCCACGGCGAGCAGGGGAAATGGCTGGGATATGGCCAGAGCTGAGTCGGCTCAGATCGGCGGAAAAACAATTGCGACGTGGAGTTGGACAGCTGGCTGACACGATCGGAGGAGGAGGAGGAGTGGAGATACTAAGTCAAAATTTCACTTTTCCCTCACCGAACTTAAGCCTGGACTTAATTGCTAACTTAACCTGGGCTACGAAGACAAAGAAAAGCGCTGTTCACTCTATTTGCATACAAAAGTTCCATGATTTATTTCGCGTGGAGGCTAATTGTCGAAAAATAAGTATATATATATAAGGTGGCTTAAAATATGTAAATTATTCGCTTATGAGCTGGTGTGATTTATTTATATTTGTGTGTGCATTTTGTGTGTGTGCTGTGTGTTAGACGTGCATGTGTTTCAGTGTGAGTGTGTTTGTAATCCCAAAGTCCAGAGTTTTGTTGCCACGTGCGGATGAGATTAAATTTTGTTTGTTTTTGTGTGAATAGCTTTTGTTAAAAAATGAAATAAAAATGCGAAAAAGATTAGTTATAAATAAATGGATGTGTGGAAAACGGAAAACAGTAAATTTTGCTGAAATTATGCGTGTTAAAATGACAGAAAAACATCAACCAAATTTAGCGTTTTCCAAAGAGCTGAAATAAAAATATATATTAAAATTTCCTTTACCTTGGGTTATTGTTTTTGCCCTCAAATCTCAATCAGAACGAGTTCATCATTTTAAGAATATCAGGCAAATTTGTAAATAATTGATGGTTTAAATACAAATTTCTTGTGAAGTTTTTAATTATTATGATTTTAAAATTGTACAAGAGTTTTAAGTTATTGTATCAAAAAGATGCAAATATTTTTAGCATGGAATAGAATTCACAGGAAACGATTAAATCATTTTAATTTCTGGAAATCTCTACGAAATTAAAACTAGTTAATCAATGATTTACATTTTCGTTGAGATAAAATTGTCTTTAATTTTATATTGTAAGCAATTTATGAACAAAAAGTTCTGAATAAATGATAAATTAGTTTTCGTCTCATTCAAAATAACAGAGACTAAAACCAAATCACCATTACTATTGATTTAGTTGATATATATTTCATTGAAAACTTGTATTTTAAATGTTTAACTCTTCAATATTTATGTATAAAATCAACTCAAGATTGAAGGTACAAAATAATTATAAGAAATCTGAAAAACCTGGAAAATAATATTCTATGGAAATGCTAACTTTCAAAAATAAATCAAATTTAAACCAAAATGTAGTTTGTTTAAACCAAAAACTAGTAGGATCTCATTTGGTAATATAAGGCAAAAAATAAAGTGCATTTAACCTTAAAGTTCAAGGCTACAAAGCAATGTTAGTAAGTTGGTTAATCAAAAATAACACATAAATATAATATAAGATTTAAATAATAATCAGTGTTAGAAAACCAAAAATAAAGCGAATAATATGTTATACTAGAACTAGTCAACAAGCGATTAAGCATTAGTAATGGATAACGAGTAAAAACACAGGCCAGTATTAGATTTTTGTTTAACAGCAACAGCTTTATATATATATTCTTAAAGTTCTCTTCTCTCCTCCACTATCGATTCTTGGTATTCGGTTTTTTGGCAAAGTTCTCTAGACGAATCTAAGCAGTTACCTCTAGACTAAACTAGACTTAGCGTAAGGCAATAAATAGGTAGATACTAGCAATAGGCACTAAATTAATATACAAGGGCTGACCTCGCGCTATACAGATACAGATACAAAAACACATACGGATACGGATACATTTACAGATAAGTACAAGGAGGGGCCGATTCTGTGAGATCCTACAACTGCCATCTACTGCCGGCCAGGCTGTAAGGCGAATACCTGTAGCTGGGGCTGCCGAAGGACGCACTCCCGCCGCCCGCCGAGTGGGCCAGGGCGTGGGCGTGACCCACTCCCACCCCAAAGGGCGTGCTGTGGTGGAACATATCGAAGGCCGAGCCGAAGGCGGCGCGCGGCGGAGTCTGATAGTGGAACATAGCTGCCGCCGCTGCCGCAGCCGAAGGCGTCTGATAGGCTCCACCCGCCAGCGAGGAGGTCGAGGAGGCGGTCGACACGGATGTCACTGGGACAGAGGAGGGGGGAGCAGCAGGAGCGGGTGCTTGAGCGGATGCCAGCGAAGTACTCAGCGGCGAGGCGGTTAGGTTGCGGGAGGACGAACCGCTTTGCGATTGAGTAGGAAGCGAGGCGCCCAGCCCGCTGCTGTTGTTGTGCCCAGAGGAGGTCTCTCCGCCGCCGCCGCCGCTGCTTGGGGGCGTGGCTTGTGCCTGGGCATACAGGCTGGCCAGAAGATCCACCTCAGAGCTGGAGCCGGAGCTGGTTCCGTTGCCATTCCCAGCGGGCTTGAAGGCGCTACCCGCGGAGGGCACCAAGGTAGCAGGAGCAGCCGCCGCAGAGGCAGAGGCAGAAGCCTGAACCTGCTGCAGTTGCTCCGCCTGCTGCACTGCAGCCTCAACGCCGGCCACGCTCTTCATAAACGCCGCCAGATGGATCGGTGCCTGCTGTGGAGCCTGCGACTCCAGCTCGAGCCGATTGAGCTCGTCCAGGTGCTCTCGAACCACGGCCAGAATGTCGTCGTTGGTCGCCGGGGAGCTGCCCTTGCCGAGCAGTGCTGAAACCTTGGTGAGCAGCGCTGGCACATCCTTGTAAAGGATGTCCAGCAACTTACCGGTGGTGAAGAGCACGATGGCCTTGAGGCAGGAGTACTCCGCGGAGTCGACATGCAGCGCCTTCAGTTTCTCCACCTGCTCCTGGAAGATGCGGATGTGATCCATGAAGGCCACCACACGGTCGGCGGCCATCGGGGAGGCATGTAGGCCGGCGGCCGCCAGGAGCGGCGCCACATGGAGCGGCATGCTGCATTGGCTGGCGTTCAGGACGAACAGCTCCGACCAGACGAGGCGGAGGAGGGCCACCTGGTCGGTCACCTGCAGTTCCGGGAAGAAGGGGATGTTCTTGGCCCACTCGACTGCCGAGAAGAGGAGCCGCGCGGCCAGCTCGCAAATGTTGTCGATGCCCATGATGTTGTTGGGCTGCATGCACTGGCCGTAGCGGGACGTGGGATATGGCTCCGCCCGGAGCAGCAGCGAGATGTAGGAACTAAGGTACGAGTGCCCGTTGAAGCCAGCGATGCCCATGGGGTCACCGTTGGCGATCTGGTACTGGCCGTGCATGCCGGCCAGACCGGGTTGTGTTGGCGGAACGCGGCCACGTTGGACAGCTGAAAGTAGAAGAAGGATGGAACAAAGTTAGTTTTGAATTTACCAAATACCTTTAATATTTAATTTCTAATCTCTATCTCTTCCAAATAATATAAACCACTTTAGAGGCTCTCTAAAATCAAATCCTTGGGAAGGAGTACCCGGCTTTTGTTGCTCTTATTTTGACCGCCACATCACACGCGGCACAATGCGAGGCATTCAGCTCTGTTGGCAAAGCTGCCACGGCACACAATGCCCTGTCCAATCTGGATATCTGAATGTCTGGATATCTGCGATCTCTGACGCATCTCCCGGGAGGGAGAACTGCGTTGTTGCCGTTGCCGTTGCCGAGCGTCCTTTGTCGTAAGTCCGAGACATCGTCATAAGATACTTTCTGCCACCCCAAGGGCTACGGAAGGGGCATTTCAACCCCTTTTGTGCGTGTTGTCGCAACTGCTTAGATATGCAAATTGAACTAAATACTTTCAGCGCATCTCGCGGATACACACACATTCACATGACGTGCATCTTTCGGATACCTCAGCTGCGGACTCTTGGCAGATTTCAAGATGGCAAGGCAGAGCAGAAGGAAATATTGGACAGGTCTTTGCTGTACATATAAACATTATAATTAACAATGTAAATGCTTAACAACGGAGCTAACTGAAAGCTAAGCAGCTAAATGGAAAGTGAAAGGCCTTTTGAACTCTCGGGCCCGGAAACGGCATTTCCCCAGA
Source organism: Drosophila serrata (assembly GCF_035046125.1). Classification (NCBI taxonomy): domain Eukaryota; kingdom Metazoa; phylum Arthropoda; class Insecta; order Diptera; family Drosophilidae; genus Drosophila; species Drosophila serrata. The sequence continues at coordinate 1,146,774 of NW_028256928.1, read as the reverse complement.
CATCGAGACACTGACATGGACGTGGATCGGACAGGGACATGGCTGTGGATATGGATATCGAATATCTGCTGGAAGTTAAGCGCAGCTTGAACACGCTCTCAAGTGTTGGCAGCTAGTGACATGTGAGCTTGGGGAACTTGAGCACGTGCTGGCGGAGATTCATTCATTAAGCAATCAGCCAAGAGGGCAACTTGGGCCAAGGGCCTGCCCACTCCCCACTCCCACTTCCATTCCCATTCGAAAAACCCAAGCCCTTGGCTGCTGTAATCTTCGCCAGATCTCGAGGTAAAACCACAAGCTTAGGCAGACTCTCCTTTTTGTTTTTTTCGGTGGCTTCTTTCGCTGTTCTTGCGGTCAGACAGTTTTTTCCCAGGCGCATAAATAAAAGGAGCTGGACACTGGCCGGCAGACCGGTTTGCATCATAGATCACCAAGTGCAGGCTACTCCTCAACCCCCTGCACTATTACGCAAATGTATTGTGTAAATAAGTGTCCCCGTCCCGCTTTCTCCTCCGGCTGGACACTGGTCAACTGGTTGCAACCCCCGGCTTAATTGCTCCGTCAGGGCAATAAACAAACACCTTCGGAGATGGGACAGAAAAGGGATTTCCGGATATGTCCATTGTGCGGACTGACCAAAAGCACCATCGCCTTGGCTTTCTTTCTAAAAGACGTTACGTTTTAGAGTTCCAGCTTGATTCAGGTAGAGATCTGCCAGGTAGAGTCCGAGTCCCGTACCAGTCCTAGTCCCAATCCCAGTACCAGTTCCAGTTCCCGGTCCACTCCAGCTGCAGCACAATGAGAGTTGTGATCAATAATAACTAACGTCTGTGCAGTTTAGCTATTGCCTTTGCTTTGTTTCACTCGCGGATTCGAGTTATTGGCCTGGCCCAGGGCTCCGATTGCGTTGGCCAGATTGCGCCAGAGCTCTAGGTGTGCCTAGGATGTGTGCCGCCCGGTTCCAAGGTGTGGAGGTGTGGAGGTGTAAAAACCTTTGTTGACCCACTTTTCTAGACCGAAAGTCTCTCCAACTAAACCATTGTCTGTCTCTGCCTCGAAATGCGTTCGAACCAAGCCCCGAAACTGGACGAATGCAGGTGTTGGTTGCAACCAGTGGAAGTCGGAATTCCGTCGGTCAGGGTTCACGAACAGGAGGTCAACCCCTTCGAATGGCCAGTTCCCAAGTAATTCCCGGTGAAAATCCCTTTAAAATAATTACAATAAATTCAAAATAATTTAACGAAATTTCACTACCCCTAAAAAACTTGTTTTTTCTAGCGTCCAAGCTGACCAGTTTCCTGGGCTGCCCAACCCCACTTCCCTTGACCAATTGACACTGCAATTTAATTAGAGCGACCCGGAACACTGATTTGATGTTGTTTTTTCAGGTTTTTCGAGGCTTTTTGTACGCCAAACCCGTACAATTCCCTGACCCAGGGTCGCTCCAGGCACCACCTTTGTCCCGCTTCGCAGCTAAGTACCGTGCCCTCTGCCTTTGCCCAGTAAAAAAGAGGGTAAAATCCAAGGAAACCTCCTATGCAGAATCGAGATTTTCTCACGATTTCTCAGCTTTGATAGCGAGGGACTAGTTTTACGCAGAACTTGTCATTAAAGAAATGTGACTCAACTGGCGAGCAGCTCCAGAATGTAGCAAAAGGTGTTGAACTCTTTTGCGTTTACGAGTTCTGGGGCAAGTCCAAGTGCCGCCGCCGTTGGGTGGGGAAATAGTGGACATAATGGGCCCAACAGGTAGATCCGACCTGGGCACTGACTGTGTCATTAGCCGAAAACTTGCCTAGGTAAATTTGAAATGCTCTTTTCACAATCCGTCGCCGGCGACTAAATAAATGTTTATATTCATTTAATTACAAGTGCATTGAGAGGAGGCTGCTGTAGCTGCATTTTAATTGCCCGTAGTCGCCATAAATTAACGTTTTCGTTCTTAACCCAAATCGATGTGTACACCGCTCAGACAGACATCTGTGTAGTCCATAGCTGTTTCCATTGCTGCTGGCTATTAGCATTTTGCGAAAAAACCTGTCAATATTAGTGCAAATAATAACAGCTTAGCGGACGGCTAACTGCGGTCTGTCTCTATCTTTGTGTCCGCGCCTCCCTGACGGACGCTAATTGTTAATGCTGACAAGTGTAACTGGCCATTGTGACTGACTGACTGTCGGTCCAGACGGATAGGCAGCGAGTCAGTCAGTCAATCAGTCGGGCAGTGGAGTCAATCAGTCAGTCAGTGGCTGCAGGAAAACAAGTCTCACCCAAGTATGCCAAATATTTGGCTTGGCTTTGCTTACAAATTAGTTACACATTGGGCTGCATTCGATTAACTACTGATCTCTCAGCAGCAGCGTTTCTCTCAGTGCAGGCTCGCTTTAATTATGGGTCGAGCGATCGAACCGAACAAGTTTGCATCTGATCCCAAGGGGTCAACCCGTCTAATTGTCTTTTGCCAGAGAGCGGAGCGACTCTCGTGCGTGGAAGTTTTGGGTAGGGAGCACTTGGCCTGATCAGCACCGCTGATCCGCCCTGGTCGGCGGCCACATTCCCTGGCATAGTTCCTGCCACCCAAATAACTCAAATGATCCGCACCGAACTGAACGAACCCGATTCGCAATTGTTTCGCCCGTCGAACACATTCCTAGCATGTGACATTTAGTCATCGCCGCTGCTCTACTTCCGTTCTTCTGCCGTTCGATTTAATTTATTTTGTTTGCATTTGCCATTGCCTCGGGGTTTGACTTTTAATTGACCCACAGGCGGCACACTGCGATGGCCGAGTGTCGTTCTAAATACTAAATATTTTGTTATTCTAACTAGACGGAATGAGTCTTACCTTCGCGTCGCATGCCCATCTTGAGGCACTTCTTCAAGCGGCAGTATTGGCATTGATTCCGATGGTGCTGATCGATGGGGCAGTTTCTGCTGCCGCGGCACGAGTATGTGAGATTGCGTCGCACAGAGCGCTTGAAGAACGATTTGCAACCTGCAAAAGAAAAATATAAGAGTAAATTTAATAAAATGTTTAAATTTTCAAAACAAAACAGAACCTTTTCCCCCTTAAGCCATGTTAGCTACAAATTCCTTGGCACCAGTGACTCCCTCGAAAAGAACACTAAGGGGAATCGTTACCACTTGTCCCCCAAAAGTGAGTTCCAGCTGCACTCCTTGACAAGCTGCACAGCACCAGAGTTCCTGATGCCCATGTCAATGGTCATGTTACACGTTTCATGGCTTAACGCCTCCCATAAAATTACCTTTAATGGCTTTCAATTAACAAAGTGTATCTTGGCCACGGCGCGATACGGCCAGCCAGCCTGCCTGCCTGCCATCCATCCCCCTTCCGAAAATAAAAGGAAAATAAAAGAAAACTGGCAGCAAGTTCAAGTTCGGCTCGAATGCCACGAATTTACTGTTAAGGCAGACGGCCAGATCAGCCACGGCTCGTTGGGCATCGCTTTTGGCCACAAACTGAGCATCAGGCTTAGCTTCAGGTTCAGCATCAGCATCAGCCAGAGCTTTAACTTCAGCAAACAGCTAAGTGCTTTGGGCCACAGTTGGGTGTTGTTGTAGGACAAGCCAGCGACACGGCAAGTTAATGTCGCCGACGCGTATCTAAACATGTGTATCACCTGGGCCCATTTTCTGCATAAAGAGAGTCTATCCCCCATCTGGAGTAGAAGGGGGGATACTATACTATAGATACTATATGGGAGGCATTGTCTGGAGGCTTTTTCCTTGGCGGACCGAAAAAAGATTTCTCACAATAACTCAAAACAATGGCATATGCTCATAAAATTCGTTTTAAGCTGTAAAATCATCATCAAACAAAATATGTAAGCACTGAGCGTTTATGCAGACTCGATCCCATCCCGGCCCCATCCATATAGCATGCGATCACAGGCTATAAAAGATCTTCAATGCCTTTTTGCCATTGCGATCGTGTGGCTTTAGCCTCCCACCGAAATGGAAACAAAACGTGGCCAGCAAATTGAAACTGATCGAGAGTCAAAGTCGATGGCTAAATGCGCTGCACAGAAGAAATTGAGATTGGTTTTGGTAGGTATATTGTATTAGGGGAACCCTTAAAGGGATGTTAATTAATACTGACAAGTATAAATATTTATGAAACGGAATGACCTGGCTTGTCCTGTCAATCCTAAAGACCAATTTCTATACTATTTGCCCGAGTTAAAGGGCATTCAGTATTCCTCACTTTCGGGCCAAAAGCGGCTGCATGGACCAAACCCCAAAGAGCCAAGCTACGAACACATCTAGGCAGCACACTCACACACTGCCAGCTTTTACACCATATGATCTACGAATAACGATATTGTACCCAGTCACGATTTCTGCCAAAACGTACCGTTGCCTTACCGTTCGCCTCCCCTCCCCCCGCCCCCATCGCTTCCCGCTGGCTGCGCTTCGCCTGTTGTGGGAGCGGACTGGGGACGGACGGAACTTGGCCCGAACCCAGAGAGGTAAATAAAAGAACTGGCAACAGAGGCAAACTGCCCATATGCGCCTATCGCAACTCTATCTAGAGCTGCAGCACCAAGTATCTGAGTATCTGAGTATCTGAGTATCTCGCGGGGCGGAGGCGATCCCCAGTGGACTTTTGCGATGCGAAAGATGCGCGTCGTTATTGATGAAGATACGAGTACATGGCGCAGATACCGTACACCAAAATCCGCGACGGGGTGGAGTGGATATCGTGTTATATCAATAACCGAAAAAGGGTGGATCGATCCAGCTCCAACTCCAACTCCAGCTGCAACGAGTGTGGGAAGTGCGGGCAACGAAGCCCTAGAATCCTGGCCCTAGCTCTCTCTCTCTCTCTTGTGTGTGTGGAGAGCCGCTTCTTTGTACGGCTTCGGCTTAAATGGTTGAGAGCGGTTCTTGTGACCAAGTTTGCGGTAGTTTCAATTACCGCCTCACCTAATTGGCGGCGGGTGGGTGGGTGGCCGAGGAAGTTGGCTCGCGTGCGCTACGCGCCATAAAGCGTTCAATACAGTTAGAAGGGGTTCCGAGAACTAAGCCCAACTTAGCCGGGGCTAAGCTAAGCGCTTTATTAATTGAACTTCCTGAAAGTGAGCTGAAATTGCTCGTATCTATCTATCTGCGCCGCACGAGATCCCCTTGCCGCTTCGTTGCGCAATTTAAAGCGTTAAATTAGCCGCTGTGCCAGAGTATCTGAATCTTTGGCATACACACACACACACACACACACACACACACACACAACACACTCTTCGCCGGCAGATGGCCCAATCAATTGCAGCGGCCCAACTATTCGGATTTCCCATTTTCCATTTTCCATCTCTCACAGACGCGGTCAATGATCGCCTGGCCCAGAGGAAGCTCCACGCTCCAGTCTGCCAGCTCCAAGTCAAAGTCAATAGCCACAGACCTCGCCTTGACTCTGGCTCATTTTCTAATTATTAATGCACACAGCGAGCGAGGCAGGCAGGCAGCAGGCAGGGGGTAGAGGGAGGGCCGTCATTAAGGTGCAATAATTAAATGTTAAGCTTACACGGAGTCAGTGTAATTAGCGCGCCAAGACCGCGACTGCAACTGCAACTGCCACTGCCACTGCCACAACTCCCGTCCAGAGGCTAGACAAAATATCTGGAGTACAACCGAAACATAATTACAGCCCCCCCCGAACAGACACGAAGCCGCAAGTAACCGGGCTCATTCAGCAAAATGCACTGATTATGAACGGGAACAGGTGCCTGCCTGGCTCTCCCCCGCAGTGTTTATGGCCCAATATGGGTCAACTGTAAATCAAATGCCCATCTGGGAATCCGGGAATCCGGAATCGGAGCAGCCTAAGCCCTAGCTGCCTCCTCATTTGCATCTTCCATATGTCACGTTGCAACCAGTATACCGGAGAGATGTTGAGAATGCAAAGAGAATGCCGCCTTAGATAAGCGATTTAGCTCCGATTTAACTGATGCTATGCGAAGTTATGCCGCCGTAGTTAGTCCCGTCCCGTCCCGTCCCATCCCGTCGCAGCTCCGGTCATGCACTCGGCGCGATAAGCGGGGTTATGGCCAGAGACCATCGTCTCTTGGCCATGTTGCAACGCGCAAGTGCGGCCGCCGAAACGTGCCCCAAAGTAGAAGTAGAAGTAGTTGCAAGACCGCTCTTTGCTGGGCCTGATCGATTAGCCCAACTTGGTTGAAAACGAAAATTGCGCATGAAGTGGCAACAGCAACAGGGGCAGCTCCGGACCAGAGTTTGCCATGGCAGCGATCTCAGTCGAGGAGAGCTTAACATAATTAATTAAACCGTTACATTATAAAGCGGATCAAGTCGGTAGTTCACGATTTCCTTACTCCAGAGACTCTCTTTTTATTTCGGGGGCCTTTTTCGAAATCGCATCGTGTCAGGATGAATTTTTTGCGCCTCATTTTAAGACGGGGCCCCCAGTAGGAGTCTGGTGACTTGGAACTTGGAACTCAGAGCTAGAGATCTGGGAGCTGGAAACTGCAAACTGTAAGCTTGAAGCTCAGTCCAGGTTAGCTGCTTTATTGGCTTGAACATTTCTTCTAAGTACAACGATTTGTAGTACAAGCCAGCTTTTAATGATTACAATGTCTGTCTGTCTGTCTGTCTGGCCGGGATTTGCAGTGGTTGTCTGCTGTTTGTTTTTGTTTCCTCTGTCTCGCGCAATATCTGTACAATTAAGTTTTGTTTTCGCCGATTCTCCTTTTGGCCGCCTTTTAATGAAGGGTTCAGCCGAGGGCTCATTAATGTTGACACAGAGCCAGCGCCGTGTTGGGCAATGCCATCAAAGCCCATCCTCTACAGAGGTATGATATTGTGACAGCGAATGGATATACACATATTTCAGGCTGTGCGCCGACATGGAAATTTGTCAAAATAAATATTGAGGCCATAAGTTATGGCGATGGGACCCCGTTTCTTGGGGAGAGAGAGAGCTACCGAGTTGTAAATCAAGAGCCAACTGCACGGAAGTTATAAATGTTTATCAAAAGGCGATTTATTTGATAAATGTTATGGGGCAGCAATTGACTTGGCTGCCTCTGCTGCCAAATGCAAATTTTAATACAAGCCCCGAATTTATTTCGCCTTTTGCTAATTAATAAATAAGAAATCCGTCGGGCCACGCCCATTACCCCCAGGAAAAAAGCCCCCAAACTGCAAGCTGCAAGCTGCAGCGTCATAAATTGCAATGCTCGGTGGGCGTTGTTAATTTTCTGCATTCGTATTTACTTTGTTGCTCTCGCCGGAATTGGGGGGAGTCGGGGAAGTCCCGGGGTAACTCGTATCACAGACAGCAAATTGATTTATGTTTGGCTTTTGTTAAATGCTCAGAGTGGAATGAATTTCCACAGCGAAACGCGAAATTCGGCCGAGCGCCATTTAACAGATTGTCAAGAGGTGCAAAGTGAAACGCAGAAATGTATCTTGTATTTAATACAAAATAAACCATTTCAAATTTGGCCTACACAAAGAAAGGCAATAAGAAATTAAGCAAAATATCAATGGTTATTAACCCATAAATTGTATATGATGTTTCTTTTCTTGCTTAGCTAAATATACATTCTTCAGAGGGCAGTTTATATATTGGACTTGTAGATCTGCTGCAGTTTCCCTCGAAATTCTTATTCATTCCCTTCAACTTATTTATTTGCCCACATGATAATGAAGTTAATTAAAAAGCCACACATGTGGAATACAATTCTGCACAAAAGGAAGAATACAGAGGAAGCGAGATACAAAGATACAAAGATACAGAGACCACGTTCATCTCCGACATCACAAAAATTCGGACATTTCCAGACCCAAAGTTCCTACTCAAAACTCTGAACGGAGGGATTGGGAGCCTGGGCTTTGGGATTTAGGGCTCTGAGCCCTAATTGCCGAACGTGGGAATCTATTTAAATGAGAACGATGTAAGCTCGTTCGCGGAAAATGTAGCAAAATGGAACGAGGCGAGTTGGGGATTTATATTTGTGGTGTGCTCAACGTTGACAATCCGGAGCTGGCGGCTGCACTTCACACACATTATTTGTGGCAGCTAATGGGCTCGGCTGGCGCTTAACAATTAGTTGAGATGGTTGATTTTTTACCACTCTTTATGGCCGATGTTTGCTTTAATTAATTACACGCCAGGTACTTAGTACTGGAGGTAATTTTTCGCGAAATTTATTTGTCATTGTCATGTGTGTGCGCAGTAGATAAATTATGCTAATTCCCTTGCCTTAACATGGGCGCTGAGATAGTTTTCTTGTCAGAATTTGAAATTCAATGGGTTCGAAGAACACCAGGTTATGTATTTATATTTAATATTTTCTGCACACAAATATGACGGCGCTGATTGATGATGCAGCCAATGCAGCCGACGAGATACGAGATACGAGGAATCTTGGCTTTTGGGGCCACTAATAGCCATGACAAATAGCCAAATTAATTGGAGATCCAAGTGGGGGTGGCAAAGGGGTCTTGCCACATTAGAGCCATGCACTACTCATCATTAATATTATCGAGACACTTTTATCAGCGCACATTTTTCAGCCGATGAACCGTGACTTTTTCGAGTCGTCTAAAGGTTATATGGTTGTGTTTTTTTTTCTTAAGGCCCACCGATTCCTCCCAATTTCACCGATCTCCGGCACAACAGCTGTGCGCGAAATCAAACAAGTTGCCACCACAATGGGAGGATACTAGGGATCGGGATTGGGATCGGGAACAGGAACAGGAACAGACAACACGCATAAGCTACAATTAATCTTGCAGCTACGATGAGTCTACGACTGGCGGGGTGTCTTGGCATAAATTTCACATATTCGCCCTGGAACCTGGAAACTGGACAGGCGGACCGAACGGACGTCCAGACAGACGGACAAGTGAGCACAACACACACACAGCGGACAGAACTCGTTCTCTTCTAAGAGCCACGAAAGTATCTGCACTTTGGAGTGAATCAGCTGAAAGGACGCGACCAGGCACATTCTCGGCTCTGGGGTTCAGTGAAATATTCTTCTTTTTTTTCTAAAAGAAGGTACAAAACAACCGAAAGCCTGAAAACGCCTGGCAATGATATGGGCTGTGTGCGCTTTATTATGATTTTTCCTACGTTTTATTTCGCCTGCATTTGAGTGAAGCCCCAGCCGAAGCCTAAACCGAGTCTGAAGCCGAAGCTGAGGCGCTGCCAAGAGATTGCATAGAACAAAATAGATTGCTATCGTGGCAACATCATCAGGCCAACAGGCAGAGCCCAGATACTCGTACTCATACTCATACTCATACTCGAACTCATACCACACTCACAAGAGGCGGGGCGGAGGGGCAACACCTTCAGAATGCAACGAGGCGGTCACAGAGCCGCATATCTCCTGATTGTTGCTGTTGTGGGTTGCGCATGCGTACAAAATGCTCGGTGATTAATAATAATAGCAGCGCCTACAAAGCCCCAACAACACCCGCCACAGTGGGAGCCAAGTATCTGACTATCTGGCCAAGTATCTGTATCTGTATCTGTGCCTGTGCCTGGACCCACTGTGCCACTCACTTCTTCGCGCGCTCTTCGCTGCTCTAGTGCCAGAACATTTGAAGAGATACGAGCATGACAAGTTCAACTTCAGGCTGCACTAAATGCCAGAGCTCGCTATCTTCCCCGAATGCAGTTGCCCATCTCCAGGCCCCCAGATTCCGGAACTCCTCTCCTTCCTCTCTGCCCTTCCCTCTGAAAAAGAGAGACAATACAAAGGTGGGCGCTTCATTTAGCAGCCGCACAATTTGCATGTTTGCACAACAATTGTTTGGCTTAGGACAAAGCACGGACCGTATTTTATTTAGATAATAATTTTTATCTGACGATAAGCGATGAGCAGCCAGCAGCGACTGCGACTAAGGCAGTCTCAGTGCGTGCCCGGGTCGCCGGAGGGGGCACATCTCCCCATATATATTTCAAGAGCTCTCGTGCTGCCACTTGGAGTGTAACGGTATGCTGACCGGGAGAAATGAACTAGAAATGCATCTGGGAAAGTGACTTGCTCGGAGATCTAGGAGATCCATCGAAAAATCTAGATAGACCAGACCCTAAACTTCCTAAATGGGTTTCCATTTACACAAGTTTATAAATAATATCCTTTAACTACTTTTATGATTTTAAAGAAGGAAATTAATTAAGGAAAGTTTAGCCTATCTAAATGTTTAGATACAAATAGAATTACAACTATACGGACTAAAAATATGCTCAAAAAAAAGCACTTAGCTTTTCAAATACCATTTTTGTTAGCTCTAATCATTAAAAAACAAAAACGTAAGTGGGCTATAAAACCGTCTAAGGTCAGAGGTGGCAGAGCTATCTTTTGGTTCATAAATGTTGTACTTTTTGCTCGTAAAAGAATCTCTACATGATTTGGATACCAATCACTGGCAGTTGCGAGATCTATGGAGTTCCCAGCTGCATTGCCTGGCTCCCGCCAAGATTTGCATGGGAAGAGTGAGAGAGAGATGAAGACACCCACACCTGGCCATTTCCACAGGTAAGTGCCAACTCATCATTCTGCCATAATTCACCGAACGAAACTGTCAAAAATCAGCGGCTGGCAGGCAGTCAGTCAGCCAGGCAGGCACGCTTTTGTGCCCGCTTTCTGTTACGGAATCCGCGAATCTGGCTGGTCATTCCCATTCCCATCCCCAAAGTCGATATCAATTGACCCCCAGAGATTCCCCCGCCCCCGGGTACTCACCTTCGCAGGTAAACTGGCCGTAGTGCTTGCCGGAGCTCTTGTCGCCGCAGACGACGCACTCGATGTTCTGCTTGCTGTCGATCTGCGATCCACTGTTGCTGCTCTGCGAGTGGGAGCTATTGGCCTGGGAGCTGGGCGTGGAGCTGCCGCAGCCGGTGGGTTGGCCCTTGATGCTGGTGAGCATATCCTGACCGCCGCCTCCACCGCCATGTCCCTTTATCAGCGGCAACATGTCCGAGTTGTGGCCGGTGGGGATGCCCCCGCTGGAGTGGTGACCGCCGGCGGAACCTCCATTGGAGCTGGGCAAGCTGGAGAGATCCTCCTTAATGCCGCCTCCATGATGGTTGCTCTGGTTGAGATTCGCCGACAGATCCTGCTTGATCACCGCCGACTGTTGGCTGGCCACACTGCTCGGCGTGGTCTGTCCCCCACCGGCGGACACACTGCCACCTCCGGTGGTGGTGCCACCGGTGGCCAGGGAGCCGCCAGGACCCGCCGATGCAGCGTGCAGGTGACCGCCCAGCGAGGACGAATGCGGCTCATGCCAGGCGCCATGCGGCGGTACGCCCAGACCCATGGACCGCGAGAGTCCAAGGTCGAAGGCGGACAGCTCGGCGCCGGACTGGGGGCGCGGATTGAAGAAGCCGGGAGCCGTGGACGGGGAGGCGCACATGACGCCGCCACCGTACACGCTCAGCGAATTGTGCGTAATAATTTTGGCGGCCGGCTCGGAACACGTGTTATAATCGCTGGAATACACTTTCGCGCTTCACTCGGAGTCCTAGCTGGTCTCGTTAATATATATTTTATTGCGTTTGTACTTTGTAATTATTGAGTAAATAATAATAATTATTATTATTTCTTTTTAGGTAGAGCACATCTCTTGGCACGCCGCTGTAAGCAAACACTTGGCGTTTTTTTTTCAATCAGATTCAGATAACGATTAAGATACAGATTCGATTTCCCGCTCGGCACTCGCGATGTGTGATGGAAAAGACTTAGAAATTTTTTCAGGCACTGCACAAGTACATGAAGTATCTGATAAATGCGCGCGTCATGCGGAGCAGCGAAATCTCAGCTGGTCTCGTACGGTTTTAGAGCCTGACTGGCAAAACATTCGTGGCAAAAGGTACACGACCCGACCCGACTCGACTCGACCGTTTCGACCTAACGACACATCACACAAATCTCTCTCATTCCACGAACACAGGCGCACCACCACCGCGAGCACTACTGCTGAGCTGCTTCCACTCACTGTGAGTCAACGGTGGTTGGGCGTTGAGTGGAAGTCGCCGCTCCCGCTCGCACCGGGGCAAGACCTTCGACGCGTTTGGCTGATTTGCCACCACCACCAGCACCACCACCACCACCACTACTATGTAGTACTCCTGCTGCTGCTGCTGCTGCTGCTCCGGCTGACTGCGACGGCACACCACCACCACCACCAGTACCAGTACCAGTACCAGCACCACCACACCACCAAGGGGGCTCTCTCTCTGCTTCGTTGAGTGTATCTCACTCAGAGAGGCCACTCCACTCCACTCGACTCGACTCACTCGTCCCAACTAGAACCCGTTTTCCTTATTAGATCGCTGCCGGGCGCATCTGCCAGATACTGTTTACCGTTAAGGTTCTTTATCGCAACTTTTCGCTTTTCTTGTTATTTTTATTCCTCTGTTAAGTTTCTGCAACTTTAAACCAAGTCTCCTCCCCGAAATATCTCTCTTTGGAAGTTCTTCGCTGGTTGGCTGGCAATCTTAAAGTGCGTTCTAATTTGTATCTCACGGGTATTTCACTGCTTAAAGACCACTTCTTATCAGCTGGCCAAAAGTTTTTGCGGCCATAATGGCCGTTCTTGGCCAAATGTTTGCTTTAAAGCCCTGTTTCTATTGGTGGCTTCCCCCTGATAAGCTAAGAACACAAAAGATACAGCAATGATGGATGACAGGATGTGCTGAAAATGTATCTAAATATCACGTTAGGTGAAGCAAGTCAAGGATGCAGTCTGGAAATTGAGTAATTAAACCAGTTTAGATCATTCAAATGGCTTATTGATTTTTGATGGCTTTTCTTGGCCATTAAAAGCGAACTATAAATATTTAATAGATTAAGTTGCCCCACAGATTATGGTTAGTAGTAAAAATTGTGACTTTTTCTGTAGAATTTCTAGCTGACCCCAATATCAAGTAACCTGCTTATTATTTACGCGCAATAGAACCCGGATTACTGCAGTGAAGCCCACTGACTGTCGTAATATAATTACAATATTTCCCAGCTAATTGGATCATTCCCGGGACTTGCACTTCACGTGTCTCGGGGCGAAAGTGCCAAAACATGAAGTCATCATAACCATAATTGAATTCCCTGCCTTACCGAGGACACCTCTCTACGCGTTTTGTCCATTTGCCAGTCGTGTTGTTTCTTTGTTTTAATCGAAATTAGCATTTTCAAGAGGCACCATTTGCACGCAATCGCAGAAATCACTGGATGCCACGCAAAGCTCGCCCGGCACTTCATTTTTCATCCCACCAGAGCGGGTCGGAGGGGGTGTGGGTGGTTGGGAATATCGGAAAAGTGTCGCTGGCTGCAGAGTTGCAAAGTTGCAGCCAGGTCCAAAGGGCCAAATTGTGGCCACCGCACTTTGCACTCTCTCCTCCTGCAATTGGGGGGCGGGGTGGCGCCCTCTGGGAAGGCCAGAGCGAAGTGCAAACGTACAATTGGATGATGGACGATATGCTGACTGGGGGTAGCGATTCCACTCAAAAGTGAGAGCGCGAGTCCAATTGGAATCTCTCTTTCGTTAAGTTTGTTTTCCACTCGATTTGGGCAACGCCTCTGCCCGGTTGCTGTTGCTCTCTCGCTTGCCCAGTCTAGCTGTGTCTCTTTCACGAGCATGCCAGCCTTATCATTAACTGTATCGGAATTTTGCTGGCCTTTTTTCGTATTTGATTTTTTTCGTATACTTTTTTTTTGGCCCCCATAAAAGTCGGGAACAAAAAGCGTGTGTGTTTGGCTTTTATTAACACCGCTAGATGTCTCTCTCTGGCAGCCTCCACAGATGGGGCCTAATTCAATTGCGCGGCGGCGCCTCTTTGGCCTCTCTTTCGCTCTTCCTGCTCCAGATCCCCCATCTTCCTCTGCTCCCATCACATCCTGGCTCCTGTGAACCTAATCTCGGGGGCTCTCGGGGTCTCCTCTTGTTAGTCCTCGTATGTTGGCAGGGAACTCGTAACTCGTCCAGACCCCTTTCTGTGCTCCCCACTCTGGCGGAGTTCGCGCAGTCGGGCGGCACCTCCAACCCCTGTGGGTTAAATACTGACAACCCCATTTGAGCGCCTTTTTGCACTCGCTGCCACAAAGGGGCCAAAATGGGGAGGCGGCCGGTCGCCCCACTCATTCGCCCTTGTTGGCCATTTCTTTTTTGTCGTCTCTTCAAACGCTTCTGCCTTGGACAGTTCATTGAAAATGGAACAGAAGAGGGGGCGGAAAGGGGTAAGGAAAAGTGGTGACAAAAAGTGGGAGAAACATCTTTAAAAGCTTCATGTTGAACTACGGCTTAGTAGCATCTGATATCATCCATAAACTTACAAACACTATTTATTCTATTTCCCATCAAGGTTTACTTAAAATTTCAGAAATTCTCAATAAATTAATATCTTGAAACCCACGTCTTAAAGATATTATTGATATTCATAAATAAACCAATAATACAGTGGAATATATTGGTTTAATTTATGAATATAAGATCATGATTTAAACATTTTTTGGTTTTATTTTCCAAAATAAAGTATATCTTTTCTAGAACAACTAAAATGTGTGTTTCGCAAGTTGGCTTTTAAACAAAAAACTGTTTTTTAGCCTAGCCAGCACATGCGGATGCACAGACGCACTCGAATGCATCCTGCAGCCGGTTCCAAGGACTCTTATGTTCTCGCCAGCATGTACACTATACACAAGGATATACATTTTCGTTCCGGCATGTATCTGCTCCCATTCCCGGGACAAAGGGAAAGCTTGCAGCCTGCAGTCGGGGGAAAACCACGTTCTTCTGGCGAAATAGCGAATAGAAAACCAACTGGCATATAATTTACATTGTTGCTTGTTTCCTGCTCCCTCCCTGACACCTCCCAGGAACCACCTCCCACCTCCGCTTTCGGCCAACTTTTACATTGATAAATTTTTAGTAATTCCTCTTCTCTCCGGGCTTTTTTGCCTTTTGTCTTCCGTCGCTGGCAAGGACTTTATGAATAAGTGCTAAAATGCCAGAGACCAGGACCGCAATGGACCGGGCCATGTCATGCTGGTTAAACTGACGAGCACGCGACCGCCCCCTTTGCTCCTTTCCCCCACTCTTGTCCGGAGCCACCTCCTCTTTTTTTCCAGTTGGGTTTTTTGCAGAAAAAGTTCCCTCTGCTGGCTGTTGTTTTTAGCCCGATGATTCATTGTGAAAGTGGAGCTACGTGGTCGTGGCTGGGAAATGCTGAAAATGTATTCCGTTGCCCGGAGTCGCACACACAAATATCAAATGTTGCAGACTACAAAAAATAAAGTAAAGAAAAACAAAAAGAAAAGTTCTCGCTGTTAACAACTTTGTCCACCCAATATGCTTGATGGCTCTGTTTCACTGAAAAATTAACTCACATTTTGTGTTCGTTTTAAGTATTTTTATTTCATTGGAAATCGAGAACAAGTTTTTTAACAAGCTATAAAAAATACTATGTAAATGTATTCCATTTGCAGGATACTACAATTTAAGCCAGAAGCTTGTAACACTGTGAAGGAATCATTTCCGACCCTATAAATCATATATATTCTTGATCAGCATCGATAGCCGAATCGATCTAGCCATGTCCAGAGGGAATACATAACTTTCGAAAATTTTATCAAAATTTCTCAAATTTTATAAGGGGCTACATCGTTAAAATTTGCAAAAATTGCCAAAAATTTTGATTTTTCTAAATTTCAAAAAGAGTATGCAGATTTATTAACCTTATAAAAAGTAGCATAAAAATGGTTGAATTTAAAGCTTTTTTGGCTGACTTATGAAATTTTTAAACTTCGATTTGTCAACTAAAACTGTCTTGTAAAATGATGTATAAATATTATGACAGATTTCCGATACGTTCCAATAATTTTTATTGCAAACTGCAAAGAGGCTTCCTGAAGTTAGTTTCCCTTTCTGTTTTATATACTTATAATGATAATTCTCAACAAGACTGAGATTTCACCATTTATTGGTTTCTTTTCAAAGGTTGTCATTTTAAATAAAACGAAACTTAATGCCAAGAATGTGTTAAGAAAGTTTCAGGAACGTTTTACTTAATCTTCTGAGTTCAACTCTTAACCTTAAAGCTACTCTATGCATATCCATTGTGCTATATATAACAAGCTAACTAAAATCGATTTCAAGTATCTTCCTCTGAACCAATTAAAAATCTCTGCAATCTCTGCTTGTCCATTTGGAATTACTGTTTGAGCCGAAGAATCCTTTTCCTGGAATTCCTGTGACATGCGAGCCACAAAGCTAAGGGTTCGTTTGTCGTTTTGGCCACATGGAAAATGGAGAAGGGAGCAGGGAATGGGGCTGGGGCATTGTACATAAGAGCCATGTGCTTGTGCTCCACTCGAAATGTATTTCGAGAGCGCATGTCAAAGGTCAGCAGCCACTGCTCACATGTGTGTATGTAATTACATGCGAGCCTCCCCTTTTAATTTTTAGTACGAACTAAGACCACAACCACTAAGAGCTCTGTCCCTGTTTATGTGTTCGTCGGAGGCCGAGCCATGAATTAAACATTCGCCATAAAAGCCTTTAGCTAAGGGGGCTGGGCGAGTCCGAACCATGTCACAAATCATTAGCACTTATTCAAATCGAAATCGGGCGAAGGGAAGGCCGCCCGACTGTATGCAAAAAGATTAATGCAAGATATTCAAATGGAATGTGTACATATTTTTGACCCCAGAAAGTTTGCCTAATTGCGTGAGACAGCCAAAGGTCAGAGGCGACGGCGCTAACAATGAGAGAGATCACTGGACCAGATGCCGGGATCCTTGCAGCCTCCCAGGTAGCAGCTCGGTTCGAGTGTCCAGGCACGGTCTTAACCTTTGCAGCGGTGACAAGTCGCTGCAACAACCCCCAGCAGATCCCACTGGACATTGTCCAGAGTCCCTCGAAATTTTCTGCTCGATTTTCGTAAAATCTTAGACAATTTTATGGCTGCGCCAAAAAGGGTTCCGCTTGTCCACCCCGATTACCTGGGTTTTGTCCAAGAAACCGTCCAGTTTTTGGGGTTGATTTTGGGTCGATTTCGTACGCATTTCCATTTTAATTCCGTCTTCGGCGTCTTGCGTTTTTGCATACGGTGGCCCAACGGCGTCCAGGGATCTACAGACACGGCTGCAGCGTGGGAATCGGACACTGGTCAGCCATCCCGGGGACATTGGTCAGTTCAGCTGTGCGTCCTTTGCCAGGACTTCTACATCCAGCAGAACATTAATCCGATTTTAATGAAGCGCAACGCTTTGCGGTCGTGATCGCATTTCCTCGGCGGAAAGAAAAACGCAATTTTGGCTTAGGTCAGTCGAGAACAAAGGCGAGAACATGGACCTTGGTCAAGCGGAGATTATTGTGAATAAAAAGTTGAAATAGTAACGAACAATTTCCATGAATTATTGCTACATTTGCTGTGGAAAGAGTTTCAATTAAAATACATTTCCCTGAGAGTATATTTAAATTTATTTCAGTGGGATTCATTCAATATTTAAAGACTAAATTAGTAATTTAATCTATACTAAAGTCCTTTCTCTATGAAGTTTAGTATCTCCAATCAAAGATACCCAAAAGACATAATTTATAACCCTCCCAAAACTTTTAACGGAAGTGGTATTGAATTTCATTCATCCTCAATTTAAATGGAGTTTTTAACAACGTAAGCCAACACTTTCCCGCAGCTCCATGCGGGTCCTCACGAGCTGTCCGCTGGCGTAGACCCCATCAAAGTGATAATTGAGCAGTCAAGCTCAGATGAACCCATGCCAAAAAAAAAAGAAAAAGAATAGCTGGTGGAATAAGGAGACTCTCCTCCGACTCTGGGCTGCAACAATGGCAACTCATTTCACCCAGGTTATGGCTTTGATGAATGATCTCATCAGCGAGGTGTCGACCGGAGCCACAATGCTGGGGCTATGGTGCTTCAGCAGCTCCCAGATTGGCCCCCGATGAAATGAACATCATTTGCGGCCAAGTGTAAAATTTAAAATTTAATAATTAACAATTGTTTTTTAATTTCCCAGCGGCCATCAGGCGCTCCAGCGATCTAAGCTGCCTGCCTAAATTACTTTCCCCCGTCTGGAGCTGTCAATCTCTGGATGCCCGAGATCGCTTTGTTGGGCCGTGATTAATGATGCGAAATTATGAACTCGCTTGTTCTGGCCCCGCCGGTTGTAAGTAGTTTTGTAAATCGGTTAAAGAAAAATGACTTCATTAAATTCATTAGCGCCCATGTGTGAAATTCGATCAATTGGTCTTCGACGGCTATTTCCCTTTGTGTGCCCTGAATGGGGAGGGGCACGGGCACTTTGCCATGATAACTCCATTTAGAGAGGGCATATCGAGACGGCCTAATGACACCTTCTCCAGATCGCCTAACCGCTGATTCGGCTTTTCCGCAATGCCCACAGCTATTTGCTCGGCCTGGGAAAATCAATAGCCCAACGAGACTAGCAATTGCCCAGATAATCGAGCCGAGCTGCAGTCAAATGTGCCACATAGATGGATGGATTTGCTAGCTCAGCTCATGTGTGTGCCGACTTCAACTTGGAGCTGGGTCTGGGTCTGGCTCTGTGTACGAGTCCATAAGTCATCGGCATTGATAGCCATCAATCGCGAACCGCTTTCCACGTTGCCACGACCACAAAGCTCTCCACCAAGTGGCGCGAAATCCATAGTGAGCACAATTAGTCGGGGGCTGAGACGGAATCCGAATCTTGCCTCTGGGACTGGGCTATGGAAATCCCTTACCGGCTTCGTTACCGACTATTACTCCAACGCATTTTCCTAACTTGGCCATTTTTCTTGAAGGCGGCTGCCCCGGCAACCGCAGTACCACTCTGAGTCTCCACTCCCAGGCCCTGGACCTGCCTTGTGGTCAGTCACTTTGTCAGTCGTCAGTCGTCAGTCGACAGTCGTCAGTGGCCAGAGTCTCGTTCGCCCGCCTTTGGCTCGTTGAACCTTTTTAACCGTTGCTTGGTCAAGAGTTGTTAACCATATTAAAGTGTTCAATGATTAATTACACGCGTCCAAGATTAATTGAAATCAATCAAAGCTGAAGTTAACTAATGGCAACACGTTTGTAATCCCCCAGCGCAAGTCCGTTCTCATCCGCGGCCCTGTCTGTCTCTGTTTCTGGTATCTGGAATGTCGGTACCCTGGACTGTACCCTGACTCCTACTCCTCACTAGATCCATCTCCCACTCTCCCCGAGCCCTAGCTAGGCTCCCTGGAAGACACTGTAATTTTATTGGCCACATTATTTGGTTTCGGCTTCGGTTTCCCATCTTCTACTGTTGCGCATCCATTGTGGATTCCCATGCTTAATTACAATTAGGGAATTTTTTTGGGGCATACGCATTAGCTGATAGATGTGTAGTTTGGGAAGAGTTAAAGACTACTGATTCTTATTGGAATATGGAATCTTGAAATTCCTCAAAACACCAACGAACTCATTTAATTTATACATAGCGTGAAAGTAGTTTTATTTTGCAATTGTTTAGATAAAGTAATAGGTTGGATATCCATATCGGTATAAGTGGGGTCTCATAAGTAAAGTACGCTTGACTCGCTTCGGTGTCTCCACCGCCTGGACGACAGTCTTCCTCGGAGGGCGCCTATATCCTGGCTGATGTGTCGATCCCTCGGATGCAGAGACCATACTGAAAGCCAGACAGGCCAACAGGACAAACAATATTGTGATTCGCATTGCGTTGCGGTGTCTTCAAATTGCAATGAACTTTCGGTTTTAACTGGTGGTGAACTGGGTTTCTAGATTAGCTTTTATACTCTGTGGGAAACGCAATTGATCTGCGGTGTGTCGCATCGATTTAACACCGAAGACTCGAAATAATGATATTCAAAAGCAATTTCAAACAAAAGTTCTATGACCAAATGGGTTAACAGCAAAAATAACTAAATGTAAACAGCAAGGGAAATCCCAGTTTTTTTTTAAATTAAGTCGAAAGCCAATCAATCTACTGTCTTTTGTAAATAAAGAACAAGTCTTATTTGTAGCCTATCTAGTTTTTATTAAAGATTACATTTTGAACTAACCTATCTGGTCTTACTACCTTTAATTGCTAACCCCAAGAAGGACAAGGCCTTCTCCTAATTAAAATAAGAATTTCCCTTTTTTAATTACCAGGTGACTGGGCTCGGAAGTTGTATCAATTGTCTGACAGGCGGCTAAGTTATGGATTATGCCCCCGGGGCAGAGCCAGACTTAACCAGGATCGCTTACAGAGTTACACACGTGACATACACACACCAGGAAAGAGGGGAGGAAGTAACTTTAACCGACTCGCCTTTTGTCGACGAGCAGGAAGCAGTCAAAGGACATGCTAAACCGCTTCCCCATGCAGTCACACACACACATGTGGTTAATTATAATTACGCAATTTTAATATCAAAACATGCCAAGAGAGGGGGAGGCATGTCCAAGTCCTGCTCGGTTCTGTGGAGGGTTGCTCACGCTGAAAAGGCGAAAAGTGATGAATGAAATGCGATGATTTCCAGCGGTCGAGCAACCCCCGGCGGGCAGGTTGAGTGAGGTTTGCCTTTGCACACCTCACACCCCACACACCCACCTCCTACCTACCACCCACTCCAGTGTCCTTTCCCCGGCACGCACACTTTGCGCTTTGATTGAGCATATCCGGTGGGATTAGAGCGGGGCTGCCCACCGTCTGCCGCGTCCAGCCAACCGAGAGTTATTAGCTTTTATGATATTGATAGAAGCCGATGTCTATTGACAATTAAACAATGACTCGGCCGAGGGGCGTTCTTGTTTTTGGGGTAAGTCACCGAGCTGGGCGTTTTGTTTGCGGCGAAGCCCTCGACCCCCGGAACCCCGAAACCCCGGAAACCCTCGAGCCCGTGATAACCATCTATTGGCGGATTTGTGTGCAAATTAATATGCAGCGCGAGTCTGAGGCTGGCTTTCATGTTGATTAGAAGAGGATTAGGACATCAATAAAACTCTATGGGGCTCTTAACGCATATGCTGCAAATTTGATTAGCTGCCCGCTAAATGCCAAAATTGTTAAAGTGATTTATGTCTACTGTTCCTGATGTTCCCACCAAAAATGGCAGCGATTCCATGCCAACTTCAGTGACATCATTCAAATATTTACCTATTTACCTTTCCAGTTGCTGCAGCAGAACAAAGAGGCATGGCGACAGGCGGAGATTGGCCTGCGGGTCCAGCTAATAAAATCCAAAATGATAATTATGACAATCGTACGTGATAATTGCTGCAAGCCCCAAAGCGACTCCCACACAAGTCCCATCCGGAGGCAGAGGCGGAGGAGCAAAGTGCTCGAAAAGAAAGCAAACAGATCGTGACAGCTCATGGAACATAAACAAAGCACACCCTCCTCCTCCGCCTTCTTGGACTTATAATTAGCATGGCTCAGGAGCGAGACCTGGCGAACGCACTAATAAATAAATGGAGATCTTCTGTTATTTATTTTTAAAATATTCCCCCAAACCCCAAGCCCCGGGCTCCTAGCCTCGGTCGCGCTCACGTCGTCGCTCTGGGTCACACACATTCCCACAGACGAGGTCAAGTTGCGAGATAATTTGGGACTCTGCATATCCCCAATACTGGGGAAGATGCACACACATTCTTGGTTGTTAGTAGGTAAATCTACATCGATATTAAATATATAAATCAATAGAAATATGAACGATATACCTCGATTACTTCTCAGTGAATTTTGAAACTCAAGTAATTTCTGGAAACCAGAAATCCAGGCAACGAATTAAATCAATATTTCCTCACTTAATCTTTTAGATGTTTCATATTTTAGATATATATTTTCGTACAATAATTTCGATATGATATTTGACATCATATTTGTGTCGTTGTATAATAAAGGTGGTAGTAAAATCTTTCCTGGTCGTCAGTCTTCGTTTATTGGTAGCAATAGATTAGCGATGGGCTTAGCCGTAGTAACCGAAGCCGGGCCCATAGCCACCACCGAAGAAGGGGGGACGTCCATATCCACCAAACCCTCCAAATCCTCCTCCATAGCCTCCGTAAAAGGGATAGCCTCCATATCCATATCTACCATATCCACCATATCCACCATATCCGAATCGTGGACGACCATATCCGCCGTAAAACTGACGCTTGGCTCGTACCTCGGACTCCACAGCTTGGCCGATGCCCTCCTCCACGGCGGACAAGTCGTTGGACTGGACGGGACTGGACTCCTCAAAGGCTAGCACTAGGCTCAAGGCCAGACAGGCAATCAAGCCAAATAGAATCGCGGAACGCATTTTTCACTTTCGATATGAGAACTTCCAATAGCGATGAAATTTCGGTGTTAACTGATATAGAACCGCCACTTGAGATCGTCTTTTATACGCGACTTTGGACGCAGATCGCGGCTAGCATTTATCGTCTCGATATTAATGAGATTCAAGAACAATCTAAACAAAATACGATGCCCAAATGGGAAACCTGTTCCTCCCAAAGATGACTAAAGACAAACATCTGCCTAGAATCCCCACCGGCTTTTGTGGTTTTCTTTCTTCTCATTTTTTTTTTTTTTTTTTTTGCCTTTGGAACATTTAGAAATACTCCCAAATTCGATGACGAAATAAACAAATCAATAAACAGGTTCTGACTAAGATCTCGTGCCGGTCTGTTGGTCCCTAATGAATGCAAATTTATTTTTGGCAATATTTGTTGAAATATTTTACATGTTCTTCGAGGGGATTTCTTTCTTACTTTTGAAAGTAATAATTAGAGGCACTTTTGTTAAGAGGCTTATAATTCGAATGGCAAGAAAGGCACCTAGTATTAAATAGCACAATGAGATGCCAAAATCTGAGCTCTATTCTTACGTATTCATCCCGCAAACTAGTTTGCTCAGGTGTGAAAAGATTGTCATTTAAGTTTTTGTAAACAAAAGTTGTGGTTTTTTTCGGGCAAAACCAAAGCGATGCGGAAGCCGGGAGGTGTGTTGTCGAATCATCTCGATGCTTAAGTAGGTAAACAACAACAAACCCAATTTTAATGCTTTATTGACTGGAAATACCCCAGTGTGGTCGTGGTCACACGATCAGTGATCGATGATCTGTGCTTAGCACAAGCATATGAAGTAACCAGATCTCAGAGCCTCACTGATTTTCTTTGATCTGTTCGGAGCTGTTCTGTCTGATCTGTTCGGAGGCTGCAGTGCCATAAATCAGGGGGCCTGCCAGAGGAAAGCGACGATCGATCGGGAACGCGGTATCGGTATCATTGTCCGCCTCCCATCAACTCCACTCCCAGTCACAGTCACAGTCCCATTCCAGACCCATTTCCATCTCCATTCGCACACATGTGCTGCCCAGACATTGTCATCGCATTTGCTCGATTCGATTCCCGATCTGCAGCGATCTGGTTTGTTGTCATGTGATTTAAGGGTTCCGTAAATCACGCTTCTTGTCTAATTTTGTCTCGCCCGAGATTCCCGGCATAGTTGCCAACTCAATGGAATTATTTCTTCATGTCAAGTGCCTCCATGGAGCACTATGCCGAAAAAAAGCATTTTGCACATGATCGCGCCACTTCGATCGCTGCTCGGCAGCTGCACACTCGCAACTGTATCTGCAACTGCTTCTCCATCGCCATCTCTGAATCCGAATCCGAATCTGCATCTGAGTGTGGTGCATCTGTATCCGAATCTGCCATTTCATGTTAACTCGCATCCACTGTCTGCTATCTGCTGGATGCAGTCCCCCCGGCTGGTTGGGGATCCTCAATCGAGCGTAACATTTACAGACATCATTGAGTTGTCTCTGCCACTTGCGGCCCAAGATCTGGCAAAACAGAGTCGAGTATCTGGAGTTGTCTGGGCGCAGTCGTGGACTTGTCAATTTGCATGCCACAACTAGTTTGGCCAAATGCTGTGAGCAGGGTTGGGCAGAAGTACCATATCTCTATCAAATGGGGGCCGGGGACAGGTCTCGATTGAGCCATATATGCAAGTACTACTACTAGCCCTGCCCCGAGACCCATAATTAATTTACATATAATTACTGCTATCAGAAATCAACGTCAAATGACATAACGCTGTCGCCATTTACTCGACCCGCTGACGAGCTGTAAATTTGTGATTATTGCCTATGCAGTGGGGACAATCTAGACTACATTTATTGACCATATATGTACACTCGAAGAAAATTAAAGAAGAATATTAGCTAGACAATACTGTACATATGAATGTATAGTGACATGGATATTAGAATGATGAACAACAACAGGCGACAGGATATTGAAAGGAATAATGATATCCCCAATCCCAACTGTCTGTTCTTTAAGTTTTGTTATAGTATTTCCCTGAATTATTCTTAACAAAAATTATTCATAAATTGTTAGTTTAACTCAATTTAGTTGGATTTCTTCACAGTGTATCTGGCAAGCGCCACCCGGCACGCCCTCGTCATGCGGGCGGTAATTGTGTGTGCAGGTAGCTGTCCACTCGGCTGACAGGTGGAATGGTCTTGGAAACAGAAACCATTTGGCGTGTCATCAAAACAATGGCCATGGCAATCATCACGCAATGGAGAGTCACCGCCCCATAACTTTGCGTCTGCGGGCTCTTTCTAATTTGGAAATGTCACCGATTTGACTGACGTCCAATATGATTTAACTAACTTTTATGACACCAATTATCGTGTTGGGCCTCTCGATTTGGACAGGTGATGTCAGCGTGAGTAAACTACTGGATTTTGTTCGAAATGTATTCCCATTTCTACTTCCGTCGGGGACCTTGGCCTGCGGCTCAACGGGAAAGAGAACAATGCGGAAATTTACATTTACTTTTCCCTGCCAGATTTATGTATGAATATTCAAGAAGAAACTGAAATTTGGAAAAAATTTGCACATTTCGATACGCAAATAAACATTTTGAATCGCCCCCTCCACTTTCCATTGTCCAGCCGACTTTATTCCGTTTTATTTCGGGTTTTTCTCTGCGATTATGGGGTAGATTTTCGCACTCGCACTGGGTCGCTCCAGTTTGCACAAAAGATCTGTCCCGATCGCGATCATGACGTGGGTCTCGTCTCCCAGCAGCTGGACGTCTCCTCGGGGCCCGGGATCTCGGGTGGTTGCACTCCGGACATCTTCTTGGCTTTGTCTCGAGTGCGTTTTTCTGGGTGAAAATCTACCTAAGATACCGTTTTTTTCATGGGTGAGTTTAATGTGATTGCATGTGAATATATTTGATGATCGGTTTTGCTGTATGCAAAACATGTTTGCAAATTTTTTAAGTGTTATTTTTTCTTTGCCTACCCGCTGGGGTGGTAAAAATTTGCTCTGTTTTTTATTGTTCTTTGTTCGCATGGTCATAATAAAGCGGAACGTGTTGTAAGGCTGTAAGAATTGATGGTCTAGGGAGCTGGGATGAAGGTGACCTTAATTAGAGATGTTGACCTCTTTTTTGCGGAGAAATTCCCTAAGAAAACTTCTGGAATGTTGAAAGGTTCTAGAGTGTGAAGTACTGTGGAGTGAGTGCATTGTGATTTTAGCAGTAAGCTATCTATGGGATATATTATTTTTTAACATTCCTTAATGATTATTGGCATTGATGCAATTCTAAGCAGCTTATGCTTTAAGTTGGATTAAGAACAGAGAAGACTTTTATATATTATATTATATATATTAAAAGCTTTATTGCTATTTAACCTATTAACCCATAAACCAGTTCGTAGAGGTTTTAAATAATAAAACAACATTTGTAGAGAAGCAAATGCTTGCTATACCTTGAATTTTTTCCATGTCTAGGAACACTCCGTTGGCAATTTAATTTATTTTAAAAACTTCTCACCCATTTATTATGTTTTCGATCTACTTCTCCTTTCCCGCCAAAAAGCAATATGTAACTGCATTTGAGAGACCCAAGGTAAGACTCTTATTCAAATCCCAGACTTCACGCCTAATCAGCGAACTGGACAATGGACAAATGCAAATGCTGTGTACATTTTTCAAAACGAAATCAAAGCATTAACGCCGGAAAAAGTAGAGAAAATTCCTTTGAAAAACCTCCCTCCAGTCACCGTTCTCCCCTCTGCTGTCCGAGCCCTGACTACGTTGATCTTTTGACCTTTACGCATGAGTTGCTCAAATCGCCAGACATGCAAAATAATGCACATGAGACTGCATACAGAATGTAGGGACACTTGGGCGACACTTTTAGGGGTGGCAACGGCTTGAAGGGCGCGAACCAAGGAAGTCCAAGTACAGTCCAGGACTAATTCCTAGATTCGGATTGAAAGAAAGTTTTAACATCTTTCATTTCTTCAGCTGCTGCAGTCGTAAATGTCATATAAATTACGTTTTTCCATCAAACGATCGTAAAACTTGAGATATCAAGTTTGGTAATTTGAAAAACCATTTTGAATGAATTGTTCCAATACCCCAGAAGCTATATCCTATATAGTGAGCTCAGGTGCCAGGTCCCCACTTGAGCAATATCAGATTTACGAGCCCAAGGCATGAACCCTTTTAGGGCAATTCATTCGGCGAGGTGAAGAGGAGTATCCCTGTCCCTATTTGGGGGTGGAATTGTCAGCGATGGACTTAAGTGGAGATCCGACATCCAAGCGGGATCGCCTCCATCCCAGACCCTGTGTTGACAGACTACTTTGCGCGATGTGGGTGCTGTGCGGGCGCGGAGCACGCGCCAACTTCAAACTGCAGGCCGGGCCATAACTCCTCCGGTTGTCAGCCGTTTAGCTACTTAAACACTTAAGACGCCATGCGGGCTCCTCCCTTCTCCTTGGACTGCTTCTCCAGATGATTTGGCCGCCTTAATTGCATTTCTCCGATTCCACGCATGCCACTCAGTCAACTACTTGGCGCTCCATTTCATTTTCTGTTCCATTTCATCTCCCTCCTTTGCTGCTTGTGTGATAATTTTGGTATTAGTAAATTTATTTGGTTTTTGGCAGAGATTTCGTCTCTGGGAAATTTATTAGCACATTAAGATAAAATGAAGTCGTTTGTGCCTCCACGCTCCACGCTCCACTCGATCTCGCGGCTCCCTCGTCTGGCATTACATTTTATTGCCTTTTTTGCCCGTCGTCCAACTGCTCGCTCCAGCTCGATGCGGCTCCTCCTCCTCGTCCTCGTTCTCGTTTTGGTGGCTTGGTATTTGGGGAATTCTGTAGTTCTGGTATTTTGAATAATGTCAGGCATCTTTATGGTAGATTTATTCCGGCTAAGCTTCGCCCAGCCACTCGCTGTGGTGGGGCAGCAGGTGCTGGTCGGTTTTTTGGGGGCCTTAAGTGCGATTAACAAGCGATGAGCTTGTAAGCGCACATAAAACATATCGATTACATCCCCATAACTGAGCCACAGACAGTCAATAATAAAGTAGGTGTTACCAATCGACTGATCCCAATTCATCGCCATTTGTGCTTATATCAATTTGGATCCTAAGGCTATTATGATTGTATAGAAATATTAAAATAGAAATACATTCAATAAACAAAGTTTCCTCTGTGTATAAAATACAATCCATTTCTATGCAACAAAATGAAGGAGCCATTTCCGACACTATAAACCATATATATTCTTGATCAGCATTATCAGGCGAACCTTTCTAGCTATCTCCGGCCAAAATTTAATTTTTGCAAAATTTTGACAATTTTGTAAGGGGTTACATCGTTAAAATTTAAAAAAATTGACAAAATATTGAATTTTCTAAAACTAAAAATTTTCTATGCAGATTAATGAATCTAATAAAAACTAACATAGGAAAGCTTTCCGAATTGAAATTAATGCTTTTTTGGCTTAGTTATGAGTTTTTAAAGCTTTGATTTGTCGAAAAAATACATACATAAAGATCGATTTCCGATACAATCCTATAATTAATATCAAACTCTCTGTGTATATATGTTAAACTTCGGTTAAACTATATAGGAGGTAGCTTGTCGTGGCTTCTTTTCGATTTAAAATATAACTCCATTCATTATAACAATACATTAAAAAGTCTGTAAAATCCTTTAAATCTTTTCTGTATTCTAGAATACTATGATGTCCTCTTCTAAAACTGCATTCTGTTCTTGATACAGAATACCTAAAGTAATAAACTATGCTCCCAAATTATTCACATTAATTTTAGTGCAAAATTTCACTGCATCCTTGTAAGGACTTCCCACTAAACATTACTCCACGCAAAGTTAGCTATCAGTTCTGTACCAATCTATTCCCAAGCGGAGTATCAATTAAAGGGTTCCAGTCACAGCGCGCAGCTAACTGCATCAATTAGGACCTGCCAGCGTAGAGACCGCAAGGAACCAACTTTGGTCCTGCTGCAGTTGCCACCCCGCGGGTCCTGGCATTCCCATGGAAGGACAATGCGGCCAGTTCCGCTTAGGAAGTCCGACTTCCTGCAGGGGAACTAAAAACTACACCTCATCGAGGGGGCGGAGTGGCCAAAAGGGGGTGAACTGCTTCTGCACTCAGTATCCTGGCCACTGCCGAGTGTCCTGCCACTGATTGAGTGCATGACTGACCAGGCTGACTGACTGCCTGCACTGGAGTGACAATTAAGTGACACACAGCGGAAAATGCGCTGCATGCAACATCAAAGCGGCTGCAGTTGTCACGCGGAGCAATGGAGCTGGGGCGGCGTGTGAAACGCTGACTGGGAGATTTCCATGCCAAAACAGGAAGTTGATGTTGCCACAGGAAATGTGATTTGTAGTTTTCCCTCCGCCTTGTTCCTTTTCGTTTTGATTAAAACTTGTTTGTCCTGCGACAGGTGAGGCAGCCAAGCAGCCAGGCAGCAGCAGCTGACTTTTCCACATCGATTTCCGAGCAGCTTTTTAAAGTCCTTGTGCGGGCCAGACGCCATTTTGATGGCAGCCAGCCAAGTCAACGATCCTGCAGCGCGGCTTCCTTTTATTTGACAACTCGTTCCGAGTGACACAAAAGCCAGCCTGACATGGATACACATGAAAGTTGCGAGTCGCGAACGGATTTTTATTTCATTTCTCCCCCGCTCTTTTCATTTCCGTGTCCTCCTTTGCTTGCTTTTTTATCTTTTCCATATTATTATTTTTTTTTTGGCGCATGTCCTTTGGCGGCTGCGGAGATTCAAAGGCGGAAGCAGCGGTCTCATGTGTCGCCGTGTGCCGGCCACTGGGAGAAATTGTTTCAGAAATAAACTGATATATTTCTTAATATCTTGTCTTTTAAAATTGAAATTAATTGTTTAAAGATTGGTATATAGTCCTGGATTCACTGCAGCATCTTTTGGCCCTAAGAGGTTTTTGTCTCTTTTCATGTTTATAGGGAAAAGATTCCTTCCCTGAGTTACAAGTTTCTGACTACCCTTTAAGGGTATAAAAAGTATTCTTGACATATTTTGACTAGTATTTTATAAATTTGTTTTATAAATATATATATTTTCTCTGAGTGCTTCGATGTTGCTCTGGCTTTTCTGGGTTTCTTTCGTTGGCTGTAATCAACATTTTCGCAATGATTCCGTCTGCTGGCTGCTGTCTGTTTGTTTATCAAAAGAGTCAACTGTGGCAACCTGGTGGCGACCAGCCTTCCCCGTCCTTCCTCCTCCCCACCTACTACCAATGGTTGTGTTGAAATTTTCAATTTAATTTTCTCCGCTACCATTTCCCTCTGTTTGCTTTGACTCTGCTCTTTTCTGGCTCACAGTCCTGCTTTCATTTCATTTCATTTTCCTTCGTTTCATTTCTCCTTTTTGTGATGCATGACAAGACGCATTTGACAGACGACGGCTGCACCTACACACACTCGCACACACCGGCACACTCGCACACACCTCCTCCTGGCAGGATATTCGCATGTGACGCAACGAGGAAACGCACGCGCTGCTCATTTGTCTCGAGCTCTGCGAGCAGAAGAAATTGAAGTGTCAAAATTTTTGACACCTCCGATTGTGCCCCATGACAGATCGGGGCCGAGATGGAAAGCATTAGCAGGCATATGGCAGGGATTAGCCCATTCCGACGCCCTTGGAGCCCAGTCAATGGTAGATCAATGTCGAAAACCAGGGAATCTTTAGAATCTCATTAGCCAAAAGTCAATAAAGACAAATGTGACTGTAACTGGAAAGCATCATAATCATTGGAGCTGTGTTATTATAGTAACTATTTGAAATAGAAAATATATTTTAATTGTAAATAACAATAGCTAAACTTCTCCATTTACCAGCATCCTTTTCATTTAGGCTTGCATCATCGATTCCTCAGAAAATTGCCTATGGCACTTAAGGGATAGTCAAATTTTGGTGCCGATATCCCAAGGACATCCCTAAACCAGGCAAGGGTTGGCCGCGGCTTTTCGGGGCGAAGAAAAATTATGAATTTATGCAGATTTTGGGTGTGCGAGCATTGTGTGTTATGTAAGGGGCGACAAAGATTCATTCCGTGTCATCAGTCAACTTGATGGTGTAATTATATAGCATTACAAAAACACAATGAGAGGACCAACCCGAGCAGCCACTGTCGGAGCAAGTTCAAGTGGCGCGTCCGCGTCCGGAGCCGTGGAAAGTGTTAATAATAATGATGATGGTGATGCTGCCGATGTGGAAACTGGATGCTGGAAACAGGATATTTTCGGCCGAATAATTGACTGCAGTTACGCGCCTGTTACGGACCAAAACTCGCTGGCAGTTTATTAATTTAAATGTCACCGTTCCTGGGAAGTCAGCACTACCAGAGAGTCCTTCCATCGATGTCAAAAGGTGAAATTTCAAACCCAAACAGTTTCTCATTCGGCTTTCGTTGGTTGCTTGGCCCTCTGGTTAATGAATATTCGCCGCGATTTATCTTCATTAAATTGGGAATAAAACAAACCCGAAATTTGGATTCTTCCGGAAGTGCCCTACCAGTAAGTACATTTTGAAAGATCGTCCCAGTCGGTGAGTTCAAAGTTTAACTCGGACTAGCAAGAAGTGACAACTATATAGATATATCTTACGAACTGGATTTACGTCATTAAGCAACCCGAGATTGAGCTGCAGGTGTCAACAAACCAACTAAGGTGGCCTGGTCAAGTGGCAGCCATAAAAAGAGCGTTGGGCCAGCAGTTAAAGAGCCATAAAAAGCCGGGAAAAATTCATGTGTATAGAAGTGAATTGGTCTCGAAGCATAATTCTGTCCAAATACCGTTTTAATAAAATTATAAAAAAGTTTTTAATGGTCCACACGAGTCAACGACAAAGTTCAACTGAAGCGTTTATTTCTTTTAAGAGAAAAATACTTGAAGGCCGGATATCCTAATTTCTTTTTAGGAATTCCGAAACATAAAAGCATGTTTTGTGACATCTTCCTTGGCATTCGGTATTCTTTAAAAGATGATTCAGGCAATTATAAAGCATAGATATTATCTGGCAACGAAGTCTTCGGAAAACTATTTATAAACAATACCATTACTAGATAAAGCTTCCTTAAAATATAATAGATGAATATGAAAACTTAATTTAATTATTTTCAAATTCTTTTAGTTAAGAAAATAAACTAAATTATTTTATGTTTTTGTTTTTTTTTTATATGTGCATCTTGCTATTTTCCCCCCATTTTTTAGAGCGTAAGCTGGCCCGGTTTTGAGAGCCATTTTCTATTTAGTGCCAGCTAGCGGTTTTTTGTGGCGGCAAATTGAATTTTTTTTCGAAAGCTTAAGCGTTCTGATGAAAGACCAAAAACTATTCGGCAATATCCTTTATTGAAAGCACTTTTGCTTTATCTTGGATTCATTTTATTTGTTTGCTGCTTGCCACAAAATGGCTACCGAAGCCAGGACTCAACCCATGCGCCCTGGACATCAACTGTTGCCCTTTTGGGCTGACCCCTTTGGCGGAGGCCACACGAGAAGGAGTTGGACAGTTTGCACAGTTGGACAGTTGAAACACGGGACATTGGCCATTTTGGACGAAGATTCGGTGAGCCAATCCAGCCGTCAGCGGGATACGTGTCCTGTCGCTGCCTGGACACTCCCCTGGGTGCTGGAGTAACTGCCCAAACTGGTTGGGGCAGGCCTCATTTGAATACAAAAATCATTAAAATTCGTCGTGAAAACGTCTTAAGTTTCCTGCCGGACTGGCTGGACTGTGAGAAGAAATGTGCAAAAGTACGGTGGTGACCTCTGAACTCTGCCTATCCCGTTGCGCCGAGTCCAGCGTCTTGTCCTGTATTCTGTGTCCCGAAAGGGTAATGCCGGAATTACGTGCGTGACTGACCAATGCGCTGACCACTGTCCACTGTACGTAAGTCCTCGACCGCATCCTTTTGAGGAAATCCCTACCCCGTTACTCGTTGTCCTTCAACCGTCCCGTCTTGGAAGTTGCCCGGCTGCTGTCGCTGTCTCCTTAATGATTAATAAAGTCTAATTTATGAAAGTAATCTGTTTGCTCCGCTCATTCCTCCAGGTCCAGGCCCAGGACCAGGCCAGGTCCAGGTGTAATCCGAATCCATTCCGGGCGCCCAGACAATCGCTTTGCATGGCCATAGCGAAACTGCCAAGCCCGAACAATGCGCCCATCAATCAACGGATTTTTCGTGTTCAACAAGAGGTTTGCGTTTCAATCTTTCGCATAAGTAAATCCGCAAATGTTTGCGTAATTAGCCTAATGGATAATTTGCGTAGCAGCGAAAGTTGATTTGAATTTCGCTTTCGATAAGCGGGCTTTCAGCGAAATATGGTTTGATGAGCCCTCACATTATAAAGAATAGATAAATTATAGTAATAGTGACTGAATCAGCTTAAAATATTTTAATATTTACTCTTCATGTAATACCTTAGCAAAAAGTTGACTATCATTATTTTAAGCAGGCAATCATTGACGTAGTTAAAAAATAAAGGCATAAAAACCTTGCTTAGAACGCCAAATTGCAGTATGCCTCTGTGAAATTGTTGGCTTTGCTGCCATTTCCAGCCTGTCATTAAACAATTAAGTGACTTTAATTGCATCCATTCTCCTTTTACTGCCTCAGATCACTCAGATGTATTGGCACGTGCAGCGGACCAAAGATGAGAGTGCAAAAGTCAAGCCGAATGAGGAGCAGTCCGCAAACAGCATTCGGCCGTCCCAGATCTAGATAGTCCTGTGAAAGGCTAAACAAATATATAAATCACATCGGAGGTAAAGGGATCGGCGGCATAAAAAAAACGAGATCAACGAGATCAACCCCTTGATGCAAACATTGTGATCTTGGGCATTAAGGAGAAGAAGGCCAAACAAAGCATCCGCACAAAGGACCCTGGAATCGGAATGCCCTAATTTGTCGAGTTTCAGTTGCAAGTTGAGACCCCGGGACAAATGGGTTAAACACCCGACGAACCGCACTCTCCAAATGTTCCACAATGGAATTCCGACGGAGGCTGCACGCGTAGGATCCTGTCTTGGTCCTTGCCCGGTTTCGCCGTGATCGGCTTAAGTGGCGCATTGAAAGGGTTATGAGTTCACGATCCCAGACTCCGAGACTCTGTATCTATATTCGTTTGTTTGCTCGGCAGTAGCTTCTTTATTTGAGATGCCTTTGTCTGGCACTTCAATGCTCATTGAGTTTTACGCATCCGCCGATTAGCATGGGCAATCCGCTCCAGGAGCCCAGCCCAGATGAGTTGCTGAGAGGATCTGTTCGATTCGCAACAATTGTTTGGACTCATTCCCATTGTGCTTCAACACTCTTCGGCTGTGAGCTGTGGGCGAGTGTGGGAAACAAGGGGTTGTTCGAGGTGGGCGTGTGCTGACAAGTGACGACGATTTTCCCACATTAAGGGCTCTCGAAAAGCGGCTCAGCGGGATTCCCCTTTTCGCACTATGCCCGTGTATCTGGAGGCGTTTCTGAGAGAGTGCCATTGAAAAGGCGTTCAGCCGAGCAATTTCGCATGTTATTTTCGCTAAATTGCGCTAATCGCTTAAACTTTTCAGCAAAGGTGGGTATGCAACCGAATGCAGAATGCCTGAAAGCCGCATTGTTTGCGCCCTAAGTCTCATTTAATATGTTGTCATGGCGAAAAAGGTTTATGGCGCCTTTGAATTAGGCTTTTCTTGGTGAACTGCTCAAAGTTTCCACTTAATTCCAATTCCTTTTATAAAACAGCCACACCCACACTCACAACAAAATGGACGGACTGCTCAATGGCCACTCAAGGCTCTTTGTCACATCCTTCTATTCATGTCCGGGCGAAATTACATATTCATTGCATAGAGGCTCTCCTTCAGCTGGGTCTCGAGTGCTCGTTTGCATTATCCTTTTAGGGCTTTCGGCGAGAGGAATGTATGCTTAAAGAATGCTAGCGACATCAAATCGTACCCTGCCTCGAAGAGAGGGACTAATCAACGGCTCGAAATAAATCCTTTTGGCCCTAAAAATGAGAATTTAGGGTCTGACATGAATTGCGGAAGGAAGCAGTAGTTTCAATCGATTACATCGCCTCTGGTCAGCGACACTTTTGTGGCCAAACAAAGCCGGCTGCATAAAGTGCCAAGAGTTATGGGCCAGAAACCCCAGAAAAGGCAACGACAGCGGAGGGAATTTCAATGACTACGGCTACAGCCGGCTAATGTCCTTTGAGTGACTCTCGGGGGATAAGATCTGGGAAATAGTCAAGCTGTGTGCGAGCGCCTCGGTAAACGGTACTTTTATATCTCACAGTTGCATCTTGTTATCTTGTCAAGTCCCTGCTGCGTGTGTAAACTCTCGGCCGGCGACAATTTTGCCTCATTTGCGGTTGGCCAAGAGCCGAGAGGAGAGGGAGGGAAGACAGAAGAAAAGAGGAGCATGTGAACCCATCCATCCATCCGGCCAACAAAAGGCGCCTTTGTTTGGATCCTAAGCAGCAGCGGCAGCCGTCGTCGTCGTCAACTCAAGTATCTCGCAGTACGTGTGTATCTGCATCTCGGGCATACATATGCTGCCGCTGTAAATGCTCCTGTGAGTGGGCACCCTAATGCGATTCTAATGGCAGCCGCCGACCGCATGAGTATCCAGCCATTGTCCATCGCCAATGGGCACTCTTTGTCTCATTCTCATTCTCGGTCTCGGTCTTGGTCTTGGTCTTGGTCTTCCGGAGCGTGGGACTCGGAGTCGACCACCCGTTCCCCGATTAACACTTACTGGCGATTGCACAACAATTGCATTATCAGAAACTAGTGGCGGTGCGTTAATCGCGATCGCGGTTCAACGTGAACCTAATTGAAATTGTTCACCCTAAAAATTGATGTCGCCAAAGATCAGGGAACGCGGCTGCTGTCGCAGGACAAAAGTTCAGTTTTGCAGCCAGTTTTAATCTTTGCAGCCACTGTGCCGCTCTCTTTCTGTCTATTAAAAGTCTTATGTAAACAACAATTCGCATCCTCTGCGTACTGATAAGAACTATAGAGACGTGTATGAGTACTGTACTGTACATAAGGTTATTTCCATAGTAATATTATGAGATATTCGGAACAAGTAAAATATATTCCTCAAGAATATACTAGCCTATACTATATAGTATATACCTATCATTAAGAAATGTTTAAATTACATCTAGAAATAATTGAAATCAATGAAGTAAAGTATAATATTTTTGGAAAAGAATAAAATTCCATTCCATATTAACTAAAACTTTGTATATTCTCTTGTAGTATTGTGAATAATAATTTGTTGGAAACACCCTTAAGTAAATATATTTATGCTCACCGTACTTGAAGCTATTTATTTGTTCATTATGAGCATGTGGGGAGGTTTTTTTTTTAAATATATGTACATATATTCTTCCTATGCACTGTTTGTTTACATTTTTGGCTCGAAAATTGACGGCCTGCAAAACGAAACGAAAACAAAGACGGACACTCCACTGATAGATTAGCAGAATGGTTGAGTGGCAATCTCGGAGGCACTTTTTGACGATTGGACGAGCACAAGTCTGTGCTTAAAAGGGGGTCAGCTGACCCCGCCTCAGCAGCGCTCTCTCAGATGGCGCTTATCAGCGCCATTCGCATCGTTCGGGGAACGAAGTGCTCCTTATCACCAACTGTCTGCAGCAGCACTGTGTCTCTGAGTGGAAACATCAAGAAGAAATCAGCCCACAGAATGAAACAGAAGTTGAAGATTCTTCCCCTCGATTCAATGGAAATAATATTTCTTTGGTACTGGGAATTTATTGATGATTTGTATACCCTTTTCGGGTATTATCATTTTAGTCAGAAGCTTGAAACTCTGTGAAGGAGTCATTTCCGACCCTATAAGTCATATATATTATTGATCAGCATTAACATGCGATTCAATCTAGCCATGTCCGTTCAAAAAATAAATTTTCAAAAATTGTTCGAAATTTTAAAATTTTACAAGGGGTTACATCATTAAAATTGCCAAAAATTGACAAAAATTTGAAATATTTTTAATGGTAAACTAAGTATGCAGATTTGTTAGACCAATAAAAAATAACATAGGAAAGCTTTCCGAATTGAGTTTAATGCTTTATTGGCGTAGTACTGAGTTTTTTAAACTTTGAATTTGTAAAAAATTGTCGTATAAAAATATAGATGAGAGTATATAAACTTCGGCTTTTCGAAGCTATTGTCTTTTCTTGTTCTATTTATATAAATTCTGTTTACAGATATGGAAAAATCCATATTGCGGAGAAACCCCAAGACCAATCCAGTTCATTTCATGTTTCTAAGTAGCAAATTTGATAAATAATGAACAGAGAATTTTCCAATAATATCTCATAGGAAAACATTCAAACTTTTCATTATTAATAAACAACTCTTATCTTTAGTATTTGTCATTGGTTTGAATATTTTCCCTTGTCTAATTTATTTATTTACATTGTATGGTTGTCGTCATTTAAATTGATAATCTAATCTACTATGAGAAAAATAATAATTATTGCATAATACATAGCAACATTTGATTATTTCCCGGACTACAATGTTAATTATAGTTTGCTGAAGAAACTACAAATTAAATACATTTGTAAACATCAACAATAAATATTACAGTTATATCAGATTTCAGGTTCCCACAAAGCTATCTTAGCTGAAAAAGAAACCTTTAATTTAAGTCATATGTTAATTCAAACATTTTACTTGTCAAATAGGCTATGGATTTGAGAAGTTGGGCAGAAGTTGATATTGTTTGTTCAATTGTAATGCTGTCTAATATTTGCTGCTAAATTTGAACTATGTATTTCGACCAAACAATTAGTCGTAAAATAGTGAATCAATTCTCAACTGAACCAGTTTGGTTCGAATCAAAGGTCCTGTCCTATTAATAGACAGCATTTACTTGGTCAGTTTGTGTAAATTCCCAAACCAGATACAGTTACAGTTGTTGTATGGAATCATGGGCTACATCATTAATTATTTGCCTAATCCATCAGCATCCGTCAACAGATTGGGCCTCTCACCTCGCCCAGTCTTACCTTTGCCTCCAACTTTCTCACACTCGGCCGGAGCTGGATATTAATTAACCATGCCAAAATAGCGAAACTGACCATTAACGCCAAGGAGGACGAGGAGCGTCGAAAACTATTATCTCTCTAATGGGTGAAAACACACGCGCTGTGTCCTGTAAGGGGATACTTTCCCGGCTCATCGGATTCCATCACGGCCTCATCTCATAGCTTCCACTGACCACTGTCCAGCAACCCCTTCCTTTGCCCAGCTTGAGACTCCTTGGGCCGGGAATCCTTTCTTCGCTCTTTGCCTAAGCCTTTGTTTTTCCCGGCATTGTCCTGGGCAGCGGGCACTTTGCATAATCAATAATCCTTGACGCTGGCCAGCCCGCCATTGTCGCGCTGACCAACACGTCTGAAAAGATAAATTATGGTTTGTAGTCAAATTGAAGGCAAACAATCCCGGACAAAAGACGGCCCAAGGAATGCAATGGGCTGGAATCGAGTGGAGTGGGTCGGTCATCCGATCGCCCCGAAGACAGCTGCCCCGAGCTAAAACCGGACAGTGTCGAGGAGTAAGGGGTTAAGGGCTTCCTTCTTCCCGACTACAAAAAGTTTGTTTTCCCATCTTGGGACATATGAATTAATTTGATTATTTCTTAGAGAGAGTTGCCGTGTTCATTGGAGTAGCTTGATGAAACATATTTACGTTACTGATGGGGCTTTATGTTAAGAACTTGTAGCAAATGTTTAATTAAGTATCTTAACTAAACATTTTTTTCCGATAAAACATAATGCATAAATATTGCTAGCCTCTAAAGGAAAGTAAATTCACTTAGCTAAAAAATCCCTTTTAAATATTTACTATAGATTGCTGCATAAATATTACATTTTGTTTGCCTTACAAAGTTAATACCTGAGCAAAGAATATGAGGTATAGTCATCAATCGTTGGTTACGCCAAACTCCCCAGCTAGAGTAAACATAA
The DNA here is from genome assembly GCF_035046125.1 of Drosophila serrata. Lineage (NCBI taxonomy): Eukaryota > Metazoa > Arthropoda > Insecta > Diptera > Drosophilidae > Drosophila > Drosophila serrata. The sequence goes on along the minus strand of NW_028256928.1, from coordinate 1,108,409 downwards.
TTACAAATTTATTTAAATTGCGGAATCGGAATCGATTCGATAGTTGAATGGAAAGAAAGGACGTCTAAGGCGGACAGTTGACCTTTTCCATTCGCACCAATGGCCAAAAGTCCTAAGACAAACGGCCAGCTGTGCAAATGTCAAGACGTAAGTGTCAAAATGCTCATTAATAACGTCATCCTTAACGGTCGCCGGGAAGTGCAGGACGATGGCTGCGAAATCGGATGGAAGAGGTCCTTTCTGGGCAAAAAGCAAACACACGCGGACACAAGGAATCGATGAGAATGCAAAAACGAAAGTCCTATAACGGCTTAGCCATCGTCAAAGCGAACTCTGGACAATGGACAAAGTTCGTCAAAGGATGTTTGCGCAAGTAAACATTGGAAACTATATGCTAGCATCGAGGGGTAAGGATCAAGGAGCAAGGAACAAGCAGCAAGGATGTGAGGTGTGCTCACTGTCCCTGTCCCGTGTTAAATTGAAAAATTATGATAAACAGCACAATGGGAAGGAGGAAGTTGCAAAACAACCGAGCCCACATCCCACCGGGAGAGCAGCGAGTGACATGCAAAAGGATATCAAGGATATTCAGGGGTTGGGCCCAAGACGAGCGACCAGCCTCGAGTGAGTGTAGCCAAAGTGTGCAACGGCCTATAAAGGCAACCCATTCGCCACGGGATATCAGTTACGAGGTCCTCTTGGAACCTGGACCCTGGACCCAGCTTCGCCTTAACCCCTTCTCTCCCCCTTGGCAGCATCTTCCTTTGTGTCCTTTGTTTATCTACCCGGCAATAGTTCACATGAGCTTATCATCCGCAGTGCGAGTGTTTGCGAAAAGTTTGCCAATTGCCGGAGGGTGTGCGAAGGGGTTGACAGTAGCCATAACTTTGGTCCACGGGATATTCCCGGCTTAGTCCTGTAATGCCCTTTGTCTTTATGGTCGGTCTCGGACGTTTGCGAGTGATTACGGGACCAGAAATGGGATTTTCAGAGGACATAAATCCGGAATCTTTATTCTTCGGGATCGATTTTCTCCCGCAGGGTGTAGCCGCACTTCTGGCGCCACTCTTCCAGCTCCACCTCATCGATAATCGGCCGCGTGGACAGCGAGTCGATAGTGCAGACTGTTTCGCCCAGCACTTCTTCACCCATTTGATCCAACTGATTGATGCGGTCATAGATGATGCCCACTACGCCGAACCGCCTTAGACGATTGCGCACCTCCGCACTGGTGGCGGTTCCGCCCCAGGCCAGCGTCTGCAGATCGAACTGGCGCAGCAAGGACATCAGAGCGATATCCTCGAGCAACGTGTTGGTGTGCAGACTCAGGCCGAAGAACTCCAGGGAGTTGCACACCTGCACGGCAGTCCTCACCCGACTGACCCGCTCGTCGGCATACTGGACCGGTGAATCCGGGTCCGCGGAGAGCAGGACCACCGGATAGAGATTCTGCTTGTAGCGCACCATTGCACAGATGTCCGCATCAGAGCTGGAGATCATGATGCGCCTACGACCGGCGTTTTCCAGAATAGTTCTGAGGATTGTGTCCACATAAAAGTTGCGATCGAAGGTGGGCTTGAAGCTGCCCGACTCCCAGCGCCTCGAATTGTCCAGCTGTGGCCATTTGATTTCGATGTTGAAGCCCACGGACATGGGCAAATCCTCATCCCCGAGCTGGAAGAGATCCAGGAGCAGTGGGAAAGGCCGCTGGTCGTTGCGCATCTCGTCGCAGGATAATTCGCAACTTTTGCTTCCGGCAAAGCGCAGGACACGCACATCCTTCAGCTGATCATAGGTGAAGGCTTCCAGAGGCACAGCGATATGATCCTTGAGCTTCGAGCCGCCCATGCAGAGCAGCATCATCTTGTTGAGCTTCTCGTAGGGAAAGACCAGCAGGTCCTGGTTCTCCAGCAGCTCATCGTAGTTGGGCATGCGCTGCTGCAGGAAGCGCAGCACATAGTCGTGATACACCACCACCTGTGCATCCTGGGTGAGTTGAACGTCCAGCTCCACCATGTCAGCATTGTTTGAGGCCGCTTCCTTAAAGCCGTGAATCGTATTCTCGCGGAACAGGTCAGCTCCGAGCCGGTAGGTCTTGCCTGATCCCCGGTGTCCGATGTCCATGCACATGCGACTCTTGCGCCAATAGCGTTCGAAGCTCTGGCTCATGTTGCACATGAAGCCCTCCAGTGGACGGATGAGTAGGTACTGTACGGTCAACTCCATCAGTGGCCTATGCGTGGAGGCGCAGGTTATCTTCACCTGGGCTGAGCCTTCGCTGCCCTGCAACTGTTCCGGCTGGAGGAACCCGTAGCCATAATGATACGGCGGCTCGTCTGAAGCCGCCTTATACGCGTAGGTGTAGAGATCTATCCGGTAGAGCGTCTCATCTGGATAGGCTATTGTGCAGTGAAACAACTGCATGTCATTCGGTCCGCAGGGCACCCCATAAGGGGGCTGGAACTCCAAGATTCTGGTGCTACGCAGATTGGTCACCTCAATGTAGGCCATTCGAAGTTCCAAGTTCGAGTCCCCTAAAGAATGACCGACCAGGTAGTTGGAGAGACGAGTCAATGATGATTTCTCTATGGGTTCCTTAAATGCGGCCCCTTTGCAACCGTTGTCAGCCTCATGCATCGGCGTTACGAGGACATTGAGCAGACGCGGCTGCTGGCACTGCCAGTGGAAGGGAGCGTTAAAGAACTTTAAGTGGACTATGGACTCTGTGGTGATCCACCCGCGGTCCACAATATTATCGTCCTCCTCAATGTGTGGATGGCCAAAGCAGTCGATGTCCTTGAGCAGGTTCTGGCAGGTGCGTATGACCCGCGGCTGGAGCTGTGCTTCCCAGGAGCGTATGTAGGATTCCTTTGCTACCGGGTCGTAGACCACCACGCAGTATCGGTAATGGATGTCAATGTTTCGCGGTATGGTCAATACAGCCTCGTAATTGATGCAGCTGCAAATGTTTTTGGTGCAATGCTGCTTTTGCATTATAACCACGCGCTTTGGGTCCCAGGAGCCCAGCGATTCGCAGTTACCGGATATGGCAACATACTCGTTGCCACTGAGCTTGCGGTGGTAGATCACAGTGAAGGGCCACTCGGTGGTGGGCACCGGTGGCGGTGTCTCTGACACCACAGAAGACTCCCTCTCCGAACCGAGTCCATCTTCCTTCAAATTGGGATCGCACTCCTCTCGTTCGTTGGCGAAGAACCAGCGATGCATGGTTACCTTTCTATATTGATTGCTACGGAAATTTCGCTAGAATGTTCTTTATAAAAAACAATATAGTGTGTTAAAAGTCTAGATTTTAAATGTGTCTGTTTGACAGTAGAATAGATTTTAATAAATTAACCAAACATCTATTTTTGTTTCTACGAAATTCAGGAGTTCCCAGCCTTCAGAGCTCCCCATTTAATAGATTTCCAAGTTGTCTCTGTCTCATGTCAAAGCATATCATTAACCACATTATCATTAACCACAAACAAAACAAGGACTTCGTTTGAGGAATTTTCAAAACTTTCCCACCAAAAGTCGGCTGAGCATCCTGTCATATTTCCCGCAGGAAGTGATCTTTTGATCCGGAAACTATAAAATTGGTACACCAAGCCCGTACAAATCTCTGTGTCGCGGACTAGACACGCAAGCCTCGTTCGCTCGGAGAAAATAAAAATAAAAAACTCTAAAACGGGCCACCTGCGACAGGATCGGGGGAAGAAAACCAAGGATCGCGGCAGGGACATGCCTGGTACTCGAACAAGGGGTTGTAGTCCTGCTCAAACAGGAAAATTAGGCGCAGTTTTAGTTTAGTTAAGAGGGGGAAAAAACATAATTAGTGTTGGCTTTAAAATTAAATTTTAATTGTAGCCCCTCCTCCAGAACTGTTCCTGGGGTAAACTGTGGGAATTTAAGAGACTCCTCCGCCGAGTTGATTCCAAATTTAGAACTGTCTTTTTGACAGTTGTCAATGAAACCATTTCGAGCACTTCCCAATCGGAGTGTCTCACCTTACCCCGAATCAGGGCGACACTTCGCTGGCTTCCGACTTGGGGCGATCTCGGATTTCCCTGGTGCCTAATCCGCTTGTTTACCAAACAAATCAGCCGAAAAGGGGTGACAACCGCGAATGGGGATCGAAATTTATGCACGTCAACAGCGATTAAGCAGCAAACGAGGCAATCAAAACCATAGAAGACACATGCCAGAAGATTCAATCCCAGTTGCAGATGCTGCAGCTTGTTAAGATTTCCCCGCTGCCAGCTGTGCATCTGCCTTTAGTCGTAAAAAGTAAATAGAGATCAACAGCCTAACTTGAATAATGATATTTAACAGCTTTCTATCTTAATGCAAATACTGGAAATCGTTTAAAATGTACTCAAATAAAGGAAGAGAGCTCTGCTTAACCCTACCCTCCCGCAACCGAAACGTAACAAGAACCTCACGCCTGTCGCAAGCGATCTCTTGTTGGTCCTTCCTTCCTGTCAATGTCCTTCGTCCCTGACACAGCATAAAATGCAGACACATGTCCGCTAGACCGCAGAACGAGTGCCAAAAGTGCTGTCCATCGGCAATGTCCTTCGCTTGGGTGACCATGTCCTGTGTGCAACTGCAGCTGGCAGTGAAACCGAAGCCGCGCCTGCGTAGGCCCTAGCAGGTAGAAGTCCCTCGGTTCCTTCCGTTTGACAGACTTGCTGCTCTTGACCCCGCTGCGGTCGAGATTTCCACGGTTGCAAGTGCAATTAAATGGCAAACAAAGCAAAGTATGTAAAACCGCAGCATGTGCCCAGGTAGAGGCGGGATCAACTGTCAATTGGCAGCCAGTTCAGACCTCGCTGGCTTGGAGCACTGCACTTCCTGTCGCGGGAAACTCAAGCCGAAATCCTAATTAAGCATAAAGAAAGACTAATTTTCCCGCTGCCCTTCTGATGTCCCATAGTGGGAAAGTCGAATTGGAAATCTGTGAGGCACTCGTTTTCCCCGGTGGATAATCTACTCTCCTTTCTCGCGGTCTTCGAATTACGCTCATTGCAGCGAGGCCTGCGCACAGGCGTTCTGTGCGAGGGGGGATTACTGTGGAAAATGTAGTTTTCCGCTTTGTTCCCGTGTAGTTGAATATCCTTGGGAAAGACCTCAATGTTTTCCCCTGTGCGGTAAGTAAATAATATTTTGTGCGATGTTTACGTGATTTTGGAGCAGTCCGATTTCCTTGGAGGATGTCCTGAGGCAAACACGGATGCAGGATGTCCTTACAGGATATGCTTAAGCAAAGCCTGGGATATCCCTTGGCCAAACAGGTGCGCAGCCTTTACATTCCCAGGATCAAAAGTGGGAATATACAAGCCCCAATCCCAATTGCTTAAAGACCCCATGTCAATAAATCATCCCAGCACTTTCATGTCATCCAACCCGACGACTTCACTCAATGGAAATCAATAGCCGGAAAATGGTTTTCCAGGCGAGCGTAAAACCAATCCAACACCGAAAACACCAGAAATCACAAATTAGCTACACGACAACTACAGTGTGAGAACAAACCCCGAGGCAGCACAGCATTTAAATACCAAAAAAGTCATTGACACATGGAGTCCTATGGCAACATCTGGACAAGTATTAAAAAAACAATAACAGACCCTTAAGTGACATCCACCGCGCCAGGATCTTTAGCGGCAACTCGCCCGTGGAAGATTACAATTTATGGCTGAGACTGATTCTTCAAATATTTAACCAGAAGTTGGGGCCGGGGACACGACGTGCATTTCTCAAGACCTCAGGAATTTGTTACGGAAAAAACGGTATTGAAACAATTTTAAAAAATTCTGAATGATTTCCGTGAGAAGCGATACAGGATGTGGGGCTCCATGAAATGGGAATTGGGCGGAGCTAGATGATTTTAATTGGACTTTGGGGGGAAATCTTGGCAGCCATTTCTGTAAAGCAATGTAACAAATCCTTCTGCTATCGCTTCTCCAAGCTGGCGGCTGATTTATTTACGATCTGAAATCCGAAGCTGGACTATCTCTTGGGCCTGTTCCAGTTCTAGTTTTCGACCTGCGATAAGCCTTTATCGTCGCGGAGAGTTACACTGAAAATTGAGCAGTTCGAATGTTATTTACGAGCCGCCCTGCGGTCCAAGATAAGCCCGATGAGATTACATGGGATCAGGAGTGCCGCAAACCAACTCAAATTTCACGTCCATCGAAGACCCTGCCACTTTATGACTCAATAATACTTTCAATATTTATATCAATTGTTATTAAATATTATTGGCGACCAAGCAACCCTAACTCTTGGACTCAACCCTTGCTGGGTTCCTCCTGGAAATTCGAAACCGCACAGGGCAATCAAAGTCAGCTTCGAATGTGAGAATTATTGGGTTTCGGCAATTAAGTTCCTGGCAAAACGAGGGTGACTTCGCCCCAGTCTTGGGTATTAGGTATTGGGTATTGGGTATCGTGTTGGGTTCCGGTGCCGCAGAGCTTCTGTTTCTGTCACAGATCGGTCCGAGTGGTCACCTTCGATTGGGTGGAAGTAATTAGCCAGCCGGCTGAGCCCGGCAGAAATCGTATATCAGAGGCGATCCCGGATGTGCCGAGAGGGCATTTGCATTTGCATAGGGCCTCTGGAGGTCCGAAGCCCCAGATGTTTCCACATCGGAACCAATTTTATCTAGCCCTAGACTTCCGTTCTGAATGGATTCCCACCAGATAGCAGCGATGGCTCACCTGCGGATCTGGGAGCATGGAGCGTGGAACCATCTCGAGGGCGACCCGACCCAGATGCAGTGCCAGTGCCAGTCATTACTATTATCGTGACAAATATTTGCCCGTAGATAAACCTCGTTTGTTCGCCGCTCCGAGAGCAGTTCTATTCATTAGTTTGGACTTAGTTTCGGTCGTCGTGTTGACTTGTTACTTGTTACTTGTTACTGCATTACGCATACTCGCACTTCCTCGGGGCTGAGGCTGAGTTGGTTCATTCATAAAATTAGATTCGGCGCTGCAATTGGAATGGCATCCCACGGATGCCGCTCGTATCTTTCAGATACACAAATGTTGCCGCTAAGTGTAAATAGGTTTTTGGGCAAATTCGGTTGTTTGCCCGCCGTTATCTGTGCCTTCGTTTCGTTGATAAAAGTTCTCCGAAAATACGAGTATAAAGCAAGTAAGCGGGGCAGCTGGCTAAGTTCCGAGATAGTTTCCCACAGAACCTACGAATGGATTTCTGGTAATATTGGCCCGTTCTGGATTTTTTGGGCTAAGTTCAAAGGTCAGACTCTAGAAATGTGTGCTTAAAATGGAACCGAAATTGGTAGTTAAACTCGTTTTTCCGTGTCCGAAATCGAGTTGATCGCCCTGACCCATGAGAAGTTTTCGTCCAGCCTGACCTCTGACCCGAAAGCACTCACCCCTGGCCAGAGCCTGCCAAACGGGATATGTTCAGTGTCCAGTGTTCGGGCGGTCAGCTCTGAACTCACCGAAAGCAATACACGAGCTTTGAGTATGTTCGCATCATTTGATTATGAATTAAGAGCCAATCTTCCGGAGGCTGCGATCAGAGTTCAATTGCTCAATTAGCAGATCGGAACTCCTGTGAATGGCCGGCGATCTGAATGAGTTTTCCACGCAACTATGTACAATGGGGCGATGGCATGGGGAGAGCTCCACCGAGTGGAGCTGCCAGCGGAGCTGCTCTTAATCATGTTAATGGCATTAAGCAGCTTAATCGACGGCAAAGATCTAAGCCCGCGCGTCGATAATCAGCCATGGAGCGGAGACCACCCAGTCAGGGCTCCACTGCTACTCCTACTGCCAGTCCCCGACTCCCAATCCGACTCCGACTTCGAGTCTAATTAAAAACAAAAGTCCGCCGCCTTGTAAATGTCAAGCGATTGCCACAGATCACGAACTTCTGCCTTCGCCGGCATAAGGCAGTTGCAAAATCAAAATGCATTTAGCAGAAAGCAAAAAGCAGCCACAATTAGCCGGCAGTTCGAAGTCGGCAAATGACAAACAAATGAGCAGAGTGACGGTACAGCGGGGAGGAGTATGGAGTATGGGAATCATAATAAAATAATTGACGGGAACTGGGGGAGCTGGACCCCTTGTATTGACATTTGCCACCGGAGGTTGACACGTTGGTCCGCCTGACATTTTAATACGCGGCGGTTTGCTTGCGAAACCAGAGTTTCGGAGCTTCTGGGTTTCTCCTCTCTTGTTTTTGTCAAGCGACTTCATAAAAGGGGTTAAGCAGTCTCTGCTGATCCCAGCGACTTAGTTTTGGACCTGGGCCAGAAGGGTCTTGGGGCAGAGGTTTGGCTCTTGTAAATATTTGTGTAGAACTCCAATGAAATAGTTTGGGCAAACCGTAAATCTCTCAACACCTTTTTGCCGAGCACAGCATCTGCTGGTGGCCAAGACAATGGACCAAGTCAGAACGCCCACAAAGTGACCATGAAATTGCCAACGGAAGGAAGTTCGGCTGCCACAAAAACACGGCCTAAAACAATTGCTTGCAAGAGCGGGGGAGCATGAGCACCTCACTAAAATAGTTGTCCAACGAATGAGCTCCGAATGACCAAAAGGCAAATGTACCGACATGAAGACATAAAAGGCTGTAATGTCCATAAATATGGTCAATTATTTTGGTAGCCGGACAAACACCATCTCCTCCCGCCTCATGTCCTTTCGTCAGCCCGTAAATCACTGGGAAACCGGAGCGGCAGGACAATGCCACACCCCTGCTGCCGGCGGTCGGTAGGTGTGTCACCTTGCGCACAATGAGCCTGGCTACCTTTTGGCCAACACCTTCTGGCCGAGACAAAGACATCTCATCGGACTTAAACTATTTCCTATTCCGACGGCAGCTGTAGTCTGAGGCGGCTAATGCGGTAATTAGATAATGCCGGGGCACGCGGCACTTCCCACTCCCTTTGGCGGCACGACGAATGTGATTGCCGGAGGCTGACAAATACGGGTTAACAGATCGCAATCAGCCCGGTAATGCGATACTCTGGGCAGAAAAGGAAACAAACGTAGAAACTCCTCAATTGATGCGGCTCAACTCGTTGCCACAGTTGCAACCCCTTGGCAGCGGGCGCAGGATCCCTCCCATCCTCCAGGATCTGTATCAATTTCGGTGACTTTGGGCCATCCCTCAAAGCAAGAATCCTTTCAAATCAAAACCGCAAACATTAGTAAGCCCATTTTGTGAGCTCTCTTGTCTGACGGCCGCTATTGTTATGTTATAGCCCAATTTGCCATGATTTCACCAGGCCAAAGGCAATTAAAGACCGCGATATAGTGATATTTGATACTTGTTTTGTTTGCTTAGAAATTGATTAGAGTTTGGTACTGGAAAAGTTTTCAAGTTTAATTTTATGGTATTTCTGCTTACAATTCAATGAATATAATTTATTTCTAAAACAGTCTGGACATTTTCCGTTAGACTTCCAGCATCCATTTCAAACATCATTAGGGTCTAACCCCTTTTCCATAAGCTGGCCCCGAACTTTGAGCTGGTCAACCCTTTGGCAGCCCAGCTGACCAACGGTCAAATGTCAGTCTCCGGAGTGCAGCTGCTGTCAGAGATCTCGGAGACCTCAAAGATCTCCTTCCCAAGATCAAGGAGCTGCTGCTGCATCCCCATCTCTCGTTGTCGAAAGTCAACCCCCGGGGTTAACATCTTGTTTCGCAACTTTGTCAAACACAATTAAAAACACACACGAAGTAGTAATGGAATTTTGATTGAAACGCCAGCGAAGTGTCAATCATAGTCGTTTGAGGATATTTTCCAAGGATCAGAATTCGCAAAACAGTATTGTAATATTAATTAAGTAAAGCGAGGATAAGAAGAGACGTATATGGATAGGGGAAATCAAATGGTTCACTGCTTGTCCTCTTTATACCCATGAGAACGAAAGAAATTTCATTAAAAATCAACTCGATTTTATCCCAAAAAAATCGAGTTTTTCTTTTGAGGAAAATTATACAAATCATGCACCCAAAGGGACCCTAGTCCATGAAGTATGCAAATGCAGGAACCGTTGCGAGGTCATCGGGGTCAGCGCTGTCCAGAGCGAAGGGTTGCTCGGTTGCTATCTGTCCAGGTGTGCCCCAAGGAAGCTTGAAGATTTTTCATTAGAAATCCATAAAACTGAAATCGCAAATCGCGCTGTCGGTCAGCTTATTATGCGTGACAGCATTTACAGAGAGATATACCCATGACAATCGTATCGCCATTGGCATATCTTCGTGGGGCGACTTGAGATCGAGGCCAGGCAGCTGTCTTTCCGCCGGATACTTGCCCGGATTCAATTAGCCGTCGATAGAAGGAGTTTGGGTGCTAAGACATTTATGTTTTTATGGTGCACATCGAATCCATTGGACAGCCCTCGAATTAGTCCGGCATTCGGGACTTTATTAAAGTGCGATAACTTGGATATTGTTCGATGATCGTTTGTGATTCATTAAAGGAACTCAGCTCAAGAGTTTTTGGCGGGAATTCGTTGCAAAGTTATTTGGCTCCCATCGAAATTCGATCAACAATAAATCTGATTTCAGCTATTCATGCTACCTTCTTAAAGGTGGCAAAAACGCAGCATAAGGATTTGGAGAAAATCCTTCAAGGCAAGAGCAAATCCAAAATAGCCCATTGTATGCCCGTTTCGAGCTGTCAATAAATATTTATGAATATAATAAAGTCAACTTCGGGCGAGGCAGGAACAAAACAACTGATGCCACGCGGCTTTCCTCCTTTCTTCTCTGGAAATGAATTTGTTTGCCTTCAACGCCGCTGAAGTATTCAAGACGACGACGCTGTGTATGCAAAAAGGTAAGGAAAATATTTGCAGGGCCCAAGGAATCTGGGTCAGAGGTCGCCTGCACAGAATCGGGCAAGGATCCAGGACTCGCTGCAATTTTCTATGCCAGCGCATATGCAAAAACCGAGCAACCTCCCCTTGCTTTTACTTTGGCATGGCAGTTTTCCCGGCAGTTTTCCCTCCTCTCACCACGTTCCGCTTGACAATTATTTTTGGTATATTTTCAATGGATTTTCCGTTAATTTCCGTTTGATTTTTCAGTTTTATGCGTTTGCTTTTTTCACCCATTTTTTTTTCCTGGTGTCGGTGTCGGTGTCCGGGGAAATGGAAAAGCGAATAGAGTGCGAAAAATTGCATAGTTGCAGTTACAGTTCGGTGGCCAGTATAATTAATTATCATTTTCGATTTGATGTGTCGCCGCAACTAATTCGGTTTTTATGTTGCCTGCCTATGATTTGGCGAAAAAAATAACGTCGGTTATAAATTTGAAATAATGGTGATTTCCAGAGAGACTTTAAAGACTCACATAATTCTGCATATTTTCATTGCCTTGGATTTCATTTCCTACGAATTGAGGTTTCCTGGGAAACATCTCTCCCTCATGAATTATAATAGATTACAAACTGAAAGTTTCCCATAAAAAAGGTGGACTTTGGTCCAGTTCTAACGGTCAAATGTTCATCAAATGCTAAAAGTTCAGTTGTTTAACTGGACCAGAGAACAGCTTGTCACCTCTGTGAACCCCCTAGCCTGTGTCAGCAGCAATTAATGTGGAAAGTTCAAAGATTTTACCCTAAAAAAACATTGAAGAAAGGCAGAGAAACACACTTCTGTTGGTCGAGCATCTTTGATCTGGCCAAGATCCCGACTCAGCATCATCATCATCATCCCTTTACCACTTTTTTACCCTCTCCTTGCCCTTTTTAAGGAACTCTTTAACAGAAATTAATTTTCGGGGTTTTTTGCACCCAAAAAGAGTCGAAGAAAAAAGGGGAAACTAAGCATCTTTTGATGAGGCAGCGGCAGAGCATCTTGGTTGCTCGGGTTCAAGGGTTTCGGGTTAAAGGGAGTAAACCTCTATTGGCAAAACAGCAATTTATTAATTACTGAACTCTAGGGGCAGGCTAAAAATAAGTCAAGAATTGAGGAATTTGAAAAGATTTCAATCGAAATTAAAACCGCAGGCTCTGCTCGGAACTATCTCGTCGATTATGTCACTCGGCGCACTTGTTAATTGCTTTTGTTTTTGGGTTGATAAGGAAGATGCTTTTTTAATTCCCGGAAAAAATACTCGTTTTTAATGGCCCCTTCGAAAGACTCAACAAAAATTGACCATTCAAGCGATAAGCGTGCAAAGAAATCAGCTGATAAGCCGCTCTATAACTATAGCAATACATTAATTAGAAAGTTTATAAAATTTATAAAATTATTTATTTAACAGAAGATATAAAGCCAGAGCTGCCGTGCGCTCCACTTTACTGCTGCCTCTGTGCTTGCTTGCCAACTGGGAAATCCTCCAGCTTTCGTTGCTTTCCTTAACAAATTTTCCATTTTTCCCCAAGTTTCCCCCCAAAAACTGCCCCACCCGTGTAACCCCTGACTCCTTATCTGCCATCTCGTTTGCTCTTGTGACAGTAAGAGCCGGTGGTAGGCCAGAGGGGGCTTCGTATTTGATTAACAAATAAAAAAGAGCTCTGCTCGCTCTCACACTCTCATGTACACTCTCTCCACACACACACACACACACACACACGGTCTGCGCCGAGGGGCGTGGCCTTCGCTTTGAGTGAGTTTGCTCTGAGTGGAATAGCATGGCCCGGGGTTTCGTTAAGAACGCTCCCAATTGCAACCCAAAGCGATGGGTAGTTTTCCAGTTGGACTAAGTAACAGAACGGAAGGGACTGTTAACTAACAGAATGTTAATGTTTATATTTATGGCAAATAAGAATTTATGGCAAAAGAGAATTTACAGGGTATATTTCAAAAAGATATTTAAAATTTGCATAATAGGAAAAGATAAGAAAAGTTATGCTAGTACTTACCTTTGATTCTTTTTGTTTAAATTCTGTTTAAATAGTGAAAAATTTAAAAGTTTTAAACTTAAAATTATTTTAAAATATATATTCATTTGGAATCAATTCAAAGCAAAACTTAAAAAAGAATAATTACATACATATATGAAGTGGAAGTCCGGAAGTGGCTCCTTTAACTACCTTTTGATTATTGTATTAATATTCTGCAAGTAGATAATAAAACAGAAGACAAATTATTAAATGATTGAATCAATGACTGATGCAAAATAAAAATATTTAGCTTATGGTATGAATAATAATAATAGTGTAATAATCCATAAAACTGTTTCATATTCTCCCCCAAAATAAATAAATAAACAAATGATAATGAATAAAGTATGGGTAAAATGAATATTTACATTATTACATTTATAATTTATATTGTAATTTACCAATTGCATTCCTCGCAATCTGACCAATTTCTTTGGCCATATTGGGCCATCAATCAATGGAAACTGGCACTCGCTGAGCATTCCCGTTACACTAATATAGAAATCGGGGGGGAGGGGAAAATGTAAAATTGCGAAATTCCGCAGAGAAAAACGTCTATTAATTAACAACCTTTCCACCGCTTCGAGCGGAGCTTCATCCATTCCCCAGATGAATGCCAGCAGCCTGCGACTCAAATAATTAATGATGCGCCGCGGCGTCTCAACTTTGCGCCATCGCTGTGCAAATATTAGCAAATTATTTTAGTTTTATAGAATCCCAGCCCGGCTGCTGCGACTGTGTTTGCTCAGCGCCAGCCGTTAGCCAGAAATGTCAATTTCTTAGACTCCGTCTCCGACTTTGACTGCCACCGAGACGTTGTCTTTGAAGGACGAAAATGAAAAGTCGGCCAAGGCAATGCGCATCCCTGCCTGCCTGCCAGCCAGCCTTCCCTTTGAGGGGGCACTAATGATGTCCTGGCCCTGTCCTGTGTGGGTTACATTCGCTGGCTCACACTCACCCTTCCTTCCTGCCATCGAAGCATTCTGACAATATTTGCACTTTTCCATTTGGCTAAACGCCGTCCCACAGCTCCCAGAGCTGTCCCAGTTGAACCTTAATTGTTCCTTTTGTCAACTACTACTCGGAGTAATTAAAAACACCTTTCAACTGTCGAGTCGAACGGGGAGAAAGGCTCAGTGAATGATGTCCTGGCAGTAAGAGCGTTCTGTTTGATTAGCAAATTTGTCAAATTTGTGCCCCAAAATCCATTTGTCAAACTCCTAATGATTTTCCCAAAAGAGAAATCCGGGGAGAGAGAGAAATCTCCAACTAAACTCGAAGATTTTGCAAGATTTTGCGTAATTTACATATGCGGGTAATTTAGGCAAACAAAAAAATTAATTAAAACCGCAAAGCGGCGACGAGAGCAGCAATTAATTTTCAATTTGAGTCGCATAAACATTTTAATTGTTTGTCTGCAATTTAGCTGGCACAACAACACGAGTGAACAGGCAAACATATGTTAGCGGAAGATGGAAATGGAAATGGAGATGCCTCCTTTTGGCCACATAACCATATGTACTCCGATTCAGATTAACGCCGCGGGCACGCTCCAAGCGTAGGGATGGGGGCCAGCTCCATGAATTTCAATTCGCTACCCCAGGCACACACTCACACATATCTCTGGTCTCATTTATGCCACAAAGCGTAAGCAAACTTTCGAGGCGGCAATAAAATCGCAAGACGCCATGTTTAACTGCCGCACAGCTTCCGCAACCACTAAACTCACATGGCGCACATCCTGCCCATACATTTAGCATCCTATTTGCATATGTATATGGCAAGTAGAACCTGGAGGATGGATGGATGGAGTGCCGGCTTCCTTGTCATATTTCCATTAGCATTTTGCCATTTAACTCATCCTTGGTGTGGGTTTTTGGGCGCTGCTAAGTGTATCATCTCGCCTTGCCGCATTTATTACCCATATTCGAGCATCCGGCTTTTATCCTTTCGCTCCTTCGCGTTCCAACACGCAGCATAATTGCCGCCTTTGGCGCTTCCTCCATTGTCACGGATGAAACTTTATTACTGCCTTTTGTTCAACGTGGCGTATGGGTAATGGCATCCTTGGTGACAAAATCACAGTATGGGATATGGTATAAAGTTGCAACTAATACTATATATTACTATTACTAAGAGATTACTATTTCTTGACCCACATCCATTAAGAGTAAAGAACTTAACCTCGAAAGCCAGCAAAAAAGAGAAAACCAAGTGGAGAAGCTACTGATTGTTGAACTCTTGAACTGTATCGGGACTTAATAGAAACGCAATCAAATAATTGCGCAAAGTGTGCCACAATCAAATATAGCAACAAATTAGCCAAACGCCAACACCAACCAAGTTTTCCCGCTGCGAATCGATAAAGGCGGGGGCAGGGAGCGAGGGGTTTGACCAAGAAAACCGCAGAGAAGACATTACAGAACTATCCAGTTGGTGGATGTGGATGTGGATGGATCGGGCAGGCCGAAAAGCGATAAGTTTACAATTGCTTATGACTTCAATTAATCTGTGAAAGCGCCTACGCAGAAGGCGCACAGGAGGGGAAGATGGAACAGGGGGACTGGTCTGGGATTGGGGCCTTCGATGTCTGTCGATGTCGATGGTGAATTCGCCAGCACGAAAATAGGAAACTATGAAGAGAAAAACCGAAAATAGAAATTGCAATTGAACTGGGCAAGAACTGGCTGTTTGGCGTTGGAGCAGGTCTGGTTCTGGTTGCGGTTCTGGGTCCCAGGTTTTTTCGGTCCCAGACCGCAGCCAAGACAATTGACCTGGAGCTCCACTGAAGATGTGCCCGGGCCCCGGGGAGTGGATGGGCCTCCGAGGTTCATGGCTGGCGGAGGAACGGTAAATTGCTTAGTCACTGGCCAGCTCCCATCTGCGATCTGCAGGCGGCGATTGTGATCACGATCATTATAATTATTTGACTTTGGCATTATTATCAAAATGGAATCGCATGCATGTCCGCATCTCGGATCCTCGGATCTCCAAGACTTGAACCCGCACGCATACCCGAGGGTCTATTCCACACCCACCACACCTGAGTGGCATGAGTGGCATCCACTGGGGTTTTCCATGGGATCCCCTGTTTGGCCCACATCTGATTTCAATCATGGAACGATTTACATTTGCTGCAATTATTCGGGCTGCCTGATTATGTCTGTTACAATTCCTGCAGGTGTTTGTGAATCCTTTTCCGCTTCATTTTCAATTCACGCAAATGGATTCCCCGATTCGCGGTACACATGAGGCTCGGCCAGGTGCTCAAATTGCCCAGGTATAAGATGTATCCGAGAGTTTCATCCAAAGGAAGGGGTTAGGCGAGCAGAGTTCACGGCCAGCGAACGTGTGTGCTCACCGGACGCATCTTCATCTCATCTCGATTGCAGTTGCACCTGGGCATCCGTGGCTACTGGAGATGCAGTGAAGCTGGAGCTGGAGCTGGAGCCGAAGATGGAGCTATATTTTGGCCAGCCCCTGGATATGTGCGGATGTCATTTGGGCCACCTTTGAACTCCTCACGCGCCTCCTGAAAATGATGAAAGCGCCGCATCTAATGGGAAAAATGGTAAGACACTTTTTTCTCCATATTTTTTTTTACATTTTTGTTTGCTTAGGGAAAATTGAAAAGTTGATTAAGCTCGAGCGTACAATTCGAAAGTGAGTTTCAAATTAGAAAAATACAAGTTGAACTTAAACTTTGACCTGGTAAAAATGATTAAATGGAATAATAAGGTATTTTTTAAAAACCAGGATGAGTTTTGGTTCATAATTATTCTATTAAGGGGTCAGGAACCTACTTTAAAGCTTTGTTTACCTTAAACATTTTTAGATTTAATAAATAATAAAATAAAGTAGGGGATATATTATACTAAAATATTCATATTACCATTTTTTATACCATAATTTCTACAGTCATGGTCATGCTCGCTCAGCTCATGCATATAAATCATTTGAAGAGCCATAAAACGGCAGCGAAAAAATCGCAAATAAAAACATGTCATTGTGAAAACAGCAAAATGGGTCTAAAACATAAAATTTAAGATTTGTGTCCGAAAAGAATACTTTGCACGGTGCTGAGGACCTGTGACCAGTGACCAGGGGCCAGAGCACAGAGCACAGAAGCGGCCATAAAGTGGCTTTTACGGCCACCGGGCTGGAGGCGAAACCGAAGACCAAGTCGAGATGATAAATTGTTCACCGCGGCCACTTGGCTTGTTGGACGTTTGTCGATTATTTCCCCGGATTTGCCTCTTTTTTTTGCGTTCATACTATACCCTGGCCAAGCAGGTCGACAACTTTTCACTGCCGACGACACTAACGGCTACCATAGATCAGATCCGACCTGGCCGAGGACTCGGACTCGGACTTGGACTGGCGGTTCTTCTCCGGCGGCTGGCCGAGGAGCATTAGATTAGACAATTTGTTGGGACTCTGTGGCGAACAGTTTGTGCCTGCAAGCGCCAGGGTCGAGGCTGTGTGGAATTTATCACTCCTCCCAAAACCCTCCTCTGCGTGTTAATTGAAAATTGTACGGTAATGTTGCTTATCGCGCGGCTATCAGCCGGCAACGTCGTCCCCAAGACACAGACCCACACTGGAAACAAAATTTTAGGGAGCCTTTTGCTTTAGAAACTATGGAAAGCAAACCCTAAACATATCCGTATCGCTTGTTGTTATTCCTAATCTTAAATTAATTCTTCCAGTGCAGCTCTCCTCCTTCGTGGATATCTTTGGGGCTTGCGTGCACCGCGACCATGTTCGTGGGCAGCCTGCCACACCTCGGGACACCTTGGGACACCACCACCACGCATCGATTGGTGGCTCATGGTACACTGTCGCATTTGTGTGTGGCTTGCGGTGAAAATTTCTAACGCTTTTTGACAACTTTTTGGGGGAAACGCACTTAAAGACAATTTATCGCCGCTGACATTTTTTGTGACTTTAATTGCCGCTCACGGAGAGCCGATCGCAGTTACCTGTTGCGGTCCGGCAGCTTCTTGTCTATGGATTTTTTTGGGCTTAGCCGGGTAAGCGTCGCCTTAGACTGGTAAGCGGCTGACACGATTCGGGCTTAATTGCTTTTTTCACCCAGTATTGATGATGGATCGCCCAGCGATTGAGAGACTCGAAGCTCAGAGCACCAATCTCCAAAAAATCCAAAGGGAGTCCGGAAGTTGGTAAACGCCAACTGCCTTCATTTAATGAGACTAATTTTCCACTTTTCAAGAGGCTAAGTCGAGGCAGTTCAGAGTAATTTAACATGTAAGCAATTTAAACACATCATAATGTATATTTAAGGGGCTAACACGCTTCCAAACCTATTTAAACCCCAACTTAAGCTCTAGAACGAGATCATTCCTAAGGCACCGAGATGCTAACGATACATTTGCTACTGACCGCCGGAATACTGGTTTGGGTATATTTCTTATGGAGTCGACGGAGATATTACATGGTGATGCTGAAGTTGCCGGGACCCATTGGATTGCCCCTACTTGGAATTGCCTTGGAATTGTTCATTCATAAAAGTAAGTTGACCAATTAATCTTGAATATATTAAAATTTCTGCGTTTTCAGTAAAATGTAGTGTATTCACGCGTATTCTTAATAAGCACGGCTCTACCGTATTCACCTGGATTGGCCCCGTGCCAACCTTAATTACCAAAGACCCGAAAATGGTTCAGGACATCCTGACATCTCCCGAATGCATAGACCGAAGTTCGCTCGCTGCAAATGCTATGGTGACTAATTGTGGACACTCGGTGTTGACCCTGTCAGGTATTGGATGTCTGTATTAATTTCCTTCAGTGACCAATAACTAAGAATTACTTTTAGAACCCTTGTGGAGCGAGCGTCGTAAGCAGATGAATCTCGCATTTAAACAGAATATCCTGCTAAGCTTTTTTCCCACCTTCAACACTGAGACTAATTTGCTGCTAACTTTGCTGGACTCTCATGCAGGCCAAGGAGAAAAGGACCTGTTCACAGATGTGCTTAGGTGGTCGTTTGCAATAGCATTTCGTTAGTAGTCGGAGACTTAACCCATTACTCAAAGAAATTGAAATATATTATCTATGTGCAGAGACCACCGTGGGCGCTGATATCCAGCAAGAAGAAGGTTTTAAGAACGACATGCTCCTAAAATGCTTTCAGTCGTAAGCAAAAGTACACCTCCATTATCCACTATCATTATCATTGATTGCATTTTCTTAGGGGCATAAAGCTAGCCACATTAAATATAGCTGTTCCCTTGACCCAAATCGGTGTTATTGCCAAGTTAAGCGGAAATGAAAAGCAAAGAGCCAAAAGCTTTGCTACGGTGCACCCAGTGTTGGATTCAGTATGCCATTATCGTAATTTTAAAAATTATACGTAATTAAAATCCTTTCCTTTTCAGATCATTGAGAAGAAGCTTAGCTCCAATGCGGATAATAGCTCGGAAACGGATGTAAAATTGGTTATCGATCGAGCCATCGGCTTGTACAAAACAGGGAAAATATCCTGGGCGGAAGTGCGAAGCGAGTGTTGCATTATGGTGCTCGGTTCCTTTGAGACAACAGCCCTCGCGGTATATCACGCTCTCACGCTGCTGGCCATGCATCCCGAATTCCAGGATACGGTATACGAGGAGCTCAATGAGGTCTTCCCAACCAGAGGAGACTTCGATGTCGCCTACGAGGATCTGCAGAAATTAGTTTACTTGGAGCGCGTAGTGAACGAGACACTGCGCTTGATACCATCCATTCCTTCAGATTTAAGGGAACCTTCGAAGGATTTCCGCCTTTCGTCTGGAGTTATCATACCCAAAGGAGTCATGATAATCATCGACATATTCAACACACACCGGAACCCGGAGATCTGGGGTCCGGATGCCTCCAAGTTCAATCCGGATAACTTTCTGCCGGACAACGTGCGTGCGAGGCATCCTTATGCCTTCATTCCCTTCTCGAAGGGCAGGAGGAACTGCATAGGTTGGATTAATTTTTTCTTAAAAAGTTTATGCTTTTCAATTAATTTATTGTTATGATTCACAGGCTGGAGATATGCACTTCTCTCTTCAAAGCTTGCCTTGGCCAAGATCCTCAGGAATTTTAAGGTGAGCACAAGCTTTCGCTATGAAGATCTGGATTTCATTCAAAATGTAGGAATGAAACTGACCGAAACACCAACGCTGGCCTTTGAACGACGTATTTAGGGTAATGTTGATTGTTTTTTATATTAACTGTTGAAAAATGTATAATATTAATAGGGGATAATAAATAAAAAAGCTTGTAACTCTGTGAAGGAATCATTTCCGACCCTATAAAGTATATATGTTCTTGATCAGTATCAGTATAGCCTAGTCAAAGAAGAACGTGCATAGGTAAGACCAATATAACCTACTCATAAGATAATCTATCCGTAGGAAGTATTTATTTATTTGCAGTAAGTAAATCCAAACAAAAATACAAAAAAAAGGTTCCACTAACTTTCCGAAAACAAAGCAGGCCTTATCGGACAGGCCACCCCTGCTGTCCCCTTAGTGTTTCAGTCACAACATCAATCTAAAATGAACACCATTTCGATCTGGACCTTTTTCTAAATTCAACGTTTACCACAATGTTGGCTCTGGTTAGGAGCGCTTGGGGTGGCCAATTGATGACCCGCCTGGCTACCATGGAGGGCTGGTGCTCATACTCTAAGAGCCCCAAAAGAGCGGCGAGTCAGGGCAAGTACAAGATCGTAATGTTGCGCCACGGAGAGTCGGAGTGGAACCAGAAGAACCTATTTTGCGGCTGGTTCGATGCCAAGCTTAGTGAAAAGGGCCAAATGGAGGCCTGTGCCGCGGGTCTTGCGCTCAAGGAGGCCAAGTTAGAGTTCGATGTGGCCCATACTTCGCTGCTGTCCAGAGCCCAGCACACGCTGTTTGCGGCTCTGAGGATTGCCGAGCATCGGAAGATCCCAATATGCTGCAGTTGGCGCCTTAACGAGCGTCACTACGGTGGTCTGACGGGTCTGAACAAGGCAGAAACCGCCAAGAAGTACGGCGAGGATATGGTGCAGATATGGCGTCGTAGCTTTGATATCCCGCCGCCGGCCATGAACGAGGACCACGAGTACCATTCTTGCATTGTCAAGGATCCGCGCTACAAGGGCTTCCTGGAGCCCGCGGAGTTCCCCAAGTCAGAGTCCCTCAAGCTCACTATTGAGCGGACCCTGCCCTACTGGAACGAGGTAATTGTGCCGCAAATCAAAGAAGGCCAGCGCATCCTGATCTCCGCACATGGCAATAGCCTGCGGGGATTGATCAAGCACCTGGAGTCCATCTCCGACGGGGACATCATGGGTCTCAACCTGCCCACGGGAATACCATTCGTCTATGAGCTGGACGAAAACCTTAAGCCGCTGGAAACCCTAAAGTTTCTCGGAGACCAGGAGGTGGCCAAGAAAGCCATGTTGTCGGTGGCCAATCAGGGCAAGGCCAAGTAGTCCTGGCAATAATTCGGGAAGGGTTACTCTCCTCCGGCGCAGGTCATTCCAATCAAGCTCAATGCACTTGTATGCCAAACAAAAATAGCAGATCGAAGGCGTCTAGAGAACGGGGAAATGGTAGTGGAAGCCCAAGGCGAATGTCAAGCAGCAAATAAATTTATTTGATTTTAATTGACAATGAAGAGTCAACAGCGACTGGTCTCTCTCTCTCTGGGTCCCAGGGTCCGGACTGGGTCTGGGTCTGGGTCTGAGCCAAAGTCCAGCCGTATTTATATGTGTTTCCATTGCGCTCGTTTAAGAAATCAGGGAATCGAGTGTGTCGCGTCAATTTTAATTGCTGCGGGATGAGTCCGCGCAGCCTCTGGCATTCCGAACGGGTCGACATTTAATTTGTTTAAATGAAATACTCATTTGGGTCTTATTGACAAACAAATTGAATTGATTGATCTAAATGAATTTATAGGGTGAGCTGCTGGCCGAGATGCGTAGTCTCCTCTGAGATGCTGGGCCCGAGGAGGCTTAGTCTTTGCCGCATTTGACCCGCTCTTAGCTGTCCCTCTAGGGGTTCACCCGGGGCCAGATTTTCCATGTTATGCCCGAGCCGAGCGTGGCGAGCTTTGATCCAGTAAATTGAGAGCGTGAAACGAGCTGCGCGGGGGCATGGGCCCAGCTACATAGGTTCGGATGATGGGACCTGTGTCGGCCAGAGGATCCATAGTGCAAAAACCTAGCGTGAGCTCCACATTATTTGAACTTAATTACACAGCCGCGTTCGAGGCGAGACCGAAGTTGAGCCTGGAGTTGGAGTTGGAGTTTTAGTTGGAGTTGGAGTCGGAGTCAAAGTCGGCGCCCCGTTAAATCGTTTCCAACCACACATACCAAACGCAGCATAGAAACGGCGGGAACATAAAAATGTTTGCACTTCGTATTTGTCGCGCATAAAATCTAATATCGAATTACAGGCCCGGTCTTCAGGCCCTCAGTTCAAAGAGAGAGAGAGGAGTTCGAAGGAGGAGCTGCGGCCTGCGTGACTCCGATGGAGACTTTGTGGCAAGCTCCTCCCCGCCAGCTCCACCTCCTGCGACCATAAAGAAACTGAATTGAGTTAAATGCGCGATAAATTGCTTTTTGCATTTATCATGGTGCCTTGGCAGGCGGCAGGCGGCAGCCGGGGATCCGCTGGAACCGAGCCAAGTCTAGCCTGCCCAGACTGCCCAGGCTACTCCTCGCAGACTGCCACCTCTTTGGATGTGGCGAATATTGAACAAGATTTTTAATTAGTCGCCAAAAGGATGTGGGGAACGGGAGGAAACCCAGAAGAACTCAGAAGACTGCGAGGAATTTAGTCAAGTTCGGTTTGGTTTATTTATGCTCTGCGAGACTGTATTTATTGGGCCAGGTCCTGGTTGATCACCTGGGCTATGTAGGCCAGAAAACTGGACACTCTGGTGTACACGTCTGGTCTGCCCTGGGCACAGGTGGAGGAGCCGTAGGATACAATGCCCACCAGGTGCGGATGAGGACCGGCCTTGATTAGAGGTCCTCCAGAATCCCCCTGAATCACATTAATAAAGTAAAGTTAAAGTGAAAGTAACCACTTTCTCGCCACAAAAAAGGAGGCTTTAAGCAAGACTGTTGCCTTACCACACATGCTCCTTGACCCTGGATAGCCAGGGCACAAATCTCATTGCGAGTAACCCGGAATCCTTTCTGGTTGCACTCCTCGTTGGAAATGGTTCGATAGTTTAGGGACTGCAGTTTATCCGGCAGAGTGGCGGAAGAAGTGGACGGCGTGGTGGAGCCCCATCCAGTGAGGCGAACGGGCACCTTCTCGCCTATGCGATCGGACCCACCGAGTTGAATGGTGGCAATATTTGATCTCTCTAAGCGGAACGGTGGTGTTACCCTTACCAGGGCAATATCGTTGATGATCCTTGGACTCATCGAGTACTGCGGATGCACATGCTTGGCCAGCACACGGTGCCGCACTCCACCGGACTTCCAATTGAGCGTTCCAATCACCACGCTGACATCCTCCACCTTCATCTTCTCCATGCAATGGGCTGCTGTCAGGACATGCTGGGCACTGACTATGGAACCGCCACAAAAGTGCTGCCAGCGTCCTCGCCTCTGCATCTGCAGAGAGACCTGAAAAGGCACCGTCTCGTTCACCAATTGTCCACCATTTATACGCGGCGGTGGATCAGAGCTGTCCAGGATCGGGGACACCTCATCAGCGACGGATTCCCGGAGAATCAGGAAGAGGCAAACAAGTCTCAGGAGTGTCATTATGATACTATTTCTCTTAAACAGCAAGTGAGATTGATTGACTTGCACCTGCAGTCAGTGGTTTTTATACTTTTTGAGTGCAGTCTTATCATTTATTTGGCAGTGCAAACATGTAAATGCCTGTGATCTTGAAAACGAGAGTAATGTGGGTTGAGTTTGGATAACCTTCACATAAACCCTAATTAAATGTATGAATGTACACTTTAAAAGAAGTTCAAACTTTATATAACAGAAACTCTTCTATGAAAATGTCCTTCAATTGAAATTACATTAAATGCTTAATTCCCTAATATGATGGCTTTATTAATACATTATTTTCCGATCACTATGCACTCGAATCTGGGACTTTTAACTTATTTTGAAACAGTAGTAGGATCTCCTGCTGATCGGTTCCTGATCAGGTATCCCTGTTGCGTGCTTGGTTACCATAAGCTGGCATGGATCGCTAGATGCCATCATATGTGGCTGGGATGACAGAAGCGCCTACCTGTTGTCATCAATTAGGTAACAAGCTCACGCGACCGATAAATATTAAGCTCTAGCTCTAGCCTCAGCCACCGTATCTGTATCTGCATCTGCATCTGCATCTGCGTTTGTATCTGTATCTGTATCTGTGACTGGGTGTCTGTCTCTGATCGCTGCTTTGTGGCATGATCTCTTATCTGAGTCGCAAATAAAATCTGTTTAATTTTGCCCAATGCTCTCCGGGCCAGAGCCCCCGATGCCAGATCGCGGCATGTGTTGGAGGCGAGAGTCATAATTTATAAGACCAGTTGGGAACCGAACCTCGTGGCGCGATGCTGGGCAAATTAAGTACTGGAATAAACGACCAATTTACTGATTATGCAAAACACGCAATTAATTTTCGCACTCGTTTCCAAGCGGAAAATTAATTGCCAGCGAGAGCGGAAAACTCATTCCGCAAGCCAAGCTGATCCCGTATGTTTATGTTTTTTATTTTGGCCGCAGTCATAATCATTAGCATACAGGTCGAAGTTCCCCTAGGGCTTTTCCACTATCCTCCGACCGTTTGACTCTGATATTGAGATACAATTCCCTTTCACTACTACTGAGCTACTGGATATTTCATGAGAGGCCTATAAAACGCCAAGAGATAATAATACCAGCGGCTCTGGCTTATGAAGTCAGTCCATAAATCACGGCAAAGACGGAAAAACGAGAAAACAAGTCCCGAAAACGAAAGACCATAAAAATTGCACCGACCATGAGGGCTCACTTCTGGTTCTGGGCCACACGCACAATTCCACCGAAATCGGCCGAGTGAACATGGCCATGAATGAGGCCCAGATCGGAGAGAGGCAGCCAGTCAGAAAGGCAATCAAACAAAATGTCATAATAATGATGGCGTCCCGCCGCATCAGACGGACATGGACCTGGGCAGGATGCTTATCTTGTCAACACCGAACCGATCCGATCTGTAGACCCCTGGAGAATGGCCAAGGAGGATGTGGCCTGGAACATGACTGATGGAATGATTAAAGTGCATTTTATTAGTGAGAATTTTGCAACAGTTTGGAAGATGGAGCACAAAGCTTCATCAGTGTGTTGCAGTTGAAGTTAACTTTAAGTTTCTTGGTATTTGTAGCATTGAATAACTTTTTTGTGAGGTTCTTTAATTTAAAATGAATTGAAAAAGAAAAGTTAATCTATCCATATCCTGGGCTAGAACAAAGCCTAATGAGTTTATACAGGGATTAACCCGTCAAGCTGAAGTAACACCCAGACTCATATGCAAATGAGCTTTAGGAATTAAGCATAACAAGAAAGGAAGTTAACTTCGGCACGCCGAAGTTTATATACCCTTGCAGATAGAACTTCTATGAATAGAAATCCCTACAATATAAATTATTTATATTTATGATTAAAAACAATGAAGTAACACCTGTTTTCATTTCATTCACCTAAACATATTTATATTTGCAGTTCACAGATTTGCATTTTTCCTCTACATCAAACGATTGTTTGTATGGCACAGTCGTCCGATTTTCATGAAATCTTACACAAAATTTAAGACTAATATAAAATGGCTTTACCTCAAACTTGATGAAAATCTGTTGAAAACTGAAAATGTTATAATTTTTTTTGTAAAAATTTTCCGGTCATTCCAATGGCAGCTATATGATATAGTCGTCCGTTCCGACATATATACGAGTGAGAGTATATAGAAGGCTAACTACAAAGTTTCATTCAGATAGCTTCAAAACTGAGAGACTAGTGTGGGCAGAAACGGACAGATGGACAGATGGACAGATGGACAGACGGACACACGGATAGACGGGCATGGCTAGATCGACTCGGCTGTTGTTTCTGATCAAGAATATATATACTTTATATGGTCGGAGGTGCCTCCTTCACTGCGTTGCAAACTTCTGACTGAAATTATAATACCCTGCAAGGGTATAAAAAAAAGAAAAGGAAACAAGCAAGGAAAAAAATCCTAAATAGGCTTATATTAGCAAGCTTAAAATCCTTATTTTTTGAGCGGGTTTTTGTGTGAAGAATTACTTTTGCAAAAATTATATACAAGCATTGCTTGATATATGTTTACTTTCTGTTATTTAAAAGCATACCAATTCTTAAAAATTTGCTTTACAAATATAGATAAACTTATTTTAATATATATTTTATATTGAACAGTTTCGATCATCATTATTGTTGTGTTCTTTGTTTAGTAAGTTGTGCTGAATAAACTATTTTCGGGAGTTAAGTATACTTTACTATAAACAAATAAATGATACCATATCCCCGCTCGTCATGATCATCACGGCTCTTAAAGAGAGCTTGGAAGACTTTTCGAGATCAATAATAAGCTAGTCAACACGGCCAAGGGTATGGTAATTAAACAATTATTTAATATAAACCATATTTTCATGTATCTTGACTTTTTTGGGCCTTGTTTTGGTTTCAATTATCAAGAGATATTCTATTAACGTCTTACCTTAATTAAGAAAACTATAATTTTTATGATTGCCACATCCACTTGATCAAAGTCTATCAACCACCAAGCACTAGATTAGTAATTTATATAAAAAACACACAAAAAGAAGAAGAAAACTAAACTTCCTCTAGCTAGGACCTTGCTTAAGTATAAGACTTGAGAATCGCAGAGGAGAGCGCTCTATGTACCAAATAATTAAACAAAGCCTGTCTCTCAGTCGAAAGCTTGAAACTTAGTGATGGAGTCATTTCCGATCCTATTATTCATATATATTCTTGATCAGCATCAACAGCCGACTCGATCTAGCCATGGTTGCCACATCCACTTGATCAAAGTCTATCAACCACCAAGCACTAAATTAGTAATTTATATAAAAGAAGAAGAAGAAAACTACACTTCCTCTAGCTAGAGCCTTGCTTAAGTGTAAGACTTGAGAATCGCAGAGGAGAGCGCTCTATGTACCAAATAATTAAGCAAAGCCTATCTTTCAGTCGAAAGCTTGAAACTAAGTGACGGAGTCATTTCCGATCCTATTATTCATATATATTCTTGATCAGCATCAACAGCCGACTCGATCTAGCCATGGTTGCCACATCCACTTGATCAAAGTCTATCAACCACCAAGCACTAAATTAGTAATTTATATAAAAGAAGAAGAAGAAAACTAAACTTCCTCTAGCTAGAGCCTTGCTAAAGTGTAAGACTTGAGAATCGCAGAGGAGAGCGCTCTATGTACCAAATAATTAAGCAAAGCCTATCTTTCAGTCGAAAGCTTGAAACTTAGTGAAGGAGTCATTTCCGATCCTATTATTCATAGATATTCTTGATCAGCATCAACAGCCGAATCGATCTAGCCAGGTCTGGCATTAATTTAATTTTTTCAAATTTTTTGACAATTTTAAATTTTTATAAGAGGTATCGTTGAAATGGTTAAAAATTTACGAAAATTTCAATTTTTAAATTGAGTATGCAGATTTGTTACCCTAATAAAAACTGAAATTAATGCATTTTTGGCTTAGTTATGATATATTTAATATTTGTCCTCTAACTTCAAAGGTATTAAGAAAATTATTCATGTTTTTTTTTTGTATATAAAATAAGTTTTTAATATATGATTAGTGTACTTACCTTGAACTTCTATGAGTAGGAATCCCTAAAATATAAATTATATATATTTATGATTAAAAACAATGAAGTAACACCTGTTTTCACTTCATTCACCTAACATAGTATATAGTATATAGATTTTCATTTTTCCTCTACACCAAACGATCGTTTGTTTGGCACCTATATGATACAGTCGTCCGATTTGCATGAAATTTTACACTAAATTTAAGACTAATATAAAATGGCAATATCTCAAATTTGATAAAAATCTGTTAAAAACTGAAATAGTTGTAATTTTTAATTGTATTAATTTCTCGATCGTTCCTATGGGAGCTATATGATATAGTAATTCGATTTTCATAAAATTTTACACAAAATTGTAGAGTATAATAAAATGGCTATATCTCAATTTTGATAAAAAGCTGCTGAGCACTGAAAATGTTATAATTTTTTTGGTAAAAATTTTCCGATCATTCCTATGGCAGCTATATGATATAGTCGTCCGATCTGGCCCGTTCCGACATATATATGAGTGAGAGTATATAGAAGGCTATCTACAAAGTTTCATTAAGATAGCTTTAAAACTGAGAGACTAGTTTGCGTAGAAACGGACAGACGGACAGACGGACAGAAGGACAGACGGACATGCCTAGATCGACTCGGCTGTTGATCCTGATCATGAATATATATACTTTATATGGTCGGAGGTGCCTCCTTCACTACGTTGCAAACTTCTGACTGAAATTATAATACCCTGCAAGGGTATAAAAATCCGCAGATAAGTCATGCCTTCACAGGGTGGTCCAATTAACATGGGAGGCATGAGGCGACGACAAGGCAGGCGCCAGAGTCTTGGTTGCAGCAACATCCGCAGACACATCCTGTGGACCAAGGTGCGGTTCGATTATAATAAAGCCATTTCGGGTTCAAATCGGTTCGCTGGCTTGCAGCACAGAGGCACTGCATCGAGGCCCAGGACAATTAACACAGTAGTCCAAAGATCAAGACCTCAGCGGACAAGAGCGGACAGAACGCGAATGGAATCGCCACGAAACCGAGAGGTGTGCATAATTAATTTGCGCCAGTGCGCCACACACACAGTCCCAGGGAGGTCGAGGAGGAGGAGTAGGACTCAGTCCAGATCCAGCTACACCCAAAATGATTCATTAGCTGGATGCAATCAGGCCCCGGAACTGACACATGCACCTCCGACTGTGTCTGTGTCCGGGACTCCAACTTCGATACCAGAGCCCGCCCAGACATCAAGCAGCAAAGGAGTGAGGATACGAAACGGGGGCTGATTTGCATCGAACACGTGAGATTGCCTGGAGCAGCAGCTGCTGCTGGACTGCCTCCGAGGTGTCCGAGGTGTTGATTGCCAGCGGCAGGTCTGCTCCTCTCCCCTGGTCCCTGCCCCGGCCACAGTGAATTAAAAGAAATGTCCGCTGTCGTCGCAGGCGCTGCTTGTTTAATCGGAATATTTAAATTATTCGCTGATTAAAACCCCAAGACAGATCGGTCCGAATGGAGAGGGTTCTGTCTGGCTTCTGCCTTGCTCTGATTTCGATCCTTCTGTCTGCCTTTACGTAGGAGTAGGATTCTCAAGAATCGCGGAAACAGACTCACCCTACTCCCCAGCAGTTGAAGTGTGAATCTTTTCTACAAATGGAGATGGAAGAGTTGGGTTTTTGTGGCTTCTTTGCTGCATATTCATATGTCTTACTTAGTGGGCACTATTTCTCTAGAGTTTGGCCCGCCTTAGCTAACCAACTGCCAGTTGCAATCGCTTGGCGCACTGCTATCGCCGCCCAGCGACCTTGTAACCCATTACATGAGGTGAGACGACCGCCCACAGCTGCACTCGATAAAATTCAAATGAATCGCACAGAACGAAAAACCCCAATTAATTGGGCCTCAAACCTGGTATATAAACCTCGGATGCAATGCTAGTTCTAAGCTCAGTCACACCATGAACGGAGTAACTTCTTTTGTGCTGCTCGTGGCAGCTCTATTGGCTTTCGAGGTGATTGATAGTAAGCCCATGGGTAACGTCATTGACTGTAAGTTTAAGTCTATCAATACTTGGGAAATTATTCTATATCTAAATCTCCAACCTTATTCAGTGGACAAGTTCTTTGAGGAGGCAGACACCAATTCCCAGGAGCGCGTAGTGGGCGGCTATGATGTGCCGGAGGACGAGTATGTTCCCTACCAGGTCTCGATGCAGTTCCTCACTCGCAACGGCCAGAAGCGACATTTCTGCGGTGGTTCCCTGGTGGCTCCAAATCGTGTCCTTACCGCCGCTCACTGCGTCAATGGCCAGAATGCCAGCCGGATTAGTGTGGTGGCCGGTATCCGGGATCTGAATGACTCCTCCGGCTTCCGATCGCAGGTGCTGTCGTATGAGATGAACGAGAACTACCAGGAGCTGGTGACCAGCGATATAGCCATTCTAAAGATTGACCCTCCATTTGAGCTGGACGAGAAGCGGGTCTCCACCATAGATGTGAGTAGCTCGGATCTGGTTGGCGCTGACCAGGAGGTCCTGCTCACCGGCTGGGGTTCGGTCTTTCACTTTGGCACAGGACCCTTTGCCAAGTATCCTACGGTGCTGCAGAAACTGAACTACAAGACCCTGAGCAATGCCAAGTGCAAGCAGACCATGACGCAGTTGACGGACACAGAGATCTGTGCCCTGGAAAGGTTTGGCAAGGGGGCTTGCAATGTGAGTTTGGATACAATATATAAACTTTATAAATATCCCAACTAATATTTCCTATATTTTAAGGGCGACTCTGGCGGCCCTCTGGTGATGAAGAGTGGTGAGACCTTGCGTCAGGTGGGCGTCGTTTCCTACGGCACCGCTTTCTGTGCCTCCAACAGTCCCGATGTCTACACCAGAGTGTCCATGTTTGATGGTTGGATCAAGGAGAGAATGGCCTAACCGAAAAATATTCATTCATTCATAAATAAAGAAACATCTATCTGAAATAGAAACTTTCTCTCAACTACACAAATTCGTAAAAAGGCTAAGTGGGTTACGTTTGCCAGCAGAATGAATGGCTCATTATAATTTCAATTTCAAGAGCAAATATAATGGCATAAGCAAGTGGCCCAGATATGTGCGATATCTATGCAAATTGCCTGTCTAATGGGGGCCAAGTTTTTATTTAAGAAGCGCGACAGTTCCAAAACCATCGGCATTAACCATTAACCAACGATGGGTCTGACTGAGCTGCTGTTGATTGGAGTACTAAGTGTGGGAGTCGCTTTGGGCCGATTGAACTGTGAGCTGCGATGGGAGTTCCATTTGACGCATTCACTTAATAAATGTCTCTTCCTTCAGCCCGACAACCCAGCGGTTATACACCGCATCGCATTGTGGGTGGCTCCGATGTTCCGGCTGGAGAGCACGTTCCCTACCAGGTCTCCCTGCAGTATAGTACCAGCGGAGGTCAGATGCATTTCTGCGGTGGCTCCATAATCGCCCCCAATCGCATCCTAACTGCCGCCCACTGTTGCCAGGGTCTCAATGCGAGCCGCATGTCCGTGGTGGCCGGCATTCGGAACTTAGACGAACGGGGATCTCGCTCCCGGGTCTTGTCCTACAGCATTCATCCCCAGTACCAGGAGCTGGTTACCAGCGACATAGCCGTCTTGTCCATTGACCCGCCGCTGAAGTTTGATAATGACAGCATTAGTGCTATCGAATTCAGAGGCAAGCAGTTCGTGGGCGGCGGCGTTCCCGTAACCCTGACGGGTTGGGGTCTCCGGCTGCCGGTTCCCTTTCCCTTCCTGGACAACGTCAACTATCCAAACACTTTGCAACGTATGAGTTATAACACCATCACGAACAGGGAGTGCAGGGATGCGGGCATGGAGGACGTTACCGATACGGAAATATGCGCCCGGGGTCCTTTCAGGGGTGCCTGTTCTGTGAGTCTCAGGTTGGCTTTTAGATAACTCCCAGGATCTCAATGTTTACTCTAATTTCAGGGAGATTCTGGAGGACCACTGGTCACAACGGACAAGGGACTAAAGCAAGTGGGCATAGTATCCTACGGCCTGGTTGTTTGCGGTCTGTTTATCTCGCCTGATGTCTACACCCGAGTGTCCACTTTCAGCGAGTGGATTGAGGGCCAATTGGAATCCTAGATCCGATTTATTCACTTGCAGGAAACATAAATTTAACACATAATTGAAACAAATAAATTCGTGCAGCCCACATTACTCGGCTGCCTCTTCGGCGGGGACGGGCGCCTCTTCGGCCGGCGGTGGGGCCTCCTCCGCCGGTGGGGCCGCTTCGGCCGGTGGTGGAGCTGCCTCTTCGACGGCTGCTGGAGGTGCCTCTTCGGCGGGTGGTGGAGGTGCTGCCTCCTCGGCCGGAGCAGGTGGTGCTGCTTCGGGGGCAGCAGGTGGTGCCTCCTCGGCCGGCGGCGCAGCCTCTTCTGGGGGTGGTGCCTCTGCTGCTTCTGCCGGTGGTGCTTCTGACGCCGGTGCTGCTGGTACTTCCTCTGGCGGAGGCTCTGCTTGAACTTCCTCTGGAAGAGCAGGCGCTGTTGTGTGCAAGCCAGCTGCTGAAGGTTGAGCGGAGGGTGCGGCAGTTGCCGTCGCTGTTCCCGCAGCTGTTCCCGGAGCAGTTCCCGCTGCAGTTTCCGCTGCAGTTGTCGCTACAGTTGTCGCTGCAGTTGTCGCTTGTGTGCCCATTGCCGACATATCTGCATTCGTTGCCACAGTAGTCGAGGATGCGGTTTTATCGAGTGAACGTGTACTTTCTGCACATGGATCTTTCACCGGTTTGCTGCTGGCACGCTACAAAGTATGGAAGAGAAGCTCCAGGATTAGGATTCAATCCATCTATGGATAAGGAACTTTGTTATGTTCTCTTCATTTCCGGAACTCACCAGCATTACGCTGCGGAAGAAGCGCTGAAGCACAAGAGCAGCTTCATTTCTGCGCCTCTCCTCTTCGTCGTCTTCCTTCTCCTGCGGGTGGAAGGATCCCAAGAAGGGATTAACACTCAAACCAGGAGGAATTAACCGATCAAATTACCGTGGCACAGGTGCACACACAGATATCCTTGGGGAACTGGGCGCGAACCCAATATCCGCGCCAAGCCGCCTGAATGGTGATCGCCGCCTGGTTGCGTTGAGCCATCTCG
This sequence comes from Drosophila serrata, assembly GCF_035046125.1. Taxonomy (NCBI): domain Eukaryota; kingdom Metazoa; phylum Arthropoda; class Insecta; order Diptera; family Drosophilidae; genus Drosophila; species Drosophila serrata. The sequence continues at coordinate 1,075,533 of NW_028256928.1, read as the reverse complement.
AGGCGCTTCATCTCCCGGTCGCGGAAGTACTGGTAGAGCACCTCGGTGCCATCTGTGCCGCGCTGTGCGGACATGTAGGCTTCCACAAAACGCTTGTAGGCAGTGTCAATGGCCGGACGCGACATATTGAGCTCCTCTTCGGTGAACTTGCACTTGGCCAACAGCTCATCCAGCATGTCGACATCTTCGAAGTTCACCATTTGCTTGCCCCGACGCATATCGCAGCGGCGCTTTTCGAGGAAATTGATGAAGCACTCCTCAAGCACCTGACTCATCAGCTCGGACTTCTCCCTGGACAAATCACAGATGCACAAGTCCGAGATGATGGTGTCCACTTGCCGCAGAGATCTTTCCAAAATGGACTTGGCCACTGATCAAGAGGGATTTGATCTTTGAAGGACTAGCTTGAACCTTTGTCCAGGACACTGTTAGCACTTACCCAAGGCCTTCTCCCGGGTCACAATCACCGAATGAAGATAATCGATGATGAACTGGCACAGGCACTCCTTGGTCGGCTGACAACGCAACACTTCGCGTGTTATATCTGACAAGAGTTCCGGAAGACCTTCCGGAACACTGATTGCCTGCTGGCGCATCTTACCGCGCTGAATTAGATAATTCATGTTGACTCTGTATTTATTTTCAAATTTAAAACAATCTTTGATATGTCGATATTCGACAATTTGGAACAGAGTACAACTTGGGGAGTGAGGATGTATGAGTTTGGGCTAATGAAGGCTTTGAAATATGTTCAAACAAGTGCTGCCATGAGTGACAAGTAATACATGAAACACTCAATTTGTGTGCTGATATCGCCCCTAAAATTGTAATAAATTAATTTGATATTTAAGGGTTAATATAAAAATAATATTATAAATTTGTTCAATGCTGCCTAAAAGTATACATAACTTTTCTAAGTGAGGTAACATACTTTGATATAAAAGCAAGCCTTTGTGATGGCACTTTGACTCCCTCTTTAATAAGATTGCTAATTAAAAATTAATTGTTTATAGCTTTAATGCTGGCCTCTTTTTTATTTACAAGAGCTATAAGTCCGATGGTCTGCATAGCTTGCATTTTTTAAATACAAAGTCCATCTTTAAAACCCTTTTACAACAATATGGAATGTGCCCTCAACAACACCTCACAACACCTGCCAACAAAAGTGGGTGTGTATCGGGGATTTGCATTGCAAAATATTGCATATAGCGGGAATCGGAAATCAACGCGCTGTTGTTGGGTATATATACTTATTTTCAAAAACCATTGAACCGGCTTTCTCTTTCAATTCTCTCTGACCTTTAAACCGCCAACTCGGTAATTTTTTCCAAAAACAACAAAAGAAAAGCTCGAAAGCAAAGAACTTATGGATTTGCATATATAAAAGGCGTTGGGTTTGATGATAAGAACCCTACCATATTATACCTTGTACTATTTTGATATATGGTAAATAAATGTATTTCCTCTATAACTACTTGAATTTCAATTAAATTGCTTATTACGGAAAATATGTCATATTAAATAAATTGGTTAAATAATGCTACATATATATGTAATTGGAAAATTATTTAAAAAATATGTAATATCTATTAGGGAACCCCCCTTAAAACACCCCATGGTACGCCTCTGTTTTCCTTGGCCCTGCTAAAAAGCTGCCCATAAAAGCTGTTCGTCTCTGATAGATTTGGATCCACTCGCTGCTTCACGAGCCCCACACAAAAAGCTCCAGCAGCGTCGATCGCAGCTGGCACCACGGGCTCTGGGATCAGTTGGACGAGCGCGAGAGCGGAGGAATGCAGCAGCTGATCGGAGTAGCGCGGAGGCTAGGTGAGGATGTGACTCACTCCCGGCTGATCGTATCGCTTATCATATCTATGTGTCAGGTCAACGCTCTGCCGGAGCATGGAGCTGGGCCAGAGGAGGAGTAACCGTAGCCGGTGGGAACAGAGGCATCGCCTGTCTGGCCGCACTCTCGGAGACCCATCAGATTCTCCAGAAGACCTGCCGAGACTTTGCCAATGCAGAGTTGGCGCCTCGGGCCCGCCATCATGATCGAGAGGAACTATATCCGGCGGAACAGGTCCGCCGGTTGGGGGAACTCGGCCTTCTGTCGGTGGCGGTAAAGGAGGAATATGGTAAGTTTATAATACAAATTTATGCCTTACTTTCAGCACGTTCAGAATTATAATCAACTTAGTCGCAAAGCTTTTCTTCTATGCAGTGTTATTGTTTATGGAAATGAAAAATTCTTTGAATAGTGATTGTCTAATTGAATAATTTACATATATATATACGATTTATAGTTTTTAGAAAGCTATAATCGGTACCGGAAATATATAAGCCAACGGGTTAAATGTTAATTGTACTGTTTAATTAATCCTCCAAGAAATTAACTTAAGATTTTGAGAATCTAATTATCGGATCTTATCCCCTCAGGTGGATCTGGATTGGACTACCAGGCCTATGCCATTGGCATGGAGGAGGTGGCCAGGGGAGATGCCGCCGTGTCCATTGTGATGGGCGTAAACAATCTGTTCCTGGGGGCAGTTCAGCAACATGGAACTGAGGAGCAAAAACAGGATTTCTTGGTGCCCTACACCCAGGGTGACCACATTGCCTTCTACGCCCTATCGGAGCCCGGCAACGGATCGGATGCAGGTGCCGCCAGCACCACAGCTAAGCAGAAGGGAGATGGCTACCTTCTCAATGGAACCAAAGCCTGGATATCGAACTCAAAGGAGGCCAGTGGAGGTCTCGTCTTTGCCACCGTGGACAAGGCCCTGAAGCACAAAGGAATCACTGCTTTCCTCACGCCGAAGGATGTCGAGGGACTGTCCATAGCCAAGAAGGAGAGCAAGATGGGCATGAGGGCCAGTTCCACCTGTCAGGTGGTGCTGGAGGACGTCCAGGTGCCCAGTTCCCGTGTGCTTGGAGCCCCTGGTGATGGCTTCAAGATCGCCATGCAGTCACTGGACTGTGGCAGGATCGGCATTGCAGCCCAAGCAACAGGAATTGCACAGGCTGCCCTGGAATTGGCGGTGGATTACTCCCAGAAGAGGATCGCCTTCGGAAAGCAACTGTCACGGATGCAACTCATCCAGCAGAAGCTGGCAGAGATGGCCATCCGGGTGGAGACCTCCCGCTTGCTCACCTGGCGCGCCGCCTGGCTGAAGGACAACGGCATGCCCATCACCAAGGAGGCGGCCATGGCCAAGCTGCACGCCTCGGAGGCGGCCACCTACTGCGCCCACCAGTGCATCCAGGTGCTGGGCGGCATGGGATACACCACGGACTTGCCCGCCGAGCTCTACTACCGGAATGCCCGAGTCACGGAGATCTACGAGGGCACCTCGGAGATCCAAAGGATTGTTATAGCCAACGCCGTGCTCCGGGAATTTGGCAGAGAGTGACTGCAACAGAAACTAAGCCCCAAATTGCTGCATTTACTCACAGGAGAAAGCTATTTAAGTTGTGATTAACTAATCTAACTATTCTATTAACTATTATTATATTTTTTCTTCTATATTTTTTCCTATTTTTATACCCTTGCACGGTATTATAATTTCAGTCAGAAGTTTGCAACGCAGTGAAGGAGGCACCTCCGACCATATAAAGTATATATATTCTTGATCAGGATCAACAGCCGAGTCGATCTAGCCATGTCCGTCTGTCCGTCTGTCCGTCTGTCCTTCTGTCCGTCTGTCCGTCTGTCCTTCTGTCCGTCTGTCCGTCTGTCCGTTTCTACGCAAACTAGTCTCTCAGTTTTGAAGCTTTCTGAACGAAACTTTGTAGTTAGCCTTCTATATACTCTCACTCGTATATATGTCGGAACGGGCCGGATCGGACGACTATATCATATAGCTGCCATAGGAATGATCGGAAAATTTTTACAAAAAAATTTTTAACATTTTCAGTTTTCAATAGAATTGGATCAAATTTGAGATATAGCCATTTTACTATACTCTACAATTTTGTATAACATTTTTTGAAAATCGGGCTACTATATCATATAGCTCCCATAGGAACGATCGAGAAATTAATAAAATTAAAAATGATAACTTTTTCAGTTTTCAACAGATTTTCATCAAATTTGAGGTGTAGCCATTTTATATTAGTCTTAAATTTTGTGGCAAATTTCATAAAAATCGGACGACTATATCATATAGGTGCCATACAAACGATCGTTTGATGAAGAGGAAAAATGCAAATCTGTGAATGTAAAACTGCAAATATAATATGTATAGGTGAATGAAATGAAAGCAGGTATTACTTCATTGTTTTTTAACACAAATATATTTAATTTATATGGTATGGATTCCTAGTCATAGAATTTCTATCTGCAAGGGTATATAAACTTCGCCGTGCCAAAGTTAGCTTCCTTTCTTGTTTTTAATTCAGATAAATGCATTTATTGAAATATTTTTAAAACAATATAAATAGTTTTCGGAAAGCCGATACATACACTTGCAGTTTGAATTTAAAATTTGGGATCGGATTGGAAATCGAATTTTTTAAATATTAATCGAGATTCTTATGTTCCAATTTTTTAGATAAACTAAAGTTTAAAAAAACGCATAACTAAGCTAAAAAGGCATTAATTTCGGAAATCGTTCCAATGTTAGTTTTCATAAGGTTTATAAATCTGCATACTGCGTTTTTAATTTTAAAAAATTAAGAATTTTTCAAATTTATGAAAAAAAATTTTTTTGGTCGGACATGGTTCAGCTTTTGATACTGATCAAGAATATATATGATTTATAGGGTCGGAAATGTCTCCTTCACTTTGTTACAAGCTTCTGACTAAAATTAAAATACACTGCAAGGGTATAAAAATCAATTAATAAAATATAATAAAGAATTAATTGTTTAAACTATTTTCCTAAATTCGTACCGGATAATTATTTATTTAAAATCATTTGTTTATTCAGATAAGTTATACTTCTTTGACCAATTAGCCATGTTTCCCACCTTCTAATGTATGCATGTTCAACAATGTGTCTGTAAACGTGTAAAATGGTTATCTACACGTGTAAAATGATAGCAAGTTTTTGGAAATAATACTAAAATACTAAAATATATCGCAACATCGATATTATTTTAAAATCAATATATTCACAACCCTAATAAAAATCCTATTTTTGTTTTCCAATGCAAAATTTAACGAATTAAATGACGGCCAACCTGTTGAACCTGAACGTGGACACGCTGTTCGAGCAGCATGGCGTGTCCGAGATCGACGCCGTGCACAAGAAAATCCAGACTCTGGTGGAGAACAAACGCGAGGAACTCCGAACCCATGTCGGGTGAGTGATGTGGCACTGCGACAGATGAAAACACTGACTAAACAACCTCCTAATCCCTGCAGGGAGCGGTACCGGGACCTGCTACAGGCGGCGGACACCATTGCGGCAATGCAGACGTCGGCCGGCACGCTCATCGAGCAGGTGCGTCACGTGCAGGCCAACTGTCGCAGCTTAAACGAGCAACAGCTCCTGGGCTTCCAGTCGGCGGCGAATACCACTTCAAACACGTTAGACAGTCGCCCGGAGGCGGCGCTGCACCAGCGGAGCGCCGGACGAAAGCTGCAGACGTACTACGGCACCATGGCGCAGATCAAACTGCTCACCGCCTTGCCTGAACTGATCTGGACACATCTGGACAACGAGCGCTTCTACGCCGCCGCTGAGCTGTTTATCTTTAGTCGCCACATCAGCACCGGTCTGCAGCTGGACGGACAGAGTGCGCTGATGCAAAAGTTGCCGGTGGCTCGAAAGCAATGGGAGATCCTGCGTCCGTTCCATGTGACCATTAAGCAGGCGGTGTTAGCCGCTCTGGAGCGGGAGGAGCTGGTGCCCGAGGTAGCAGTGGACTGCTTGCAGAGTCTGCTGTTGCTAGACAAGAGCGATCTGGGCGCAGTGCTGCAAACATTTCTGGGTCTGCGCTCCTCGGCCTTTCTGAGCTGCCTTCAGAACAGACCCTCGGAGTCGCGTCGCGTCAAGGAGCGTATTCTGGCCAGCTTGGGCGTACTGAACGATACCGTGGAGCTAATAGACAAATGTCTGCTGAGTAAGTGGATATTTATTTGTGGAATTTTTTGTGACTTGTGGCTTGTGGCCACACCCTGCATTTCTATATTTCTATATATATCTATTTCAACAGATGATGGCCTTCTGTTTACCCGACTGGCGGACTGTGCCTCCTCCACGTGCCCGCCTAGCATCAACCGGATGGAGAGCGGCGAGAGGCAGCTGGCCCACCTGCTGCCAGACATTATCGCTGACTTCAGGCCACAGTTTGAGGTTCCTCAGCTGACACCTGAGCAACTGGGCGCTGCCCTTAAGCAGTGGCTGGACAAGATGAATGCCCTGGCAGCGGCTCACCTGCAGCAGGTCTTCGCATTAGTCAGTAACATGCAGACCATTCAGGACATCAAGTCGGCAGCCAGGTCAAATGGAAGACCAGACTTTGTGCGTCTAGAAGAGCAACTACACTTGGAGCCCAGCCAGCTTGACTTCTACTCTCGCAAGTATGTGCCACTAATCAACTCCCGTGTACGAGAAATTATACGCAGCAGCTGGGCGGCGTCCATGAAGCAGACCTACGAGCGTATTCTGGTGCTTATCGAAGCCGGCCAGGCACAGGCGCCGCTTGAGATATGGCGAGAGCAGAACGACGACCTGCCCCTGAGCTTGGCGGCGGCTCTCAGCGACCAACCGAAGCGGTTGGCTAACCGGACGAAGGGATACGATGGGGCCACCGTGGAGCTGTGCAAGCAGTTTGACTCACAACTGGCAGATATTGTCCAGGAGCTGAATGTAATGCTGCAGGAGCAGACAACTCGGTCTGAGGATAAACTATCGCTAATCACGTTCCTCCGCGAGACAGCTCAGGAACAGCTTACCGAGTATCTGAGCAAGTTGAAGGGACTGCAGTTAAAGGAGCGCCCTGCACTGCTCCTGGCTCTGCGAAACAGTCTGGCTTTAGTGGAGTTGTGTCCCAATCTAAAGCTGTGCTTCTGCCAACCCTCCAGTTGGAGACAGTGGACAGCGAACGTAGCTGTCGGCATTGAACACTGGCAGCGCATTTGCGGTCTAATCGAAGAGGAAATGCTCAGCTTCTGGCTGCTCGTCGTAGACGATGTGCTGGCGGGTTGCAGTTGCGAGGACAAACTGCCAAAGGTCATCAACCACGAAGTGGTCTTGAGGGATTTTGCGGTAAGTCTACTTATACCCTTGCAGGGTATTATAAATTCATGTCAGAAGCTTGTAACGAAGTGAAAAAGTTATTTCCGAACCTATAAATCATATATATTATTGATCAGCATTAACAGGCGAATCTTTCTAGCCATGTATGGAAAGATAACACATTTTTGCCAATTCTTACCTAATTTACACCGTTAAAATGATCAAAACTTAAAAAAAAAACCTTTTAAATGTTCTTAAATTTTAAATAGAGTAAGCAGAGTTTTTAGCCGGTTAAAAAATAACAGGAAAATTCACGATTTTTTGGCCTAGTTATGAGTTTTTAAATTTTGATTTAAAGAGAAAAAAATTGTCATATAAAAATATTCCACAGCACAATTGTAAACTGCAAACTTCCCGAAGATAGTTTTCTGTCTTTATTTAATTTCTTCCTATAATGAGCCTTGTTTCATTGATATTTCTTTATATATATCTTACAGCTCTGGCAGACCCTGACTTTGGAGCAGCGTGACGAGGAGCAGGACAAAAGTGTCCAGTCAACGATTCGCATTCCCAGCCAACCGCGCCACTCCCTCCAAACGTACCTCCATCAATTGATCCAAGCACTGAATATGGCCGTTCCCCAGACCTTGCCGCCCAAAGTGTTGCACGCCTTTAATCAGCGTCTTTTGGGGAAATTACTGTCTCACTACGAAGGAATCATCACGGCGGAGGGCACCAAGTCCAGTCAGAACATTGCCCTCCAGCTGTACTTCGACCTAAAGTTCCTGGAGCGTGTGTTCGCCATCAGCCGTGAGGAGCGGCTTCTGTACGACCAGATACACGCCCAGCAGAATCAGTTACGCGATTGCATCGATCCCTTCGACTTCGAGCTGTTCGCCGAGCACATTACTTCGCACGTGGCTAGAGCTTCGAGTCGCCTGCAGGGAGAACTGGGAGTGCTGACACCATCGGCAGCTGCTCCAAGCCAGAGCAGTGCTTTGGCCCATGAATCCGATCCCAATGTGTTGTGCCTCAGCTCATCCGGATCCACATCGCTGTGGTTCCCCCTGCTGCCAATTGTGATGCCCCAAGCGGCAGGAGGAGGAGGAGGTGGAACTGCTAACGAGCGGAAGCTATTAGCCCCGGAGCCGGCGGAGAAAGTAAGTCAATCGCTTGTTAATGTATCTCTTGGTTCTTTTTGCAATCTTTATCGAGCTTTAATTATCTGTTCCAACGTTTCTCTCCTAGGATTTCGTTCTATTGCTATCCTAAGTCACTACGTAGTTCCATCGTTCGCTCTGGTTGGGTAGGAATTGTACCTGATTGTTGATATTTCGTTTCGTTTACTAGTTTGCATGCTGCATGAGTTGGCTTTGCCAACAAACATTTTGAGCGAGTCGCAGTGGCTCCTCTGCTCTTATTAGATGCTTCATTTCCGAATTGGAAGGCTCTTCAAACTGAAGCCGCAGTTTAATTAAACTAATTTGGTTCGCCCAGCAATAAATAACCAGAATGCCGCAAGACAAATTTTAATTAGGTGCAACTTGCCACCGCTTCCCAGCTCTCTCTCTTTCCCTATCTCTTCACTTCGCCCGCAAGTGCTTGGCAAAAGTTTCGAGGCTCGATGCCGAAACCAAAATTTCCAAGTGGATGGCCAGTACAGCGGCAGGATGATTGTGTGTACATTGTGTGTGTATGTGTGTGAGAGTGTGTGGCTGAGTGCCTTAGATGCTAATTAATGAATCGCTGCAATTATTGAAATCAAATCGCTGGGCAAATGTTAATTTATGGCCTCAGTTCCTTGCTCGTTTCTCGCATGTTTTGTAATTAGCTGCGATCTCCGACGGTATAAATCGCTCTCTAATTATGTCTGCCTTCTGTTTGCCCTTCGTTTTGTTGTCCGCCATAAATCTGAGAGTTCAACCGCAAATTAACAGATTAATCAGACAAACTACCAATTAATAGTACTAATTAATAAATAACATTTTGCTTCCCCCCACTCTATCTCTACGCTCTCACCCCCAGATAGCGCCAACGACCACGACACCGACACGGAAGTCCGGGGGCAGTGGAGCCCGCAAGGCAGACAGCGGAAAATCCAAGTCGAGCGCAGCCTCATTCTTCGGGATGTCCCAGGAGTGGTTTCGCTAGAAAAGTCAACTCAAGTGGCCTGTGAAGTGCATCCGAGTGGAATTCGAAGGGGCCTCGCACAACTGTTCCATTGTTAAGCTGAGCATTCGAAATGTTGAACCTGTAAACCCCTAGCCTATAGCCTATAGCCTTGTAGCCTGTAGCTGCTTTCCAAACACATTTGTAAAATGGGCGCAGCAGCGTCAAGTAATCGTAAGAGAGTCACAGATATATATATATATATATTATAGATACATATTCCCTGATACCAAGTTTAATTTCAGCTTAATTCTAAATTTGTAATTTTTAATGCGCTTTGATGTTTGCCACCGTTGCTATTTCTTGCCTCCTTTCTTGCCACCGCCTGCGGCTGCCTTTGGCTCTGGTCCTTTCTTGGCTCCACCTTTGTCACCACCGCCACCGCCTTTGTTTTTATTTCCCGCCCCGCCGCCAGCAGCGGCTCCTCCGCCACCGCCTCCTTTTTTCTGTGGGCAAAGAAGAAACACGGAAAGATTTCTCTTTGAGCTGTGACTCGGCAAATAATGAGACACGGTTGTTTAAAGTTGGGAACAAACTCAGTTAATGAGAAAAAGGTTAGTAGTTTTGTTGGATTGCAGTGGGCGTTGGGTTCATTAGTCCAAAAGGTGGATATAGCTCAGGGCTTAAAGCCAGTACTTTTTTTTAAGCTTGTAAATTAGTAGTGTAATAAATTATGAAACTCTATTTAGAACTTGAATTTAAATGTTAAAAAAGTATCTTGGTTGCCTTTAAGGTACATTTTAATTTACTGCAATGCTTTTAGGGCTCACAAAATCATGGTATAAACAATTAACTTAGTTAGTCAGACCCAACTAGCATTAAATTCAATTATATGTGTCTTTAAAGCCATTGTATTTGTTATTTTGTGTAAACCTTTTGCAATCAAAGGAAGTTCTGCAATATTAAAGGTTCTATTTAGGACTTATAGCAAATGAAATTAGGAATTTAGGCGAGAATTATTTGAGAATTTCTTTGACTCACAATTAGTACGCTAGTTGCATAACACAAATATTGCTTACATTGCCGCCACCCCCTCCGCCTCCTCCTCCTCCGCCACCTCCTCCTCCGCCGCCACCTCCTCCACCACCCTTATTTTTACCCATCCTACGAGTATCAACTTCTTTGGGCAGCAATTATTCCGATTATTTAATTTGGTTTGGCTTGGGGCTGGTTGTGGGCTTTCGGCACGAACTAACTCTGGCCACAGCTGGCAAATTGCAACTAATAAGCATCGCCAGAGCCACAAAGCGAAATGCATGAAATTAAATCATTTGGCCAGGAAAAGAAGGCCAAAATAAACGTTGAGAGCAAAACACAGAATGCACAACAACACCCGACGGCGGAAAGCGGAAGCCAGAGAAAGAGAGCCTTTGCTGTTCTTTTTTCGGTTTCCTTCTGGGTGTGAAGGTGAGAGTGGTTAGAGAGAACGGGCTGCGGCTGCAATGGCCAATGGCTCTTAGCTGATTTAATCATCGCCCTGGCATCGCTTCCCCCTTTGGGCCGGAAGCTATGGCAAGTGGCTCTCTGGCGGCGACTGTTGGATTATTTTGTAGTGCCTTTGCCGCCACTGTTTGCCACTTTCATTCCGCTTCAGATTTTGTTTTCGGGGTCTGCATTTGCATTTGGCCCTGTCCACGTCCACGCCCCGCCGCCACCTGTTCCCCAAGGCCACGGCATTGACATTGGCCACCTCTCGCGTTTCTGGTCTGGTCTGCCAATGGCCAATGGAAGGCAATACGCTGATAATCCCGCGGCTCAGTGACGTAGCCCACGGGTACGAGCAAGTGCAGCAAAGACGGTATTTATAGATGCAATGAGAGCCGAGGGAGAGCTCTCTGGGGCCAAGGAGAGATTTTCGGATTTAAATGGCCAATATATGGTAAGAAGGGCGATTGAATTCGTAGATATATGAACGCAGAATATGGTCAGCACACAATTGAATCAGGAATAAATGGTTAAGCTGCTCAAAACGGAATGATGTCATTAATTCTCTTGGATAAACAGAAAAGTGCACCAATAAAGTTAATGAAAAATATAGGTTGAGAAACCTAAACCCAAGATAAAGATAATGGTTGATTGATTTTAATAAAAATTTATTAATAATAATACGCAAAAGCAAACATGGCTGCAAATAAACTCACATTTCTGAAACAACATTAATTAAGTATACGCCATGTTGCCATATGAATATTTCACTAATAGAGCAAATGTAAAATCTGAATAAATCAGGCCAATTCAGATTATTTAATTAAATTCTTTAGACTGTCTGTTATTGGCAGGGCATTGATATACACGGAACTATTTTATTTGCATTTTGCAATTGGCATTCTGAAATTAAACTAGCGTTTGATTTACACAGGATGTTATTAGTTAAACAACAAGTGAACCTTAATTAATTCTATAAAATTCGATGACTAAATAACTTTTATGATGAAAAATATCCATGTTATTATTTTGTTTTGGTAAATATTTTGCTGCTAACTAATTTAACCAGAAATTCAATGTCTTTAATGTAACTTCATGGCTGTGTGCATATTTAACCAGCATGGCTACGCCCTACGTCCACCTCAGCTTAATTTCCATCTTTAATTACTGCCACAGCTCAGCAGGTGGATGCTCCTAATCGGAATGGAATACATTTAACGACCCTTCGCATTCCTCCGCTCCAAGGTAAAAGAAAAATGTCCGAGTCCGATTTCTTCATATGCTAATTACAGTTATCAAAAAGTTTCTCTGGCTCTGGCAATGGACAGTGGACAGTGGACACTGGAAACTCAATGCATACATAATGAGTCCTCCTACTTTTCCTGCTGCTGGCACAGATGGTAGATACTGGACGAGTCCAGTCAGGGAGAAAATGAAGACAGGTGGGGGGACACCGTTCGGTGGCACCTAATTAAATTAGATGTTTTATATTATGGTGAGCCGTAAGTGAAACCGATATTAGCAGTCGGCTACTGAAATGAAAAGGAAACGGACTCAACAAGTAGAAATCTGCACATGGCAACGAGCATGAAACCAAATTAGAAGTGAAAAGTATGAAATAAGCTCATAAAATTACGCTCTCACATGCTGTGGATGAGAAGGGGGATGAGGACAGGTGGTCACCCATTGCCGGAGGCGAGGGCAACAAAGTCCAGCCGCTCCGGACATTTGCTGCAGGTGCTCCGACCCAGAGTTGCAGCTGAAGGACTCCGAGTCGGAGTCGGACAGACACTTTGAATTTAAACGAAATGGGCGGACTTTCCGGGACTGTCTAAATACATACATAAGGTCGGGACGGATTTACGGGGATGAGCACAGAAGGAGATGGAAGCCAGGAGCTGGGAACTGGGAGCTGGGAGCTGGGAGCTGAGAGCTGGCTCTGTAAAAGTGCGGAACTTTAATTAAGTTTTGGTTCTCCCAGCTGACTGACATCTTGAATTACAAATGAAAAACTTGTGTGCAGCAGCAGAAGGAAAGCAGCAAAAGGAAGCGGGCCAAAGAAGCGACACGGAAAAAGGACGAATAAAAAGGCAGGACTAGGAAAAAAGCAGTGCATAATAACACACTGAACTGCAAGAGGTGGAGCTGTAGCAAAAAGGCAGCTTCTGCAACAGAATGCGAATAAGTTGCACAGCCAGCAATTCAGCGAAGGAAAATAGACCAGAGCCCCCCGCCCCCCAAAGGATGGACAGCCCCAAGTCACTGGAGAAGAAACCCAAACAACTACCTTAGCCAGTTACCCAGTTGGCCAACTGGCCAGCAGGCCATCTTGCTAGTTAGCTGCCATAAGAATACCCAACTAAATGGGACCGCGGATTTCCAGCAACTGGCGGTCTCTTAAAGTCCGGGTATCTCGAGAATCGAACAAGGGCCGCAGCGACAAAAATAGTTTCATTCATGCCGAGCCAAGAAAATTATGCGCCAAGACCCAAACTACGGATTACCCTTGGGTATCGCGATAATCAACTTCCATTTCCTCCAAGTCTGTGTAAGTCCCGGGCATTGGTGACGTCTGCTTACGTTAGTTTCGGCTGCAAAGTATTATTTATCCAGGTAAAGTGATACCCCGATAAGATAGCGCGAAGGTGGCAACATTTAAATCAAAATACAGATTCTATATGTCTTGCTTTTTGTGCAATAGTCCTCGGAAGAGCCCTATATATTTTCAAGTACAGTCTAAATTCCAAATATATATATTTTATTAATTTAAAGTATTTAATTGTATCCATTCAACTATTGCCATGTGTGATACGGCTTTAAGTGCATCTTATCTAAAAAATAAATAAGACCCCCATTGTTTTATATATTCAAATTTTAGGTAACTTTGCTTATATTATATTATATGATATAAAAGATAATATGTTGAACCTACAAAGTTTATGTTGTAACTTGGGAAACGTAAGGTAAAGGTGTTTTGTAATAATTACAATACATATTATACTTTTGCAATTTCCCCTTTCTAAGTACAGAGCAACTAGAAGTCTGTTCAAGTATGAAACTTCATCCGCAACCGAACTTCATCATCGGCAGCCCTGCCACAGAATTTGGTTTTAGTTCACGTGCCACCGGGAACGGAAAGTTGATTTTCCCTGCCGAATGCCGACTGCCGTGGCTGGAAAATCAGGAAACAGATGTTTGCAAATATCTTGCAAGCTAACTTTTTCGCCAAGGTATTTAAATAACGTTCTGGCTGCACCAACTTTTTTGTCAGCCGCAGCGTAGAAAAAGGGAAATAAAATCTGAAAGGCGCCAAGAATGGAGCATAGAGGGCCTGGCCAAAAGGAAACCCATTCAATTGCGTTGAATTGGGCAGATTCGTTTGAAGGGAATTTCCCGAATTATCGTGGCAAAGCTCCTCAATGGGATATCATGCTGCATTCATATCGAAACGCCGACTAAATATAACTTTAAATAACCCCAACTGAACATATAAAGAGCGCGTGTCAATGCCGATAATCCAAACTGGTGACTAATTAAAATGTTGGTGAAAAAATGGTCAAACTTTCCATTCCATTCCTGATATCTCATCGTCGGACGTCTTAAGGTATTCCTGGTACAAAGTCCAAAATTAACCAAGCTAAACGTTTGTATAATTATTTTGATACGCAAGTTAGCGCCCCACTGGGCTTGCACTTTATCAAAACAAAGTCAGGAAAGAAAAAATGCTTATGATATTTATCTTTATCATGGGACTTGCCCCAAGGGCTTGTGATTTTAAATAAAATAATCTGAACTATTTCCTTCCTGTAATCGTGACCCAAAGCTAAAATAGTCTCGAGCCCTGTTACATAAGGCGCATATAGAGGGAAATCCCACAACCGGAACAAAGATAAACTGTTAGGCAATTAGGGATGGATGGTCATTGACTGGTCAATGGCCAAAATTTAATCACGCTTATCATGACTAAGGACACCCTTCAATTAAAATAGCCCGCACAAGCTATCCGATTAACTTTGAATAATATATGCATACACGGGGCCAACTTTGGTCACTGGCGTTTATCTTTCATTGATACCTTGCACTTAACCTAGTCCATGCTTATCACTGGCGATAAGCCCCATGGTTTCCGCGTCTTTATAAGTAGGCCCTGCGCCTGGACAGCCCACAGATACTGACCGATCTTTCGGGTGTGCACTTAAACTATCAAACTCTCTCAGAAAACATGTCCAAGTTACCCTGCAGCTATGATCCTGAGAAGAGGATCTGGAAGGGCATGCCCCAGTACACCCCTTTCAAGCCAGATACCTCTCTCGGTCGTATCATCTTCAAGAACATGAGAAACTGGCCCCAGAACGTCTGTCAGGTGAGTTGAGATCGGACTGCTCCTGCTAAAAGGACATTTGTAAACCAATCTTGTGCCTTGCCAGATTTCGGACACCGAGGGCGTGGAGGTTACATTCGGTCAGGCTCTTACCTGGGCCGTTCGCATCGCACAGCACCTGAAGAGCCGTGGCCTTGACCACAAGGATATCATCGGTATCTCTGCCAAGAACACCACCTATGTGATGCCCATCGCTGTGGCCTGTTTCTTCCACGGAACACCCTTCCAGTCGGCGAACCCCATTCTCGAAGAATGTACGTAATAGTATTTTGTTTAAGATTAATTTAAATATTTATATATTCTAAATTTCGTATACTTTTTTATCTTGCAGCTACGCTCAAGCACTTGTACACCATCTCCAAGCCAAAAATAATATTCACCGATGCCGTACACTATGAGAAATTGTACTCCGCCACTAGTGACTTTAAGCCAGAGATTATCCTCACCACCGGCACCAAGGAGGGAGTTCTCAGCATACAGGATCTGCTGCATCCGACCAAGACGGAGTTCTACTACCAGTGAGTTGGATAAATCATAGATACATTTTAGAGATTCTATAAATATAATATCACTGATATTAGGCCAACGCCCCTGAAGGAAGGACCCAAGCAGACAGTGGCCATTCTTACTTCATCCGGCACCACAGGAATGCCCAAGGCTGTGTGCATCTCCAACGACATCCTGACCCAGGAAACTATGTAAGTTGCTTAACCCACTTCCATTTCCAAATCATAATACCTAATGCTATATCTTTTTTTGCTGTAGCTTCGTCAACTCCAGCGATACCATCTTCATCTCGGCCAGCCTGGACTGGATCACGGGTCTGTGGGCCACCATTTTCAGCACGGTGAATGGCTGCACTCGTATCATCAGCAGCAACCCCTTCACCGCGGATTACTTTGTTTCTCTGGTGAGGAAGTACCGCATCACGTACGCCCTGATTCCGCCGGAGCACTGCTGCGCTCTGCTGGACTGCCCAGCGGCAACACCGGAGGCAATGGGTAGCCTCACTAAGCTGAACTTCGGTGGCGGCCGCATGACACAGGCCACCTTGGAACGCATCAAGAAGCTGGCACCCAACGGAGTGCTCAACTCCTCGTACGGCATGACTGAAGTGGGTTTCATTGTGTTCAATCATGGACACTTGAAGCTAACGGCGGCTGGCAACCCGCTGCCGGGCATCCAGATAAAGATCGTTGATGACGATGGCAATAGCTTGGGCCCGAACCAGACGGGTGAGATCATTGTGCACAATGGCTTCAACTGGAACGGATACTTTGCGGACCCCGTGGCCACCAAGGAGATGCAGGACGAGGAGGGTTGGTTCCACACCGGTGACATGGGCCACTTCGATGAGGACGACTACCTGTACATGACCGATCGCAAGAAGGAGGTGCTCAAATGGAAGGGCCTGCAAATGTCGCCCGCCGAGGTGGAGGCAGTCATTGACGAGCTGCCGGAGGTGAAGCGCGTCTGCGTCATTGGTGTCTATGACGAGACGCAGGGCGATGTGCCCGGAGCCCTGATTGTCCGCGAGGAGAACGCCACCCTCACTGCCCAGCAGGTGATAGACCATGTGGCCAAGCGGCTTCCCGACATCCAGAAGCAGCTGCGTGCCGGTGTCCAGTTCGCGGATGAGATTCCTCAGAACCACAACGGCAAGGCTGTGCGTCGCTATGCCCGTGATCTGTTCGTGGCCCTCTCCAAGAAGAACTGAGAATGCATCCTTGGCTAATGAAGTCTATGTCTAAGTTTAAGTTTTTTAGGTTAGGGAAACTGGCTGGTCTTTTTTCAATTGAATCGTCCTTTTAAATGCTTTCTAATAAAAGTCGCTCACAAATAAAGAAACTGCTGACGAATGACTTTATAAATTATTTAACATCAGGATATATAAACAAATATAAATTTGGTTATTTTTGTAATGAACTTCCGGGTGAACTTATGCGAATTATTGTAGTATTGGGTCAAGTGCTTGTAACAAAGTATTTAATGAAGTATTTATAGCTAAGAAGTCACAGTCAAAAAACAATTGCCGAGAACATTTGATTAACGTTGCCATCCCATCAATTCGGTTATAAAAATATTGCGCCAGTTTGGGCGGGAATTTCGGCCATAATTCAACTGGAACGCCGTGTCGCTGTGTGTGTTTATGGCTAAACACTTTCATGGGGTAAACAAAGAATTGCCATTTTGCGTCAGTGCCGTGACTCCTCCTCTTGCCGCGGCATAAAAAAAATCATTTTATTTAGTCATAAAAATCGCACGCATAGAATTGGCCAGGGGAGCGTCGAATCCGCGCCGCCAAATCACGGGGGCCGCACAAAAAGAAGCTTTTCACGAAATTAAAGGTAAATAAAATGTTTATGAGTGGAGAGCAAAGCGCTCGCTCATATGATTTCACATTCGATTGAATAACATTTACACACGCAAGCGAACGCCGTCAAGGATTCGCAATCCGCGCCCGGATCCACATCCTCGTCCATGGGGTCCGTCGGAGGAATGGCAGTCGGCACCCAAAGACGGGCAATAAATTCAAACATGTGCACATAAATTTTTATTTCGATTTACTGAGCCGCTGTCAGTCCTGTCCTGTCCTCCTGCTCCCTGCTCCCTGCTCCCCATTCGGTTTTATGAACTGTGAATATGCGCATGATGAAGTTGCCAAAGGATCTCGACGGAAGTGAATCGTTCGGCATGCGGTTCCCTCACTGTGCGTGTGTGTGTGTTTGTGGGTGATGCCTGTCAGGAAGGGGGCTAGGATCGAGGATGAAGGAGGTGGCAAACGTCAACGGCATCACAAATTATTGCATCTCTATGTGCCGGCAAACTGACAGTGGATAAAATGATCGATATAGCCACTAATAAGATAAAGAGATTATACATATTAACTACATTGTATGGCTTACCAGCTTGGCTTCCTTTGCTGAACCTTTTTCAGGTGCAATTCTTATTATTAGAAAAGAAACTACCTTTGGGAAAGCCAAAGTTTGTATACCCTTGAGGTTTGCAATTGGATCATTTAATCAAAGGTAGATTGATCATAACTCAGTCAAAAACGTATAACTTTCAGTTCGGAAAGATTTCCTTTGTTAGTTTTTATTAGATTAATAAATTTGATAAATCTCCATTTGAAAAAAATTCAAAAATTTATTTTTCGACCGGACATTGCTACACCGAATCAGCCTTAAATGCTGATCAAGAATATATATGATGTATGACTCCTTCACTGCGTTTAAGCTTCTGACTAAAATTATTATACCCTGCAAAGAGTATACAAAGACGAAGCCTTTTGTGCCCACAGTGAACATCCGGGAAAACCTCTGTTGGCAGCGAGAGGGGAACGTGTTCTGCCGTCAGTCAATTGACTTGTCTAGGCGGGGAAATGGGAATTCGGGTAAAAGTCAGCGGCAAATGATCCCCTCGCCTGCATAAGTCAAATAACGAAAATGTCAACTCCTGATTGAAGACCCCCCAAAAAACGACGGTGCAGCTCAATCAGGCTTGAAATATGCACGAAACGGGGCACAGTTCTTTGGAAACACCGAAAAAAAAGAAAATGGCAAAAAAGTCACAGTGACCTTTGCCTCTTGTGAGAATTGAACTCACGGCCCCTGGTTTACAAGACCAGTGCTCTGCCACTGAGCTAAAGAGGCTCACGTTTTGAAGGTGTTCCAAAACCCACCTCAAACCACCTTTCTGATTGCTCTCCGAACTTCGAGTTAACAACATTTCCCAAAGCATCTCGCAGGTGCAAACAATAAACAGGTGTTTGAACAGTTGTCAACTGATAACTACTACGAGTCTCGAACAACATGTGGCGGCAAGTGCCCATTCATTTGGCCAATCACTCAATTGCGTTGGCTAATTAAAACTGTGGAGATGGAGTCCAATTAGCAGCTGCCTGAGAGATACATTTTCCCATTTTCCCACCTGTCCGTCTCGTGTATCCTGTCTCGTTGGCTTGGTAATTGATAGACCGGTGCACTGAGGCAAATACACGAATTCGTGTGCAACACTCCCGCATGTTTATTTGGCAAATTGGCAAATCAATTGCCTGAACTGAATAAGCTGCCACACATCACCGGCAACATAGCCTAAGATGTATCTGTATCTGTATCTGTATCTGATCTGTGTCGTTCCTCTACGATTTCTATCGAAACCGCAAAAGTAATTGGCGCAATGAATGAAATTAATGAAACGCATCGGAATCTTGTGTGATGTTTGGCAAATACATTTGTGGTAAGAGCCGGGAATACACATGCAAATGGGCATAGAACAGAGCTGACAATTTGGCATTTTATCAGCCAGTTAAGCTAGTTTGAAGATAGTTAAATTATTTCTGCGTCCAGTAAATAGATTGAGTTTAGCAAAAGGGAATTTTTAAATTAAAAAAATACATATCTTGCAAAGAGACACATTTTTGAAGACCATAAAATCATATTAATGCAAATAACAGAAAGGCATTTCCCATCATTATTAGACTAAATCAAGCTCCTTGCTAACCCATTTCCCATTTAAATATTTACAGATCGTTCTCTCAACATTGAGTATTAAAGCACTAGCTAAGGCTTTGCCAAAAAATTCAGGCTACTTGCAAAGCGTTAAGAGCGTAGACAAACAGTCAGCTGAAGCCGCTTAAAAAGTGCAGGAACACGTATACGCACCGTTGCGCCAGCAACTACTTTCCTCAACGGCGCCCCCCTGGAAAGATTATCTGGCAGCAACAGCAGCATACTTAACAAGTATTTATCGAGTTTTTCAATATTTTTAATGCCACTTTAAATACTTGATGCGATTATTTTCCACAGATTTTGCTTTGCATACATACATACAACTTTTCCGATATACATATATATATATGCATACATTTATAGTATATATAGGCCCCGCCTTTCCGTGCAACCTGCACTTTTTTGATCTCGCGAAAGTAAAGTTTCAAGTGCCAAACACACGCAAACTTTTTGCTCCGTTGCAGCAGTAGCATGCAAGTTTGCTGCCACCGAGAGACATAAAACTTTTATAGAAGTTATTAAAAGCGCGACGAAATGAGAAAGAGAGAGAGAGAGGGATATTCTGTGCGAAAGAGACAGTGAGTGAGAGCGAGATCTGGTAGCAGGTCTCAGCGCCAAAGAGTTGAGAGAAATGATTCATTTGCCATTCAATAAATCTTCTCTTTACTTGACTACACCAGGCAAATGCCCGGCAGTTCTCACTTCACTACACTCGGATAAAATTAGTGGTCTAGAAATGTACTATAAAAAACCATGTCATTAGATCTATCACATCATCCAATCAAAAGCATCTTTAACAAGTTCAAAAACAATCAAACCGAAATGATTTAGAGAAGCAGGAAATGGTTACATTCACATTTGGTTATTATTTAACTCCCAACTCCCTCAAAGTACTTAATTATTAATTATTGAATTAAATATTAAAATAGTTGCCAAATTTTCTCAGAGTTTATTCCCGGCGCCCAGCTATCGCGTTTCTGCATCGGACGGACGCTTTAAGTAATGACCATCAACGGCTGGACGCCGACGGCGCCAGTTTGTACATTGTTATCTGCTAAGGATTTCGGGATTATTCGGCGAATCCAAGGTGCAAGGATGTGGCCCGGAGCCCCACTCCGAGGCATACTCCTTCCCGCATCCATTCATTATTCAAACGCATTAACAGAAGTTGTCCGGCTCGACTCCGGCTGTAGCAGGACAATTTTCGTGATATCCTTGACTTGGCATAACTTTGTCCAAAGTGGCCCAGGGCCTGCTCCTGCCTGCTCCGGCTCTGGCTCAAGCTCCAGCTTCAGCTTCAGCTCCTCCTTCGCCTCCAGCTGCTGTGTGAAAAGTTTTCCTGCTGCACTCGAACAATAACACAGCCAAGTATTTAAATGCAAATTAGCCCCAAATGATGCAATCATAATGCAAGTGGCTCCGGGCCCAGACCAGAAGGCTTGAGTGGTTATGGGCATAGGAGGTGAAGGCGAAGGAAATGGCAATGGCAATAGAGATAAGGACGAGGATGAAACGAGACTGTGCGAGTACGAGCGTAGTAGGTTCCCCATTTAATTTCCACTTGCCTGGGCTCATTTAGCCCAATTTGGCAGCCACTCATAATTTCCACTTCTTTTTCGTTCGCTCAAATTAATTTCCACCTCTATTTTATCCATTTCTTCCTTTGTATCCTTTGGGAGCAACTGAGTTTTGCGGGGCTCGCCGTGGGTGTGGAAGATAAATGCATTTCAACACATGTTGTTGAAAGTTAATTTCCGAAACCGTTGCTCATTTATTTTTAAATGTGGATTTAGTGATGCTTTGCCCACAGCTCGACTCTTTTTGTTTGCCTGCCACAGTGGTAATGCATTTTTGATCGTTGTACTCAGGCATCCTGATGCACTTTAAATGAGCCAAGAGTCCCCTCAAAGACAGGGGCCGGCCCGGAATTATTCAAATGCTTTCTTGCACTGCTCTTCCACGAAAGTGCCAGAGTTCAAATCTATGTATAACCCAAAGCCAACTATTTCCAGCTGCTGCAAAAAGACCAAAACTTGGCAATCGAATAGCCAACTCGGCCGCAAGCACAATCAGCCAGCTCCCGAGAAATGAGCAACTTGAGAATTGAACCCGATGGCAGGACAAAAGGAGCACACACAGGACGGTTGTCCGGCTGGGAAGGAGAAACTTTTGGTGTTATAATCTGTACCGAATTTAAGTGCCCTGATATTGCTAATTAACCCACAGCCATTCGCACATGCATGAAAGCCATTTGCGAAATTGGAAAAACAAAGCCAACGGGCCACCGAAGACTTCTTGTGCCCGGTTAGTGGGTCCTTCGGTCGGAGAGTGTAAATGTAATTGTGATTGGGTTGGTGTTGGCTGGCAGTTTATTATTTTGCCAGCTGCTCGTGGAATTGGGGCTGCTCTTGGATGTGTTCCAAGGCGATTCGCTCGTTTTTGGTCCGGCCAGCAGGACTGCAACGGGGCGTATGCGTGATATGTGCGACAACAATGCAAGCGAAGCAGCTTTGGAGGAAACTTTTCAGATATCTAGCGTCTGTCTCTGAGGCGGAATCTGGCAATGAACGCTTGAGAACACACTTTAAAGTCCATTAGCGTTGAGTGGCACAAAGGCAGCAGTCACGAGGACAGGAAAAATTCGAACAAACTGAAGAACGGAATCAAACAATTGCAAGACGCATTGCATATTTATTTATGTATATTCGAATGTATTACAAATGTATATTTAGCACAATTTATTCAATTGACAAATTTCCAGTCTGCGACACTTGGCAGACGAAAAATATGGCCACAGAGGGTGAATGGAAATTTGTCTATTATTTGTGTTACTTTGCGGTTGTCAAAATATTGAACTCGCCATAAAGCAAAAGGAAAAATCTTGTTCGTCTTTTATTGCTGCTGCTTTATTGAAGTTTTGCGGCGTGGAAGAAGCCAAGAGATATTCCATGAAATATTGTAACTGCTGCAAATTATCGTTCTTCGTTGCTAACATAAAACTTTTACCACCGCCGGCCCCACAGCGCTCGCCGCTCCGCTCCGCAAGCCCGGGAAAAACTCTATGCAAATGGCTCAGACATTTTGCAATTGATGCTGCTCGGGGGAATGGAAATGCAAGACCAGAAAGGGAGCTTAAAGCTGTTTAAAATACGAGCAAATTTAACTAAATTCAACAGTACAGCACAGAACAGCCCAGACCGCTTCCTAAAGTTACCAATTAATTTTGGCCATGTGGCAGTAACATGTAATGAAAGTGCTTTCAACTTAATTCAATAGAATTGGGACTGGAAAATTATAGGTCGAAACCGAATCGATGCCATGCATTAGCAGGAGACACGATTCGCCATTATCCCGGAAATCTTCGATAATTTCACATAATCCACAAGAGCACACAGTGTAAACTTGCAACTGCCAAAGCCACAGCCAGAACAATACGCACAATGACAATGGCAATCAGCACTCGAAACAGGATGCACTGGGAAAAATATTACTTACACTTGTATCTTGGCATTATAATTGAATTAATATAAAAAGAATGTATTTATTCCTCTATTTTTAAAGCAGTTGATGATATTTTAAGATAAAGGTATGACTTTCCAGCTCATAAATTTTATTATACGGCTGATGCTAGTTCACTTTATATAGGAACAACGTAAAATTGTCAATTGAATTTTGATTTACCTTCCAAACTGGGAAATCTTCTCTTGCCGTGCAGGAGGAGCTCATTGGAGGTCTGCGAGATTGCGGTTGCAGAACAATGACTCACTGACTCACTGAGCAAATGAGTGGGAACCTACATAGATGCTGGGAAAAGGACGTGCGGAACTTGGTAAAGGGTTCCTGACGAGACATTGGCATTGGCCGACAGTTGGCTGGCTACAAAGTGTAGAGCTCAGGAAAAGAAACTTTTGCCATTTCCAGCACAAACACGATGTGAACAACTTTCAACATTTACTGCTCGGCTGTGGCTGTTGTAACAAAGTTACAAGTAGCATTTGAAACTTGTCCTGCGACTCCTGTGCGTCCTGCCCCATTGCTGGCTGTCCCCCATTGCGTATGAGTGATTTTTATGAGCTGCTCTCCACGTCATGCGTGTTTGTTTGTTGTCTGCTCGCAGCTATGTCATCCCACTCCCCAGTCCCACTCATCCTCCCATTCCCATTCCTGTCTCTAGTGTTCTTCTACGAGCCCAAGGACACACGCAATTATACGAACATGACAAGTGCAATTTGCCGATGGCTCCACCTTGGAGGGGCTTCTGATTTGGCTTCTGATGGAGGAAGCCTAATCAAATTAAATCACTTAATTGCATAAATTAGGCCCAGTCTGTAACAGGAGGTTTTTCTTTCTGAAAAAAAAAGAACAAATTAAAAGAAATGAAAACTTTTCACTTGAAAATATACACCATTGCTTCATATCTTCGAGCCAAACATGTTCATCTGACTTGTGATTTGCCCAGAATTAGCTCGGCTCGAAACTCGAGCTCTCTTTGTTCACCCAACCTGAAATCAAACTTCGGGCTCCGTGACTCGTCCAATAAATTAGGTCTCGCGGCAGTTTTAATAAAATTCTGGCCCTGTTAATTAAAATCCCGCCCGGGGCCGAGTGCAGCCATATCCGAGCCCCGGCTGCCGTAATTAAGCTGTCAGCCCGCATTCCGTCTGAGGAGATCTCACCTCTCAAGTCATAACTCATAACTCATGTGGCCCCCGGGGTCGGTGGGGCCATGTGTCAGAACATTAGCTTCGAGATGTGCATATGACAAATCTGAAAACTTTCTAGCCGAGATTCCCTTCTCGTTTTGAGACGTTTCCTTCGGTTTAGTTAGTTGTGTTACAGTGTCCCGCTCGCCAGACGCCCAAGTTTGCGGATACGGAATGCAAAGTAATGGGAGCAGCAGCCTTGAACAGTGGAGTTTTTCAGCTTTAAGTTGTTTGACTTTGGACAAAGGAAATCTTTTGAGTTGCTGTTTGCTGCTCATTTTTCCCACAGCTAATTGCGCGGTGTCCCAGAACGGAGAAGTGAATGAGAAGCGCTGAGCCACTGGACACACACAGCGGCGCTGGGCAGGATGGACCCTGGAAGCGGTAGAGGGAGAGGGAGCCGGAGGGATAATGTCATAAATCACCATGGATATATGCATAAATTATCGCTTGAGCTCTGGCAGCGACCAGCGGCCGAAGCCGATTCCTTCTGGAGGGAAAGGAGGTCGCTGTGAAAGTTAAAAAACAAAGCTCACGATAAACGAAGCGACATTTAAGGATTTAACGAGAAAAAATCGCTGTCACGAGGACGCATCGTTTTAATCAGTGGAAGACAGTCACTGTTCTGCTCCGCCTCTGTAGCCCCTTCAGCTCCATCTCAACTACAGTGTGCGAAATCGCAATTCACAATCTTAATAGTAAATATAACAATATAGAAAAAAAAACGATGACTAAGTCCAGAACCTATATGAATATTGCTAATAAAGAAGTTCTTTAAAATTCTTGCCTCATAACTTGTATGTAATTGATACTCTATACATATATTTGCAATAAAATCAATACTCTGAGAGAAATGAATGAAAAATCCCTTATTTCTTTAGAGAGAATTAAGGACTTTAATTTTTATAAAGTGTCCCTAAGGAAGTATCTGTCCGAAACCACTGTCCGCTGGCACGTGCTCTTGTCCAGCTGCTTCAGCTTCGCTTCTTCTCCGTCTTCGGCTCTGAAATGGTAGCAATATTTTGTCAGACCAAAGTCAACAGCCGGCAGGCAGCAAGCAGCCGGCAGGAGACGCCAGGACCCTAAAGACAAGGATCCGCCGCGGCGGTGTGGGGTGGAAATTTACATTGGCGCTGCAAAGTATGCAACGCATATTTTTACATCACTTCTGTTTGCCTTTCTCGCAGAGCCACAGCTTGGCGGCGAGGAGCAGTCAGCCGGGAAAAGGGTGCTTTATACATTTAAATGTATTTATTTTTGTCGGAGCCAAAGGCAGCGCCAAGAGCCAGAGGACTCTCGCCGGCATGAATATGCCAGTCAAGGTGCGGGCCAAAGGATATTGCCGGCAGGCAAAGGCAGGAGGCTCTTCGATGGTGTGTCTGCCCCAGGTGCCTTTAATTATTATATTGATTGCTCGTGGGTCGAAGTGGTTAAGCTGGTAATCAAGTAAAGAATTTATACGATTTTATACCATTATTTTTGGTTTTTTGGGGAGATAACAAAAAGGTTTTAAATAGTCACAGCATTTGAACCATTTTGTTGTTTGAAGCCTATAGAACCTAGAGAATTATATGATCTCTGACCAAGATAATTCGACTTAGAATTTATTGTAATAAAGTTCCGGTCATCTGTGTGGGCCTTGATTAAATTTTACATGCACGCCTCACTAAATTTCGGCAGCTTTTCGACCTGGACGCCAATCACGTTTTGAGTCTGCTGGGAAGCGAATATGGCGGTGCGGATGCAGTAGTCCAGTGGCATTTTTTGGACATACATGGAAAGGAACCCACCGATGAATGCGTCGTTGCAGCCGTTGATGTCAACGATCTTACTCTTTTCCACCTTCGGCACGGGGTACTCCAGGACGCGCTCGTTCTCCTGGAAGCAGAGCACAGGGCATAAGGGATCGGTGATAACAACCAGGCGCGGATGGTTGTTTGCCTTGGGCATGGTCTGCAACCGGTTGCCGACCTCAAAAATGTTCTTCGTCTTCCAGTCACTGGAATCGGCAAAGGCAAGGGCCTCGTCCTTATTGCAGATTATGATGTCCACGTACTGCAGGGTCTGAAGCAGTGAGGCGCGCTGCATCTGCAGCACAAACACGGCGCTAAAATTGAGGATCATAATGCGATTTGACTCGGAGCACATTTTGGCAACGCGCTCCACAACGATCGGACAAACGGCCAGGAAGAAACCGGTGAAGTAGAAATACTGAGCTCGATCTAGCCAGCAGATGTTCTCCTCCTCCTCCATCCAATCTTCGGTAAACATAGAGGCTGCACCGAGATTGGCCACCATCGAACGGTTCAAGCCGTTCATGATCACGGCACAAGAACCTAATCAGAGGTAAAAGACGCTGCTCATTCAAATTGAAAGAATATAGGATAGGAGCTGAGAACAAACCTGTTGGCAGCTCGTCCCTAATCTGATATAGGGTTGTCAGGCCATCTGCCTTAGCCCTCTTGGCGATACGTTCACCTAGCTTATCGTTCCCCACAGCGCCAGAGAAGATTCCTCTACCGGGGGTCTGAACGATCCACTGGAAGATTCTCATCGAATTCTGGCAAGCTCCGCCCGCCGAATAGATGACGTTCTCCATGTTCATCAGTTCGTCAAAGAGGGTGTCGTGTTTTTCCTCGGCAATGACAGCGGCGTTCGCGGCCAGGCCAAATTTCTCAAGGATCACATTGTCCTCGACAATGCAGGTGATGTCCAGCAGGGGATTGCCGAAGCCAATTATGATTCCCTCCGGCAGCTCCATCTTGGGTTGTTTTTGGGAGTATCAAAAACTCCTGACAGAAGCTCGAGACCCAAAGTGTCTGATATATCTAATGGATTGGAGCACTGAGATTGACTTAAGGCTGGTTGGTTGATCCTGCATCGATCCTGCACTTGCGTCCTAGGGATTGGCTTCTAGGTCTAGCTCGTTTTCATGCTGCCTGACTTTATACTGAATTTTGAATGATTTAACCAGTGTTGTGAGTGGAGGAGAAAAGCCGTCATTCCCCATTCAGCTCGCCGAGCAGAGTCGAAAATTATTTCCCTCGGTTGCTTAAAGCGATAATTACCTGCATAAATCAATCACGACAATTAATATTGCTGTGGCCCAATTTAATGTGCTATTAATTACGTATCCATCTTGTTGCCGGCAGTATGTATAATTGCTGTGCAATTATGAAGGCGGGCTGTGCGCGGTGCTTGCCAGCTTTTATTTTCATTTTTCAGCCGGAGATGAATGAATTGAATGTAAGTGGGCTTGACAAGCCGAGGCGAGGGGTAGTTGAGTGCAGCCACCCAGAACGTGAATGTCCTTCCTCCAAAAAAAAAAACACCATCAGCTAGGGAGGAGTAGGAGTGCAGGACTGGGAAACAATGGCATTTGCAGTGCTTTGCACAAGTTGCCTGGCATAAATTTTAATTTTTATGCAGCACAAAAGCTGCAGCAGCAGCCCAAACTTTCGACGCGCGTTGAAGCCACGCGAAATCAGAGGACACAAAATATAGACCGAATGCTAGAGACCCTATATACAGACATTAGATATATTTAACATGTATTGTTTTCAATACACTTCTGTATTCAAATTAAGTCTTAAAGACTTAACTTGATAACGACATAATCACTTATTACGGCTTAACTTATAGTCAAGTAAAGTTCAATGATTAAAGAAACAAATGTAGAAATCTAATCTACAGTTTTCATTAGTTATTTTTATGTAATATATTTGTATACAATTTATTTCTTGTTTTCCCTCGACTTACATCCCCTAAATGGCCAAGCATTAAAGTAAGCTACGATTTGCTATCAATTTTCGCGGCCATGAAAGCGGCGAGAAGCCGTCAATCCTGTGCGATAGCACTGAGTAATTTTCAAAATAAATTGTGTAGTGAAAATGTGTTTTTAATTTCCCTTTCAGGGGGATCGTGTACGGCGTGGCATACCCTTCTGAGAGGGGCTCGTTGTCGTTTATCGCTCGCGAGCCCCGCAAAGTATGCAAGCGGTTTTTCACTTTGCTGCTGCTGCCTGCTGTTGTTATTGTTGTTGGTGGCACACAGGACGCTGTTGTAGTAGAAGTAGCTGTTTTTGTTCCTCGGGTAAGTACTTACTTATGTGCCAGGGCATTATTCTTGGCTATATTCCTTTTGCTAAACCGCTGCCGCTTTTTCCCCAGCAGAAGCGAGGAGCATCAACGGCAGAAGCGATGGCAGATGAGAAGATGCGAGGAGGAGGCGGTGAAAGAGTCCTGAATGGTGAATGGGGAGAGCGGAGGGGAAACCGCAGCGGTGACGTGGCAATGCAGCTGCATAATGTGGCATGCGGTTTGCATTAAAAATGATATTGCAACACGAGCCGCACATCTGCAGCTGTGTGCCGTTAGGTGCCGCCTGCAGTCACTGACAGCCGCATGGCAATTATAATCCACACACACTCACTGCCTCACACTCAGCGCCTCACGCACACTCCACCCGGGCTTAAGTCTGCACTGGGGGAAACTTTGCTTATCTTGGATTAAATACTGCTATCTAGTGAAAGTTCCAATTAAATTGAGACTAAACCTATAAAGATGTTTTTAAACTAATTCTGCGAGTAGAAAAAATTCAAGTGTATAACATATGATACCCTATTGAACATTTCTTTCTGTGCCTCAACTGGCAAGTGCGAGGGAATCTGGAGCTGGGCCATGTAAGCAGCAGCTGCCAGTGACACACACATCAACATGACACCCTGTCGCCCTGACAAAGCTTAGCTCAGAGTCCGGAGAATGGGATCTGGATCTGGGAAACTGGAGGGAGGTGGTACCACAAACCCACACCATAGCCACACCCATACCCTCACCCATATCCACTCCCCATATCATCTTCCACACATCCAGGCACATTCACACGCTCGACATGTTGCTTTTTGGGGATGAGCCGGAGGCAGGATGTCCGCTTCCTTTTTCGCCGCTTCTCACGTTGTTATCTAACAAGCTTTTTATGTGATTACCTTTTGCCTTCTGTTAGTTTTACTATAATTTGGCCTTTTGCGCTTAACGAGATTGTTGTAAGGTGCTCGAGCTGCCTGCCAGCCAGCCAGCCGAGAATAAGGAAACCGACACGCCACGCCACGCCACGCCGTCTAAAATGGGCTCTGACCGGGTCCTGCACACAGGACCCTCGTCGCCATTGTAGTGCATTGTGCCGTTGTTTCCTTGCCTTCCCGCTGCTTAGCCGCGAACAATGGCCCGAAGTTAGAGTAATGGAAATTGGGTGTGTTGCCCAACGATAATCCCAAGATAGTTACTCCATTTCCCGCACCGCTTCCACAGCTCAGCAAACATTTATTCGAGCGATTCGAAAGAGATTTGGTAAAAATTATACAAAAAAGGAAATGGGAGTTATCCTCGATCAGGTCAGTATTCGCAAGACAAGCACGATCGTCGCCGTGCTAATCAGAATGAAGTTGGTCACTAATCGAAAGATAAACAGGCAAGAACACATTGTTTTATTCCAACGGCCTCACCAAGGACGTCATCTAGGATTAAGGAACCTCGGCATTTTCTTCCGGCGCCTCGAATAAAAAGTTCGACAATTAAATACGATCTTAGCTAGACAGAAAATCAAAAAACAACTACGTCTCGGAGAAACACAAACGGAATTTAAGCTTTTGTTGGGTACTTGGGGACTTAAACTTGTAAATTGTGAAAATCTTCCTGATTATCCCAGATGTATTCCATTGGTCAGGTGGTAATATTCAGGTAGAAGGGCAATCACTATCACTATCACCAAGATGTTATCAGCGAGGAGGCCGCGGACAGAATGATATCAGCGAGAAGGCAGTGGCTGTATTTATACTCTCCGAGTTAAGAGAGCAACAGAGAAAGTGTGAGCGAGAGCGTGGGAGAGAAAGAGATATCTCTAGAGAAAGGCATGTTTCTATGGCAGCTATCTGCAAGAGTAAGAAAAACGTGACACGCAGCAGAGTGTTAGATATCGATACATTGATAGATGAATCATCTATCGAACTATTAACTTTGCACAAACGTTTTCTTAAAATTCAGTATTGCTTAAGCTCACTTAATTAAAATGTGAAGACATAGCAACCCAGTTTAGAGTTGCCAATAATCTATCAAGAAGTGCTGTCACCTCCATAAGTGCAAACTCATTCATTGTGATTTTCCTGCTCGAGAGGAATAATCGGTCATTCAGAAACATTGTAAAAATCCTTAAATTTTCTTTGGTTTTTCCTGTGCAGCGATTCGATACGATCATGTCGAACTACGCTCCGTTCATTAAGCCACAAGTGGAGTACAATGAGCACGGCTGGGGTCCGTGTGAGGTGCCAGAAATGGATGTGCCTTATCAGCCATTCTGCAAGGGCGACCGCCTGGGCAAGATTTGCGATTGGACAGTGCCGCCGCAGGAGCGGAAGTTCGGCAATAAGTATGCCTCGTCATTCGGCAATAGCGGCCAGTATGCGTACTTCCACGAGGACGACGACACCACCTTCCACCTGGTGGACACCACGGGCTCCCGTTCCCAAAAGCCATTCCAGCGCGGTCGCTTTCGCCCGAATTTGCGTCCCAATGTTCGCGGGGGCAGAGGTCGCACGGGACGTGGCAGCGGTCCTGCTGGCATGGGCGGTGGACCGACGGCTGGTGGCGGAACCGGAAATAGTACGAAATACGGAAAGACGCGTGACACGCGACGCTTTCAGGGACGCCGCTTCGGCCGTAATGCCCCCTCCAGACTTCGGGAGAGCTCGGTCGTTGTGCTCTCCGACTGGGTATCCGTCGAGGAGCTGGACTTTTCACGCCTTCTCAAGCTGTCATTGCCGAACGTCAAGGAGGGCCTGGACATTGTCACCTGCGGCTCTCTGGAATACTATGATAAGGTTTATGACCGGATCAACCTGCGCAATGAGCGGGCTTTACTGAAGATGGACTGCATTGTGCACACGGTGTCCACCACCGATGATCCCGTCATCCGGCGCCTCTCAAGGACCATGGGTAATGTCTTTGCCACCGATGAGATTCTGGCCACCATTATGTGCAGCACTCGGTCAGTGTACTCCTGGGATGTGGTCATCGAGAAGCTGGGCACAAAAGTGTTCCTCGACAAGCGGGACAACGCCCGATTCGACTTGCTGACGGTGAACGAGACTTCAATAGATCCGCCGATGGACGAGGAAGGATCTATTAATTCGGCCCACAGCCTGGCCACGGAGGCTACTCTCATCAATCATAACTTCGGGCAGCAGGTTTGTTTAAATTTAACTTATATTATTATTGTAGGTTGTATATATATTCATTACTGGAATTTAAGGTGCTGCGCAGTGGCGATCAGGAGCCGCGCTTTAAATTGGACGAGCCGAACCCGTTCCAGGAGCCTGGCGTTCAGCTGGCCTCACTGGGCTACCGCTACCGCCAGTGGGATTTGGGCAACGGGATCGTGCTGGTCGCCCGCTGCAAGCACAACGGGGTGGTCCAGGGACCAAGCGGGGAGATGCAGTTCCTCACGATTAAGGCCCTCAACGAATGGGACTCGAAGGCGGCCAATAGCGTCGAGTGGCGCCAGAAGCTGGACACGCAACGCGGAGCAGTCTTGGCCTCCGAGCTGCGGAACAATGCCTGCAAGCTGGCCCGCTGGACCGTGGAGGCGGTACTGGCCGGTTCCGACCAGCTTAAGCTGGGCTATGTGTCAAGAGTGAGCCCACGGGACCACCTCCGGCACGTCATTCTGGGCACTCAGCAGTTCAAGCCGCAGGAGTTTGCCACACAGATAAACCTCAACATGGACAATGCCTGGGGCATCCTTCGGTGCCTGATTGACCTGGTGATGAAGCAGCCGGATGGCAAATACCTCATCATGAAGGACCCAAACAAGCCAATGGTCCGACTGTACGACATCCCGGAGAACACTTTCGAATCGGATGAGGACGACGAGGACGATTCAAGCGATATCGTCGCCAACTCCACCGACGTCTAGAGAATGATTCTTTTATTCATTTGTCGTATTATTCAGATAAACGAATAAATCTAATAGTTCGAATAAAGGGACCCGTTGACAGGCGACACATGCCCCTCTGACGGGCGCAACGCAAATGCAATTTAAATTGAGTTTTGACCGAATACGTACAGATGTCGGGGGTGACTTCAGCGGAGTTATTTGTATTCGGTGATAACATTGCCACATCAATCACTGCGGTTCAAAGAAATACAAAACGAATGCCGGCAAAATGTGAATGCATTGTGCTGAACATGTCCCGCCATTACCAACTGACAATCGCAATAATTGAAGGGGGAGTGTGAGGGTGTTGTTTGGCTGACAAACCTCAGGTTCAATAAATCACCGAATACGGCATCAATCAATGCAAATTTTGCTGCTGCGACAATTTAAGCAAAATGTTTGCGTACTCATCGCCATTTAATTAAATTCATATAAATGTTTAAGTTTCATATTCATCCATCTAGCCTTTTTTGTTATTCGCCAATTCAATTTGGTCAGTCACTGGGCACAAAAGTGCAAAAATTATTCCCCAGCGGAAATGCAAATCGTTCAACTAAATTACCGAAATGTTTTACACATTTTTGCTTTTGTTTTGCCACAGAGCATTTTCTTTTTGTTCAACGCCAAATTGAATTTGTGCTATTCAATTTGCATGGATAGATTCGCCGTCGAGTGAGTGTGAATATATAGTGTGTGAAAATATTTAGCACTGCTGCGCAAAATGAGAATTATTGTAGATTATTTTTTTAATTTTAGCCTGCGGTGGGCTAAATTGATTGATGAAGTCCGGTTAATTTATAATTTATTTTACGGAGCCATTCCGCTCATCAAGTATACGCACAGTTGATCTCGCCCATCAAGTATACGCATAGTTGGACAATGGCGCACTTGAACTTGCCGGTACGCAGCAGTGAAACACCAAAGTGTTATTCAATTAAAACATTTTGTTTGCTAAATCAACATGTAAGCGGGTGTGTGCACTTAGGAAAAATGGAATACAATTGAAACGATTGACAAACTTTAAATACATTTATTATGAACAACAATTTTAGTGTTTTGCTAAAGATAAACAAAATTACTACATAAAGAATATTTTATTTTTTCAACCTAGTTTTTATTGAATATTAAGTATACTTCTTGAAGATGTCTAATACTTGTAAATCAATTTCCATTTGAAAATTTTTCCGAGTGTGATGTGGAGTCAGGATGCAGGACCAACTTACGGAATGACTTTTGCGGAATGGTTTTTTAAAGCGTTTGCCGCAGAAAAGTTTGCTTTGGCTGGTTAGCTGCTCGAGTGGCTTCGGCAACCAGCTCCAGCTCCAGCTACCAGCTCTAGCTACCAACTACCGGCTTTAGCAGGCAGCTTTAGCTTCTGGCCAGGACGGGCAATGTGTGCGGCATTTCAAGGTCTGCGCTTGGCTAACCACGCCGTTGAAAGGCGTTTAACAAACTGGCTGTAGAGGGCAGGCAGCAACAACTCCGGGCCCAGCTCAAGTGGGGCCTTAGCGCAAAACTTTGTACATTTTATCGCATATGCAGGGCTGCGGGCCTTTCCAGGGGGTGTTGTTGTTGCCGTGGGGCATTGGGCAAACGGGTGGGTGAACGGGGCCAGGCATTTGCATATGCAACCACAAACACCGCCCGAGTGAAAAGTTAAGCGTTGAATGAGGGCGACAAATTGCAAATTAAACTCTTTTGCATTTTCCCAGCTCACTCACATGAGGAATAGTTGTAAATAAAAGTGCCACACCCGCGTCAACTTCTGGACCCGGCCCACGCCCACTCCCACTCCCAATGGCCCATCCCCGCCAGCGTGCCAGGGCTAAATTCAATTTCATTTCAATTTGCCCGGCGCGCTGCCTGGGCGCAGTAAGGGAAGCCGAGGCCGAAGCCGTCTGAGCCGCATTAGGAAACCAAATGCGACTTAAAGTTGCCGCCAAAGCACTTGGCCCCCAGCTCTCTGGCCGTTTAAGCAGCGAGTTTGCCATCTTTGGACATTAGTCGGGATCAGAGGGGGCATTTCAGAATTCGGATTTAGGGGCGCGCAGCTCCGGGCGGAGCAGAGTGGAGGAGTGAAGAGTTTAGGAATGTTTGCAGGCATATTTAATTTGCCGACTTGTGTCAGTTTTTCTTTTCTTCTCCTTCCTCCCATTCGAGGGAATCCTGTCAATTTTGTGACATTTGCTTTGGGCCACGTTCACCGTTAACTTTTCAAATGCAGCTCATTTAAATATCATTTGTCAGGCGAAAGTTTGCCACGAGTCAGTTAATCGAGGATGAAGCACCTCGGGGCCAGTATCCCAGCCAAGGGTTTTGCTGCAGTTGAAAGAAATTTACGAAATCAGTTGGCCTAATCTTTCAAAGAACCCAAAACAAAGGATCCAAAAGTAGGTTCAAGTGATTGAAAAATGGTTTGGCTTTTAAATATGTAAATTACAATAAAACTCATGAAATTGTGTTTTCTTTTTGAATAGACTGGGGTTTGCAGAAACTTTAGCGAATGAGAAATCTTAAAAGATGTTTATTTGTAGAGCTAATTTGTATAGTGTATTATTTTCAAACTCCTAACATAATTATTGAAATAAATTTAAGTCTATGAGGTTTCAGGATAACTCTCTTTGTTCTGAGGTTAATCCTTTCTTTGGTTTCTCCCCATAAATAATGTATTTAAATTACACTTTTCGCATTTTATTCGCACGACTAGACACAGACAAGCCCACCTTGTGGTTGATGCCACCGAAATGAAACTAGTTATCAAAGCCGCCACACCTCCATCAAATATGAGAGCCGCAACAACGACGAAAACAAATTCCAACGCCACCTAACAAATCTGCAACAATAGTGATAATTTTTTCCACTTCTCGGCTCGTCTCCAGACACTTTTTTTGCTGGCCAGAAGTTTTGAGCAAACATTTTGACAAAGTTATATTTTTTTCTCGCCATTTTTAGCTGAAACTTTTTCGGTGGCGAGAGGGAGAAGGAGAATAATGTCTAAAATTATGCAGATGCAATGGTGGCGGTGGAGCCACGAGACCCCGGCAATGGGTCCATAATTCGATGAAATGAATTGGTTGCAGTCGCAGTGCCAGATGCTGCGAAGTACCACCGGGGTAGCTGACAAGCCGCCCGATGATTGCACGCAAAGTTCTCGGATTCCGCAGAATTATCACCCCGCCCGGACCCGACCGGAAATCATTTTTCCTCTTCCGGTCAGGCGGAGGTTTCATTTCAGGCGCTCAGTTCCCGTTGACGCCGCAGGAAGAGGGAATATTTTTCTCGTCTCACTTGGTGCTCCTCTACACCAGACTCCAGACTGCGGCTGCGGAGCAACTTCTGTTTTACACATTTCTAATTCGTTTCCTGGGAAAAGTCTGGCTTGTTGGCTGTATGGCTTCTGGCAGGGCTTAGGGTTACAAATCTCGAATGAAATTCATTGAATACTTGTCAAAAATATTCCAGTAGCCGGCGTAATTGGATTCTTTCATGCCGTTGTCATCCCAGCTGGGCACATGTGTACTTTTGCACTCTTGAATATTTTTGAGGAGATTTGGGTTTGAGCTTTAGGGCCGATGCACTTGCAGGCAATTGAGGCCTCCTTTTAAAAATAGTTAAGCCCAGGAGAATAAACCGAAAAACAAAAGATTCTTTTATTAATTTATTAGAGAAACTCCAGGCTTATGTATTCAAGAGATTATTGCTGGCTTAACGAGATCCCCAGTTATATTTCCCTGGTGAAATGCAACCCATCAGGAGCCATAAATATACCCTATACAAATCCCAGGAATTCAAAGGAATTTCTTAATGCGAACCAAAGTTTTATCAGCGATGGCTGTGTTCAATAAAGCCCCATTTTGGTGGATTTTCGTTATGCAAATCACTGGGAAGATCAAAAGCGAGACACGATCTCGAGCTGTGATTATTCCGAGCAGGTCTCACTTTAAATGGGAAACACAATACCGAGCGGAGAGCAGAGCAAAGCGGAGCGCAGCGGAAACTCTGATGTGGCTTAACTTTGGCTCCGAAAAGTGGGGGAAAAGTAAATCAACAAGTTGGCTAAACTTGGCTGTCAGACACCGATGGAATATTTTAAGCAAGACGAGCTCTTAACTGCTTTAAGTTTTCAACATAAATATCAAGTATACGCACACGATACCCGCTGCCACCGTGCCACTGTACCCCACTGCCCCACTGCTCCACACACGCACCGGGACACGGCATAAGGAATAAGAATAAGGTGGCAGCGGTTGTGAAAAACTCAAATCCAGCAGCCGGGGGAAAAAAACATAAGAATGAAAACAAACGAAACAGACAACAAAGTTGGTTTACTTTCGGGGTCGTTTTCGGTTCTTTTGTACATTTCGCCACAAGCATGAAAATCGATTACCTGTTTGAAATGGAAAATATCGTACATATAGATTTATCTTTGAGTGGGTAAGCTGATTGTCTGGGGGCAGACTTTGCATAAGCGAATTGTAAATACAGCAAGGGGGGCGCTGAAATGGCATTGAAATTATGCCGAATGCGTTTTCCATTTTCTAATTTCGGCATCGATCCTCGGTGCCAGAGACGCTGATTCCTCTTTCTCGTCGAGTGGCAATTTGCAACAAATTTGCGAAATTGCTCCTGCAGCAAGCTGGACGGAAGGCGATGGCTCTTGTGTCCATTTGCTCGCCTGCTTTGTTTCTTATTTTATTTGCTACAAATTGGGTTCTATCACCCATCGCCCCCACCACCACTATCGATGCTGAGGGACAGCTGATGCATCCGTGATGATGATGATGATGATGACAACTACGTACGTACGTCCCCTTCCGTGCGGGCTCTGCCCGAGTTTCGCACAAAATTAAATTCCATTTCGCCCTCTCCAGCAAACTGGCATTGTTGGATGGCCATCATCGAAATTTTCATCACTCACCCCCCAAACGTCCAACGATGTCCAAACAAAGAGCGAGCCGGACCAGGATGCTGGCCACCATGTGCTGCTGGCCCTTGGCTCGGTTGCACATACTCAATCACAATCTGAGTGCGGTGGCAAGTGGCAAGAAAAAGATCAAGTGCCACACTTGTTGGTGTCTCCAGGAGGGGAATGATTATTCGGATGAGGTTTTTCCAGGGTCGGGCATTTTTCGGATGCCATCGAACTGACTTCCATATGGAATATTTGAGAGTGAAAAATAATCGGGGGGAGTAACATGTAACCCATGGAAGGCACAATTAGAACCTATTTATTGTGCAACTGAATGAGCTCATTGCATAAATTAACTTTATAATCGAGCAGGAAATTGAATTAATCGAATAACAAGCACAAATTGAAATCTATGTATGCAAATTGCAAGTATAACCGAAAGTAAACATGTCAAACTTTAAGCAATAACTCATACCTAATAAGCAAGTTAATTGCCCCATAAATTGTTACATTGGACTTGAATGCCAAACATAATGTAAACAGAAACATTTCGATAATGATCTTTGGAGATTCCTGAAAGCCTGCAATGGGAGATAATCAAGTTGTCTGATTAGGAGGGCAAATAACAGAAATATAAAATATTATAATAAACGGAAGGAACTGAGTTATTGACCGTTGTAAAGTTTCTGCTCGGTCGCCGTATCTCTCCCCTCAGAGCCATAAAATATATCTCTTGTTCTGAATGCCATCTCACTAATATATCATATTTAATGTGTCTGACTTTCACGTTGTTTGTTCCTTGTGGGTTTTTTTTCTGTGGCTGCATTTTTAGTTTCGTTTCGGCGTGTACTTTTTTGGGGCCTTTGGTCCTTTATGCGCCACTTACTTCCGTACTTTAATGTGGCTCCATAAACTCTCCTTTACGACGGGCTCCCCGCACCCGAAAACAAAATGTTTTTCATGTCTCTGGCTCCAATTTTTTTGCGGAACGCCTTTAATGGCTGCGGAATGTGTATTTTGTGTGTCGAGTATGGTAGGCCTTTAATGAGTTTATTTGAGTTAAATTTTATGTGGTTAAGCGCATTACGAGTGAACGAACCACGAATGAGGTCAACTCCCTCTCTTCCCCTCTTCCCCGCACTTGGGCGCTTTTCTTGGAAAATTGTGGGTTCGTCACTTGGCACACATTCACTTCAAGATGTTCCATTCCCGTAAGCCGGGGCCAACAGCAAATTAACAGCATTTCCTGCTAATCAGTGCCAGTTCCAAGACCCAGGACCCGGGACCCTGTCACCAGAATTGAACATGACATTTGCCTAATTTGAATTTAAATACCATCCTCAACAATGGTGTGCTGGAAAAAGTGTATAAATCTGGCGCACGGGCAGAAGGTCACAGCAGGACGAAGGACGAAAATCAAGAGAAAATAGCCAAACAACAAGAGCGCTGGCGGGTAGGAGCCATGGGCGGGGCTCTGTTGTGGCGCCTATCACCTGGTGGCTCACTAAATAAGAAATTATTATGAGCATGCAGTTGCCACAGCAGTCGTTGTCGTAACCACACACACACACACACACACAAAGACCCCTCTCTCCCACACAACCTCCCTACACCCCCCACTGATGTTGTTTAACTTCCGCTGAAACACACACACAAACATACACACAGAAGCGCGGATGAACCGGAAACGCGCACACACACGCACCGGCACTCGCGTCATGTTGGTCAACTTTCATAAACAGCCAAAAACACGAGCAGCTGACTTTCGTGGTAGCAGACTTTCGAATGACTCTTAGCCAAGTTAATAAAGTTGCCAAGCGCCTAAACAAACGAGGCAAAGTATAAATGACACCCTGAATTTCCTAGCTTAAGCTAGATAACTTGTGAAAGAATAGAAATATCATTAAAAATATAATTAGAAATATCTTTCCGTATTAAATTGCGGTGTAATTTCTAAAAAATTGTCTATAATACAATATTTTGTATACTGTAACATATGTATATATTGTAAATAAGAAATAACTAATTAGATAATTATTCAAAAAAGGAAGCTTACTTCGGGAAGCCGTAAATAATATACACTTACAGTCTACAATTGAATTAAATCCGGAAATCTATCATAACTAAGTTTAAAATATTCGGATTTTTTGAATTGAATCAACAAAGTTTAAAAAACTTATAACTATGCCAAAATAGCATTTATTTCAATTCGGAAAGCTTTCCTATGTAAGTTTTTGTTAGGTTAATAAACCTGCATACTCAATTTTAACTTTAAAAAAACTCAATATTTTGTCCATATTTGGAAATTTTAACGATGTAACCCATTATAAAACTTTCAAAATTTTGAAAAAAATTACATTTTTGTTGAATAAAGCTAGACCCATTCGGCTGTTGACGCTGATCAATAATATATATGGTTTAAAGGGTCGGAAATGATTTTTTTATTGCATTTTAAGCTTCT
Organism: Drosophila serrata; assembly: GCF_035046125.1. Taxonomy (NCBI): domain Eukaryota; kingdom Metazoa; phylum Arthropoda; class Insecta; order Diptera; family Drosophilidae; genus Drosophila; species Drosophila serrata. The sequence continues at coordinate 1,035,804 of NW_028256928.1, read as the reverse complement.
GACTAAAATTAAAATACCCTGAAAATGGGTATAAAAACAGATCACTTCATTTCGTACCCTGGAAGCCGCTCATACCCAAAAAAGAATTTCGTGTGCCAAAACACGAAAAGGGAAGCTGACCGCTTGCTCCATATGCCCGCCTGTCTGTCTGTCTGTCTGTGTAAGCTCGGCCTGCCACGCCCCGTGGGCCCCCTGTTTGTGTTATTTAATGTATCCTGGATTTATTGTGCTGTTTCCTTGTTGCCCGCTGCCGTGCATTAAATGTACATAAACTTTTTCTGGCCAGGCCTCTGTTTTGCTGTGTTCACTTTTTGCCGAAGCTGCTGCAGCTTGTCGGGGGTCTGGGCTGGCTTCCGTTTGGTCTTGAAACCTGCTACAAAAACGACCAAAGAAGCTGTACACATGTGCATGTCCTCGGGCTAAATTTTTGCAATTTACAGCAGGAAAAAGACGTCGCCCATCGCTGACATTATTATGCGGCGACGCCGAGCAGCGGCGACTTCTGCCCTTTGGCCATCGTGTCGTGTGCGTTTCCGTTTCCAGTCTGCAGATCTCCCCTCCAAAGCCCCTTCCCCACCATCACCAATGTTGCAGTATTCTCCGCCTGTGCCTGCAGCCGCTCCTCCTAGAAGTGACACAAAGAGCCTCAAACTTTGGCCCCATATTCCCCCATTCCCCCATTGCCCGTCCACCCTCGCCGAGTGCATCTGTGTCTGATTGTGTTTTGTAATACAAAACTTTTTACACAACCAAACAATGCAAACAGTCGAGGTCCTGGGGACAGGAAGACAGATCGGGCCATGGCAGCGGCTGTGTCACACGGGGCGGATGATTGCTCATGTTCCCCAGCACACTTGTTTCGCATTTACAAAGTAATGAACAAGCGGTTGCACAGCCATTGAAAGCTTGTTTTCCCAGGCAGCTTATGAATTCAATTTCATTTCGCGGCCAGTTTCGAAATCGAAATCAACGGCCAACTATATTCGAGTGCTTTTATTGCAATTTCAATTGCTAGCCGAGGAGGATGGGGGGTCTCTTTTAAGGACTGCACAGTGGGTGGGTGGGCGAAACGGTTAAGGGAATCGTTTCATCGCATAAGCGACCACATTACACGCTGCATTGAGGGCCGGCTAAATGACCGCAATGAAACACACACCTACCCGAAGGGGGGACCTCTCAACCCCCCTCTCTCCAATCAGCATTACCCACTGCCCCTGCCCCGTGGCAAGCTTGGCTTGGCAACATTCAGAGCAATTTGTGTGCGAGCATGTGTGAGTGAGTCGAAGTCTGCACGAAAGCAAAGTTTACTTTCGCTTTAAGTAGTCGGGGCAGCAGCAGGGGCACAACCAGGGGGGGATTTCGGATTGTGGGAGGGGGCACCGAGCGCCGAGCCCCGAGAAGCATGCCATGGCATCCCAAATGCACACACAGGCATCCAAGTGCAAGTGCACACACCCACATTCCGAGTGGGGGGAACACTGGTCCGGCGGACGATGCAACATGACCCAAGAAATACTTCAAACTTGGGGGGTAATCCTATTGGAAATGTTTTCAAAGTATACACAAAATATATACATATGTGTAATTAAATTCGGTTACATTTGCAGTTTAGGTTTTTTACATTAACTTAAACACGAGTAAGTTCATTTTCAAATGAAGATCCATATAAAAGAATTATCATATTAGTTTAACTCTCTGATAGCCTATTGCCTTGTAAATATCATAATCTGCAAGTAATTACTTCCAAAAAATATCAAATCTTAATCAAATTTAATTTTATATAATTAATAAACTGTCTTCAAATTGGACCCCTTTCAAACCCATTAAAACCACTGTGCTAAAACCGGATACAGCGCACTTGATGGGCACTCCAACTGTTTGCATTATGAGGCACCGAGGCTTCCCGTCCAGCGTCAGCGGGCAGCATCAGCAGCCAGGACCAGAAGCTGGTGCAGGAGTTGGAACTGTAGCAATGGCAGGAGCAGCCATCAGGAGCGGCATCAGTCGCAGCTGAGCCGCTTTAGCAGTGGCTCGATCATCAGCTGGCCCCCAGCAAACACAAGCAAATTGAGCTGGTCACCCGGCACCACCCACAGGGACTAAAGCACCACCCACCCAACCAGGACACCACCCCCTGAGCCATCAGTTATCGGCCCTCCTATCCGCTGCCACATTGTCTCTGTGTGTGTGTGCGGCTGTCAATACTGGCAATGAGTGAAATGGAATTTGTCTTGCTTGCTGCTGACGGCTTCGAGTGGCGCTTGGCAATTTGTTGCATTTGACCTCAGACCGCAGTCCTCCAGTTGGATTTGGATCGCTTTTCTTCCTTACCCTGCTCCCAGTTCCCTGCTGGCTGCCATCCATTGTTCGGTTAATAGTTTCAAATCACTTTTGAATCGACTGGAATTTCAGGGAGGCAAGGATAACGCTAAAGTACGAATGGAAGCTGATGGTATTTTTCAAACTGAACACAAATCTGATTCTAAAAACAAAACGTTACCTTTTGAAAAGCCATGGCTTGAGTAATGTGTGTTTGTTTAAAGTGTATATGTTAAATAAACAAATAAGAAATTTAAATTTGGAGACAAAAATATCATTTACATCATCGAGAACCGGCTGCCGCAATTAAAGGTAACAAATTATGTGATGTATATTTATAACTGGCATTTTAACATATTTCAACTTTGTGGTGGGGATGTAACTTTGCGGTTTGCGCTCGAACTATGTCGACGCACTATTATGTTGAATAAATTTAAACCCTTTTCCAGTTTGGCCCGGAGTGAGTAATTAAGTTTATTTGGCTGATACATGCGCACATGTAATTCCGGCTGGATTCTAATTTAGCAGTTTGATTAGTTTAGTCGGGAATGTGGCCCCATCAAAGTGGATGATGAATAATTTCCCGGGCTCCCGACTCCCACATAAATATTTTCATTTCGCTCCGTTCAGCCGGTTTTCCCTGACGAATTTATGCGGCTTTATTGAAAATATAACATCGGTTTCGGAGACCCATTTGTCCAGTTTTGTGAGGACCCCTGCGAAACTTGACATTGATGCGCATATCAAATCAGAGGAGTGTAAACAAAGAGCCGAAATGCACGACTTTTCGTCGATTCATTTGCATTTATTACAGATCCAGTTTCCACTTTTCCGTTGGCCAAATGTGTATATGTGGGAAAAGGTACAAAATGACAGTCGGAGACCAAACCGGAATCGCACGCTGAATTATTCATATTTCTGCAATGGCCAAAGTTTCTAGGGCCCGGAAGGAGGGAGGTGGGCTCGTGGCAAATCAGCTTAGCAAATGAAAAATCGAAATTGGGCTAGGGCAGCAAAAGTTGCACTCATTTGTAACAATTTATTTGATTTCTAGCAGAGCAATTCCCTCAGCCGGCGCCCATTTGTTGGCCTTTTTCTCAGACTCAGACGCTGCCTTTGCCTGTGCCTCTTGAGCTCGATATGCTCAATGCAAAAGCGTTTTTTATTCAATTTTCTGCTCACGTAATATTGACAAATTATTAGCGGGGATTTTTGATAGCAGTTGGGGTCACGGGGCGGAGCGGAAACAGCTGGCAAGGCGATGGGAAAATTTTTTATTGTTCCTTCGGACGAAAGGTGCAGCTGGCAGAGGATTTCCAGGAGTCCACAATGACTTTGTTTTGCATTTTTTATTGGGATCCGACCGATACGAGCAAAAAAAAAAAGAAAAGAAAGAAGATGGGGGGAAAAGCGGAAGGAGCGGCATTTTGAAATTGATTATTCCTACGCCGCCACATCGCCCAAATGAGATTTGGCTGCCTTCTCATCTGTGCGAATCCCGCAGCCCCAAGCAAACAAATTGTTGCACAAATATTTGCTATTAATTTCTATAGACAACATTTTGTGCCCCCCAAATGAGCATTTCTCAGGATTCAAGGCGGGGCACGTTCTACGGTACGGGGAGCTCCCCAAACCATCCCTATTATTGAAATACCGATGAAATTTTAATGTATTAATTGACATAAATTAGGCTCGGCTATCACCGTTTAGTCAGGCCATTTGGCAATAAGCCGCCTCAGCGCGTTTTATTGCCTCCTGAAGGAAGGCAACTCTTTGAAGGAACTCCTTCGCCTGCTCAGGGATTACAGGACACTTAACAGAGTCCTTACAGCGTTCAAGAGAGATGCTCTCATGGCGGCGCCTGCGTTCTTACTCCTGTTACCCAAACGGAGTCCCGCTCTTTCTGATTTATGAAGGTCCTGCTGGCTGCTCTCTTGCCTCGCGAGAACGTGGCAGGAGGCACAGAATGGCATTTGATATTGGCCTGTTGACATATATTTTCTAATTGGCATTTCCGCAGCGTTCGACGCGTGTTCGCACACCTTTAGATAGCGCACTCATCTGCCGCTAACGTGAGGGTTAAAGTGCGAGGGTTAACTGAAAGCTCAGTAAACGGGGGAGGATAACATCTAAATTCCCTAAATTTGTACACTGGGATTTTTAGTTTTATACTTCCTAACATATATTAAATGCAAACAATTATCAATTAAATATCGATCTATATTGTTACCTACAAAATTCATATTCAAATGCAACACATATTTCCCTAAACTAATTTGAGGCCAAGACGAAACTATGCTCCCAATTAGTTTCCAGAGTTTCCGGCTCTCAAGTTGAATAAGCTTTCGAAAATACTTATTAAATTTGGGTCAACTATTTAGGGATCCTTTCCCCTGTTGGCCATCAAAAGCCGCAGAATGTGCAATTTGATGGAAATCTTTTATCGGACCATCAAGCGAACAAAGCGGAAATGAGGAAAATTAGCGAGTCAAGTATTTTGGATAGGGACACGTGCCAAGTTCTTGGACCCAGTCCCAGTGTTTTGGCTTTCTAGTTTCGATTGAACGCACACGGTCGGGGCATATATGCCATATGGCCTAATGCACCCACACAGACGCACATCGTAAATCTTTGTGCATTAACAACACAAAAGGGTCGCCAAAGGTTTGGGTAAGGGCTGTAGCCAATATTCTAATTAACTCATGCATAAACGAATAATAACAAACAAAAGTGCTATAAATTTCCACTTGACTTGATTGATGGCCTCGAAATCGTATATACGTGTAACACACACACACAATAGTCATACTCTAACGAATTGTTTGGCACGTCGGTGAGCGGATGTGAGTGTGCTGAGATTTGACCTTTTCACATTTGACATTTCCGCGGCGGCCCTCCGTCTAGATTACGGTTAATGGAAAACTTTAATTCACATTAATATTCGGTCAATAAACTTCACCAGCTTTTTTATGTGCCTTCTTGTTTGTTTACTTTATTCTTGTGTGTGGAAACTTAATTATGTATCAAAAGCAAATAAAATAATATGGTTGCCTAACATTAATTAAAAATTAAAATTCTGTTTCACCATTACGCCTAAAGGGGATAAAACATATCACTAAATGAATTATTGTGGTTATATTAAATTAGTAATGAGCAAATTCTGCGAAATGTCAATAATAAAAAAAAACCTCAAAGTGATTAATCCCAGTATGATTGAGTTATTAAAATATTGCTATTCATAAAGAAGCTAATGCGCATTCATTTATTTAAAATATCCGTAGCTAATGTTCCGTTGTTGTAAGCGAATCTGCTTAATCGTATTATGAAAAGCGGATTTCTCAAAAGTTACAGCTGTCCCTTTAAGATAGAGCATCCGAAAACGTTTGAGCTAAGCACCGGGCAATTTTCAAACAGGTAAAGAAAAGTTCCTCGGCCTTCGGTCAACACGTTCTACGTTGTCTGGGCACTAAATCACAATTTATGTTGTTCTCACGTAAAGCCCATTAGAGGGACATCAAAAAATTATTACTATGGCATTTTATTTACGATTATTTGATCAAATATGGGCCAGCGACAATGAGGCTGACGATGCTGGCTACCATGTCTGAATGCCATTTGCGGCTGCCCTTCCACGGCAATCCGCCCACTAGTCTCCAAGTGGGCGTAAGATGTTATGTGTTAAGGGTCATAAAGTTAATGCAAGCCAAACACTAGCAACAAGAACAAATAGCAAACAAAACGGAAAAAGGACCAAGGATGCGAGGCTGTCTGGCTGGCGAGGCACGTTCCAAAAGGTGACCAGCAAATGCAAAATTTAGGAGAATCAAAATGGAATATGCAATCAAGATTCTTGACTTAAACTCTGTATTTAAGTGCTGGCGGGTCAAACGATAAAATGTCCATTAAATATTGAATCCCATCCATTAATTTAACTATTTATTGATATCAGTTTTGATTTCCATAAACGGATTGAAATGAGCATTTCAGCAGGCGAGTCTCGTTATTTGCTAAGGCAAAACAAACCCGACTACTTCTGGGTGATAGAGATGCATCAGATCCGTAAGACATAATTTGTGCGAACTCTGGTAGGGCGAACCTAAGCCAGGGCTAACTGAGGCATCAGGTGTGTGCGTTTGGACTGCTGCAGAATGTAAACACGTTTTAATTAAAATACTAAGACAACAATAAGAGCCGGGGCTCAGGCGGGTCCTGCAAGGATGTCAAAGTCAGCAGCTGGCCAGGAGCAGTTAAAATGAATTTGCGGTGGCCGGCTGCAGGCTGCAGGTTGCAGTCCTGGAGGTTTGGTTTCGGAACCAGGAACAAATCTAATCGCATTCAACGAATGGCTTTCCTAAGGATTTTGTTTGCATGTGCAGGACATAAACAACCAAAAGCTGTTTGGGATCGAAGCACTGAAACAAAAGCATAGCCACAGCAGGTGCTTAATTAAAATGGAAGTATTTAATAAATCTCTTTTACAAATTAGTACTATTTCGATACCCTGCAGGGTATTATATTTTAGTGAAAAGCTTAAAACACAGTGAATGAGGCATTTCCGACCCTGTAAAGCAAACTTTGATGTGTCAAATATTTTTTAACCTTAGTTATGATCGATTTCCGACATGATCCTATTATTCAATTAAAATCTTGTTTTGTTTCATTAAAGTTATAGATTACTTACTTGACCATCTGTATCTATTGTTTTAAAAAGCTTTTGAATCTGTTAACTATTTTAACTATGAACCATTTTCCTAAGCCCGCATAAAATTATATTTTCATAAATATATCTTGATAAAATCTGTATTTACCATATTGGCATTTAATATATATTTCGCTGAGTGCACCCACATACGTGTACGTTAGGTGTATGCTAGGGGGGCACAGGAAGTAAGTCAGTTGTGTGTTAGGGACTTAGAACAGAGTTCCTGGCGGACAAGTGCCTAATGGCTGCGGCTAATGAATGATGACAGCATTTAATGTCTCTCGCACTACTTACTTGACCGGCATCATTAATAACCCGCCCGACTAACAATCCCGGCAGCCCCAACAGCGGCAGCACCTTGGCCAATAAAATCAAATTAAAGCCAAGAGCGGAGCGTTGAACCCACATTATAATTGGCACAGGAAGAATGAGGCAGAAGTGGGAGGCACAGGAGGCAGAGCCAAAGAGACGACCGAATTGTTGACCGCAGTCCCATTAAGAACTGATGTCCATCAACATTTAACAGCAAGGCGTGCTAACAATGAACCCATCACTGATACACCGCACGTCGCACTGGTCAGCCATTTGAAATGTATCCTCGGATGCGCGACTGTCGGCAGCTCGGCGGTCACCATTACCCCTCCGGTGTCCTGCGACTGTGAGTTTAGTCAGGGCGTATCCTTAATTACTCTTGGCTCGTCCGCACCAAATTAATGATGCTTAAAAGCGGCAGGAGGAGAGCCAGTTGCAGGGACAGAGTGCCGTAATGGCATTGTGCGTGCGGTGATGTGTGACCACCGCTGACTGCATTACTCATACGCACCGTTGCACAATTAACTTAGTTGGCCGACCGTTTGTGCGCGGAAAATTATTAAAGGAAATTTACGAGTTACTCAGAGTGAGTGCCGAGAATATTAAGGGATTGACAGTGATTTCACTTCATCATTAAGGTTAAAAAATAAATTAAATATTAAATAATACATTGTGTAAGGTAAAGGGTTCATGGGATTTAATTAGCTATCTCCGAGTTCAGTTCAACAGCGTTTCTATCCTTCCTTTATTCTCTACTCTGAAATTTTAATTTAAATTTCTTTTGTTTGCTCTTATTACACACAGCTTAAATGAGGCAATAAAAAATTAGCAAATGTTTAGTTTTGATATTTTATAATTTGGGTTTTAAATGGAAGCTCAAATTGTTTTGCTGACATTGGTTGTGACCCGGAAAAGTCCGGCTGGCTCTCAATGGCCGGTTGGGTTGGTGGGTGTTGGTGGGTGTTGGTGGCAATGTTGCCATTAGGGCATCCGATATGTTGGCTTAGTTGCTGGGCCGGCCAAAGCCAAACGGCAAACATCGGCTGCGATGGCAAACACGGTGCTGCAATCCACACAGTGAAACCTTCCGACCGACTGCGCCCTAAATGGCTTACCCGAAACGGGGGCGCTACACTGAATATAATTGCAACATTCAAGTGGCCGTTCCGTGATTATTATTATTTGTGGCCGTCGCATTAGAACTTCTGCAAATTGGTTTCGTTTTAGCCAGCCAGCTCATATGCCAAGTATCGTGTTTTCACACACTGAATACCACCGGATGCCTGGGATCCCTCTGACCGGTGCCCAGGGCAAATAATTATGCAGCTCGCTGGCCGAGCTCCAACAAATTTTTCGCATGATTCATTTATGTACGGGTTTACAGAAATATCAGTAACGAAAACGGAGCGAAAACCCCGAAATATGTGCGCCATATGCGAGGGTCCCACATAGGTTCGCCTGCATAGATTTGCATTCGGAAATAGTTCGCCTCCGAGGTGGGGGCTGTGATTACAGGGAATTATTGCATTGGCCATGGGATGTGAACTCGTTTCGAGTTTCGGGGACGTGCTTGCAGGCGGCTCAACTGTGGAGTTATGAATACATGTTTTCCTTTTTTGCCGGCAGGCTTTTGTTACATACACGAAAAGTAGGCATAGCATCATGAAATCTTAACTATTGGGTAGCAGGAATTAAATTAAATCCGTGGAACAGTTTTTCCCATAATTCAACAACGACTCCGCCCCAAAAGGATATCCATTGAGCTGAGATCCGATTCCCGGCTTAAGAGGACTCTTGAAGCTTTAAGACACTGGTACCTCCAGCAGTCACTGCGCATTGGCTGCTCCCCCTGCTCTTGTCAGTGGCGGCGCCATCGACTTGGGCAATGTTCGAGTGCTCGAACATGTGCAATAAAATTGGGAATCTCTCGACTCGACAATTTTCCATTTAATGGCACACTCAGTCCGCTGACAACGGTCTCGATTTTCTCGATTCTCTCGCTTTATCGAGTTTATTGTGGATAAATGCGTTGCGAAAAAAATCAACAATAAATGCACGCAGATGCAATGTATTTAAAATGTATATATGCCCACAAGTGGATATATGTATGTGGTGTGTAACAGGCAGCTCTGATTATTTGGTAAACATGGCGAATTTACGAAGCCAGGACAACTGGACAGGAAAATGGCCGACGGAGCAGTGGGAATAAGGAAGAATTGTGGGCGAAATGGTTTGCTTAAAAAAATCAGTTCTTTTTAAACCACGGAAATCATTGGTACGAATTCATAAATTAAAAGAAAACAGGAGAATCAATTAACAGAAAAGATTTCATGGAATTTGTTAAATATTTATGCCTTTCATTTAATTGAAATTGAACAGCTTTAGATTTCCTTGCTTTTATCCCGAATCTTCGTTTTTGGGAGAGTGTATACCCTTTTCTGTAGTACGGACATCGAACATATTTATAGTCCGTATTAATGGACATTTACACACAGCTGATGCCTGAAGAGCCACCCGCACTCGATTACGCATTTGTATGTAAATGTCCTTTTGTGTGGAATTTATTATGCGTTTCATTTTTAATAGCACCGACAAAAACATATTAAAGGTTGATTTAAGACAGATGGAACTTAAAGCAGAGAGAACATTGATATTTGCTCGTTCTCAAGGTTCAGTATTTGAATTTTCTTTAAAATTATCTTTAACAAGAAATGAAACTAACTTCGGAAAACCGAAATTTATATGTACTTGAAGTTTGCTATTGAATTGTAGGATCGTATGGGGAATCTATCACAACTAAGCTTAAAATATTAGCACCCTTAGAATCCATATTTGTAAATCACAATTTTTGTCGTCATATCAAAATTTGAAAAACTTATAACTAAGGCAAAAATCCATTAATTCCAATTCGGATAGCATTTCTTTGCTAGTTTTCATTTGGGTAATAAACCTGCATACTCAATTTAAATTTTTTTTTATATTAAAATTTTAGACAATTTTGACAATTTTAATGATGTAACCCCTTATAAAATTTTTTAACTTTGAAAAAATTTCGAAAAATTTTATTTTCTTCTAGACATGGCTAAATCGACTCGGCTGTTAATTCTGATCAAGAATATATATGATTTATAGGGTCGGAAATGACTCCTTCACAGTGTTACAAGCCTGTGACAAAAAGTGGATTACCCTGCAAGGATATAAATATTTACATATACTTATTAATGGTCGCAATCCTTGTGCCCTAAATTGATTTATGAATTTGTTTCTCTATAAATCAAAAATAGACCCCAGTAGGTATTCCTATATAAAGTTGAATTGATTTTTTCTACAAGAACCGGGTTAATTTATACCCCAACGCAAGGATTCCAATTTTTACAAAATATTTCTGTCTATGTTGTCCCTCTGAATTTATGTATACCCATAAGTTTTAAGTGTCGGCAGCTACACTGCTGTTCAGTAAAACTGTAACATGTAAATCAATCTGTTCTAAATATATTTTAGAATACTACGGACTGTGCACGATGGACAACAAATCAAATGCCAGGAGAGGAACTAGAAAGTAGTGTCTGGTTAAAGCAAGCAATGATTTTTTCAAAAATTAAATGGTTCGCACGAAGCTTCCCTTGTTCAACCATATTACATTTCTTAGCTGGATTATTTTGGCTAAGCCCTCAAGTAGGTTCCTCGTTCATGTTTCCACTGCTGTTGCCAAAAATATTCTGGCTAACAAGATAAGGGAATCGGCGAGCGAAGTGAGAGCGGAATGGGTAAAGAATCTTCAAAGCTGAGCCAAAACGTTCACATAAAAATTTTGCAAATGAAATATGCACCACTGCAGCCATTTTAGATGTTCAACACAAACAACAAAAAATCATAAATAACACAAATATATAGGTATACCAAACTTTATTCCGTTTATTTACTTTTGGCCATCAAAGAGTGAAAGTGGTCGTACATAAAGTTTATAAACGTGAAGAGGGGTATGGAAAATAATATCAATAATATCAAGATTTCCGAACACGTTAAATTTAAGTTTAATTTCTTAGACTTTTCAAAAAAAAAAAAACTTTGAATGTTTTTAATTTCGAAATTACACCTTTGAGATTAGCTTAATCTTCTGGACAAAATAATTGGTCCTCCCACTCTGTTTTCCTTATTTTTAGTTTGAGCCTTTCCTGGTTCCGAGTCCCAAAAGGACATGTGCATCAAGTTAGCAGGGCAACTTTGGAAAATCAAATTTTTGACTATACCATAATTTGCCGTTAATTATTCGTTAATTATTCGTGAAAGAAAAAAATTTGCCGTTCAATTTTTTAACTTAATTTTTTAATGTCCTGCTAAGTTGATATCAAGTTAGCAGGGCAACTTCTGAAAACTTTAATATTTCCAAAAACTTTTTTACTCAGAATTTGCCGTTAATTATTCGTTAATTATTCGTGAAAGAATCAAATTTGTCGCTCAATTTTTTATACATTTTTTTTTTAATTTTTTAAAAACTCAAAGTTGCCCTGCTAAGTTGATATCAAGTTAGCAGGACAACTCCTGAAATCCTTCACATTTCCAAAAACTTTTTACGCCAGAATTTGCCGTTTATTATTCGTTAATTATTCGTGAAAGAATCAAATTTGTCGCTCAATTTTTTATATTTTTTTTTATTTTTTAAAAACTCAAAGTTGCCCTGCTAAGTTGATATCAAGTTAGCAGGACAACTCCTGAAATCCTTCACATTTCCAAAAACTTTTTACGCCAGAATTTGCCGTTTATTATTCGTTAATTATTCGTGAAAGAATCAAATTTGTCGCTCAATTTTTTATATTTTTTTTTATTTTTTAAAAACTCAAAGTTGCCCTGCTAAGTTGATATCAAGTTAGCAGGACAACTCCTGAAATCCTTCACATTTCCAAAAACTTTTTACGCCAGAATTTGCCGTTTATTATTCGTTAATTATTCGTGAAAGAATCAAATTTGTCGCTCAATTTTTTATATTTTTTTTTATTTTTTAAAAACTCAAAGTTGCCCTGCTAAGTTGATATCAAGTTAGCAGGACAACTCCTGAAATCCTTCACATTTCCAAAAACTTTTTACGCCAGAATTTGCCGTTTATTATTCGTTAATTATTCGTGAAAGAATCAAATTTGTCGCTCAATTTTTTATATTTTTTTTTATTTTTTAAAAACTCAAAGTTGCCCTGCTAAGTTGATATCAAGTTAGCAGGACAACTCCTGAAATCCTTCACATTTCCAAAAACTTTTTACGCCAGAATTTGCCGTTTATTATTCGTTAATTATTCGTGAAAGAATCAAATTTGTCGCTCAATTTTTTATATTTTTTTTTATTTTTTAAAAACTCAAAGTTGCCCTGCTAAGTTGATATCAAGTTAGCAGGACAACTCCTGAAATCCTTCACATTTCCAAAAACTTTTTACGCCAGAATTTGCCGTTTATTATTCGTTAATTATTCGTGAAAGAATCAAATTTGTCGCTCAATTTTTTATATTTTTTTTTATTTTTTAAAAACTCAAAGTTGCCCTGCTAAGTTGATATCAAGTTAGCAGGACAACTCCTGAAATCCTTCACATTTCCAAAAACTTTTTACGCCAGAATTTGCCGTTTATTATTCGTTAATTATTCGTGAAAGAATCAAATTTGTCGCTCAATTTTTTATATTTTTTTTTATTTTTTAAAAACTCAAAGTTGCCCTGCTAAGTTGATATCAAGTTAGCAGGACAACTCCTGAAATCCTTCACATTTCCAAAAACTTTTTACGCCAGAATTTGCCGTTTATTATTCGTTAATTATTCGTGAAAGAATCAAATTTGTCGCTCAATTTTTTATATTTTTTTTTATTTTTTAAAAACTCAAAGTTGCCCTGCTAAGTTGATATCAAGTTAGCAGGACAACTCCTGAAATCCTTCACATTTCCAAAAACTTTTTACGCCAGAATTTGCCGTTTATTATTCGTTAATTATTCGTGAAAGAATCAAATTTGTCGCTCAATTTTTTATATTTTTTTTTATTTTTTAAAAACTCAAAGTTGCCCTGCTAAGTTGATATCAAGTTAGCAGGACAACTCCTGAAATCCTTCACATTTCCAAAAACTTTTTACGCCAGAATTTGCCGTTTATTATTCGTTAATTATTCGTGAAAGAATCAAATTTGTCGCTCAATTTTTTATATTTTTTTTTATTTTTTAAAAACTCAAAGTTGCCCTTCTAAGTTGATATCAAGTTAGCAGGACAACTCCTGAAATCCTTCACATTTCCAAAAACTTTTTACGCCAGAATTTGCCGTTTATTATTCGTTAATTATTCGTGAAAGAATCAAATTTGTCGCTCAATTTTTTATATTTTTTTTTATTTTTTAAAAACTCAAAGTTGCCCTGCTAAGTTGATATCAAGTTAGCAGGACAACTCCTGAAATCCTTCACATTTCCAAAAACTTTTTACGCCAGAATTTGCCGTTTATTATTCGTTAATTATTCGTGAAAGAATCAAATTTGTCGCTCAATTTTTTATATTTTTTTTTATTTTTTAAAAACTCAAAGTTGCCCTGCTAAGTTGATATCAAGTTAGCAGGACAACTCCTGAAATCCTTCACATTTCCAAAAACTTTTTACGCCAGAATTTGCCGTTTATTATTCGTTAATTATTCGTGAAAGAATCAAATTTGTCGCTCAATTTTTTATATTTTTTTTTATTTTTTAAAAACTCAAAGTTGCCCTGCTAAGTTGATATCAAGTTAGCAGGACAACTCCTGAAATCCTTCACATTTCCAAAAACTTTTTACGCCAGAATTTGCCGTTTATTATTCGTTAATTATTCGTGAAAGAATCAAATTTGTCGCTCAATTTTTTATATTTTTTTTTATTTTTTAAAAACTCAAAGTTGCCCTGCTAAGTTGATATCAAGTTAGCAGGACAACTCCTGAAATCCTTCACATTTCCAAAAACTTTTTACGCCAGAATTTGCCGTTTATTATTCGTTAATTATTCGTGAAAGAATCAAATTTGTCGCTCAATTTTTTATATTTTTTTTTATTTTTTAAAAACTCAAAGTTGCCCTGCTAAGTTGATATCAAGTTAGCAGGACAACTCCTGAAATCCTTCACATTTCCAAAAACTTTTTACGCCAGAATTTGCCGTTTATTATTCGTTAATTATTCGTGAAAGAATCAAATTTGTCGCTCAATTTTTTATATTTTTTTTTATTTTTTAAAAACTCAAAGTTGCCCTGCTAAGTTGATATCAAGTTAGCAGGACAACTCCTGAAATCCTTCACATTTCCAAAAACTTTTTACGCCAGAATTTGCCGTTTATTATTCGTTAATTATTCGTGAAAGAATCAAATTTGTCGCTCAATTTTTTATATTTTTTTTTATTTTTTAAAAACTCAAAGTTGCCCTGCTAAGTTGATATCAAGTTAGCAGGACAACTCCTGAAATCCTTCACATTTCCAAAAACTTTTTACGCCAGAATTTGCCGTTTATTATTCGTTAATTATTCGTGAAAGAATCAAATTTGTCGCTCAATTTTTTATATTTTTTTTTATTTTTTAAAAACTCAAAGTTGCCCTGCTAAGTTGATATCAAGTTAGCAGGACAACTCCTGAAATCCTTCACATTTCCAAAAACTTTTTACGCCAGAATTTGCCGTTTATTATTCGTTAATTATTCGTGAAAGAATCAAATTTGTCGCTCAATTTTTTATATTTTTTTTTATTTTTTAAAAACTCAAAGTTACCCTTCCATATGAAGTTAGCAGTTGCTGACGTCACACCATGTACATCTACATACATACATAAAGATGTACATATATGTGTAAAAATATTATAGACGGGCGCCAGCAAGAATTCCAGAAAATTTTCACTCGCGTTCAGCGATCCGTGAAGATTTATTAAAAATTTGTTTAGTTGGCGGCTAAACTTTTTAGTAAAAATATTAAGAATAAAAAATCTTGCTGACATAAATGGAAAATATACGTTTAAAAATAGGATGGAGTAGATAGTAAATTCATTAAATCTTATGTGCAGATATTTATTTTTTTTTTATTGACGTCGGTTTCAATGTAGAGTGTGCAACGTTGTCGACGTCGACGTCGGCGTCGGCGTCGACGCCGCCAAAGCCGAATTTAGCCACTTCTACTTTGTGCGCGTGAAGTGAAGAGTGAATCCGCAGTAAGAAAAATACAATTATTGACAAAATGCCTGCAGGTAGACCACCCTCAATAGCCAAAGGCTTAATTATTGACGCCGTTATAAAACATAAATGTGATTTAATGGACTTAAATGGAAATATTGTTCCACCCAGTAATACAGTTTGGAAGAATGTCTGCATGGAGCTAGAAAACAAAGTTCAATCGGCCACTATATATTCATACGTGATTAACAATCGTTTTGACCTGAAAATGTTAATAACTGGAAAAGTGTCGTCTCCAACCAAAATGATTAACACGAATGGCGAGTTCTCGGAAAACGAATCTGATGATTCGAATTTTGAAAATGAAAACTTCCGATTTTTAATGACTTTTACCAAGTCAGAGTTCGATCAACTCATAATGGAAACCTCAAAGAAGTACAAGGACAATAAAGGTGCTGTTCGCCAAAGGGTTTTAAATATCCTGCATCCTCAAAAATGGACTGAGCTTTTTGCTAAACGTGTTTATGACGAATTTCGACTGTCCCATGGATATCATTTTAAAAACCATTTTATCAATTCTGACAAGGCGACAGGAAAATTTCAAGGTATGTACCACATACAAAAACATATGTATGTACATATGTACATACATATGTTTAAAACCTAAAGCTTACAAAAAATTAACCACTCTTGCAAATCAGTTTTAAAAATTTTTTTTATATATGTATGTATATACGTAAATACCCTGCAGTTCCTGTCATCAACAAAAAATCAACGTTTCATCAACAGTTAAGGGGGTGCTGTTGATTTTTCATCGATGACAGCACATACAAACTTTTGATTTATTTAACATGGGCATGTCCTAGGTCAATAAAAATTCATCAACAATAAATCGGTGATTCATTAACAACGTCATCAACAATTCATCATCAATTCATCGATGTTTTGTTGCAAGTTTAACTGCAAGTGAAAACACGAAAAAAGGAAAGGAAAAAAAAGGACCGTGCCTCCAACAAACAAAACCAACAACAATTTGGAAAAACGGATCCTCAAGTCCGTTTTTTCTCTTATTGTTCGTTTCGTTTTACAAAGTCCCGTTTGGATAACTTGTGTCCGAGTGTTCTGCTTCCATTGGAAACAGGGTATAAAGGATATATCCGACCAGGCAACAAGTTACTTAAAAAGTTAGTGCAACTCAAACAATTTTGTTCGATATGCAATTATTTTTTCATTCGCGTTTTATATTTAAAGAATATTTATTCCTAATACCATCATTATAATTGTTAATGATAATATATTATACACATAAAAATGCTAAATTTCTAGGGTGCGAAACAGTTGGTTCGATTTTAATTGTTAACTTATTTGCTTTTGGCCCATCTCACTCGTTTGAAGAGTGAGTGAGGCAGTGAGATAGGCAATCACCATGGCAACATTAGAGCGTAGGCTCCGTACAAGTCGCAGTTGGCAGAGCGTCGACTTTATAGAAGTCGCAGTCGGCAGAGCGTCGACTTTATAGAAGTCGCAGCCGGCAGAGCGTCGACTCGGTAGAAGTCGCAGTCGGCAGAGCGTCGACTCTATAGAAGTCGCAGTCGGCGCGTTGATGACGGGTTGATGACAGTGGCTATTGATGACACGCGGTACTGCAGGGGAGTGCTTGCAACACGCATATGTTTGTGTGTGTTTGTTCTTTCCCTACAGTACCGAGTGTCATCGATAGGCCTTTGTCGATGTTTCACCGATGTTTCATCAACAAAACATCTATAAATTGATGATGAATTTGTTGATGAATCATCGATTTATTGTTGATGAATTTTTATTGACCTAGGACATGCCCATGTTAAATAAATCAAAAGTTTGTATGTGCTGTCATCGATGAAAAATCAACAGCACCCCCTTGACTGTTGATGAAACGTTGATTTTTTGTTGATGTCAGGTACTGCAGGGTATTTACGTATGTACATATGTATGTATATAAGTATGCTTGTTTATATGTCGGAGTACATCATTTTCAAACATCACTGATTATTTCCAATCTGCGCAAGAAGTTGTGACAAAAATGTTAACAGTAATTTATTGTAAGCTAGTGTAGACTATTTTTGTCAGGAATTAAACTTGTCATACAATACATACTAAACTAACTTAGGTCACTGTAAATGTGGAAGTAAGTTAAAAGCGGAAATATTGCCCCACCACGACAATGACGATATTGTCAAGGTTATATGCAACGCCAGTAGTGGTAACTCATCGTGCGGGAAACGACAGCTCAGAGGAGAAACACGAGAAATGCTCGTGTCTAATCTGGAAAAGGAATCGACTCATTTTTATAGAGCGAAAACGGCATCGAACCTAATGGAACCTGATGATGATGAGGAACCACCGCACTTATATGCAGCGTCTGTATGTCGAAACGCGAAGTACGAAGCTGCAAAGAAGCAGTATCGGAAAGCCGATGCATTAGATGCGATTTCCGACTTAAAACGTAGCCAAAAAGGAACGGAAATAGTGCGAGACATTGGTAAAGATCCAGTGAAGGTACTTATATGGTCTCCACATCAAATTCGGATATATAATAAGCTACGAAAGCAAAGCTGTTTATGCATAGATGCATCAGGAGGTAGATTCCTCGAATACGTCCACGTTGATGGAAAAAAATCCCACCATATTTTCCTCCACATTGCCGTTCTTCACTCAAATGTTGGCCAGTTCGTTGTTTCCTCGATGCTTACCGAGAAACAGGACATGGTGACCATAACGTCATGGTTGCTGCGTTGGATCCAAACGGGTGCGCAGTATCCAAAGGAAGTGGTAATATTATTAAAATATAAATATATTTAAATAGATATATAATAAGCTTACATTTATTGCAGGTGTGTGATTCATCAAGAGCTCTGCTATCGGCTTGTTGTCTGGCTTTTGCTTCATGCGATACAGTGGAAGCATATGCGGATGCGTGTATGTCAGATAACTTGCCCAGAGCATATATACGAATTGACGTTGCTCATTATATAAAAAATTGGGCTGATTTTTTAAAAAATGAGAAAAAGCTCGTAAAAAGATTTTATTTGTTTGGAATCGGACAATTAATTCTGGCCACCAATCCACATGATGCCCGAAAAATTATTATAGCCCTTTTAATTATTTCGAGGTGCAAGAAAGGTGGAGAAGGTGCTACACTGCTGAAAAGATCGTTAAAATTTATTGAAAATTATGGAACGCAGCAATGCCAGGAGGAAATTAGTTCCATAATTTTAGATTCTGAATCAATAAATATGGATTCAGGTAAATTAATTAATTAAATGAATGCTTATAATAGTTAGGCAAAGATAAATCTTACATTTTTATGAACAAAAATTGGCAATTTTTTAATTTTGTTTGTGATTTATTTAAATACACACCCTTTTATAGGTTCCACGGAAAATACATTCGACGACGATTCCCCCCTAGATACCGCATCTAGTTATCTGATTCGTTGGGCTGCGTCAATCAAGCTCGAAGTTGACGAGATGATAAAAAAAGAAGAAGGCGACGACATAAATCCTCGAGAATGCGAGCACTTCGCTATAAGGCTGTATAAACAATTAAGGACAATCCCATTGTGGTCTTCCATTACTCAACCCGAGTTCGGCTATGGAAGGATTCCAGCCAGCAGTGCGCCGGTGGAAATTGAATTTAAATCAATTAAAAACGAGGTATTGAAAACCAGATGCCGTATTGACGTGGCTACCGAAAAGTTAATAACTTATTTCGATGGAAGTACGAAATTAATTGATTGCTCTATAAAAAAAGATTTCACTAAAAATGATGGAGAAGTCATGAAACACGACTTGGAAGAAACTCAACCTAGTTTGCTTCGAGACCCCCTTTTCGATATTACCCTAAGTCCGAACAATACAGTATTGAGTAATGTTTCGACAAACATCTTGGACATACCACCTGTAACATGCTTTCTCTGCAAGAACAATATAAAATCTGGAAAAATGATTGAAGATGAGAATGAAGAAATTAAAGTTTGCGAAAATTGTTTTAATAGCTCTCACAATTCGCCCAGAGTAGCTTTAAATGTTTGTGAAAACTGGCGGGGCTTAGGAAAACCCAAACCAAAAAAAAATCGTGCGCTGTATCTTAACAAAGAAAATAGCAATTACACAGACATTTTTTCTGTCAAGTGCAAATCTTTACCAATGCTTAAAAATGGGAACGATAGTACATTGAGCCTCGTCCCTTATGAGAAATCAAATTTTTCTCTAAGCAACACATGTGCTTTTGATAGCATTTTTCAAATTATTTTAGCTGGAGTCTCGGACTCACCTAAAGTATTGAGCTATGTATCACAAAAACAAAAATCTAACGATTTGTTTAATGCAGTGGTTCACGTATGCAAAACAAATATTGACGCTCAAACTTATAGGAGAAGGGCACAAATTATGATGGGATTTTTTAAGAAGGAACCAAAATCAAATCAAATTGAAAATATTGATTGCAGTTGCAATATTATAAGTTTGGTCAACTTTATTTTCAAACCCACACCATCATTTAAAGAAATTTCAATTTGTCCCTCAGGCTGCAATTCTAGAATAACAGAATTTCCAACAATAACAATAACTCCAAAGGAATTAGAAAACTTGCAACATGCAATCGAAGACCATGTTGCAATGTTCGGAACGAAATGTTTGGAGCGCTCATGCGGAAAAAATACTCAAAACACCATTCATGATATTGGTAAATATTAATGATATTCTAACATTATAAATGTTATTATAAATGTTTTAAATATTTTTTATAGGAGATATCGTTCTGATCGGACTGGATATAGACTATCCTATGAAGCTATCAAATATACCCAACAGCTTTAAAAGCCCAAAAAATGAAGATATCCACAATTTAATGGGATTCGTTAATTTCGTTGGTCCACCGGTAACAAGGCGGAGTTTCAGTTCCACATACCATTACAACGCGTTTGCAAAGCGTAACGCACATTGGTCGGTTTATGACGACTTATTAAAAAAGTCGTACAAACCGGAAAAAAATGAAAATGTTAAACCGGAACTATTGGTTTATTATAAAGTATAATTTAAATAAAGTAAAACATTGTTTATTGTTGTTTATATATTTATAGTACCTTATATTCAATTACAATTTTCTTCTGAAATTTGGAGTCAGGGACGGGGGAAACCACAAAAATCTACCATCGCGAGTTTGCAATAAAAAAATGCACTTGGTCGCCACTGTGTCTGCCTCTTTTAATATTTCTCTAATTGCTACCTGCTCAATATTTTACTTAACATTTTACAATTATATTCTTCAGTTTGTTCAATTTGCAAAACACAGACCAGCTATTTCCCATAACATCTTACGGCAGGTGCTAAGATAAGGCTTACCGGGAAAAGGTTAAAAAAGCACTACTGCCGCAAGCATGAGCCAGACCGTGTGGCGACCAATTGATTTTTTTTATTGAAAGTCGCGATCGTAGTTTTTTTTAGTTTCCTCCGCCTCCTTGACTACAAATTTCAGTACAATTTTTTTAAACCTTCACGGATCGCTGAACGCGAGTGAAAATTTTCTGGAATTCTTGCTGGCGCCCGTCTATAATATTTTTACACATATATGTACATCTTTATGTATGTATGTAGATGTACATGGTGTGACGTCAGCAACTGCTAACTTCATATGGAAGGGTAACTTTGAGTTTTTAAAAAATAAAAAAAAATATAAAAAATTGAGCGACAAATTTGATTCTTTCACGAATAATTAACGAATAATAAACGGCAAATTCTGGCGTAAAAAGTTTTTGGAAATGTGAAGGATTTCAGGAGTTGTCCTGCTAACTTGATATCAACTTAGCAGGGCAACTTTGAGTTTTTAAAAAATAAAAAAAAATATAAAAAATTGAGCGACAAATTTGATTCTTTCACGAATAATTAACGAATAATAAACGGCAAATTCTGGCGTAAAAAGTTTTTGGAAATGTGAAGGATTTCAGGAGTTGTCCTGCTAACTTGATATCAACTTAGCAGGGCAACTTTGAGTTTTTAAAAAATAAAAAAAAATATAAAAAATTGAGCGACAAATTTGATTCTTTCACGAATAATTAACGAATAATAAACGGCAAATTCTGGCGTAAAAAGTTTTTGGAAATGTGAAGGATTTCAGGAGTTGTCCTGCTAACTTGATATCAACTTAGCAGGGCAACTTTGAGTTTTTAAAAAATAAAAAAAAATATAAAAAATTGAGCGACAAATTTGATTCTTTCACGAATAATTAACGAATAATAAACGGCAAATTCTGGCGTAAAAAGTTTTTGGAAATGTGAAGGATTTCAGGAGTTGTCCTGCTAACTTGATATCAACTTAGCAGGGCAACTTTGAGTTTTTAAAAAATAAAAAAAAATATAAAAAATTGAGCGACAAATTTGATTCTTTCACGAATAATTAACGAATAATAAACGGCAAATTCTGGCGTAAAAAGTTTTTGGAAATGTGAAGGATTTCAGGAGTTGTCCTGCTAACTTGATATCAACTTAGCAGGACATTAAAAAATTAAGTTAAAAAATTGAACGGCAAATTTTTTTCTTTCACGAATAATTAACGAATAATTAACGGCAAATTATGGTATAGTCAAAAATTTGATTTTCCAAAGTTGCCCTGCTAACTTGATGCACATCAAAAGGACTATATAGGTTTTTGCAATTTTATACACAAACGATCGCCAGACCAACGGGCCGCAATGCAGGCAAAAGGGTGTGGCCTCAGGGGTTAGATAATAGCCACTGACACAAGGGCTTTTTAGGGTAGTCAAATTGGCAGGAGGAGGATGCAGTTGGTGCTGGGAATGCTGATGCGGATGCGAATGGGGGGTGTGGCAGTGGCAGTGGCAATGGACGTGGAGTTGTAGCGCTTGCTCGGTATAAGATACTTTTTATTAGCGCCATCTGTTGGTCGATCATATGTCGAAAGGCGGCTTTGCCAGTGTAGCAAGCGTAGGTCGGCTAGGGCACGAAAGATCGGGTGAGAGAGTAACAGAGGCATTTGTCAACGGTCTCCCCGTTTCCCCCACTTTCACATTGGGTTACCGCCACTTTTCCGGCGTCATCTTCCAGCATTCCATTTTTGGCTGCTGAAGTGTAGTGACTCCTATATTTGGCGACTGGCGACAAAAATTCGAAAAAAAGTAATCGCGAGTGTTCAAAGTGTTGAGAATATAATTTTGCTTATTGGCCACTGAGCCACGAATAGAAAGGTGAGCGTACAGATAGGGAAAAGCATAGGCAGCTTGAACTTATTTATGAATTTCAAAGGCTGCAATTTGTACCGCTCGAAGGCCCGAGGAGAGGCGAGGGGCAGGCAACGAAACGACGCCGGCGCAGCTTCTTGGATTCTTTTAAGCGCCTGGATCTGAATTGTTGGAGGAGGACTTCCCCGTCGCCCCGCTCACCAGAGCTGGGGAAAATATTACTTTTTATATAATTTTATGGGGTTGAAGAATAATTAATTGCCGAATGCATTAGAACGACCTTTGTCCCCTTAGCGAACAGCTCTAGAGAGCATAACTAAGCAGAGATTCGGTAGCAATCGTACGAGCTTTTATGCCAGAGTCGGTGTAGGCGTAGGCTTCGGCAAAGCATTGCGATTAGTTTAATGTAATTCTTTCGGGCGTTTTGAACTCGCCGCCGCAATGCGATCCCGGCCAGAGTGCATTTAATTCGAGCCCCATGCCTCATCGCGACGAGCTATTACAAAGAAAAAGGGAATTTTCGACCCCCATTTGGTTCCAGGGTCAGTGAAGATAATATGGAAAATTAGTGTAAGAAAAAAACAGAAATTTTAAGTTAGGTTAAATTTCTGAAAAATTGCAAGAAAAAAAAAGAATGATGTGAAATGAACTTAGGCATATGTAAAGAGCAATGTGCGGCAAAGAGAAATGTTAATTCGTTGCATTCCGGTGAAAGTTAATGAGAAGATCGATTTAAATAGCGCGGGCCGTATGCGTCTTTTTTTTAGTTCCCCCCCCATTTTCGTAATCTCTTTTAGGGATGTGAATTTCTTCTTTTTTTGCATGTATCATTTTCATCCCAATTTTCAGCTAGCTTCCGAGGAAAGCGCTTTCATCGGTGGAGTTAAGAAAATGGTGAGTGTCGAAGTAATAATTTAAATAATTTCAAGTACAAGAAAGAAAGAACAAGAAATAAAATGAGAAGAAAAAAAATGCCCCAAATTATGAGCCGTTAATGTAAAAGAAAGATCGAAATTCAACCGAACCAACGGCAGAAAACGAAGAGGGAAAGAGAAAGAAAAGAGGAACGCTAATACATAAGGCGTTTGCGCTTAAGGCTATTTATGCTGAGAGCTTTTATGCTTCTCCAATTCCAATTATTATTTTTGTTATTGCAACATGTAAATTTAACTTCAGGCGGCGCGAATAATATTTTTCTCCAACTTGCCAAAAATTGTTTTGCCATCATTTTAATTAAGGCCCGAAATTGAGTCAAAGGGCGTATATTCATTTATCATTGGTATTCTAAGTTTTAATGTTTAATTGTCTATCTACGTTTTCTAGTTTAAGTAATGAATTTATATTTTTCTAGTTTTAAATAAAATTATTATAATGTTTTAAAATGTCGAGTATTGGCCGCAGCTGGCATGCGTTGTGATGTAGGGTAGCACTTGTCGAAGGGGTCGCTCAAGCTATATAGCTTTGAGGATGGGAGCGACCATAGGAAGGGTGGGCAAACTAGAGCCTCCAGAACACCAGGAGTGCTAAAAAGGGCAAGTAAGCCGAAGAGAGTTAAATTTTCCTCAACTTTTATTTATGTGTTGTCTGTATCTCTGTCCCGGTTTAAGCTTGTTGTAGCACGCATTTATTTCTGTTTAAAATTATGCAAAGGCAACCCGAGATCTGAGCAAGACCATCACTCCCGTAGCCGACGAGCCGAAGCCGGAAAAATATCTTGCGTGCGCTCCGATCTCGAGCTAACAACTTGCCTGTGACATTTGTTTTGAGTGTAGCGATTCGTTACATTTATAAATAATATGTTTATCTTTTTATAATTTTGATAAAATTGGCGCCCAACGTTAAGGCCACATACATATAGGATTATCATTTATGATTATCAGTTCATAATTTTAATAAAAATTGGCCAACGTGAAGGCCACATATATGTTCAATGTGACTCACACAGACACACACACAAATAATTGTTAAACTTTTCGTTCAGCCATGGGGTGGGCTAAGACTAGGTTGTGTTTACAGGTAGTCACCAAGCCACGGTTGCTCCAGCTGGTAGGAAGGCATGTCAATTCCCACTCACAGTCGTTCGGAAGCATAGGAACACGGAAGAAGATGACTCAGGTTTGAAGCATCTAGCCGGCCGCAGACGACAACAGAGGAATAGGGAGTAGACAAACTCGTGTATACTCTACACCGTGTAGCCCGAGTCGGTGCATATCACACGCATAGGACTAGCAGGTGCATTTGCTTTCAGAAGCGATCACTTGACCACGGATGATAGGCATAGGCAAAGGGACACAACAAATTTCATAGGGGCTTATTAATTTTGTTATTATTTGCATAGGACTTACTGAGCGTTTATCTTTCAGAAGAGAAACTCAGGCCACGGATATTAGCAGAAGGCATAGACCCAACATTGACGGAAGAGTAGAAGCGTGGGCCGATCGGATAGCAGACAGCGAAGCTTTCGTCTGACCACGGCAACACGCTCTGCAGTGTTGTTGTTATTGCCAAATAGCGATAAACAACGCTCGTCATAATTTTTTTTTCTCGATTCTCTTTTGTGCTTACCGAAACCTTTTGTTTGTATATAAGTGCATTTTAATTACAAGCATTGCTATGCTTGCTGGCCAGACTTTTTGTATTGATTTGTTGATTGTCGATTTTTGATTTGATTTGATTTTCGTTGCGAAACAAAATTTTTATTGCTTGTGTTTATATTTTTCTATATTTCAGGTGTTATCATTGTATTTCCTAAATATTATTATTATTATTAAATTTATTTAATGAAGGGATTTGAAGTGAGGCTTCGATCTATATAGATTCCATAGCGATCTTGAGGTTCGGAACTTGGATAAATTCTTCATTATTTATGTTCAATTCTTTTTTCTTGTATATTAATTTTAGATTAATTTTCTAGCTGGTTTTAGGTATTATATAGGGATATAAGATATTAGGAGTTTCTATTTTGAATCCGTTTCGTTTCGACTGGTAGTCGTCCTGAATTTATTATTCCGCTTCGTTTTTATTTAAAAAAACTAGCCATGGATCCAGAGGCTTCGGGATCCACGAAATGCATGCTCTGCGGAAAGGCTTTGTCGCCTGATCAAGTAAGCCGTGGGAGTTGTGGGCATATATTCCACAAGGAATGCGCAGACGCGTTGGTCAAGAAGCAGGGTAGTTGTCCTGGCTGCGAGGCCAAAGGAAATTCCGCCAAGGCGAAGACTCCAGCTCCGAAAAAGCAAGCGATGAGCAGCATTGATGCGGAAGCGATCAGCGACATTGTAGCGCAACAACTAAAAGCAGTGCAGCATAATTTGTTAACTAAGCTTACGGAACAGATGGGCCAAATAATTCAGGCAAATTTCGCGGCGCAGATGCAGGAGCCGCCAAGGTCAAACGAATCTGTTCATAACTTCGGAACTCAATCAGTAGCAGGGGATATTGAAATCCCAGACAGGCCCACGTCAGCTTTTTCTAGCTCCGATTTAAGTAGTCGTCCGGATAAGGTTGGACAAATTATTAGCAGTTGGAAACTGCGATTCAACGGGTCACCAGACGGATTGAGCGTCGATAAATTTTTGTATCGAGTGGAGGCGCTAACTCGACAAACCCTCAACTCGCGTTTTGATTTAATTTGTGGAAATGCCAGCGTACTGTTCGAGGGACAAGCGCGAGAGTTTTATTGGCGATTTCATAAAGAATCCGATAGTTCCAGGTGGGATTTGCTTACCGAAGCTTTACGAAAGCAGTTCCGAGATATGCGTACGGATGTGGATCTGAGAGAGACAATTCGGGACAGAAAGCAGAGAGAGAGGGAAAGCTTTGACTCCTTTTACGATGCCGTGGTACAGATCACAGACTGTCTAACAGTTCCCATGCCAGAGAAAGATCTGGTAGAAACTCTTCGCCGGAACTTGCGGCCGGAAATAAGGCACGAGCTGTTGAACGTAAGCGTAGACTCAGTCCAAAAGCTTCGAGATATCTGCAGGCGTAGGGAAGGTTTCCTTGAAGATGTGAAGCGTACTTATGGGTATCAGAAACCTGTTCCTTTTCGGAAACAAGTATCTGAACTTGTGCAGGAGTATCTGTCGGATGATGCAGCTGAATTCTCGGACGTCGAGCAGGTAGCAGAGGTAGATGCTCTAGCATTGGTATGCTGGAATTGTAGAAAGGAAGGGCACCGGTATCACGATTGTGAGGAAAGACGGAAAATATTCTGTTACGGTTGCGGTACCCCTAATTCTTACAAGCCGTCCTGCCACAAATGCAAAAAAAACGGGAAGTTGAACACACGACCCCGACAACAGCCGTGTGTTCTCCGAAACAAGCCAGCGAATTCCGATGTCAGTCAGCAATGAATACTAGCTTAGAGGAGGCAGCTACTGATGCAACAGTTTTTTGGCATCAGCAAATACAGCACAGACAATTACCGGACTTATCAATAAACCCAGTTAGAACTCATTCTCGAAATGCAAAAAGAATGAGAGACTTTTGGCGAGCGGCTGAAACGATAAATGCTATCAGATACAAAAACATGGATAGACGGCCGTACGCAGAGATTCAAATTCTAGGCAGATTGGTGCTCGGTCTTTTAGATACTGGTGCATCTATGAGTGCCGTCGGTGGGAATTTGGCCAACCAAATTATTAAACAGGGAATAGCGTTCAAAAGGGTGGCAACTACAGTGAATACAGCCGATGGCCAACAGCAAAAAGTGGTAGGCCGATTAAAGACTCCAATTCAGTATGAGGGAAAGATACATGAGCTTGATTTGCATATTATTCCTTCTCTGAGTCAGGACCTGTATTTGGGTATTGACTTTTGGACCCATTTCGAGCTTTTGCCCCCTGAAATGAGTATAGATGAATTAAGTAGCGATGCCCATGTTTTGTCTGACATCCAGCAGTCTAAATTGCAGTCAGTCATTAGGCAGTTTCCATCTTTTGCGGTTTTAGGTTTGGGAAAAACGAGCATACTTTCTCATTCTATCGATGTTGGAGATGCCAAGCCTGTGAAACAGAGACATTTTCCAGTTTCGCCAGCTGTGGAAAAGTTGCTTTACGAGGAAGTCAACCGTATGATTCAGCTAGGCGTAATTGAGGAATCAGATAGTCCTTGGTCTTCACCCGTCGTTTTGGTGCAGAAGCCAGGAAAGGTACGACTCTGCCTCGATAGCAGGAAGGTAAACGCCGTAACTAAGAAAGATGCGTACCCTTTGCCACAAATTGATGCCATTTTAAGTCGTCTTCCCAAAGCAAATTTTATTTCAAGTCTGGATCTTAAGGACGCCTATTGGCAAATTCCATTAGATCCGCAGTCGCGCGATAAAACCGCGTTCACGATCCCTGGCAAGCCGTTATACCAGTATAAGGTAATGCCTTTCGGTTTAACTAATGCTTCGCAGACGATGACCAGGTTGATGGATAAGGTAATACCCGCAGAACTCAGAAATGAAGTCTTTGTATATCTAGATGATCTCTTGATTGTATCAGATAGTTTTGAGGGTCATCTAAAGGTTTTAGAAACGGTTTCCAGTCGCATAAGGGCCGCTGGATTAACTTTGAATGTGGAGAAGAGCAAATTTTGCATGAAAAGTGTTAAATATTTGGGCCATATTGTGGGCGAGGGAGTAGTTCGAACAGACCCCGAAAAAATATCGGCAATGACGGATTTTCCACTGCCACGATCTTTGAAGGCACTGAGAAGATTTCTCGGAATGGTCGGATGGTATCGGAAATTTATCAGTAATTTTGCAGCTGTATCAGCTCCTTTGACAGACCTTTTAAAGCCTAGGCAGAAGTTTGTAATGACTCCGGAAGGAGAAGAAGCGTTTGCTAAATTAAAGGAAATGCTTTGCTCGGCTCCAGTGCTTCGTAGTCCTGATTTTAGTAAACCATTTTACATACATTGCGATGCTAGCAACTCCGGAGTAGGAGGAGTTTTGGTTCAGAAAGCTGAGAGTGGTGAAGAATGCCCGATAGCCTTTGTATCGAAAAAGTTAAATAAGGCTCAAAAGTCGTACACGGTTAGCGAAAAGGAATGTTTGGCGGCAATTATTTGCATAAAACGTTTTCGAGCGTATGTGGAGGGCCACGACTTTACAGTCATTACGGATCATGCGTCCCTCAAATGGTTGATGTCCCAAACGGATTTGAACTCCAGGCTTGCTCGGTGGGCGTTGAAACTTCAAGGATTCACGTTCAAAATTGAGCATCGAAGTGGTAAGCTGAACGTAGTCCCTGACGCGTTATCCCGAGTCAATGAGGAAGAGATAGCTGCCGTAGATGCGAGTCATGGATTATTAGTTGACTTGGAATCTGCACATTTTCTTGATCCTGACTATGTAGAACTGATCAAAAAGGTTGAGGCTAACGCTAGCAGTCTGCCAGATTTAAAAGTAGCGGACGGATTTCTCTATAGGAAGACAGAGCATTTAACAGGAGATCCTATGCATGACAGTTTTTGTTGGAAACTATGGATTCCGGCGGGCTTGGTGCCCGAAGTTCTTAAAAAGTCTCATGATGATCCTTTAGCGTCACATGGAGGTGTCCATAAAACTCTAGAGAGACTAAGGAGGTATTATTATTGGCCAAGACTGGTGAAGGATGTGAAGGAATATATTCAGGCGTGCGACATCTGTAAGATGACCAAGGCTCCCAATAGCACTTTAAGACCACCTATGGGAGTAGCACCAGAGTCCGCGAGGCCTTTCCAAAAACTTTACGTTGATTTTTTGGGCCCGTATCCTAGGTCGAGAAGTGGAAATGTGGCCATATTTATCGTGCTAGATCACTACAGCAAGTTCGTTTTTCTGAAGGCGGTGAAGAAATTGACAGCGGACGTGGTTGTGAAATATATGCAGGATGATTTATTCCATACTTTTGGGGTCCCAGAGACCATTGTTTCAGATAATGGATCTCAATTTAAATCGGAATTGTTCCAAAAGCTATTGAGGGAGTACAAAATTTCACACATTTTTACCGCCGTTTACTCGCCACAAGCTAATGCATCCGAGAGGGTAAATCGATCGGTGATAGCTGCCATACGATCGTATGTACGCAGCGACCAGAAGGATTGGGACGAGCAGCTAAGCAGCATCTGCTGTGCGCTCAGATCAGCGGTTCACTCTAGTTTAGGCACTTCGCCCTATTATATGATTTTCGGGCAGCATTTCATCTCATCCGGTGCAACGTATAAGGTGTTGAGAGCTCTTAGTTTGCTTGAAGATAGGTCTTTGGCATTCACGAAAGAGGATTCTTTAGAACTTGCTCGCAGCAAAGCATCGGAGATAATGAAAAACCAATTCGAAAAGAATGAAAGAAGATATAATCTGCGATCGAAGGAAGTATCTTTTAGTAAAGGCCAAGAAGTTTATCGAAGGAACTTTAAGCAGAGCAACTTTGCAGCTGGGTACAACGCGAAGTTGGGTCCGTCTTTCATTAAAGCTAGAGTAAGAGATAAGATTGGACAAGTTTACTATGATCTTGAAGATTTGCAGGGGCGTTATGTAGGCCGATTTCACGCCAAGGATATAAAGCAGTAGCCTCGCAAGCTGGTTATCAGTCTTGGAGTGTTGATCCCCAAGCCTGATCTTGCTAGGGGGGTATTTTGTAGCGCTTGCTCGGTATAAGATACTTTTTATTAGCGCCATCTGTTGGTCGATCATATGTCGAAAGGCGGCTTTGCCAGTGTAGCAAGCGTAGGTCGGCTAGGGCACGAAAGATCGGGTGAGAGAGTAACAGAGGCATTTGTCAACGGTCTCCCCGTTTCCCCCACTTTCACATTGGGTTACCGCCACTTTTCCGGCGTCATCTTCCAGCATTCCATTTTTGGCTGCTGAAGTGTAGTGACTCCTATATTTGGCGACTGGCGACAAAAATTCGAAAAAAAGTAATCGCGAGTATTCAAAGTGTTGAGAATATAATTTTGCTTATTGGCCACTGAGCCACGAATAGAAAGGTGAGCGTACAGATAGGGAAAAGCATAGGCAGCTTGAACTTATTCATGAATTTCAAAGGCTGCAATTTGTACCGCTCGAAGGCCCGAGGAGAGGCGAGGGGGCAGGCAACGAAACGACGCCGGCGCAGCTTCTTGGATTCTTTTAAGCGCCTGGATCTGAATTGTTGGAGGAGGACTTCCCCGTCGCCCCGCTCACCAGAGCTGGGGAAAATATTACTTTTTATATAATTTTATGGGGTTGAAGAATAATTAATTGCCGAATGCGGTAGAACGACCTTTGTCCCCTTAGCGAACAGCTCTAGAGAGCATAACTAAGCAGAGAATTCGGTAGCAATCGTACGAGCTTTTATGCCAGAGTCGGTGTAGGCGTAGGCTTCGGCAAAGCATTGCGATTAGTTTAATGTAATTCTTTCGGGCGTTTTGAACTCGCCGCCGCAATGCGATCCCGGCCAAAGTGTATTTAATTCGAGCCCCATGCCTCATCGCGACGAGCTATTACAAAGAAAAAGGGAATTTTCGACCCCCATTTTGTTCCAGTGTCAGTGAAGATAATATGGAAAATTAGTGTAAGAAAAAAACAGAAATTTTAAGTTAGGTTAAATTTCTGAAAAATTGCAAGAAAAAAAAAGAATGATGTGAAATGAACTTAGGCATATGTAAAGAGCAATGTGCGGCAAAGAGAAATGTTAATTCGTTGCATTCCGGTGAAAGTTAATGAGAAGATCGATTTAAATAGCGCGGGCCGTATGCGTCTTTTTTTTAGTTCCCCCCCCATTTTCGTAATCTCTTTTAGGGATGTGAATTTCTTCTTTTTGCATGTATCATTTTCATCCCAATTTTCAGCTAGCTTCCGAGGAAAGCGCTTTCATCGGTGGAGTTGAGAAAATGGTGAGTGTCGAAGTAATAATTTAAATAATTTCAAGTACAAGAAAGAAAGAACAAGAAATAAAATGAGAAGAAAGAAAATGCCCCAAATTATGAGCCGTTAATATAAAAGAAAGATCGAAATTCAACCGAACCAACGGCAGAAAACGAAGAGGGAAAGAGAAAGAAAAGAGGAACGCTAATACATAAGGCGTTTGCGTTTAAGGCTATTTATGCTGAGAGCTTTTATGATTCTCCAATTCCAATTATTATTTTTGTTATTGCAACATGTAAATTTAACTTCAGGCGGCGCGAATAATATTTTTCTCCAACTTGCCAAAAATTGTTTTGCCATCATTTTAATTAAGGCCCGAAATTGAGCCAAAGGGCGTATATTCATTTATCATTGGTATTCTAAGTTTTAATGTTTAATTGTCTATCTACGTTTTCTAGTTTAAGTAATGAATTTATAGTTTTCTAGTTTTAAATAAAATTATTATAATGTTCTAAAATGTCGAGTATTGGCCG
Source organism: Drosophila serrata (assembly GCF_035046125.1). Taxonomy (NCBI): domain Eukaryota; kingdom Metazoa; phylum Arthropoda; class Insecta; order Diptera; family Drosophilidae; genus Drosophila; species Drosophila serrata. Next base: position 1,003,758 of record NW_028256928.1, on the reverse strand, counting down.
CAGCTGGCATGCGTTGTGATGTAGGGTAGCACTTGTCGAAGGGGTCGCTCAAGCTATATAGCTTTGAGGATGGGAGCGACCATAGGAAGGGTGGGCAAACTAGAGCCTCCAGAACACCAGGAGTGCTAAAAAGGGCAAGTAAGCCGAAGAGAGTTAAATTTTCCTCAACTTTTATTTATGTGTTGTCTGTATCTCTGTCCCGGTTTAAGCTTGTTGTAGCACGCATTTATTTCTGTTTAAAATTATGCAAAGGCAACCCGAGATCTGAGCAAGACCATCACTCCCGTAGCCGACGAGCCGAAGCCGGAAAAATATCTTGCGTGCGCTCCGATCTCGAGCTAACAACTTGCCTGTGACATTTGTTTTGAGTGTAGCGATTCGTTACAGAGTGTTGGCTACACCTCAGTGCCATGCCAAAAAAAAAAAAATCAGCTCGGCAGCCGTAATCAGTGCAGCCAATGCAAAAATTGTTCACGAAATGAAAACTAATCGATGGCAGAGCGCGGGGACTGAGGTCACCGCAAAGAACGGGGGCGGTGGACGGTCTTGTTAGCCAAAGTGGGCGTACCCGGGCTTGATGGCCCCTTCCTTTAGGTGTTTTACACGCTGGACGTGCATAAAATTGTGCGCAGCCCGGCGTACGTGGCAGGAGGCAGAAGCGAACGCAGGAACGGAAGCTGAGCTGGAGCCGTCACGGGATTCCCATCACGTATCGCAATTTAAATTAACACTTTGATATTTTTAGCTAAACGTGTCGCGGTTTTCTGCGATCCGCTCCCGAAGAGAGAGAGAGAGAGAGAGAGTGCTGGCATCCGCAGGACTTTTGCCGCCATATAACAGTGCATTTATTATTTTAATTAAGCGTTTAGCGCCGCACAGACGGGACGTGTGAAATTCTCACTCCTATGCGAGACCCATAATCAGTCATTCATGAACTATATTTTCTTTCTCAACCCCATTTTGATGGGGAAAATACATGTGTTTTGTCTGCTTGTGGGAATTGTTTCTCGCACAAAAATCAGAACCAGGATATTTGATGTTCCCCTGCGAATTAGTTTCTATTGTCGGAACTCGGCGCTTTTTGCAACTGCACAACAAGAGCCGGACGAATAGGTGCAGTGAGGCCAAGGAATGCATAATTATGAACAAAGTTCTCATTTATTTTCGCGCTGAATTAATTAAAAGTTCACTTATGCACAGCATTTGCATAAAAATTACATTTTAATTGCGCTTCATTTGCGCAGAGTGCGCCGCGTTGTCTTCGTCTTCGTCATCTTCTTCATCGTCCTCGTCATCATCAGATCCTGCCTTCTGCTCGCCGTTATGAGAAATTACCCCCCCCCCCCACCCCAAGTAGGCAGAGGTGCCGTGGGACGGACTTGGTGCCACGGCGCTGGAGAAGTGCACTCGAGACAGACAAGAACACTTGGAGACCCACTACAAAGCGCACTTGCCAGTCGTAATGAAAAAACACATTTTCCTTGGGAAAAACTCCTCCGATGAGGGGTTAAAAGAAGGTCTCGGATGGGGTTAACAAATAGAAATATTTATTAGGATACAGAGATTTTTTTTGCATGCTTTATTTTCGCTTGTTTTATGATAATAGCAGAAAATGAAACTATCTGAAGGAATCCATAATACCGTCAATTAGAAAGACTAGAAAATACTATAAAGAGTATTTTGTAAAAATAAATGATAGTGAAAATCGGAATTACTTGGGATGGTAAGTAATCTAAAAACGTCATTAATATTTATCGAAAGGGGAAAGCTGATCGAAATCCTTTTAGGCGAAAGGCGTTCGAGCCCTTTGCAAGGACTGTGTAAATGGCGTGTGACAGTAATTTTCAGTTCATCGCATTAAATGTGCCCCTATTAGCTTAACAAGTACCTGACAAATAAGTTAATTCCCGTACGTAAACATCAGCGAACATTAACGCCTCTCCCCGCTTCCCAGCCCGAAATACTTATATGTATGTGATGGAGGACCCCTGCGGAGGGTGCGATGAGCTCGCACCACAGTTAATGGAAAGCTGCCAGACAACACCCCCCGGCATTTCATCAACTTGGTCCAATGCACAGGGCCAACTCAACAGAACGACAGAGAGCTGGCGAAAAAAGTTGGCCGAAATATTCTCAAGTTTCGGCTGGATTTGGTGTGTGTTACCCTGTAGCTCTGTTGGTTTTCCATACCCGGGAAAACGTTAGGGTTAGGGGTATAATGCAGTTGTGGAAATCAGAAGGAAATAATAGTTCATAGTTATCCATGATCTGTAAAGATGATTAATAGGGGATTTTCCAAGTACTTATAATCTGCTTCCACTATCTTCTACTTGTAACATAATAAATAAATTACCAAATAAATTAAACCCTGTGTGTGCTATCACTTTAAACTTATTTACGAATGCATGAGCCTCCTATGCACTAGATAAATACACTTTATCCAGACTCCAAAAAGTAGTCTATGCAGTGCTGGGTATTTAAGGGTCGGGTCGTTTTAACAAAGCCGATTTACTGACATTTTTTGCTCATTTCCGAATACGGGCAACCTGAGGTTTGCTTTAATTTGCCGCTTCTCTATGAAGCCGAGTTCCTTCTCTCCATCCCAGCCAAAGCCATTGTCTTACCGAGCGAAGCAAAACTTTTGCATTTTCTCATTTTCGGAAAATGTGCAAAGGGATTTGTTTTCATGTCTGCTTTTGGTAGCAGTACTCCTGCTGTTCCCATTTTGGCTACGGGGCCCTGGTCCTGGTCCTGATTCTGGTCCTGTTCCACGCATTTGTGCGCTTATGTTGTTGCCTGATATGATTTCTGCCTTTGTCCCCCGGATGCGAATGCGTGTTTCGGGGGTCCTTTGAGATTATTTTTGCGATGCGACGGCACAAAGGACAACAAGCGGGGGCCAGAGCTCTGGCTGCAAATAAATAAAGCCAAATACATCTGTTTTGCCATAAATTGTATGAGCATCTGAGAGAGTGTGTGGGCGAGTACTTTTATGAACAAGTACCAGCCACGAAATGATATCTTGCCTTCGGTTTGCTTTACCAAAAACTTTTCCGTTCGCCCCTGCGGTTTCCCGGCGATAATCTCAAATTATCTTTTGTGTACTCGATATGGGGATTCGGTTCGGGGTCATCGCTGGGATTACCATAATGCCAAACTGTGTACTGAAACAACATTTATAATTATACGCAGTTTTGTCCAAAATAAAGCTCTGCTTCTCTCTTTATTTTGCCGCGTTGGCGGTGTTTCTATTTCTAGAGGAAGAACTTTATGATTCCGATTTCAATGATAAATTCGGGCACACCCATTATGTGTGTGTGTGTGTGTGTGTGTCAGGATATATGCTTGCTACAGCGTCCTTTGTTGTCGAACGTTTCCTTGGTTGCCTGCTGGCGGGGAGCATTTGCCTATTAGACCACGTTTTCGGCTTCCTGTGGCAAATTACATTGTTTTATTTGAATTACGATTTGTCGTGGCCAGAACAGGGTCCTGCCTGCTCCCAGTTTTGCCTCCTCCCCCGCCCCCGCCCACGGACGGCATGTCCTAGACATGAAAGCTGCTTTGGTATAATTTAATTTGTCCCACTCGAAGGGAAATGCGTGTTTATGTGATTGTCCTGGCTGGGAGGTCCCATAATAGGGCCCGCAAGTGAGCGGGGACACTTTGGCATCGTCTTTCACCCTCACGGGATTATGGACTTTAATACGTTATTCGAATTGCATTATTCAGGCTTGCCAAAAGTCAGGGCATGTCAAGGCGCCCATTATAATTGAATAAATCAGATCTGGTCGTAAAAAAAACTCCATCGCATTTTCGCCACGTACGTGCCACGCTCTCAAAAACAATTAACCCTCGGGAGCTGCGAAAGTTGGCAATCCCGGAGCTCAGCTGGACGCCAGAATGCAGCATCCGCGAACTTTGCTTTACTTCGCTCCACACTATCGGGCGGAACTCTTTCCCGGCTTGTTTATTTTGTCCGCGAACATGCTAAAAAGGATCTGAGGACAGGACGGAAATCTCCTCCAGCCAGCACTCCGTGCCACGTGGAATGCGGCGGCACGTGGCGCATTCTTCGTGGAGCGAAACAAGTGTAAATACCGAGATGATGGCTTACTCGGATTTTTCGTGTCCTAGGTAATAAATGAACCGAAGCTGACATCCTCTTCCAGCTTGACCTGAATGCAAGTGGTTCCATGGAACTCTCTTATTTAGGAACCATCTTCTTCATGAACTCTAGGGAAATGTGGGGAAAGTTTTGAGTGGGAGTATCCCACCTTTTTCGAACTTTGAGTACCTTTTTCTATTCCATTGTTAAATCTATTTTATGGGATTATTCTGTTGTAATATATTTTATACTTTATAGAAATGTAATTCCTGCTCTTCTAACCCATTCGACCGAATTCGCTGCAATTTAGTAAGTCTGCATTGTACCACACAAAAAAATACATAATAAAACGCTTATTATGTTCTTCCTGTTGAAATATTGTCATAATAACGTTGTATTCACACCTAAGACAGTATAAAGTAACCCAAACTCAAGCAAACAAATCTCTGGCATATTATTGATCTACTGAGGAGAACAAAAATGTCTGGAAAACTCAACAAAGTTTCGTCGACAATGACTAAAAAGTTCAGTGCAGTTCGCCAAAATAATCAAGTAAAAACTGAAAAGTGATGTGCGAGATCAGGGGCAGGCAGCGAGGTGGATTACGTGTGAAACTGGACCCTGGCAGGACATTAGCACTGCAGGAAAAATCGGATGCCAAGCAGGTGGAAAAACCGAAGGAAAAACTGGTGCGAAGCGACACTCACGTGTGCAAGTGTCTATCTTCTTTGTTGGAAGACATATGCTCGGCACTTAGAAGCACCTCAACCCCACCCGGACCACCCGACCCACCTGGCATCGTTTTTCCAGCTTTCGGGCAAAAGCAAACGCTTTTCCTGCATTAGTTTTTGCACAACTCACCGCGTTTTTGTAGCTCTCGGCTCTCAGCTTTGCCGCTCCTTTTGGCCTTTTACACTATGCTTCGGGCCAATTGCGCCGTACGTATGTGAATGGTTTTGTGGTAAATGTTTTCCAATTCCTTTTCGGGCGGTTCACAGCCGCCGCCGAAAAGTACACAAATTTAGCGTTTTATTTGCACCTGCTTCGGCCGCCTCTCAATGCGGTGCCAAGGTGTTTCTAAGTGCCGACAATTCGGCTTGGAAAGGCGGAAATAGAGCTTATTATGTGGCCCACTCCAGGAGCCAGTAGCTCTTCGACCAAGCCAAAGGCTGTGGTCCTTGTCCGACGCATTCACTTCGCCAGAATCGCTCATTTCGCAGTTCGCAGCTGGCTTTGAATCGAGATTGAATGGAATCGGAGGAAGTGCCATAGAATTTAGCCAGAATGGGTACCTCGTTTACCACATACTCACAAGAGTCATTTTCATTTGTTCCCCCCTCCGTTCCAGCGCTTTGATTGGATGTGGCCCAGAACATTTTGGCCCATTTTCTTGCTGCTATTTATGTAAGTGTGAGGAAAGGAGAAAAAGATGAATGAGATGTTCCGCTTTATAATCCTTAAAGCCATTTAGCTTTTAAACTACAATTAAATGTTAAATGGCTTAATCAACTAAATATAATGTTAAAATGTTTAGTACCTTAAAAGCTGCTCTGCCAGTTTTAATAAATGTTAAATTCTCCTAAAGCAAATTATCAATTATTCTCATGAAAATGGAATCTAAATTCAACAGAAACATCGTTTAATTAGAACTATTTGATTACCGAATAAGAGTGAGTCAAAATAATTGGTTGAATTCAAATAAGCAATTCCAAGCCAAAGGCAATGAGGCGAGCAGAACTAGAGGAGAATGGCAAACAGAAATGGTAAATGGTAAATAAAAGGAGTGCGCATCAATGCATTCAATAAAAATAAATTGATTTCGAATGGAAAACGCAGGAATGGCAATGGCGGAAGTGCACCAGGTGAGCTTGCATTCGAGTGTACAAAATTATATTGTGCCCTCTTAAAGAAGCGGGGAAACAGTGACCCAATCCAAATACTTGAATTGCTCTCAAGGAATCCTTACCGAGCTGAAATATTTTTCTGATTTAATCCTAGCTAAGATATGTAAAGGCCAATCAGCTGCATTAGGTTGCCTTCGGCCACAGAGAATAAATATTATTGCAAGACTAACCGCAGTTATTGCTCCCGGAGCCGAGCCAAAGGCTTGGCTAAACAATTCAAATTATGATGTGAACAATGCGGAAATGCAGCAATAAAGCTAGTTGTTCTACACATTTGTTGGTCGGTCAAACGAGCAATTCTGTTAAATTAAAACCTCAGCCTCAAAAACAGAGACAGGGTGTGGCCGGATGAGAAACATGTTGCCGGCCACCAGGCTGAGTGAAAAGTTCATAAATTCTATGCGTGCGTGCTGCTAAAATGGTCTGAACTTTTGTCAGAGACGCCAGAAGGGAGGAGGGATCAGGCCCGAGTGGGGTATAATTCCTTGTCCAAAAAGGACATGTGCTGAGTGCTCGCACAGGGTTGAGTTGCGGCCTCCTTCGTCCGTCCGCAACTGTCACTTGGTGCTCAATGGCACAACCGGGTTGCAAGGATTGGGCCCACAATGATATTTCGCATTTCAAAATTTCAGCAGCAACATGGCAACAACACCAGGAATGTTCACATCGACGAATGTAATTGACATTTCTTTAAGCGTTCGCTTGTTCATATCTAGAAAATATCCCAAGACCAGAGGCAAGACAAGAACTTCTCGACTATCCTCGTTCTCGGCCCAAGCTGTTCGAATACGTGTCTTTAGATGGAACCAAATAAGTCCCGAAACACGTAGCCGAACCGATGTCACCTTATCTGCAGCCGCATATAAAGTGTGTCTTCAGGAGCTAAAGATTACCCTAATAAAGTGACCTCTGATAATCCTAACTCAGATGCTTCGCTGCCCGGATTCCTGACCCAACATCAACCCCATAAAATCATAAAAATGAAGTCGGAGAGTAAAAAAAAAGAAAGTAGTGAAGACGACCGGGAAACGGGCCGAATCCAAATCGAAAAAGTTTCAGCTTAGGCTCGGCATTAAAAACTTGGCAGCTTGTTAAGCCCAGCAAAAGGGGACCGGGACCAGGGGGCAGGGGATTGTAGTTCGCAGTGCTGGGGGCCAAATTAAATCCGCAAACTGTAGACAAAATGCAATAAAATAAATTGCAACAATATCCGCAAAAACCAAGGCGGAGAGCGGGGCCTAACAAAGTAAAAGTTCCTTATAAATGATGCTGCTGTATTTGGAGTGAACATAATATAAATTTTCACCGAGCTGAGAAGGAGCCAAATGAAAGGTGACAGCTGGGATGTGGGGAAATGGGCTCCTGCCACGGCTGCAGCTACACGGCTATGGCTAAACAATAGTTCAGCAAAAAATAAGTTGAAAACGAGTGAGAAAAACTTAAGTGCCCGTTAAATTTCCCAGCGGACTAATGATAAAAGTTACGCGACTCTAGCCGCACCTTCGGCCCCCACGGTTTTCCGCCCATTTTCCTACCTTCCCGGGATTGCGTTTCCCCGGCATGTTGGATTTGTTTGCTCTTTAACCCTTTCCATTCGGAGCTTGTTCATTGTTTTTTTTTTCGTCCCTCTTGGCCAGCTTTCTTTTTTGCTGCTTTTCCTCCTTGGCTGGAGTAGCGGTAAATACATTGCGGCATTCAAGTTAATTTACCACAAGAAAGGAGGCAGCAAGGAGTCGCAGCAGAAAAGCGAGAGGAGCGTGGGGAGCAGTCTCGGAAAGGGCTGAAAAAATGCAATGAAAATTATGTTGAACCAGGCCAAGGGATCGTAATTAGTTTACTGCCATTTAACTTGCTACATTAGTTGCAATTACGTAGTAAATATTGCTCATTTATTGCGCAATTTATTTGCGTTTTTTAAACTGTCGGCCAGGGATTTTTTCCCCCAGCAAAAAATAACCGAGTGAAGGGCAAGCTGTCAGTTAGACAATATTTTTGATGAAGTGTCTTTAATACTATCTTATAATTTGGTAAGTTCTAAAGTTTAAATACATTATAGGATCAGTCTGCTTTAAAAAAAACATTAAATTATTCAAGTGACATGATAACCACAAGTGTGACTTTGTGAGATTGAAAGGCTTAACCGATGAGCCCTTAATGCCCTTAAGCTCTAAGTAGATTTAACACTTCATGCTAAACACTTTAAATGACACTAGAAAAATCTTGAAAAAACATGCGAGTACTTCAAGTACTTTACAGAATTTAATTGATGCAAATTGTTGTTCGGGATTTCATTTAAATATTTTACTTTCGTGGCTGTTGACACTGAGTGCGTGCGTGCGTTTCGATTTGTGTTTGTTATGTGCTTTGCATAATTTAACACTTTGCCTTAAAAACAATCAAATTGTCAAGTGTCAAAAGTTCGTGTCAGGCCAAGCGGAGTTTTCCCGCTCATCCTGGGCTCTGTATGCGCCGTCATGTAAATGTAAATAAAAATGCATTAAAAATGTAGCTGTAATTTACACACTCACACTTTACCGGGGAGGTGAAACAGGACCGCCCGAATGGGGGTAAAAGGGATAACGGGGGAAACCGTAAGTGGGTGCTTGTGTGCAATATTTTGCATTTGCCTGCCAGTTTTTCCGGTTTGCTCTGACCACAAAGTGTTGGCCATTAAGCGAGAGCGCACTCTGGCCCACTCACATGGCCGTTTATGCTTTGAAAGTTTAATCGAAAATCAAAGTAGAAAGTGCAACTGGGAAATCAATAAAAAAGTGGACTTTTTCTGTTATTCAACAATAGGATAATACATTTGAATTGAAGTCCTGCAATAATTGTAGTTTATTTGTCCGCTCAAAGTACTTAAAGATGACAAAAGAAAACAATTTTCCTCATTTACCCTGTTTTTAAAAATATGCCAAGTCATTGGCGACTCTTCGCAAAGTGCAACGCATGAACCTGACTTCGGACAGTGAGGCTGACCAGCAGACAGGAGGGCTGACGCGTGTTAATTTGAATAAATTATTAAAGCACGTGATGAGCGCGACCTTTCAACCAATTGAGGCCACCGCCCCCCCCGCAAACCGATCCCAATTGGAGGGGCCCCCGTCTTTTCCACCCACTCCCCGAATGCCATGTGCAATTAAGTACGAAAAAACCAATCAAACTGGGAATAAATTGCGCCATAGTTGCAGCTGCAGCCGCACTGAAACCAGGGTTGCCATACGGCGCCGATTTCAGACACTTTTTTTAACGCAAAGCCAGCATTTTGCAAGTGGGGGCGTTCGGTTTTTTGCACTCGCCCAGGGGTTCCCCTTTTTATTGTGGCCGCTGGGCGAAAATTGTTTGCATTGCATTCTCTGCTGATGCATGCGAATTGAGAAATATTTGCAATTTAGCAAAATACACCCGGAAGCGAGTCCGGATTGAAGCTTGAGTTGCGCTGCCGCTTGCCGCATTTCACTTTTTGCAATTTCGATTTCGTATTCATATTTGTGTGTTTGGCTTTTTCCAATCGTATTTGGACTCAGCTTTCAACACGCCCGAAGTGCGTGCGGAATGACGGCAATTAAGGTTATATGCAGGTTTGATATATGCGTTTTGCAGTCGATTCTCTCAGGTGGAAAAGAAAGAATTTTCATTTATTGTAAATATTTTTCTAGTAAAATGATACGTTTCGAAACTGAGAGCATTCAAAAAATGGTAAAATGAAATACCTTAAAGTTAATAGATCTAGGGAAAATTCTGTTCAATCACAATCTGAATTTTAACAAGTGTGATTTTATACTAGTGTGTTGTATACTAGTTTTAAAAATCAATACGACATATGAAATAAACAAATATCAACAATACGGCAGTTAATGCATTAAAAGCTTCTGACTTAAGTTATTATATCCTGGAAAGGTATAAAAATAATATAGAATATGAATAAAATATAGGGAAAATATTAAAAACAGAAGCTGCTTTTCGAGGCGATAATATGTAGCCATGTTCATACAAAGCTTATTGATGAAATTCAGTTTATAAGAAAATATTAATTTTAAAATGGTATAAAATAATAATATATATAATAATATAGTAATATATAATAATAGTAATAATAATAATAGAAATAGTTAGTAAAATAGGGCGGGAAGTATATACATATATGTAGTTATATAAAGTTGTATATAGTCTCGCTTGCATTTAGTTTTTCCTATTCACAAATTGCCTAGAAATATAAGACCAAAAAAACGGCGTTTTGTCCAAATGTCAAAATGGACAGCCACAAGAGAGGATCGTATCTCTTAAGTTGCTCACTCTTAAGTTCAACTTTGCAGGGTGCGAACAAACGATGCAGTAGAAGAAAAAAATTTGCTTGCGAACCCCCAGAAAATCAAGCATAAAAGAAAAAAGCTAATAGTGTTGTTTCACTCACCCCTTCACATTGCTGTTGCAGCCGATCCACAAACGGCGAATTAGGCGGCGAAGCTTACCCACACACATATCCAAATAAAAGCCTTATTTGCAGAGGTACTGGCACAAACTTCTACATGTACCTTAACCGCTTAGAAATGCCGGACCTTTTTACATTTGTCGCACTGTGCAGTTTTAACAAAATTCGCCATGCAAAACGCACTGATCTTGGCAATGTACCTACACATACGCACACACACACACGGTTTGGCTAAGAAAACGAAAACACGACAGCTTCCCGGCTGCCCCCACTTTGCATACACGATTCACTGTGGGGGCTCGCTGTTTTCCCGCACTTTTCACACCTGCCACTGGTTTTCCAAGGTTGTTTTCCGTCGTCCTGGCCCTTTGACCACCGCGGTAATCTTCTGCACAGAGAACTTTTCGTTTTTTCGCGTTGTCTTTTCTGCTTCATTTCGCCAGGTGTGGGAGTTGGAGCGATACATCGATCATCCTGAAAGGAAAGTAAACATCGATGCGATGTTTTCAACTTGAAGCTCAACATCGATATATCGATATTGGCAAGTGCAACGTATGAATGTATTTGTTAATCGGATGCAACGACTATCGATGTTTGTAACTGATTTCACGCGACTATCGGGAGAGGCGGAGTTAATGAGTGATGTTGTCGAGAGAGGAGCCATGGCGATGTTGGCGAGAGATTGCCACTCTCAGAGTGGCCACGGCCATATTGGAAATATCAGCTGCACGTTCTTTAATTACTTCCGCTTTTGAGCTTGACGGAAGGAACCATTTTGTGCCTATTTGGTGATCGCTAGCTTGTTCCTCATTTTTCTAATTGGTGTAAATGAAAATAAATAGTTTATAAATAAAAGAATTAATAATAAATAATTAATAAATAATAGATTTAATAACAAATAAATACATTTTAACATATTATAAAATTTAAAATATGCTATTTTGGTTTATAAAAAATATTAATCTTTTTTATTAATTCAAGATATTACAATTTTAGTGAAAAGATTGATCTGACATGTATATAAGCCAGATTGGGCTACTATATAATATTGCTGTCGTAGCAGAAATCTCAACATTTTAAAAAAATATTATAACTTTAATAGTTTTCAATAGACTTTTATATAATTTTCTATATTACCATTTAATATTATTCTGTGAGTGAATCTAAAATATACATTTTTCTGGTGCTACACAAACTGCCAATCAGGAGGTGGTCCGCTCAAATCAATCGTCGGGCGCAGTGATGCAGCAGAGGATAGAATAAAGTATAAATACAATTTGTATGCTTGATGTAATTTCATTTCCACTTATCTTGGTATTTTCTCTGCATTTTGCTTCATGCGATTGATTTATCGCACAGAAAATAATAGGCAGCCAATGTCTGTGCATCCTGCGAAAGGACTCGCCGCTCGCTCGCTCGTCCGCCTTCCCATCCGGTATCCCTGAGCTGAGCCGGGCTCAGTTTATATTCAAATGCTTACGCTTAAATGTCAATAATACGTGAAATTGAACTGCCAATTCAATCTTCGCAACTACTCCGTTCGCTCCTCCACTTCTCGAGCGAAATCATTTCCATATAAGCGTTTTCCCATCTTCCTATTTATATATGTGTATTTCTATTCTTTCCGTTTACCATTTTTGTTATTTTTTTTCATTCTCCTTTGTATTTTGAAGCACAAATTCTTTCTGTTCATATGTGGAAAAACTATTTGCAAAAGTCTCAAGTGTGCTCGCTTCCCGGCGACGGCACAGGAGCTGCCAGAGTGTTGGGCCCTGGATTTACGGGAGACTCCTGGGGTGGCGGTGGGGCAGGCGTTGGACCCTTTTAAACGACGCCTGCAAATTGTACGCAGATCGCATTACACTTGCTCCAGCGGACGGCATGTGCAACTGCCGACTGCCGGCTGCCTCTGCGGATTGCTTCACATTCGGATGCACTTCCTCCCCACCGTCCCAGGGTTCGTTCGAAAAAATTGAAAGATTTATTTCTTAGTTCTTTGCGATTACATTTCCACCGAGCTAATGTGTTCCGATCCAACGGCTACGTCGTGGCAGTTTGTCAACTGTCATTGCATCAGACAGTGAATGGCGGACCGGCGACGGAGACCTGGGTATTGAGTCCCGAATACGGGGGTATCGAGGTATCCGGGTATCCGGCATCAGGGCATCGGGGTCCCGGATCGGGGGAGACTTGTCGCATTTTGTTGACAACTACATTGCAAATACGGCAAAGTAATCAGCATTGTGTAAATAACAAGTTATGTGTCTGCGAGTGCAGCTGACAAAGCGAGTGGTAAGCGATATGCAATCAGGCAAAAATAAATCGCTGAAAGTGCTTCTAAGACGATAGCATTGAATATGGGGTTTAGGAAAATAGTAGAATCGTGAATATGTTATTATCCACGCATTGTTGCGTGTTTTTCCCCGCGCACCGGAAATAATTGAATATTGACTAAGGTCAGCAGGTAAGCGCCTTAACTTAAAAGGCAAAAAAATGGAACGTAAAAACAGCTGCATCTATGAGTTTGGTTTTTGGTTCTCAATGGGCACTTGACGGACTTCGCAGCGAGGAAAAGCCACCGATAAGAGGTGAAAATAGTTGGGAAAACTTGGTCAACTGGCCAGTTAGCCGCGAGTTTTCCCAACGAGAGGTCGGTCGCTGTTCAGAAATAATAAAGTATTCGGTTAGTGATTTTGAAAAGCCAAAAATCTACTTATTAAGAAGTCAGAAGCTTAATAAGTTGTGAAGGAATCATTTCCGACCCCTCAAATCATATAGTATATTACTGATCAAAATTATCAGCTGAATCGATCTAGCCATAATAGATCAAAAAATAAAATTTCTCAAATTTTTCAAAATTTGAACATTTTAGAAGGGGTTACATCATTAAAATTGTCAAAAATTAGCAAAAATTTGAATTTTGTTAAATGTTAAATTTAGTATGCAGATTTATTAACCTAACAAAAACTAACATAGGAACACTTTCCCTTTTTGGTTTAGTTATGAGTTATTTAAGATTTGGTTTTTCAAACAAATGTTCATATAATATTATCGATTCAAATAGTGCAAATATTTCATCGATTTAGGCTTCAATATTATAATTTAAGGATATATAAGCTTCAGCTCCCCGAAGTCAGTTTCCTTTATTGTTATGAAAGATTTTAAACCAACTGTTTTCTAAACAAAAATGTAGACTTAAAATTTTTCATAAAATCTTCCAACTAACTCGTGTTTTTTATGAAACAGACTTTTGTATAACTATAAGGTTGAGTACAGCTGAAATCCCCAAGAATTGAGGCTCGTCTCGGTGGCGCCAGGGAAAGCGGAAAATCAATTATTTTGATCGATTGCTTTTAAAAGATTCAAAGAGAGAACAAAAACACCTTTGAGCTTTTAAAACGCGTATTAGTTCAGGCAACGACCCAATTCAAGGTCTCCATAGGGCTTCCCAAGGCTCATGTTGCTTACGTTTTGTTTCCAATTACCCATTCCACAGGTCTACTCACAATGGAAGACTGACCATGAATGTAATTTGTTCGTAAAGATAAGAAAAAGCTGACTAAATTATCTTTGGAGAACGAGGCTTTTAAAATGGACCAAAGTGAAGCATCTGCTGCTGCCCCTGTGGCGTCACCAGTCGCCTCTACGCCAGTGGCTCCAGTTGCTCCTCCTGTTGCTGCTGCTCCAGTCGCCGCTGCTTTAGTCACCGCTGCATCAGTGGCCGCTGCTCCAATTGCCGCTGCTCCGGTTCCTGCAGCTCCAACCGCCGCTGCTTCTGTAGCCGCTGCTCCAGTCGCTGGTGCTCCAGTCGCTGCTGCTCCTGCCGCCGCTGCTACTGCCGCCGCTGCTCCAGTTGCCGCTGCTCCAGTTGCCGCTGCTCCTGCCACTGCTCCTGCCGCTGCTGCTCCAGTCGCCGCTCCTCCAGTCGCTGGTGCTCCAGTCGCCGCTGCTCCTGCCGCCGCTGCTACTGCCGCCGCTGCTCCAGTTGCCGCTGCTCCAGTTGCCGCTGCTCCTGCCCCTGCTCCTGCCGCTGCTGCTCCAGTCGCCGCTCCTCCAGTCGCTGGTGCTCCAGTCGCTGCTGCTCCTGCCGCCGCTGCTACTGCCGCCGCTGCTCCAGTCGCCGCTCCTCCAGTCGCCGCTCCTGCAGTCGTTGCTCCTCCAGTCGCCGCTGCTCCAGTCGCCGCTGCTCCAGTCGCTGCTGCTCCAGTCGCTGCTGCTCCAGTTGCCGCAGCTCCTGCCGCTGCTCCTTCCGCTGCTCCTCCAGTCGTTGCTGCTCCAGTTGTCACTGCTCCAGTTGCCGCTGCTCCTGCCGCTGCTCCTGCCGCTGCTGCTCCTGCCGCTGCTGCTCCTGCCGCTGCTGCTCCAGCCGCTGCTGCTCCTGCCGCCGCTGCTCCTGCCGCTGCTGCTCCTGCCGCTGCTGCTCCTGCCGCTGCTGCTCCTGCCGCTGCTGCTCCTGCCGCCGCTGCTCCTGCCGCTGCTGCTCCTGCCACCGCTGCTCCAGTTGCCGCTGCTCCAGTTGACGCTGCTCCTTCCGCTGCTCCAGTTCCAGCTGCTCCAGTTGCCGCTGCTCCTTCCGCTGCTCCTGCCGCTGCTGCTCCTGCCGCTGCTGCTCCTGCCGCTGCTGCTCCAGTCGCTGCTGCTCCTGCCGCCGCTGCTCCAGTTGCAGCTGCTCCAGTTGCCGCTGCTCCTGCCGCTGCTCCTGCCGCCGCTGCTCCTGCCGCTGCTGCTCCTGCCACCGCTGCTCCAGTTGCCGCTGCTCCAGTTGACGCTGCTCCTTCCGCTGCTCCTGCCGCTGCTGCTCCTGTCGCTGCTGCTCCTGTCGCTGCTGCTCCTGCCGCTGCTGCTCCTGCCGCTGCTGCTCCTGCCGCCGCTGCTCCAGTCGCTGCTGCTCCTGCCGCCGCTGCTCCTGTTGCTGCTGCTCCAGTTGCTGCTCCTGTTTCTGCTGAACAAGTGGTCGCTGCTCCAGTCGCTGCTGTTCCTGCCGTCACTGCTCCAGTTACCGCTGCTCCTGTTGCCGCACCTCCTGTAGCTAGTCCTCCTGTCGAAGCACCGGCACCTGCACCTGCACCTGCACCTGACACTGATGTTGCCCTTCCCGCGGATCCAGTTCCTTCTGATTCCACACTACCCGCTGCTGCTGCTCCACTTGACAGTCCTCCCGTCGCCACAGCTCCAATCACTGGAGATCCCTCAACTCCTGCCCCAGAAACTTTACAAGCTACTGTCTCTGTCGAGACACCGCCCACTGTTGAAGCAACACCTGCTGCTGCCACTTCCGTCAATGAAGTAACGGCTCTATCTGAGACCGCTCCTCCAGCTGTCTTAGACCCAGCTCCAACGGCAACGGATGCCAATTTGGAGACTAATCCGCCCGTTTCAAGCGAAACCTCTGCACCACCAGTTGATGTCGTGGATGCTCCTCCTGTCAACGCGGAAGCAGAAACAGTATCCGTGCCTCCTGGCGAACCCATAGTTGAACCAGTTACGGAGGCTAAAGTTCCCGATCCGGTGGTTGCTCCAAAGGAAGATGTTGCTCCGCCGGAAGCAGTAGTTCCAGCACCAATATCCGAAGAACTCACTGCCACACCACCAGTTCCGGATACCGTTGAAGCCACCTCTGTTGAGGGACCCACAGCGGTTCCAGAAACTGTTCCAGAACCAATTCCTACCGCTGCAGAGGTCCCACATAGCGAGACTCCAGTTCCTGAGCCAACTGCAGAGACTTCCGCTCCAGTGGAGGAGATCATTCCAGAACCCGCTGCAGTCGACGCTACCGCGGGTAATCCGGAACCTGTTATCGAGGTAGCAGCAGCTGAACCTGTTGTTGAGGAAGTTGTTGCTACGCCGGCTCCAGCTGAGGATCCACCTAATCTAAGCCCTGAAGAGCCAGTGACTGTAGACGAAGCGCCAGTACCTGTTCCTGAAGAAACTCCCATCCCCGATCCAGTCATAGCTGCCGAAACCACACCTGAAGCAATAGCGACAGAAGCCCAAGATGTTTCTGCCACTGCTGATATTTCCGGCCAAGAGGCTACAGCTGCAGCTTCCGAGGAGGCAGTGATAACAGCTCCAGAAACAGATCCTAATGTAGAACCAACTCCTGCGGCAGAAGAAGCTGTTGCAGCAAGTGCACCTGCTCCGGAAGCAGAGCCTCCAGCTGCTGATCCAAATATAGGAACTGAAGTAATGGCTGGGGAACCCATTCCAGCTGCAGAAAGCATTAATGCACCAGAAACTCCAGCCATTATTGCTGAAGATCCTCCCCAAATTGTAACGGGTGCCGAGCCGGCAGAATCTGTTCCAGAAGCAGTTTCTGCCGTAGAGGTTCCTTCAGATGAACTTGCAGATCGATCAGCGGATCCAAACTCCGTTCCTGTGGCAAAGATAACACCTTTGTTGAGGGATCTCCAAACCACCGATGTCTCCCTCCTGGCCATTGCAGCCACCTTGGATGCCATTGGAGAGAAGCTGAAGGATCAAAAGGCTCGCAATCAGCAAGTAATGGACAGGCTATGCGAAATTGAGAAAATACTGGGTCCACCGAAAACGAATTAGATTAAACTGGGTTACATATGTTTTATTCAGCTTCCTAGAAATGCTACCATATTACTGAATAAATAAATGATAAAAGTACGTAAATTGCTTTCCTTAATTTCCCGATGAGTTATAAGAAGAGAGATGAAAATACCTATTTAAAATAAACTCAAAGCTTCTTCGAAATATATATAAGTGTACCTTGCGGTGCATGATAAATGACTCTTTGGAAAATTCATGAAACCCAAATAAATCTACCACTCACAATTTTTGGGCACATTTGCACAACATGGCTCTTTTGAACTCCCTGGCCGCAGAAGCTAATTTGCCAGCAAGGCGAAAATTTCCACGACACAAATTAGCATTCCAAAAAAGGAAAAAAGGCAGACAAAAACGACGCAGAGCTTGTGAGGTGAAAATGAATGAATTATTCCCCCCCTCTAATTCACTAGCCTTGCGTCAGCGGGAAAACAATAAATTTGTATTAACGGGAGAACTGGTGACTCTCGATAATTGAGAATTTATCAATGAATAATTTAATAGCAGCTGGCTCAGATGAAATTTCCACCCCTCTTAGAATCCATTTAAGACTGAGTCCCGAGGATTCAGTATTCACTTTGAACAAAGGATTGGGACCGTGTTCGCATCCAAAGTCAAACGAGAGCCATAAAATGGAAACTTTTATTGCGGCAAACTGAAATTTGTGTTTATGGGGCAAGTAAGTCCGGGTAAGTCAAACACCTACGGCGATTATTCTAATCATTTGCATTGTTTCGGGCCTATCTCCCAGAGTTCTCCCGCAATCGGACGGCAGTAACATGTTCGACAGTTCAATCTAAATCTATAGGCCACTCGCACACGCAGTACACACAAAAAACCGAAAAAGCCGGGCCGAAAACCCAAATTCCCATTTGACCGTTTTGTCTGGAAACAATAAAATGACCTCTCGCATACATAGCCGGACTCTCGTTCACATGCGGATCCCATAAATGTTGCAAATGGAGCAACAGAGTGGAGTTGTCATGCCGAGGATGCGATGTCTGCTCCACAGGACCAAAACAACAGAGGAGCAGCAGCAGCAGCAGAGGCAACAAAAAACGAGTTTCCTTTTTTAGACTTTTTGGCACTTTTGGGGCCTGGCCTGGCCGGTCTCCTGCGACTGAGATGAAGGTTACACAACCTAACCGCGTTAATGCCCAGCACACAGAGCAACTCGGGCCGGAGTCGGGTAATTGTTGCCTGGAGGATTTGCAAAAAGATTTTCACTGTCATTTGAACTGCGTTTAAGGCTTCATTTACTGCTCCACCCACCCCAACTGCCATAAATGCCATTTACCCTGCTTAAATTGAAATGATCCCAGCTGCTATTTGATACGGAATGTTATTCCAAAACTGTTTCATAATTGGCATAGTTATCTTTGATCCAAGATGAACTCTATTAAATTCCATAGATGCCTTCAGTAGCACACTCAGGTAAATTATTGTTTCTCCTTTAAGGTGTTTGCAGGGGCTTAAATCATTTGGGATGTAAGTCTAATTTAGAGGGATTTACTTTTCTTGAATGTATGTAACTTTCAAGTACGTTTTTTCGAGTGCAGGGACCAACACTTCAGTTCAGAAGTTTGCTGTCGGTAACAGGGACAGTCGTTGACATTACCCAACTCCCTTTTGGGCTTGGGGGGTGGGACTCCAGAGAGTGCCAAATCAATCAGACGGCAATGCATAAATGACACAGTCAGGTCCTGGCTTATAGTACTCCCTCATATGCGACATTGTCCAGCTGTCATACACGACCATTGCGGCTAATGCGGTACGTCTCTTGTTGCTGCCCCATGTCCTTCACCTCCTCCATCCTGTATCCTGCATCCTGCTCATCCCCCAACTGGAGTAGCATTAGAATTATTCCTGTTTGAGCCCCAGAACCCCCCCCTGCCAGCCTGACATTAGCCAGACACCATGAATGCACCAAACTCCTGACAATGATGATGGTCCAGTGCTTGACTGGCTATAAATTTTGAATTAATTGGTGACTGCTGAACAGCTCGTCCTGAAATTTATGTTTTTCCAGACCGCCAGGCCTGTTCCTGGCCAGGGATTCAGGGAATCCTGGCTGTGATTTTCGGCAGTTATTAACGGCTCTCGCTGGCAGGCAATTTGTTTTCCTGAAATCAGTGAAGTTAAAGTAAAGCCATGAGCATTTTTCATTATTGTATTTAAACAAGAAAGAAAACTTACTTCGAAAAGTTGAAGTTTATTGAAAGTTTGAAATTGAATGAATAAAAATATTTAAATTCTGTTAATAGATATTTTTATATGACAGTTTTTGAGACAATTCATAGTTTGAAAATCTCATAACTAAGCCAAAATTGCATTAATTTGAATTCGGAAAGCGTTCCTATGTTAGTTTTTAATAGCTTAATAAATCTGCATACTAAATTTACCAATTAAAAAAATTCTAATTTTTTTCAATTTTTGACAATTTTCATGATGTAACCCCTTATGAAATTTTGCAATTTTGAAAAAAATTGTAAAAAATTTATTTTTTGACCGGCCATGGCTAAATAGATTCGCCTGTTGACTATGATCAAGAATATATATGATTTATAGGGTCGGAAACGACTCCTTCACTTTGTTAGAAGCTTCTGACTAAAATAATAATGCCCTGCAAAGTTATAAAGAATTACATTTAGACTATGTCTACACAAAAGCGAAATACATCTTTGAATAATACTTGATCTTTAAGAATTTGATAACCTTTAGCTGCTTATTCCTTACCATTTCCTCTCAATGCTTAATGAAAACAATAGAGTCGAAGAAAAGCTTTTGTTTTCACTCCTTAACTAAATCGCTCTGTCTCTGCTTCGTCTCAATCTATGCAGTTTTTATTAAGCTCTGGCGCCCAGGAGTATCTGTTTTCGATTTTAATTTGATTGTCCTTTGTAGTCGGAGCAAGCGTTTGTCCGACTTAATCGCATTAGTTCAGGCCACCCCATTTAAGCAGGCGCATTCTTAGCCCATTTTTTATCAGCTCCTTTGAGTAATTTTTTTAATTTTTTCCTTTTTTTTTGCCCAACCTTCAACAACTGTGATTAATGACTTTAGAGAGAAAAGTGAAAGGTGTGCAAAAGGCGAGGAGAAATTCATTTCCAAGGGTCTTGCATGATTGAGTTCTATTGAGTGAACTGCACAGCTAAGCTGGAAATTTTTCTTCATTCCAAGTGGCAGGGGTAATTCGTACTATTGTTTTTATATAGTTGAAAAAGAAGCCGAATTGCAATACGTAATTGCAACTCATATATGCCTGGGAATGAAATCGAACTTATTAGACAGGTAACTAACTATTTGAGCCCTGAAAACTAAGCATTATTATTTTAAACATAGCTTAGTTATACCTTTTCAAATATAAAACATGAATTACTTTTATTAAATCCCCAATAGCGCAGCCCCCATGTCCGGATACAACCTTGTAATTGACTCTAGACATGTTTCTATTATTGTCAAATGTTTTTCGAATTATTATTTCAATTATTTTCATTTTCTGAAACACAATTAGCTGCGGGCCTTCCATTAATAACCGGCGTAAGGCCGAACAAAGGAATATATGTATGTATGTAAAAATCGTTTTAATTTGCCAATGATTGTGGGTGTCCATGTGGGTGCTTCAATTATTTAACTGCATAAACAATAAAAGTATTCGCAGTTCGCAGAGTGTTTGTGTGTTTGGGGGGCACCATTAAAAAGTGAATGTGTCTTTTGCATACGAACATGCATATATGCAGCCATTGTTTCAGGGGCCTTTGTGGCTCGGCTTCTGGGATTGGATGGGAAATGGGAAATGCGAACAGGGAACTCCACTGATGGGCTGAGGGGGGCTGAGGGCCTGATGGGGCCTGGGTGGCTCCAGATCCGAAACTGTCAGCCACAGCGCTACGTAAGTAATTTCGCGCATATGTTACGTCGTGGGGCGGTGGGGGTGGATTCAGGTTCGGCTTAAAGCCGCAGTTCGGCGTATTCATGGCTGATGCACACGACAAATTGAATTTTATGCAAAAGCTTGCGTTTTTTCGTCAGTCCCCCTATTCCGGAAGTCCTTGCATTCCGTGGCGACATCTATGGCCTGTTCGTCTGCATTATAATTCGGTCCTTTGTTTTCCTTGCCGCCTCCTCCTCGGTTATCCCTTGTGTTTTGCACTTTGCCACGGCATATCCGGCCAAGATGCGGTTTTCTCCGGCAAACGGCTGCGGCTGTCCCACTTTCGCTCGTATCCCTTTCATCCACTTTGTGAGTCGTCCTTTATTTATTTTTTTCGGTCAGCATTGTGCAGGCGGCGCCGTTAATGAGGAATTATGTTATCGCACTGTTAAGCCGCAATAAACGGGCATCCTTTTCGTTGTAACCCTTCTTTTCCCGTAATTGAGGTGGCTTAGGGTCCGCCTTTGATTTTATGCATTTAGCGAAAAGGAAATTTGCATGAAAATCCAAGCTGAGTAATTTGCCTAAACTGTCCAATGCATAAAACATGCCTAATAACAATGGAGCAGTTTACGCGTGTAATTGCATTTGTATCGCTAACAGAGTCCTTTTGAGGACTTACATCCTGTGCAACAGTGAACTCTCGCTTACAGCGTCGCGCGCTCTCTCACGCTGTTAATGCCTCATCGCTGTTAGACCCGAATATTGCGTATACGCTACCGAGCCGCTCGCTTCGGGTGACTTCGGGTGCGATTCCTTTGCCCCATGAAGCTGCCGTCGTGTGGCTTAGTTTCCCTTTAGCCGGTGCCAAGCGTGGTTCTTCTCTCGCTTCCTCAGACGAAACGATTGCCAGAAATGGTTAATAATCAAGTGAAGGGGATCTCTGATAAAACTTAGTGATCGGACTTTGATGGAATACAAAAAAGTACTGTGTAAAACAAGTTACCAAAAAGTAAAATTAACTGAAATACACTTAAAATTAAATTGGCAAAGTTAAATTATATACATGATTAATCAAATTCAAACTAATTTATTCGTGGTCTTGACTAAATAGTTATTAGAAACTACAGAAATTTTCAAAATTACGTGACTTAGTGATGTTCTTCTTAAAAATATATATATAAAAGCATATTCCTATCTAAATGAACTCTTAATAATGAACTAATCATATATGAAACTGCCACAATAATTGTATCAAAATAATCATATAAAACAATAAAGAATTGATGACACAGCCACAAAATTGAATGGCAATCGAAATAAACTGAATTACCAGACACAGGAATTTCCCGCTTTCCACGCCGTCGAGCATGGACCAACTGTGCAAGTGTTCGAACAGCAGATGGCCAAGGACCAAAAGGACTAAGCACCCAGACCCAGACCTAGACCCACACTAAGACCACGACCAAGACAGACAGCAGTCAAGAGTCGAGGATGCGGAATGCGAATAGAAATAGGAATTGCGTTAAATCATTTACACTTCCGCTGCTGTTTTGTTTGTGCAATCAATTTAATATTATTTGTGTTATCCAGGCTCCGGTCCAAGGTCCAACTCGTTCTGCTCCGCTTTGAGGCAGTACGGCCCAGTCGTCCGGAACATTACATTTGTTTAACATTTGAGTTAACGCTTCATTGGACTACCTACCACTCCACTGCCATTACTTATGTATGTATATGGACAGAGTGCCTGGCATTTCCCAGTCCGACTTTGACTCCGGAGCCCATCTGTTGGCAGAGACAAAACAGCATTTAAATCATTATTCCCGACCAGACCTGGCCGGCCCCGACCTACCTACAGCTACAGCTACACCTACACCCACACTTACGTCTAGGCTAGCCATCGAGAATCCTTTCAATTCATCCTGCGCGTGTCCTGCATTTGTAAGTGGCTCGGTGGGCGTGTTCGCCCGGCTGGTTGGCTGCTGTACGGTTGCCGGATGGCCATATGTACTCCTTTTACGCCCCACTAAACACCCGCATAAATAAATTTCGTTAATGCCAAATAGTCTGGGGCGTAGAAGAAAGATGAGGTAACACAAGCAGCCGCAGCAGCCGAGTAGCAGGGAAACCGAGCCACGACGGCAACGGAGGTTGCCCAAAATGGAATTCCCAGCTCCGGCTTATTCAACCACATATGCATGGTTGAGTTCCGGAAACCCATTTCGCCAGCATTCTGATGAAATTCATCGCAACCCAAGTCTCTAGAATTATATCTTATTTTATCGTTTACAAATCTTATGCAATTTTTTTCAGTTACTTTTTTTATACCCTTGCAGAGAAGTATAATTTCAGTCAGAGCCTAGTAATCCAGCAAAGGTATCATTTCCGACCCTATAAATTATATATATTCTTGATCAGCATCAACAGCTGAATCAATCTAGCAATGTCCGACATAAGTTTAATTTTTTAAAAATTTTCAAAATTTTATAAGGGGTTACATCATTAAAATTGTCAAAAATTGGCAAAAAATATAAATTCTTAGAATTTTAAATTAAGTATACAGATTAATTAACCTAATAAAAACTAACATAGGAACGATTTCCAATTTTTGACTTAGTTATGAGATTTTTAAACTTTGATTTGTCGAAAAAAATTTCATTCAAAAATATATACATAAATAATATCAATGCAAAGAATTCAAATATTAGATCCAAGAATTTACAACTAGCAAACTGCAAGGGTATACAAATTTCTATATACTTTGAAAATGACAAGATTTACTGAAAAATGTAATCTGCATTTTCACATTTTTGCTTTATTTATGTCTTGATTTATTGTTGATGAATTAAAAAGTCATTTTATTTGAAGCCTTTTTGTTGCCAAATACACTTTAGTGTGTGTGTATTTAGTCGCTTCCGAACTCCCTTAATGGCTTCCAGGCTGTAAATTATTCTGCAAACTTTACTTTCACTTTTATGTAAACTTCAAAGCAGCATTTAGAAGTTTAATTTCAGCAGTTTTTTACAACTCCCATACGAGTTATAGAGCCTAAGTAAGTGGGAACACCTTGTTGAGGCCACTAATGCCAAAAGCACCCACATTGCCCACAGAAAACTTATACAAACATATCAAAAACAGGACATGGCGCAAAATGCCGGCCATAAACTGGGCCAAAAGGAGTCTGAGAATGTGGGGGGAGACTAGGACCTTAAAAACACGGGATGGCACCCAGCTCGACGGGCACATTGTGGGAATATTTAAAATTGGCCACGTGTTGTTCTTGCCGCTTCAGCTTAGTTCGCTTACGACATTTTTTACTTTGCTTTTAGTTATTTTAGATTGCCCGACAGGCTTACCGTGCGAGTGCTATTTGAAAATATGTTAACCCTGCGATTTTGTGTGCCGCGCGAGCAAGGACAAGATATCGCTGCAGTTTGTGTCAAGGCGTATACGCGATATTAACGGGAGCAGCAGCCGGAATCCGGCGAGGCAGCAGGGATAAATTTGCACAGGCTCCAGCGGCCCAGCGCCGCCAGTCGCCCAATGTGACCCAGTTAAGGCCAAAGGACTTTAGCTGGCCAAGGACCGCGAACCAAGGAACCGAATCGCGGCAAGCGAAACACGATACGCGTTACACGATACGCGGAACTCGGGACGATCCCAGAAACCAGACCGACGCGGAGCAAGGATTATCAATTTACTTGGCACTTTAATGGAGTTGGATGCCAGGATGCCGCGACGCCTGATCCGCACCGAGGTCCTCCGGCTGGCCCAGCTCCTTCTCATCCTCCTCCTCATCTGCCTGCCGGGTAAGCTGCGTCAAATATGAAATTATTTCTCACGATACATTTGTCGCATATTAAATGACTCGCTGCCGCGGCCAGAACCTTTTCTCGTGTCTTCTGCAAAAAACAATTTGATATGCGCGGCTTAAAAGCATTTTGCGGGCGAATTTAAGGCATGCCGTGTATCCTTGCCGTGTATCCTTGGCCTTTGTGCATATTTTAGCACAGACTGTCTGAGGTGGAGTGAAATGTGCGAAAGAAGGCGGGGCTTTGTTTGGGATTTTTTTTTGTGCTCGGTTTTTCAGGGTCAATTTAAATTATGTTGGCATATTTGCTTAAGAGCTTAAAAGCAGCCAGAATTTTGAGAAAATTTCTTTCAAGCTAAAGCTGGAAGAAACTTTGAATATTATTTTAAAAATAATTTTCCCTTAAAAATTATTACGAGTTTAAAACGAAAGATATATTTATTTTGAAGGGGTTCAGAAAGTACTACATTTCCTATATATTTACATTGAGAACTTCATTCCCAATAGCCAAAGGCAGTTGTTAGTTTCTCTCTCTTTTAAAATTTCGTCAACATGAACTAAAATCATATTTTTCGGTTGAGCGGTCTACCTTTTTCAATCAATCAAAGGTTTTCCAAAATTGCCAAGGATTTTTACCTTCCTTATACTGCAATGTTCTACAGCAACAAAAAAGTAACATAAAAAAACAGGGGAAACAAGGGAGAGAAAGGTAATTAAAATCAAAACGGCAACATGAAAAGGTACAAATTGCTCAACTAAAAGTTAAAACTAAAGCATAACGAAAGTGACTCTCGACATTTTCATCAATGAACCAAACTCGATCAAACGCTGCACCGCTGCCCTTTCTGCCTCACCTCGGCCACCGAAATTTCTGTTTTCGCAATAGAAAAGTTCGGAAAACTGCAGCAAGGACGCCCGCCCTCCTGGGGGGATTTTATCCAACGAACTGTGGCAGGAGGAGGGGGCGGGCGGCTCTGGATGCTTTAAATTGTGTTAAAAGCCTGGAACTTTGCTATCCCTGCCACTCTTCCACCGCCGCTAACCCCATTTGTCGGTGCTTTGCTCTGCTCCAGAGCATCCCCCTCGCAAGCTGTTCGATTCTTTTGGCCATGAAAGTGACGGACGGAAACGCTCGAGGAGATTCAGCCAATTGAACGAGAAATAACAACAATCAGGGTAACAAGTGGTGTGGCTCTAGAGACCCGGTTTGAGGTTTGAGGTAGGTGAAAAGTGGAAGAGCGAAAAAAGTTAAAAAAAAAACTTTTACTTTTGTTTAATCAAATTCAGCTGCCCACTTGAGCATCATTGAATGCTTGTAACAGCCAGTAAAGTAACTCAGAGAAGCCGCTCCCCAAAAATAAACGACCGCAGATCTTCCCTTTGTTTGGCTTTTCCAGTGGATAGCCTTGCGGTAGCGATAAGTTGCTCAAGTTCTGGGTTATTTTCCCACGGGATACTTTCCACCGCTCGCCAAAGTGGCACGCCCGACTTAAACGCTTAACAACAATTATTACACAAAGTTACGGCCTTCGGCCCACTCCCACGACCCTCCCCTTTCTGCTGTCATCATTATTTGGGCGAAAACTAGGCTGGCATTTTGATGAGAGAGTGTCCGGCCCGAGAGGAGAGTCCTCCTCGATCCTCTGCCACTCGAGGTGCTCGGGGGAGGGGCTGCGATTACGGCCAAGCGCCTTGGGGTTAAGCCAATTTCCACCACCACCACCACCATCATCATCAGCATCATAATCAGGTCCTGCATTAGGCTCATCATCCCGACAACATGCCCATCATAATTAGGAAAAGTGTCGAAATGTTGTCAGCCCGAGACGGACAGGATGGAGGCGCTTCCAGGACATCACTCAGCCTGCACTGAAAGAATTTCTATAATTAAAGAAGATAAATATAAAATGTGCATTATAAAACCAAACACTTGGAAGATGTAATTTAGTGAAGTTAAACAGAGAAGTTATTTCTGTTTCCTTGTTATATTTTACATTATCTTTATTTTTATACAAAATCCTTAAACTTCTTATTTAAATTTAAAATCTCTTTATCAATATCCACTCTTGTAAGCTTTTCCAGTTTTAAATTGTAAGATTTTGTAGACCTATCGACAGCCATTTGCTTACTTCCCAGAATTAAAATGACTGAAGTTTTCCATCGCTCAGCTGCGATTTTCCGCATAGTTTTTCCTCTTGCCCCTCTTGTTTTTATTATTGTTGCCATAACAATAACAGAGCAGACAAACAAAAACAAGCAACTATGTAGCAATAACAAGACCGGGAAAACTTAGACATCGCCGAACTCAACTCGCTTCCGGCCGGGACGAGTGTAGAGCGGAAGTGGAGAGCGAAGGAGAGCGTTCAGAGGCGTTTGATTAAAACACTTTCGACTAAAAATGCCCGCGGGACCTGGGAGGATGACTGCTCGGTTAATTTTAGTGTAAGGCGGCAGCTCGGGTTTCCCATGCAGTCCCCAGCAGTAGCTTTTCCTACGACGGCGAGTCAATGAAATTCTGCATGATGAGGCTCGTTTTATGTGTGAGAGTTTTTTCCCCGTCCCGCAGTCAAGCTCATTACGCAAGTTTTTCCCCATCCGCTGGCAAGTGCTCGACTTGATTTTCATCCCACTCCTCCTCCCTATCTGTTTGTGCCGCTTTTCCTTTATATATATGTATACTTTTTTTTATATTTTATTCTTGCGCACAATTTGTTTTTACAGTGGCGCGGCCGCAGAGGGGTCTGTGTTCGTGTCTGTTTTTACAACTTTTTAGTTTGCCACATCCCTCTCTGTCTGCGTTGTCGCGGAAAGATTAAGCAAATTTTTTTAAGGGCTCCGCCAGTTGTGAGTCCCTTTGGTGGACCTCGAAATTTCCCTAATACCCCTATGCAGCGCTGCCCTAAATGATAATTTTCTCTCAAATAATTTCAGTTTATTATTTTGTTTTCATTTTTTCTTCGCACTGAGAAAGTACTTGAAGTGCCCAGTAATTCCGTTGTTTTATTGCACTTTTTTACGCTGTTTTGATTTGTTTCATCGCTGGCTGACACGCCTCCTTTTGTGCACCCAGCGCCCCATCAGTCCTTTTGCCGGAGATCCTTGACGGCAGCTGTTGGTTTTTATAATATCCATGGGCAAATGAGTCGAGCACTGACAGTGGGCTATAACAAGATACAAGAAATTTTGAAATTTTGCAAAAATAAATTATTTTTCATGTTGAAAGGTGTACAACGCTGCGTATACTCAATAAACTTATCAATATATTACGTATACGCAGAGTGAACCAAATTTTAATTGTGCGTCGCGTCAAGAGAACAGTTATAAGCGCAAATTGTACACTTTTTTTAATTACTTGAACTAATATTTTTACTAGAAGTAAAACAAAAAAAGGTTTACAAGGCCTTTTTAAAGGGTTCCATTTCCTCACTTTAAAGTTTAATTAAATTACCGCACTCCCCTATGAAAGGATACAAAAAACAAGAAAACAAAAAAAGTATACAAAAATGTTGCGAAAATAAATTTTTTTTTTATTTTAAAAGGTGTACAACGCTGCGTATACTTAATATCACGTATGCGCAGTGTGACTTAAAATGTTAGTTTTTTCATTTTTTAAAATTGTGCCTCTTAACAAGAGAACAATTATAAACGTTAAGTGTATAATTTTTTCAATCAATTCAAGCTAATATTTTTACTACAAAAAATAAATGTACAAGGCTTTATTAAAGGGTTTTATTTTCTCACTTTTAAGTGTAATTAAATTCTCCCACTCTCCTAATATGAGAGGATACAAAAATTAAGAGGATACAAAAAAGGATGAAAATGTTACGAAAATAGGCAATTTTTCGTGTGGAAAGTTGGACACAATATCACGTATACGCATTGTGACTCAAACTTTATTTGTAACATTTATATTTAATTGTGAGACTCACCAAGAGAACAATTATAAGCCAAAGTGGTATATTTAATGTTTACTAAAACCATAAAATATTGGTTTACAAGGCCTTATTAAAGGGTTTATATTTCATCACTTTAAAGTTTCATTAAATATTCCGCACACCCCTTGGAAATTCCTTGCCCACTGTGCTCGAAGGGAAATGGAATTTTTGTAACTTTATTATAATCAAGTTGGCTGCAGTGCATCATTAGTGCAGGCAATTAAAAAGTTTTTTATATGCAATCGCTTTATCTTTATTGCACGTACACGAAGCATAAACATAAAACATGATAACGCTTACACACGCACACCCTCTCTTTCTCTCCCCTTCTCTCTCTCTCTCTCTCTCTCGGAGAGAGAGGGAGGATAAGAGCAGGAGAACCCCATAGACAAAACATGCACGACTTAGCCGGGGCTCGTTATAAGAGGCTTCCAGAGTTTTGCATTTACTTTGAGCACGGTAAAATTACATTGAACTTGATTAGAAAATGGCGGGAGCGACCACATCCTTCGATTTCTCTGATATTTCCCTCGAGTTTTTCTTTTTCCAACTCAATCGCTGGTGAAGGGCACTCGATGATTGCCGCTATCTTTTGCTGTGCTTTTGTGCAATCTGTGATATCTGTTCAATAGTTAATTAAAGTAACGATGCATTCCCTTTCGTAGATTAAAGTAGCTTTTGAAATAAAATAACTTTTGCACAGAGTTACTTTGCAAGTCTGTAGGTCTTAAAGTGACTGATTTAAAGAGTCCTATTTGAATTGAAATATTGTTGTAAACTATATTTTTATTAAACTTTCCGGTTTTGTACATATCCGCTAATATTTTATAGTGGATGCTTGTACCAGTATAAGTAAATTTTAATTAAAATGAAAAGGCCAACCTTGGCTTGACTTCCTTATCAACAGAATGCCAACTACTTTGAGACCCTCAACCAACTCCCGCATCCTTGTGCTTTAACTTTCGCTCTCTCTCTCTGGTGCTGTTTCTATCTTTGACTTTTGGCAAAAGTTTCCAGCGAAATTTATGGCGCCAATTTGCCAAATTTACGCGTTGCATGTGTATGGGAAACTGCAGGCAGCAATCTGCATTCAGGGGAAGCCCCGCAAAGCTCGCGAATCGTGTGTAAAAGTCACATAATTTATTGTCAATTTGCGAAAATATTTTATTGGGATTTTTGTTGTATAGCTGTACCTGTTCTTCGAGCTCTGCTCCAGTTCCCAAGACTACCAAACATCAGTTTTATGCCAATTATCAGCTTTTCGGCCGCCTCAGAAACTTTGGCTCGAAGTTGGCATTTGTAGCTCCGCCTCCTTCACACGAATCCACTCTGCGGGACAAGTACATGCAAATCAATTCAAGTTCGTAATTAGCTAATTAATTTCACTTGCCATCGAAACTCATCTTAAACTTTCATCAACTTTGCGTATAGACGGCAACGGCGGCGAGGGCAGCCGAAAAATTAAGATTAATTTATTGAACAAGAACGCCGGAGCCGTAAATCGTTTTAATTGTCGTAACGAGTATTCGGGATAAATGGGGATCGGGGCATTTGAAATATATCTAAGCCGCCGGGAAGGAGGCGACGGAGTGGTAAACACAACACTAAGTCATTAATTTCCACTCACAACCTATTCATTTTCCTTTTTCTTTCCCCCCCTCCATTTTGCAGCCATCAGAGGGCAGGCGGAGGAGACATCAATATTAAACAGCAAAGGGACAAATGGACGGGCATTTCAAAGAACTCAATCAAGGCGCGAGGCATTAATTCCGGCGACAACGCAAATGGCCCGAACGGCGGACAAAGCCATCGCATTTGGGGCAACAATGGCTGCAGTTGCAGCCTCAATTCGCCCCACCAACAATGTGGCCATTAATAACATTAGCCACAATGGCGATCAGCGGCTGACCGCTGCCCTCGAGGCGAATCTGATTATGAGCAGTCGGAATATCCAGGAGCAGCACAGCTACAGAATCACGCATCACAACAATGCCACATCCCCGGCAGCCCCAGCAGCAGGAGCAGGAGCAGGAGCAGGAGCAGGAGCAGGAGCAGCAGCAGATGCGTCAGCAATAGGAGCCTCGGCAGTGGCAACAATCGCATTGAATGCAACAACAGCAACGGAGGCCCACATAACAACAGAACCGGCAACAACAACGACAACAACGCGACGCACCACCCGCCGCCCGGTGGCAACAACCACGCTGAAGCCACCGCCAACAATAGATGATTACCAGACGATAATTAGCCAGGCCGGCACCCATGCCTATCTGCCATGCAATGTAAGTTGAGCAAACCATGTTACACTGTTCGAATTTCCTTTGAGATACATTCAATTTGCAATTAATTTATGAAACTCTTAACAACTATTGGTGAAAGACAGAGCCAGGAAAGGGAAATGTTGTGCCATGAGTGCATAAACTTCAATTTATAATGCTTTTTTTCCCCGTGTGTATTGCGTCCCAAAATTCCCTTCAATTAGCCTCCGGCTCTGATTGGATTTCACTGTTGACCTCTGAATGGAAAATTGAGAATCCTGCCAAGCCGAATCAATGCCTCAGAGTTCCATGGAAGGCATAATTTGGGGGGGGGGGAGAGGAAATTTGAGAAAGATGTGAGTGGAAAATTCTCTGAAAATTCAATCAGGCAAAACTCTTTCATGCAGCTTTTTGTTTACTTAAAAATCCTTTGGAGGGAAGTGTACCACGTCAATTTATGTTGGCTGTAAAAATATTTACCAAAGCATTTTTATTAATTATTGATAATTTATAATAAGCAGCTGATTAAACAGTTCTGCTCGGGTGGAAGGAAGTCTCGGTGGAGGAGGAGGAGGAGGTTGAACCCAAGGGATGTGGCATCGATTGGCACGACTTCCGCTTTTCCTTTTTTTTTAGCATTGTAGAGCTTTGAACTAATTTACGCTGGCCGCTGTCGGAACTGAGCGAAAACAAAACCGGAAATTGCCAATGCTGATGTCGATGCCACACCCTGACCTAAGGGCATACATAAGCAGCTGGATACACTCACAAAAATAATGAAATTATGAGTTCCAAGTACATACTTAAATCCTATTGTTGAATGTTGAAATAATGGGACATTTAGATTTTACTTTTTAGAAGCAAATATCTCATTTATTTTTACTTGGCAATTAACCCCAATTTCCCACCATTAATTGATCCCAGTGTAATAAAGAAAAACGAAGATGAGAATGCGGATGCGGAAGGAGCTGACGCTGAAGGAGACACATTTTTGTTTGCAGCTGCTCAGAAACGATGACCCAAATAGTTGGCACTATATACGCTTTATATGTACTTTATCCACTATATACATAAGTATGTACTCGTCCAGCATTTATGTTCGCACGCGGCTATGGCATCCGCTAATAACTCAGTTACGCGGTGCTCCTTGGCTCTGTGCCTGCCGCATCCGCTGGATGCATCCGCAAAAGGCACATCCGAGTCCGTATATCCGCCCATCCGCGCTTCGCATTGCAAATTATAATTGGCGCTGCTGGATGGTGCAGCTTCTATTTACTGGTTGGTGTTTGGACAGGAAATTACTGGAACGGAGTGCAGCAGTAGTTGAAGTTGCAGAAATAAATATTCCGTCCAGCTGACAAACACAGATGCGAATATATTCCTTGAGAATCTTGTGCGGAACCAGTGAACCGAGAGCAAAAAACCGAGGGTGGCAGGGGTGCAAGTTAATTAAAGAACGCATCGGGAAAGGGTTTTATTTACTTACCTCTGATTTGATAAATTATTAAAAAGAAAACACACTCTGCGATTTATTCCAATTCATTTGCGACTGTGTTTGTTTTGGATTCAGTAAACAGGAAGGGAAAATTATTAAGGCTCTCATCTGTGAGTGGTCAGGTGTAATTTTCTGAAATTTAATTCAATTAAACAAGTCACAAGCAAAGATTTTTATATAATTTCCGGAATTTGAATTCATAGAATTCTGATAAGTTATTATCTTGGTATACGTCTACATTTCCAAGGCTTCCGCTAGGGAAATAACTTTAGACTATAAATTTAAGAGATTCAAGAATATCATCGAGCAAAACTTCGATCTAAGACTAACATATGATAAATATGCAAATTGTAGCCAAATACTATACATGATGTGAATAGCATAGCTACCCGGCGGGGATATGTTCCCTGAACCATGAATTTCCCCCTGCCAAAAATCGAAAAACAATCTACTATAAAATATTTATCAGATAATTTGATTCGTACACACATAGTCGATACCCCATATTCGCTGTGGGCTGTTGGCACAGCACGGCGCGGATATATTTATATGGCCGGAATAATCTTGAAATCTGCTTAAACCTAATCAATTAATAATACATTTTGAGACCGTGGGCGTCACAAAGAAACCAGCTGAAGGATACAAAATCCGGTGGGGCAAGGGACAAGGGAGAGGCCAGGGGGGAACTGGAACCCACAAAAATGCTTTGCCTGCAAGCACTTGAAGATTTTTTACCCAGAATCGAGTCTGACTGATTGCTCCCTTCCCTCGCCCGCTGTCATTTCTGTCTTATTTTTCCCCAGCATTTTCTCTTTTTTTCGGCAAAGTCAGCGAAAAGTTTCCTCTCATTTTTTGTACTTTATTCCTTGTTGTGCTGTGTTATTTCGGTGAAGATATGAAAGCAGCAGGCACTTTGAGGTGTATTGTTGTGTGAAAAGAAAGAGGAAGACGTGGCCCAGTAGACGGAACACAGAGAAGGCAGAGGAGGGCGAAAGACGGCAAGAGAATCAACAAAATAAAAGAAATTATTTGCAAACAAGTTTAGACGAAAATTCGCAATGTTATGAGCAAACTTTGTTGTCTGCTCGACTGTGATGGAAAACGATGCTCACTCGGCGGAGTCTCAATCTGGAGCTGATGATGACGACAGCGACTGGCGGGTGGCAGGGCCACCAAACCAAATGGGGTCGCAGGAAGAGAGGAGGAAGTGGATATGGCCCCAACCAGACCCTATCACGGATGCGCCACAGTTTCGGCAAGTTTAAACTGCAGCTAAAACTAATTAACAATATTTAAATGGCAAACACTCGGGCGGGCATCTTGATAAGTGTCGACGTCCCATCACTTTATGGCGGATTTAAGCGCAATCTCCACAGGCGGGCGGCAAATTTAAATTAGCTAATGTCGGGCAGGAACCTGAGTGCGGACCCCACTGCCAGGCCACAAAAGGATATTTGTCAGCCGCAAGGACAAAAGCGAATGGCAGGAGAGACTTACTTACACTTGCCACGTACTCGAAAGTCCTGACTTGGCTGCCTGCCGAGCCACCCAGCCTTCGTCTCTTCCTCACTGGATAAGCATCTTCACTTAATACAGAGTATAATGTCGATGCTCAGCCCGATAATAATGTCCTTAGAGCCGGATACTCCATGGCCGTGGCTGCGGCGAAATTTAATAAACTCTCACCCCGCACAGTGGCTGCGATCGATTATATTTCCGATTTTATCCCAGATACCTTGCAAAACGCATTCAATATAGAAATTTTGCCTGCTCATGTGTCTGCAGGGAAATGATTAATTAAATGAGCTAAGGGGAAGCAATTAAATTGTAATGTCGGATATACATAGGTAAAGATTCTATTGTAAAAAAAGTTAATATAAAAGGGAAAAACATGGAGTTGTTGTTTATAATTATCATGCACAGTTTTTATTACATTTACCCTTAATTAATAAATGTAAGAGTCATTCGGAAATATTCTTATTTTCAAGGGTGAAAATATCTATAATACAAATTATAACTTAGATTTGTATGGCTTTTAGTTTCTTAAAGTGTTTCCATGCTAAATAAAACAAACTATAGTTGCGTAGTAAATCTCTGTTAGATATCCTTTTGAAGTGTAAAAGGATATACGATCCTGGAAAATTTTCTTTTGTGAAAGTGTGACACAATTCCCTCACCCCCGCAGGTGATAAACTCCCAAGTCCTGCACTCCTTCAGGGAGTTGATTCGTCGACGATGCGGAGACGTTCTTACTCATTTAAGGAGAGATAGTTTTTGACAGCACGTGCTCAACTGGCAATAACAGCCAGAACAAAAGGGGAAGCGTTTGTGGCCGGGTTGGCTCCATGTAAGGGTGAGCCCGCTTCCAGTGTCTGCCACTTCCTTGGCGACATTCACAACAAAAATGGCGGCAACAACAAGCACATAAAACGCAAATGATTATAGTATCTAATCATGACGTTGTCGTCGTCGTCGTCGTCGTCGTTGCTTCCCAGCTCCTCGTTGTCTGTGGCCCCGACACCCGACATTGTAGTTGATGACAGTGGTTCAAAGACAGTCATTTGGGGCAGTCACGACGACCAGTTACCACAATATTTACACTGAGAGAAGGAGGATGATATTCCTGTTTGCTCTGGGTCTATGTAATTAGGTGGGGGAGGGAGGCTTTCTCTTATTGTGAATTCATATCCCCACACAAATATATGTACCTGATGGGCACACTTCCGTATCGATGACCAGCTACTTAATGTGTATTATTTTGTTTTCACTCGGAGACGAAGGACGAAGGCTGCCTGGGCAAATTGCCACTAAATTATTATTGCCATTATTGACACAAATGAATCGTCGTTTTGTTATCGTGATTGTTTACCGCCCCAGCTTCCCACTGGCCCCCCAAAAGTGTACACAGCTGAGGTAGAGCAGCGCAAACAAGGCACAGTTCTGCTGACATCATCATCCTACCAATCCTCCTCGTTCTGACCAATCCTCTGGGGCGGGTCGGGCAGCTGGGATTTACTGTTTGAGTTGCTTTCAGCACGGGGATAATTGAATTAATTTTAAAAATGGAAACCCCAAATTCGAATCATTTCTCGATAATTGAAGGCAAACTTTGCTATCTCATTCGGACAGGTCAAGCAGCTGGTGAAGAAGCCGATATCCTGGCTGCGGATGCGGGACGGCCACATTCTCACCGTGGACCAGACCACCTTTATTGCGGATCAGCGCTTCCAGTCGGTCTTCTCGCCGAATCCAGAGCGTTGGTCACTGCAGATCAAATATGTGCAGCTCAAGGATGAGGGGACCTACGAGTGCCAAGTGTCCACGGAGCCCAAGGCCAGTGCCATTGTCCATCTGCGGATAGTCGGTGAGTATGGTTAGGTGAACACACAATTTGTAGCATACTTATTTGGGTAAGCAATGAGAAACGAATAAAGCCCTTACTTTGTTTAATTCAATCTTACTTTAATTCTACTTTTCATATTAAATAACTCTGAAAACCATTTCAAGGCATTATTTTCCATTTTGTTTACTGAATATGTACTTCATTTAATTAAGGTTTTACCAAGGAAGTATAATATTTGGACTCTTTAAACCCTCCTGATTAAGTATGTTCATTTGAAAGGTCTTTCCTTTGTACATAACTTTGTCAGTCCAGTCTTAGCCCCCTTAATTGACTGTCGGCAGCGTTCCGTTGACCTATTGGCCTTCGTTCGCCAAAATCGGATGCCAAAATCAAAACCGAAACCTAAACCCTTGACCACACCTATAAATCAGCAATGACAGGGACAATAAATCAATGACCGTTGCACTTTCGCGAGCAAACTTTGGAGCTGAATGTCGAGTCCCTGTCAATATGCCATATATGTACATGTATCTATCACTTTCTCTGTGTGTGTGTGTCCTTTGCAGAGCCCAAAACCGAATTAATTGGCGAGTCAACGCGACATGTGAAGGCCGGAAGTCAAGTGAAATTGCGTTGCATAATTAGCCAGGCCCTCGAGCCGCCGCTGTTCATTAATTGGTTTTACAATCAGAAGCAAATCTATTTGCATAATCGCCGCGGTTGGCGTACGGAAATTGAACGCATCGATCTGCCGCCGGAAGTGCCGACCACCACAACAACGACAACTTCTACAACGACAACCACAACGACGACCACGGAGGCGCCAACAACAAGCAGCTCGACAACAACAACAGCAGCAGGATCAACAGCATCAGCCGCATCCTCGGAGACATCGGTTAATGGTTTAGCAACCATAACACGTTCATATATTTTAGATGCCATATCGCAGAACGATGTGGCCGAGTTGGGGGCCGGGATGGCTGTCATCACCAAGACGACAAGCTCCCAGCTTACTGCCGATGTGGATGCCACTTCTTTGTTGCTGGCAACAACACAGCCCACAATATCCACTGCAGCCGGAGTAACAGCAACGGCGGCGTCGACAGGTGACTTCTCAACGGCAGGTGCAGCAACAACAACCACAGCCAGTAGCAGCACCTGGGCAACGAGCACTGTGGCAGCAACGACAGCGGCACCTTCAACAACAACCTTGCTGCCAAGCAGCAGTTTCATTAAACAGATAACAGTAAGTGGCTTACCGCATTCCACCCTCCAGCCTCCAGCTCTCCCTTGTGTTTTCCCCACGCCTTTCCCTCCTCCCCTCAAACGAGAGCATTTTCCCCCATTAAATGCCTTTTCATTACGCAAATTGGCGTGAATGCGAGGCAGGAAAAATAATTTTTATTAAATTTTTATTGTCAACGTTTGTCAAATTAAAATTTTTAATACGGCCCCAGCAGTTTGCGTCTGACACACTCGATCTCGTCTGACGACTGTCTCGGCAACTGAATAATGTATTATATTATTGAATACAGTTGAGCTTCCCTAATGCAATAACAAACAAAGTATATTTAGGAGTATGTTGTGTTGCTTTAAATATTTGCAACGTTAACAAAAATTATGTTTGGATTTTAATGGATAAAGTTCCTTGACAAAAGATTTACGGTTTTCTCCCTTTATCAAAGTAAATATTATGTATAAAGTTAGTTAAAGGTAAGGAGACCGCTTTTAATATTCTTAGAATATTGACAATAACTTATTTGTGGTATGCCTATTTCTAGTTGAATTCCTAGAAACATTTCCAAAGAATTTATTTAATTGAAATAATTAGCAAATTGCTTGTGGCTTTGTGGGGTTTGAGTTCGGGAGGCTCAACTGTATTTGGCAGGTACCTGTGCGTGTCTGAGTGCGCTCTCATTATCCCATTGCAGACGGCTTCACTCATCATTCCGGCCGTAGTCAAACTGGATTCCGGCAACTACACGTGCAGCCCCTCGAACAGTGCGCCTCGCACCATTGTGCTCCATGTGCTGAATGGTAAGGAGTGGTTTTTGGGTGGTTTTTGGGTGGTTTGTTGGGGGGTTGTGGGAGTGATGGAGGTAAGGTGGGGCTGTTTTAACTGTTTGTCTGTATGGCCGCGCAATTGAATTAAGTTTTCATTTAGCTTAATTGAATTTTATACGGATGCGTTTGTGTTTGGTTTGACTTTTGATTTCTGCGAAATATGCGCGCACAGTGGGCCGGGCACAAGGCGCACTTATGAATGGAAATGCCAAATTACCACAAACTGAAAGTATTGCAAAAAAAATGAAAAACAACAACCGAATGCGGAGCATTTAACTAATTTTTTGTTTCCTTCTTTTGATGCTCTGGCATGCCACCACCAGCCACTGTGCCGGCTATTTGAAAGGTTTTTATTTTGTTTACACAATTTCCTACAATGGCAAACACAATGCCAGCGAAACGAAACGAAACGAAATGAAACCAAAAACCAAACCAACAGAGGGGGTGGGCCGGCAAGGAGCGGTTGCAGTTTTATTGTTATCTCGAAATGGCCACAATTGCGTTATTTGCCCAATGTCCGCCAGGAGGGAGGCAATGGGCAGCAGGAGCAGGGACAGGGACAGGGACATTGTTGAGTACGAGGACCAAGGACGCTGACAATAATGACAGTGATGCGGAGGTAAATGTCCATGACGCTGGAGACGACGATGACTGACCTATAAATGTCGCAACGTAATGGTTAGCTATCTGTCCGGTTATCCATCTCGTCCGTCCCTATTTGTCATTTTGTACGTTTTACACAGAAAAAATCTCCATTTGTGTTTTCACTGTTCACATTAGCATATCCTAACAAAAGAATTGGAACTATAAACGAAAGACAATAATTAAGAAATATGAATAAACTGCTTCTCCTTTAAATGTTCTTTCTTAGCAGTTTTCGAGAACTTCTTAAGTTCTGCAGTTGAATTCCCATAACTTGGAGTATTGAATTAAATAGCAACTTTATTTAAGGACTTTGTTTTCTTCCTGTGCAGACTTGTTGCCCCAAATTTCGGTCTGCATTTAAATCGCTTGGCCATCGCTCCTATTTCTGATCCACTTCCTGTTCCTAGCTGTCAACTCCGACATGTGCTCCTCCATGAGAGCCCTCTGTGAGCCTCCCTCCATGTGCTCATCCATGTCTGCGTTTGGCTGCTATTTGTTGCCTGTCGTTTTCCACTTAAATCACGCTACTTAAGGGCCCTTCGCCAGCTGACAATATGATTCGACCGTGCCGAGTGTCGGCTCAGAGCCGGCAAAACAAATGCTGTGCGATTGTGACTGATGACACCTGACGGGGGACAAGGACTCGCAGCATGATTTTTCGGGCGGACAGGTACAAGTTTGTTTTGTAACAGGCCGGGAGCTGGGAGCTGGGATCCTGGATTCGGGATCCACGGACTGTGTCTGGGTTGAGTGACGATTGTCAGAGTACAAATAATGGCTGTAAAAACGACGACTGCCGGAGTGGTACTTGTGTCTAGGTCAGAAAGGGCAAACAATCGACAAAGAATATTTGCACGGATTTTAAAATTAAATTCACAATTTAATTTGCTGTGAAATGGCCGCATTGTGTGGATCATGACAAACAACATTTATAACACGGATTTAATGTATTTTTAATATTCGACTAATTGACGCAGATAAAGGAAAGGCTCACAGGCCACTTGCCACTCGCTTTTTGTGTTGCTATTTAAACGGCAAATGAGTGAAAACATGCT
Organism: Drosophila serrata; assembly: GCF_035046125.1. NCBI lineage: Eukaryota > Metazoa > Arthropoda > Insecta > Diptera > Drosophilidae > Drosophila > Drosophila serrata. Next base: position 964,264 of record NW_028256928.1, on the reverse strand, counting down.
AAAGCCGAGGATAATGAAAAACAATGCTCCAGAGATATATGTGGGAGTTGGCAGGAGTGTGTGTGGGCTTGAGCCTGGCTGAGTGCCAGACAATAATGCAATTTCAGAAAGAGAGAGAGCAGACCTTTTTATACCCTTGCAGGGTATTATAATTTCAGTCAGAAGTTTGCAACGCAGTGAAGGAGGCACCTCCGACTATATAAAGTATATATATTCTTGATCAGGATCAACAGCCGAGTCGATCTAGCCATGTCCGTCTGTCCGTCTGTCCGTCTGTCCGTTTCTACGCAAACTAGTCTCTCAGTTTTGAAGCTATCTGAATGAAACTTTGTAGTAAGCCTTCTATATACTCTCACTCGTATATATATAGCTGTCATAGGAATGATCGGAAAAGTTTTACAAAAAAAATTATAAAATTTTTAGTTTTCAACAGAATTTGATCAAATTTGAGATTTTGTGTAAAATTTTATGAAAATCGGACGGCTATATCATATAGCTCCCATAGGAACGATCGAGAAATTAATTCAATTAATAAGTATAACATTTTCAGTTTTCAACAGATTTTCATCAAATTTGAGATATAGCCGTTTCATATTATTCTACAATTTTGTGTAAAATTTTATGAAAATCGGACTAATATATCATATAGCTCCCATAGGAACGATCGAGAAATTTGAGAGGAATGAGAATGGCGGTGGCTGTTGTCGGAAGACTGACAATCGCGGTGGCGATAACATTTTTAGTTTTCAACAGAATTTAATCAAATTTGAAATATAGCCCTTTCATATTATTCTAAAATTTTGTGTTAAATTTTATGAAAATCGGATTACTATATCATATAGCTCCCATAGGAACGATCGAGAAATTAATACAATTAAATAAAAAAATGCAAATCTGTGAATGTAAAACTGCAAATATAATATGTATAGGTGAATGAAATGAAAGCAGGTATTACTTCATTGTTTTTTAACACAAATATATCTAATTTATATTGTGTGGATTCCTATTCATAGAAGTTCTATCTGCAAGGGTATATAAACTTCGGCGTGCCGAAGTTAGCTTCCTTTCTTGTTTTACATAATTTTAATAACATTTTCCACGAAAGCACGCCCAAGTGCAAAAAGGTTAATAAACCTGCATGTCGATGCTGCGGCATTTTACTATTTTTTTTTTATTTGGTTGCCACAACACCACGTCATGACAAATGATTATTAATAACTTAATGATATTATCATTTATTTATTCAGGGATTTTTATTTTAATTGCACTCCGCTCTGTGATTTATTAAATCAGCTAGCAATGGCAGTGGCACTGGGTCTGCCCTAGTTGGTGGCGTAATTAATTTGCTTATTGCTTGCACTTTGTGAAGTGGCAATGTCAGCGTGCGGTTGGCGGGCCTTAAATTCATTCAATTTTAATAATTTTAAATAAATAATTTCATGCATATTCTACAATCCCCCGGGGATTGGTAACTGATTCCGCAGACCGCAGGTCGTTTTAGTCTTATTTTCCGATGACTCGCAGGGTTTTGTTACCGTGTTGCTTTTGCCGGAGGAAACACGCAGTGGTTGTGGTAATTAGTACTCGGCTTAATAATGGAAAAGCTAGTGTTGCCAAAGCTTGTAATTATCTTGGCCTAATAGTGGTTAACTTGTCGACTACTTATGTGGCAAGTGTTTTAAATAGAAAACCATCAAAATCTACTTGGGTTACAAATTCACAATAACAATTTACAGAACTTATACAGCTAGTAAAGAAATTGGGTATTAATCGATGAATTTATTAATACTTTTTTTGTAGTGTTTTATAATAGAGCCTGTTTGTCATGTGTTATTTAATATTTCCATTCAGTTACATTTTCATTCAATTAATAGGCTTAATTTTAAGCCTTTCATGTAAGCCCCTGATCATTATTGATTTTTAAACTTCCACACATTGCCGAGTTGAGAGCATTTAATTAATTACTTTGCATTGTTTTGCCACTGGCTAATCAATATTTGGCCCTAATGAGCTGGCTGGGGATCGAGAGTGTGGGTCATCCGGGTTTATTTGCTCTGATACTTTCAGTTAATTTCGGGGCCATGTCGATACAAGTTCAATATTAGCTCAGTGCTCATTTCCCGCGAATGCCGCAAAAATCCATCAGCGATATTAGCCGTGCATGGAAATCGCGAATCACCCATATGAGTGTGTGCCGAACCGCACAAAAACATACACACAGCCACACCCACACACCCCGTATGACGTTCAATTTTGCAATAGAAATATTTAATTACAATGGGCACTTTATTTATCCAATCGAATGGAGAATGCAGTCGTGTCGAGTTGTATATATTTTGCAGTCACAAAAATTGATTGTAATGGGTAGTATTGGGGTATTTTTAGAGTTTGTTGTTTTGAATTATCCAATCGAACTTTGGCTACCATGGCGGGAATAATGCTGGTGCCAAAACCCGCAGACTTCTGAATCCTAAGCTAACCCGTTTCATTTCCGCTCTGTGATCGGCAGGTGAATACTCCGCCTCGGCCATTAAGTCGGGCAGTGTCAGCTGGAGAGCGCTAATTGGATGTCACGGCTATTTGCACTGGCGTAGCGTTACGGCGCTTCTGACACTTATGTGGATTATTAAATTTTCCCTGGCCAGAGGCATCTGCCACTCGGGTGTGAAGAGAGAAGCCTGCACCGAAAACATCAACGATACCGCCGCCGCCACAGCGAGGACATCAAGGAGCTCAGGATCTGGCGGTGCCAGAGAAGGTGGACCCAAATCAAGGACGGTATCTATCCGAGTCAGCGGCTCAATTAGTGCCACCAAAGTGGCCGAGGACAAGACTTGAGTTGTCCCCGGTCTGGCGCCAAATAACTTGGATTTAACGCTATAAAGGAGGCTATAAACTAAGATTTTACTCGATATAATTGCATAATAGCACAGAGACAGGCGGACGCTTATCCACACCAATTATTCATTCTTGGATAAACTTTATAAGCGTGCTCTCCAATTCATACTTCATTTCTTTCTGAGTGTCAATGAGTGTTTATTGTGATTCTTCGGTTCAGGCATATCGCTTACTTTGAGGATAACTCTGCAAGAATTGTGTAAATAGAATGCACAGAATTCTACATCAATTGGAATCAGTCATGGTTGTATCATACATAAGTTATCAAAGTAATGTGCTAATAATAATTGGATTCCAGCTTGAAGTCGAGAGTAAATTGTCACAGGAATTGCTAATTAATCGCGATTTTACAAAATAAACCCCTAAGTAGCTGCGCTCATTAACACCCAACATCGATTCCCATTCATTTTCGGTTTCCTTAAGCTATAAATTGTAAATATGTATGTATATCTTATGAATACCCCTGATTTTCTAAGACTTAAAATAATCTTTACGCATATATAGAATAATGACAAACGAATACCGAATAAATGTGTAAATAAGTGAGTGTTACTGCGTTCCATTCAAAATAAATAACCCAAGCAAGCCAAAAACCTAAATGTAAACTCTAGCTAGTATATAAAAGACTTACTACAATTTTAGATGCAGTCAGGCCGAGGAAAACCCCAGAAGAATCGCCAAACTTAATCAACTAAATAAACAGAATTGTATGGAGTTGCTCCTACGTTGCGTATACTTGATTTGCAATATCAAATTTTAAGGAAATGCAAATGAAAATAAAAAAAATTAAATCGAAAATCAATTGAAATTAAATAAAACAAAGTGTTTGCAAATTATTCTTAAGCCATTACAAATAAGTGAAATACAAATAAATAAAATAAAATAAATAAAACTTCTTCAATGGAATCAAGTGGTTATTTATTCTATTTTGTTATTAAAATGGACTGGCCATGTACCAACAATTTAATTAATTAAAAGAGAGGGGAAGCCGTGTTTTTTCACCATTTTACACAAAATATTTTTGTTCCAAAATATGCATGCATATACAGGCTCCTTCGTCCTGGTCAGCCCACTCATATATTCAAACACCGCCTGAGAACTGTGGACAAGTTTGTTAAATATTCATTCATGGCTTAACCGCTGTCCACACACACGGAGAATTCCACACACAAAAAAAAGAAAAGCGACCAGTATGCAGATGGGACAGGAAAGGAAAGGAAGAAACGACTCAAATTATTCTCACCAAAAACGTGTTAAACTGATGCAGAGATGGGAGCTCGACAAAACCCAATGGATGTCAGAATATTTCCAGCCGTGGCTCAGCAGGCAACTTTTGGCAAAACGAATTCAGCAGTAATTTTCTGTGGTTATTGGGCAGGATGTGGGCGTGGCCATCCGGGCCGGGATACGGATAAATGAGTTTTGGTTTTGGCATTAGTTGCGCATTCATTGCAGCCGTCGATGATGCCATTTTTGTGCATTTTAAATAAACTCTCTCATATTTAATTTAAGCGCATTTTATTAAGTGAAATGCACACGCCAGTTCTTTGTGCTTTTAATTAACTTTAACTGAGTTATAAAACCGATATACTCTTTTTTCTTTATTAGAATGATTGCCGGCCAATTACTCAGCTTAATTGTCGGACCCTCCAGCCACCCCACCCCGTCTTTAAGTGCCACAAAATGTCCATTAGCTAACACAGATTTGGCCAGCTTAAAGAATTATTTCCATCTTGAAAGCTCTAGCGCTCCATTTAGTGTAAAGCATGAGAGTTTTCAGGGAAATTGTGAAAGCGCACAGACAGAGAGAGAGAGAAAGCAGGAAAATCAAAATGAAAATGAAAATGAAAATCGTTCGTGGCATTTGTTTCAACAAGCGTACGCAAAGTGGTTGACGACGAGCAGCAAAACCAGGGGACAGGAGGAGGTGACGACCCCTGAGCGGTGAGATGAGCAAGAATATGGCATAAATCAGGCTGTATATGGAAACCAGGCATCACCGCTGCTCTCTCCACTCCTCCACCTCCGTTGTCAGCCAATCATAGTTTTCACACTCTAGTTAACATCATTGTCACCGAGTTTCACTCACTCCCAGAGTGGAGGCAAAAAATTGGTTGACGTTTGCAGTTTGTCACCCTGTCTGCCTGCCTGCCTGCCTGCTCCTGCTCCTGATGCTGCTCCTGTTTCTGTCCCGTATTTGCTGCACAATTTTCCAACGAATCTACATGGCAGGGCAGGGGGGCATACTCTGCGTTTGTCATTTTTCCTTTTTTTAAATTTTACCACCGTTGACATTTAAGTTAATTTGCATACTGCCGCACAAAATTCGCCCAACGGCGGCGGTGGCTGCAAAAGGATGCCTACCCTGATTATGGCAATGATGGCAAGGAAATGGACCCTGAACTCCACGGCTGTCACAGTTCCCACCTATAGCCCCCCGTTTCCCTTTGTATCTGCCGGTATCTTTGTAAAAATTCCATATTTGCATTCTACTTTATGCTTTCCACCCCACCCACGCTCTACCTTGCCGAGTCAGTATTAAAAACTAAACGTTGGCCAATTACACAAAAAATTAACATACAATTCTCATTCAAAGAAATGCCAGAGTTTGCCGCCATCTGCATGTACAGTGGAACGCAAAAGTGTGAGATGTGATGTATACCTTATAATAATTATTGTAAAAAAGTAATGAAACTAACTTCGGGAAGCCGCAGTTGATTTATAGGATAGTATAAATAATCAATGATAACTAAGCTTAAAATATTGCATTCTATGCTAATTTGTTCAACAATTCAAAGTTTAAAAAACTCATAACTTAGTCAAAAATGCTTTGATTTCAATTCGGGAAGCTGTCCTATGTTAGTTTTTGTTAGATTTAAAAATCTGCATACTTTATATAAAGTTTTAGAAAATTCAAATTTTTATTCGATTTTTGACAATTTTAATGATGTAACCCCTTATGAAATTTTCAAAATTCGAAAAAATTTCAAAAATGTATTTTTTGACCAGACATGGCTAGATCGACTTGGCATTTAATGCTGATCAAGAATATATATACTTTATAGGGTCGGAAATAACTTCTTCACTGCGTTTTAAGCTTCAAACTGAAGGGTATAATATAATACAATAAATTAAAGAAGGCTTAAATATTGCAGGTTAATATTTATTTTAGTTAAATACAAAATGGGAATATGCTCATGTTCCTCACTGTTTTTACATTATATGATCCTTATGGTGTATATGGCTGTCTGTCCTGCTGAATGTTGGTTATTTGCCAGCCATGCAAATAAATGTAAAATAAAAACTAAAAAAATACAATTAAACGACAGTACAGGGAATCTGTTGTCACCGCCCAAAAACTAAAGCTGTACGGTTTCCAGGAAACGTTAATTTGAGGGCTCCAATAGAGTTTGAAATCTCTGGCAGTCGAGTGGCAATCTGCAGGCCCGTAAACCGCAGCTCTCTGAACTACGTGAACGTTGCACATTAATCAAATCCGCTTCGCAGCAGCAGCGAGTTGTTGCAATTTGGCTGGATGTAGAGCGCCATAAAATATGCCAGCAGAAACCAAACAGTGCCCGCATCCTGCATACCCTAACCTCGTCCTCATCCTCATCCTCATCCACATCCTCATCCACATCCTCATCCTCATCTGCACCACCATTCCACACGCCACTTTACCGCCCAGCATCCGCTGGGGATCACACTTGTCTATGCGCGTTTAGCGCGATGGCTGCCACAGGGCTTCATGGCCGCGTTGCCACCCAGCTCGTGGCACCCAATTTCCGGTGCTTGCGTAAATACATTATGCAGCTTACAACTACTTAACGGGCGGCAAAGTGCGGGCAACTCGCGGCATAAAGTGGCAAATTCAAGGTGCAACTTTTGTCGATACAAGCTCCCGTTGCTGTTGCTGTTGCTGCTGCGACTTCTCCTGCGACCGAGTCCTGGTCGCGTCTCGAAAGGATGCAATAAAAGCGCACAGCAAAACTGTGAAAAAGGTGAAGATTACGCACTGAATAAGAATACGAGGCTTTCCGCTTGGTAAGGAGTGCACTGAGAGCTGGGAAAGACTTAGAAAACTTTTAAAATCCTTAAGGGACTTCTTAAACAAAAATTGTTATTTAAAGTGGGAGAAAAAATTGTGTTTTATTGTGCCACAAAACAAGCAAGAGATGGAGTAGTTAAAATTAAAGGTAAGGAATGCTTTAAAATCATTCAACTGTAAGGGATTAATAAAGGTTTAGATAACTTTCTAGGACATGCATTGAAAATACTTTTAGAATGTTCATTGAACTAATTGTTTAAAATCATGTTGTTTACTTTATTATTTATTATTAACATGTAGAGCTCTATCTATTATTATTATATTACTTTTTTCTCAGTGCCCCAACATATGTGTGTGTCCCAAAGTTTTGCGAGAGAACTCGCACTCAACCTGAATCCAGACAGACACTTTGAGGCAACCCCCCATTCACATGACAAACATGTGTGATACGCCACTTGCACCCAGCCAGCAGCCATTTCCATCTGCATTTGCAACAACAGTTTTTCTTTGGCGGCACCTGCACCACCACCCCCTCCCTTGCCAGTGTCCCTTTCTGCACCTCATCGTCAAAAGCCACGCCCCACGCCCCCCACACACACTCACGCCCAACCGAAACGCTCGTCTGTCAGTGTGGCATACTCATGAAAGTTAAGGACTTGCATAACTTCTGGCATTTATGTGCGCTTTTCACCTGCTTGCCAACGGCTTCACCTACTTTCACACACCGCTTTCCCTCGGCGGCCGCCCGCTTTTCCATGCTTCATTACGCTAATGCCGTGTTTTCAAATTATTTTACATGTACCCCTGCCTCCCATTGCTTCTGGTGACTATTTGTTGCATACTTAATGGGGAGAGGGGGAGTGCGATGATTAGCATGCAATAAACTAGTTTAGGTGCCGTGACATAGTTCCTGCCCGGGGCATTACTCATCCAAAGATAATCCGTGCTGGGATCAATGTTCTATATAATCTAAAGCATCGAAGGTAAATTATTGTAGCATGTGTACATAAATGTAAAACTTCAATTTAATGTGTCTGTTAAATGGTCTAATTAATAATGTTGGTTGCAAGGAAGGATTTGAAGGATATTTATAGAATTCTGTTCAATTTATAGCCTATGTATTGCAATTTAAATTAATTACAAGCATTTCATTAAAAATAAAAACAATTTTAATCTTTCCAAGGTTGTAATAAACGATCGCTAACATTACTTATAATGGAAGCTCCACAACTCCCCCCCCATTATCCATGTCCAGTTAATGCTTTGCCAGGTATTCGCTCAAGGCCTTTGGCACCCAGAAAGCCATCTAATTAAACGCATAATAATTAAGATTGGATATCATCAAATTAATGAATGTCAAAAGCAAGTCTCTGCGGCAAAGGTGATGGCCAAGGTGAGCATATAACGACAGGTTGTTTGCTTTACATAATTATTTCATTAAGTGTTTTGTGTGAGCGTCTCTGAGGCCAAGAGACTCTGCGGAGCTAACAGTTGGGCTTACTGAGGGACCTTTTCACTTTTCCACTTTGGTAATTCCAGCATTTAACAAGTCGGAAAGCTGCAGACAACCCGCAGCACTCGCCTTGACCTCGGGCGTTGCCAAAACCGGAGGAGAGGATGGAAGATGCCAAGATGCCAAGATGCCAAGATGCCGGGAAGCCAGGATGCTGGGATGTGTTGGGGCGATGTGGCGGAGCTCATTAACAAACATTAGTTGCAAATGTTGTGAATTACTTAAGGAATTAATATTCCATGCTTCACACAAACACACACACACACACACTGCCTCGGGGGAGTGTGCAGGGGCAGGAACTTAATCCCCCCGAGGGCTGCTGGCACTCCACCACTGTCAAGGCAGCCAAATGAGCGGCAGTCATAAGTCCTGGCTTGCCAGCACATATACTCACACACTTGCTCCTTAAATCCTGCCCGTCGTCTGTGAGTACACTGTGGCGTATACTTAATGCAAACTAATTCATTCCCCCCATACACACACTCGCACACCCAATAGGTTATCATCGGCTGCTTGTCTGCAGCGCTGGTTAATGATAGTTGACCTCCCCGTAAGCATATTGAATTAATGAAAGCTTTTTGTCTGCTGACCAAGATATATAACAAACCCTGGCTTCTCCATTCTCCATCCTATCCTGCCTGCCAGTGAACAAGGATTCGCATCTCCCGGCGGTCCTTATAAATTGACATGGAGCCATCTAATCATCGGGCACATTGTTGTCCTGCGAGCCTTAAGAGTGTTAAGTGATTAATAATTTAGTGCGATTTTGGGCTATCGATTTGCGGTGAATGCGGCTCTGAATGATTGACTGATTCGTGGAATTTGGACTATTATATATGTTACTTTATTTTCTGCTAAAGCCAATAACAGGTACGACTTACGACCTCTTCTAATAGGTTCAAGAGGCAGGAATGTAAGATGGGTTTTAAACTGACCAAAATACTTACTGCTTAATAAAAGTAATAATAATAATAATAATAGTAATAGTAATAATAAAACTTATAAATATGTCTAAATATATAATCTTGTTTATCGCAGATATACTCTACTTGTTCAATAGTTATATTTCTCGTTGTCTTTAAGGACTCGCAATTTTTGAGGAGTGGCTCAGAAATAAAATCAAAGGACAACCACAACTGCCAAAGAATAATTCTCTTAGCCAAGCCACGCCGCAAAAGTCCTGGGCCCAATTTTCTTTGTTTCATTATAAGCTTGCAGCTCTTTTCCACCGGCTTCTATGTCCCTTCGTTCTCTCTGTCTTATCGCATTACCTAGTGGCAGGAAAACACAAAAACTTTCAATTTTCCTTCACACATGCAATTGGTTCTAAGCGGCTTTTGAGGTCCTCTATGACTCCTTTTACCATTCCTGATCTGTTGCTTTTGTGGGGTTTTCGTGGAACTGAACATTTTAAAACGAATTGGGCGGAAATGCAGATTTCGCATAAACAAAGCACGCACAACAAATTAAAACAAGTCATAAATGTGTGTTTGCTTCGGCAACCGAAAAGAATTTCTGCCAAACAAAAATGGCAAACTCTTTCAGTGGCACGCGGGCTGTGGGAAAATTGGGAAAAACCGGAGCATTCGGCGCGTGCCCTGAATATTCTATGGCTGTTAATTATGCCGTTGTTGTTCGCCCGACACTCGGGCGATATCTCTGTCTCTATGAGGCAAACATTTCGAAATTTCCAAGATTTATTTTCTTTCGGTAGGTTGGAGAGGGAAATTAGCCAAAAAAGAACTCGCCTGGAGAGAGAGAGAGAGAGAGGTGTGGCAGAATATGAAAAATAACTTGCGCCTTTTTATGTGCAAAATATTGAAATATTAGAGAGTAGGAGTAGGAGGAGGCAGGACTCGCCTGGCAGCGACATTGGGAAAGGCAACGGCAAAGGATACCCTTGGCTTTGCCGGACCCAAAGGATTCATCAGCGGCAACAGCTGTTGACTGCCGGCGCTGCCGAAAATGTTAGCATTTTGCGATGATGTATCGTCGGCATCATTATAACAGCTGCCAGAATCTACACGGAGAGAAATGAGACAGTAATGCAATCAAATTCGCAGGGAATTCCTGGAAATATCTATATATCTCAATTACAAATAGTCGGCTAAAGAAATTACGGAAAATGTTTGGTATAAGGGTAAATGCAAACCAAATACTCAACAACTTCTGCTTAGGTAGGAATAAATATATATCTCAAATAATAATTATATTGATTCATATTATCCAAGTGTATATATAGCCCCTTCCCTTTCCTTCACAGATTCGGGCATGAAATTTAGAATGCGTTTTCACCCGAACCCTGATGGGCCCAGAGCCCCATTTGTGCGTGCCTTGGGTACTTGTTGTTATATTTATCACAGAAATGTACTTTATCTTTGCCGGTGCCCAATGCGCGCCACGGAGAATCCGTAGAGAGCCGGAGTGCCGGAGAGCCGGAGAGCCGTAGAATCGGAGCGGGATCGAGGGGAGACCATCGTAACCCTATACCCTTGGGCCAGGACATTCGTCAACAGCTGCTGCGGAGGAGACCAGAGACCCCGGATCCGCCGGTAATTTTGCCTTTTCCCATCTGTCGGCGAGCGGATGCTGTGCAGATTCCCATGCAAAACTAAATTGTATAAAAACATTTCAATGTATTGTTTTAAGATTAAACTTGCATTATGAACCCGCCGCAGCAGCAGCGGGCGAAAGTTGTGTCGTAAAAAGCGCAAAACAGCTGTTTGATTTTCACTTTTTATTTTATTCTTTTATATGGACGAGGCATGTTGCCAGCGTGTATTTTTAATGTTTAAATCCCCTTTGATGGATGGCAATAAAAAAGTTGCCATATGAGCGGTGAATAGAGCTATATAAATGAACTTAACTTGCTGGAAACTCAATTCTTTCGATCGTCCATGGAAAGGGCAGAGATTCGGGTTTACACTTGCCGCACGAACGCCTCCTTACATATCAATGCACCTGACCGCATAAATTGCAGGAGGCATGTGGAAATTCCCGGCTGAAATTGATTGAAATGCAATATTCTGTGCGCGATATGACTCGCTAATTTGCATAAGTCCATTACTGGCCGAGATGACGGGCCCTCAGGGCCGGAGGAGGCTTTCCGGCCAAGTTGACCTGCATTTGGTCGGCTGCGAATGTGGCCAGCTCTAATTCCAGGACCCTAATTCAATGGCATTTATGGTGACGTTGTCATATGCAAACATGTCGCTCCATTTAGGTTGCTTTCAGAGCAACCAATAAGGAAATGTTTCCAAGTTAAAATTAAGTACAAGTACAGGTTCAAGTACTGGGGAAAACTTAGATTTTATGACACATTTTGTTCAAAGTATTTAGTTTCTAGTTTCTTTTGTTCAAATTCTAGTCAAGTCTTTTGCTAAACTTACTTATGGTCGGTCGTCCATTGTCATTTACTCGTCATTGAAGTTAAAATAGAAGCTGACTTGCAAAGTTCAAACTAAAAGTTGATTACTGGCAAGTCAGAGAAATATTGTGCACTGCATAACCCTTTTTGTCCCTTCGCAAATCTCATAAAATCGCTGCTTTATTCCATAAACTTCCCTCCTTAGACCTCGTTGCCATGACAAAGAGCGTTCGCATTCGAATCACTTGCATCTATCCTGCCTCCTTATTGTTTAAGGACAACAAATGCAGCAATATAAACGAGTATGAGAACGGGTACGGATACGGGTACGGGTATATTTAATGCAGGACATGGCTATATTGTCTTGGCCTTTGCCCGCAGAATCGCTGTTCGAATTCAGCTGCCTTCCGTTTGGTTTGGTTTAGGGATTGTGTTGCCATTGCGTTGTTACCCGAGACTGCCGGCAGACATCATTATTTCTGGAGTGGATGTTGTGCCGATAAACTCGCAGAGCGTGGCAGTTTCGCTCTCCGTTGGCCCGGCCCAAAGTCTCAGTTCCCAATCCCATCTCTCCAGCCAGACGGCAGCGTCATCGTCTTTGGCATCTTTATCCTTTATGCAAAAAGCGAACACAAACAAGAAAGGAAGCTAACTTTGGCACGCCGAAGTTTATATACCCTTGCAGATAGAACTTCTATGACTTAGAATCCCAACAATATAAATTATATTTCTTTGTGTTAAAAAACAATGAAGTAATACCTGCTTTCATTTCATTCACCTTTACATATTATATTTGCAGTTTTACAGTCACAGATGTGCATTTTTCTCCACATCTAACGATCGTTTGTATGGCACCTATATAATATAGTAGTCCGATTTTCATAAAATTTTACACAAAATTTAAGACTGATATAAAATAGTTATACCTCAAATTTGAAGAAAATCTGTTGAAAACTGAAAATGTTATAATTTTTAATTGTCTTAATTTCTCGATTGTTCCTATGGGAGCTATATGATATAGTTGTCCGATTTTCATTAAATTTTATTCAAAATTGTAGAGTATAGTAAAATGGCTATATCTTAAATTTTATCAAATTCTGTTGAAAACTGAAATTGTTATAATTTTTTTTGTAAAAATTATCCGATCATTCCTATGGCAGCTATATGATATAGTCGTCCGATCCGGCCCGTTTCGACATATATACGAGTGAGAGTATATAGAAGGCTAACTACAAAGTTTCATTCAGATAGCTTCAAAACTGAGAGACTAGTTTGCGTAGAAACGGACAGACGGACAGACGGACAGACGGACAGACGGACAGAAGGACAGACGGACAGACGGACAGACGGACAGACGGACAGACGGACATGGCTAGATCGACTCGGCTGTTGATCCTGATCAAGAATATATATACTTTATATGGTCGGAGGTGCCTCCTTCACTGCGTTGCAAACTTCTGACTGAAATTATAATACCCTGCAAGGGTATAAAAATGGGACACAAATCGGGGTAAATAAAAACACACAGCTCTTCTGCTTTCCGGGTCTCCAGTCCTGATGGCAATAAAAAAAAGTGCTCACAATTTATTGATTTCATATTAGTAGACTTCGCACACATCGTGATCGGATGGAGCGGTGCCCGTGAAGGTCTCTGCATAAATTTCCATCTCGGCCCGAGAGTATGCTGCACGCTCTCCCGCCCGTTTTTCCGACGCAACTCAGATGTTGACGCACAACATTTTCCCTATTTTTCTTTCTTTTTTTTTTTGCTAATGCCTTGATTTCAATTTGTATACACCGCACCGCCGCCCGAATGTGGGTCAGTCTTTTCCCCCCAAACACTCTACTTCGGGCAGCCTTGCTAATTTGGACTCCGAATTTTTGGGGCCAAAGAACTTGCTAATTGAATCAAATTGTTTCCTAATTGTTGTCGAGTTTCGATTTCTTTAAACAGAATTTTTAAGAATTAAACGCAGGCAGTGAGGTGGGAAAACTTTCCACTTCTTTGGCTGCCAAGTATTTAAAATGTATGGAATAAGCTAACAGAAATTGAGTGCGAGTTAAAGGAGGCAAAGATGCTAAATCTATATCTATATAAATACAGAAATAGTATTTTTAAATTTAATATCTATTCTATTTCATGTTCTACAAGTTGTGGCAATAAAATAAAATAGAACAATAGAAGCATTGATGGATGGAAAGTATGGGCCAAAAATGTTGTTTACAGTTTTCAGCCCAGCCACAATTCAAACCATAATCCCTTGAACTTCAATTGTTGGCTCCCTGCAAACTCTGTGATTTCAGGATGCAGCCCTATGGGGAATTATCGGATAATACCACATCACGAATACACACACACACACTATGCCACTGGCAGTGGCTCCCTGGTCGGCAAACAATTCATCATTTATGCCAAATATTGTGTTGCCTGTACAAATTATAAACTGAAACTACTGAATGCCGATTTTGATAAGCTGATTTATGCTTCATGTTTAGTCTGCGGCCGACCACCCATTCCTTCCCGCCGGGCCCTTTGGTTGACAGGAAAATCATTAGGCTAATGTGATTGAGTGGGGCGAGTGTAAACAATAATATTGGAATTGGCAAACAAAAACGACCACGATTTGAGCACATACATAAATAAAGGGGGCGAAATCGCTAATCCCCATGAAATAGAACGATATGCAAAGTCAGTCAGTCGCTGGGCGATAACAAATGCGGAGCAATTATGGCCGCATTAAGCATATGGCCAAGTGGTCTTCCTCTCAGACCCATATGGATGCGGATGTGGATAGTGCATAGTCGGTGCTCTGCCAAGGATTTACATAAATCCCACCGCATTTACTCGCATTCAATAAGCAAGCACTCCAAGGAAGGAAGCAGGAGCAGGAGCAGGAGCACTTGACTCGGCTTTAATGCCACTTAATAATCCACTTTAACGGGTTACAGGAGGACCTGCCCTCACTCCTGATTGCCCGCACTGTTGGCATTGATTTACGGGTGGACTAGCCCCAAAAACCCAATCCCAATCCCAATCCCAGTCCCAATCCCAGCTTCAGTCCAAATTCCAGGGCCCATCGGGTATGCAAATCGAATACAACTAAATGTAAACACACACAAATGCAGTTCGAGATGGCAACCTTCGTTGGCTGTTCCATTTCTATTTTCCCGATTTGATTTCGCAAGGGCTCTAATGCCCCATCGCTACCTGGAAAGGGGTTGATTGGGCTGGTTCCTTCGGTGAACTTTTAGCCGACTGGATGTCTGGCAGACATCCTTGGCAAAACTTTTGCCTCGACGGATTAACTTTTTCGCACGTGTAGTAGTTGGCCAGCCGGAGAGGGCTGCTGATGTAACCCCCAACACCCTCGTAGTTCAATTTAGAAAAAAACGAACCTCTTTTGTTTCTCGGCAATCCCTTAAAATGTTTTCTCAGCCCAGAACTTTCGTAATTTACAAGTAACTCTGAGATTGGGCCAAGCAAAGGGCAGCTGAAGCATTCTTTTATAGACAATTTCTCAGTGTCCAGTTGAAGAGCTCCTTGCACTTAATTTTCACTCTAAATTAATAGAAAATATATCAAGCGAAGGCCAAGTAAATCCTCCATATATTTTGCAGATGAGCTGCCTTAGTCAAGGTCAAAGGTAAACACAACGACTGCTGTCGGGCATGCAAATGAGTTGGAAAACCTTGAGGCTGATAGATCATCCAGGTAAATCACCCAGGTATAACCACACCCACCGTTTACACCCTATTTGCAGGAAGCAGACAGACGACAACAGACAACAATGGGCCATAAACGCATTAAGACTCTTAATTTAAGAGTAATGGTAAACAAGGCGGCAACTGAATATCTGGCGAAAGATCGCTATTCATCACACCTGAGCATTTATAACATGCAACCTGTTCGTTGTCGAACCATGTTCGACAGCCATCTGCGCAGGCGCCGCGGCACGCATGCGATCGGAGGTGCACATTTGGCGGGTTTTTACTTCAAACTTGTTCAGAGAAAATAATAGGAAATTATTTAAACTTTGTATATCAATAATATACAAATATTGGTGCCATAACATAAATAAATCTGTTAGGCATTCAAGCCTATAACCAACATGCAAGTATTTAAAGTATATATAATACGAAAGTACCAGAAGTCTCTAGGTACCCAAAAATATGAAAATGGTAAAATTGAACCCATATATAATCCCGTATACTTATGGAACGTACCCATTGAATAATTTTTAAAAAATCTTAAAACTATCTTTTCAAAAGTAACCCTAACTTGGTTTGCAACTTCTTGAGATCTCGACACTCTCACCGCCATCCAACGTGTTTGGTGTCGAACGTTTGCTGCCAACATTTGATGCCTTCGCGGCTGCAATTCTTCTGCTCGCTTCCAGGCCTCTCGCGAAGTGGCCAAAATGGGTCAGGCTATAAAAGCCCGGGTTCAAGGCGATCGCCGTTTCAGACAACGCCAGCAGCAGTCGCAGCAACAGCGAAATAGCCACAACGAAAGCAGCCAAGAGTCCCAAGTGCCAAGTGAAATTTTGAAGCCTCTCGAAACGAAAGTACCCATCGATCGAGCGTCGAGAAAAGAGAGAGCAGTGCATTTTCCAGTGTAATTTTTGGGTGAATTTCTAAGTGAATTGTGTGCTTGACAATCGCGTGCTTAAATTTGCAATTTTTTTAGTTCGGCGAGCCAAATCCAACTTGGCCGAAACTGTAATTAAAGTTTAGATTAATTGCATCGAACTCATCGGAACTGAAAGACAGCGGATAAATCGACAGGTGAGTGAAAAAAAATGTTCAATGGCAAATGTCCAGCTCAGTAGTTGAAAAACAGGGTTTGAAATGGGAAATAAATTGGTACACTTGGGGTATTAAATATATTTTCTATAAAAGCATAAAGTTAGTTTTGTCTTATGAAATTTGAAAGTGATTCAGAGATGACAATGAGAGAAAATTGTATGATTAATCGTGCTTGTAAATTTAAGTAAATACATTATTAACAGCTGAAAATAAAAACAAGCAAAGTAACCACAATGGTAGCTTACAGTTTCACTGAAAAGTGCACAATCACTTCCTGTCAAAAACCCTAAATCCCCAGGCAGATACATACATATAATCCGCAACGCATATATAGACATGCATTCGACTAGAATCCAGCAGTAGAAAGTTATTGACAATTGATCGAATGCCACTATTCGGCCTCGAGTCGTGCCGTACGTTTTGTTTGTCCAACAAATTGGGGCTATATGGCCAGAGCCAAATATTTGGGTCAGGCCAAAAGAAATAACAGAACTCGGGGCCATAAACCCGGCAAGCAGAGGGGGGAGGGAAGAGGATTTCTGTTAAACGAGTTAACAACTTTGCATGAAAGAGCAAACAGAAACCCATCGACTGGACGGAGCGTGGAACTTGTCAAAGCAACTGGGAGCAGAGGAGACGCAAAGGCGGCGAAGGGGTTGAGGTGTGGCACACACCTGGAAATGTGCATTCAGCCAAGTTGGTTGCTTGGTTCTTTCGAAGCCAGCCGGCGATGATGGCCGCCCACTGACCCAAATGGGCGCCCGTCGACTGTCAGTCCAAAGAAATACGTTTTCGAGTGCCCCTCGTCCACGAAACCACATCCAGCTTGGATCCGACTCTGTCTCCCATTGAAGTGGAGGAGGCCTTGCGGCCGTTTTGTCTGTGGCCTTGATTCGATGTGGGTCTTCGCCTCTGCCTTGGCTTCTGCTATGCTTCAGGCCTGGCCAATTAACACGCCTGCCTTTTGGCCAATTTCCCATATAGAATTTATTTATTTAATTGCCTGCCAAAGGTCACGATTGTTCCCCATTTGTTTACTTATTTGCCAGAGCTCTTTCTATGTGGCTTTCATTCACTTTGGTTGCTTTTGGCATTTCTGCGGTGGTTGTTATTGCTTTTGTTGTTGCTGCTGGTTGTCAAGTTGAGCGAGGTGAAAGTTTTTCTTTGAAGCTGTTAAGTCGTGTTTAATACATTTTATGTTTGGGCCGAGGCCGAGTCAAACTGAATTTGTTTTCTCGATTGCCGCCGGTGTGGAGAATGTGCAATGATTTCTGTTTGCTGTGGCTGCTCCACTCATGGCTTAAACAAAGCGAATCCGGGCAATGACAGTTGCAATTTGGCCATCAAGAGCAGCTGTCTAATATCCATAATGGCTGCTGGCAATTGCAAGTGCAATTTGTTCTGCTTTCGTGTTTTTATCACTGCATTTTGGGGTCAGTAAAAGTTTTGGAATACTCTTGTGTTTTCACCATTAAAGTGGATCGTCGACCTGTCCCTTGCATTGCATCATGCTGTTACCGAACAATCAATAAAATTTCCACCTTCCCCGGGGTTTTTTTGATTAAAATGCAGCTCAGACGCCGTTAGGCAGCGGGCTTCCTCCTCCAAGGGTTCGCTGACCAGCGGCGAAAACGAAAGACTTAGGGCACAAACTTGCTAGAAAGCCGCCGAGCATTCCCATTAAGGTTAAGCACTCGGCAAGTACCGCTCTTAAGCATTTAATTAAATTTTAACTTTTCTTGGTCAATAAACCTCGGCTCCGCTTGATTCTGGCCAAAAAGAAAGTGAAATGTGAATATTTGAGGCTGGCAGAGTTTCTCTGCGAGCCCAGCCGGAAACCAGTCCGTGACAGTCCAGAAACCCGGCTAAAGCAGCCCGCAGAATGACTCAGGGCCCCTTGGCTTCAATCCCAGCCACTCCAATACACTCCACTCCCAGAAACAGAAGACGGTCAAGAGGTGGGACGGAGAGCTGGCTGGCTCATTTACCGCAAATCACGAACGTCTTACCGCTTTCTCATCTTTGACTTTGACCAGGGAGCCAGTGGAGCGTGCTGCGGCACGAGACCGCAAACGAAACTGAAAATAAATACATACATCTGTGGGGGAGAGTAATATCACAAAAATTACAATGATATTTCTCGGCGTGCCTGCCAAAGAACTTGGTTAGTGTTACACCCCCGCCCTCGTTGTCCACTGCGGTTTCCACACTTTCTAATTTGCGACTTTTGACCAGCAGGCAGCAAGTGTAATTGCTGCGCTCGTTATTTCTCTATTGAAAATGCTTGTGCCTCGATTTTAATTGCCGTTTTAAGGCAGGCCATGAAAGTAAGAGTTGCGTGTGTTGTTTCCAATTAGAGTTGCGTGTTTCACTCGCTCTCTTGGCGAAAGATGCGCTTTTCGCCGGAGCTAGTTAGGCGGAGAACTAATGTAGCTAAATTATGTCATCAAACCGATCACGAAAAGTGGCTGTGACTAATTTGGCCATCACAGTTTCGCCTGAGCTCAGCTAAATGGTGGAGTTCCCTCCTTCTCCATTGGTTGCAGTCAATAAAAATTTCTCTGCCACACATTCCCGGCTATTAATTACCATTATCTCAGGCAGTCTAATCGCTGGATCACGCCGGAGCCAGAGAGCGCCTGCTCCAACGGCTTTCTAAATTTACATGGTGGCCATAATTTCCACGGAACTGGGTCGAATTGTGTCACAAAGCCGTCAGGCAGGAGTCCATGCGATATACTAGCTCCCCGATTAATAATGATCCAACAATTTACATTTCTCTCTCTCTGCCTCTTTGTATATATTCTCCGACTCAATGACCCATTCTGGGAGCCCGTTTCTGTGGCCAGCAATTAAATGGAAATCAATGCAATCTCTGCCATTGGCATTCCTCAGCCTCGTTGGCTTTATTAATTGTAACGGGAACCTGCTGCATGACATCTGAGCGAAAGAACCGCTAGTTAGAGCCGCTGAAACTGGTTCTGGCCAACATGATGGCTTACTCTGCCAGCTCAAGAACCCACAAAGAGATGAGCTTCCCCCATTGGCACTACCATTCTAATTCGCTTCGATGGAACGGCCCATTGTGAGCGGTTTCCGATGTCGATACTCGTACTCGTAATATCGCTAATCCAGCTGAGCAGAGCGATGATGTCTAATTGCCGGCACTTGCCACCTTGCCTCACCTGTGGCGGCTTTCTACGTTGCCCAACCTGCAACCTGCCACTCGGGTAATTTCCCTGCCTCGAATGCCATCTTCAATCCGCGGCCCGGGGGCCTTCATACTGGGAGGAACAGGTTCAGTTTGACCGACACCTTAATTGGGAGCAGTTTTACCCGTTTCTGGATGTTTCGGAAGCAACTGAAGACGCTTTGGCTTTAATTACGCGCAGCTACAACTTTCTTATCTGGTTTCCATGGAAATTGTAACATATACATACATATAATGGGAACATTTTTGACTATGATTTGGAAAACCCCGCTGGGTGACAGTTAGGAAGTAGTACTAGGGTGAGACTTGAGTGCTGGGAGAGATAATACTTATAGTTTATGGATAACCTTACCTAAGAGATATTTGCATACAAAAGTAATTGAAATTGGGGGAAAAATGTTGTGAAAAGAATGTTAGAGAGAAGAGAAATAATAAAGAAAATTAAAAGAGAAGTAAGAAAACTTTATAGACTTGGAAATCCGGTAGTATTCTCTAACTGAAATATGTAATTTTCTCCCATGTTTTCTAACTAGTTATTGATTATCAGTAATCAATTATTAAAACCATAATTTGATTAGCTTGAAGTGGGGTCGATGCTGAAATACTGGCTCTAATGACATGTGTTATGGCCAATTGAAATTGGGCCAAGCGTGCCCCGCTCAAATAGGCCAATGCTAATTCCCATTCCTGACCCGTGCTGCTTCGTGCCCCACTCACAGTTGGGCAATGTGAAAGTGTTGTTATGCGAACCACCTCGGGCATTGCCCGGCTGAATGTCAATCAGCTCCTAATCCCACATCTCTCTTCGTTTCAGTCAACATGTGGAACCAACGGAAAGTGCACGCCTGCCTGCTGCTATCCATCGTGGCCAGCAACTGCCTCCTGATGACCTTTGCCTTCCCGCAGCAGGAGGTCTACCAGCGACAGCATCAGGTGACTCAGTCACCAGTCCAACATGATGAGGGTCTGGCTGCCCAGGGTCGCAAGTTCGCCGTGAAGCCGAATGCCTCCAAAAAGGTGGCCTTGGACGATATCGAGGATGACCTGGAGAGCAACCAGATTCAGGAGACTGTGGGTGGACCCGGTGGCTTCACTTGGTCCAACATGCTGTCCACCGTGATGACCATGTTCTTCAACGGAGCCATGAATCAGACGCCCACCAAGTCCGAGGATGTGGATAACTCGATCGGTTTGGGCGGCAGTCCCTGGGCCAATGTCATCTCCATGGGTGAGTGTCTCTCCCTCTCTAATTTGAATTGAAAATTATGTGTAATAAGGGAAAAATGATGGGGAAAATCAAGATACCCCCCTGATTTTATGGCTGTTCCCATAATATAACCATTTCTGTTACTTTACAGGTCTTCGCATCATCAACACCTTGCTGGGCGGCGGAGCACCTAGCGATGGCATCGATAAGGTCGACAACGGTGGATCTCCCATGCAGGTAATCGATCGATCCATTAGCCCCTAACAGGTGTACACTCACTGATTGCTTTTGTGCCACTTTTGTTTTGCTTTTATCGTAATTTGCTGCGTTCGATCGTTACCGTTTTCGTTTCGTTCTGTTTTATATCTTATACATCTTATGCCTTTATATACTGATACTGATTCCGATACTGATTACGATTCTGGTGCCTGGCTCTTCTTATTCTCTCGATTATGTTTGCTTCCCGCCTACCTCCTCTACCTCTACCTCGCTAATAATCGCACAGGGCATATTGGTGGCTGTGATGTCGGCCGTTTTAGGCTCCAGAGACCCCGATCAAGTCAACTCGATGGCCAAGCAAGCTGGCGAGGTAAAACATCTTTATTGCTTTCACAAACCACACAAAAGAACCAATACGGAGCAACAAGATTTGGGTTCAAGTTCAAGAGGGATTTCTATATGCTTGACGGTTAAAATTTGAATCATTTCTGTGATAACTTGAACTTTGAAAAGTCATTAACTTAAATTTAAAATTTCAAGAGTGAACTTAAAAGCATTTAGTCTTTTCAAAGTTAATGCTAAGAACTATAACAGGGCCTTTAATAATTTCAATTATTTACAAGGAAATTTAGGTCTAAACATAGTTTTGGGAACATCAAAATTATAGATAAGTTTTAAAGATGATTAAGCTATGAAGGTGTTAAACTTTTAAGTTTTGTGCTTAGTTTCTGATTTAAATATTATTATAGCTATAAATATATTTAAAATACAGCTAATTATGCCACATCTTATGATCTGCTTGACGTATTTTAGAAGCTTAATTACACACATTTTACTAATTTTCTTAGATTTAATTGGATGTTTGGTCGAATTTAAAAGTTGAATTAGTTATTTAGTTTTTATATATTTTAAATAATGTCATGGTAATGCCCAAATCTTGTTGCTTAGTGCTGAGAGTGTAAATTGTTCCAATGCACACACCACACACACACAACATACACACTGATATACACACACACACTCCTCTGTATTGGCACAAGCAAATGCAAGACTAATTAACTAATGCTTCCTCTACCTTCGCACACACCACACACACTCTCCATACACACACTCCACGCCACTGAACATCGCTACTACCCCTTCCGCATCCTCAGTTCATACAGATCGTGATGAACCTCCTGGACGCCCTGAAGACTTCCTTCTCGCACCGCTCCCTGACAGCCCGCTCCCTGGGCAAGAGGGATTCGGTGAGTGACGCCGTCGTGGCTGGCATCTCCCTGATGAAGGGCTATGTGCGCACCTATCGCAACTCGGAGGCGGACCAGAACCAGGACAAGTGCACGCAGCGATACATGTGCGATGCCAACACGGAGTGCGTTCGCGAGATTGGCGGCAGCAGCATCTTCTGTCAGCTTGGATCGTGAGTGCCAAAACTATAGAGAAACCTAAGAAAAGAGGAGCTTCTTAAATACTAAATACTATATATTTTCCTTAGCTATGCCACCAGCTACGTGCTGGGCCGCAGCAGCGGCAGCAGCTTCGAGGAACTGTATGACGCTGGACGCAGGGGTCGCTCCGGCTTCGACTGTCGCCAGTTGTATCTGGAGTGCAACGAGGTCTAGATCCTGGCCTCCTGGCCACCCAGCCATCGCCGGCTGGACTCTCTCTAAACTAATTTAAATTAATTTATGACTTCCACCTAGACGTTAGCTATTTATATTATTTATTTAAAAAAAACTCTCTGTATTTATGTACGCCGGCAAAATGTGAATTGCTTCTCTTAAGTTGTCAATAAAACAAAGATGAAAAACTTTAAAATTAAATGCATTAAATGACTGAAGAGTGTTTTCTTTTTATAATTGCAATCTAAAAGAACTTTGGTTAGAAGCCAATATTTAACTGAGAAAACGAGAAATTCTATTCAAAATTTAAACCGTTTTTAGCTGTAAGCATAAGGTAACTGATATGAAAATAGGAAACTGCTTGCTTTAGTGTCAAAAGTCAGAAAAGCTTGAAGGCTAGCGCCATATTTAAAGCTGCTTGCCATAAAACTCACTTGGTTCATATAACTATCTCTTTCTTACCTTGTGGGAACAGTATTCAACTTCCTGTGTGAACAGTATGAAGGTGAGAACATTGTTAATAATTATAAGTTTTAATATTATTTTCTGTAATGGCTCTTATTATATTGACAAGTCAGCATATGAAGGTTAAGAAAATAAAAAACGTTTTCAAATTCTTGATAATTTTAATAAAATAAACTTTCAAAATTTGTAAACATTAAGTAAGCTTTATTATCAAATGTGTTTGTTTATATATTTTATTTTTGAAGTTTTATAATTTCTATTGCAAATCGAAATATAGAAAACTGTTATTTGCTTATTGACCTTCAAATACTTATCACCCAGAGCATTTAAATAGTTATTCTTATATTTTTTTAGGCTAATCAAAAATCATAACTTAAAAATCCCATAACTAAGCCAAAAATGCATTAATTTCGATTCGGAAAGATTTTCTGTGCTAATTTTTGCAGGGTTAACAATTCTGCATATTTATTTTTAAAATTTTAAATATTCAATTTTATGTCTAATTTTGACAATTTTAATGATGTAACCCCTTATAAAATTTTCAATTTTCGAAAAAATTTCAAAACTTTATTTTTCTACCGGAAATGGCTAGATCGATTAAGCTTTCGATGCTGATCAATAATATATATGATTTATAGGGTCGGAAATGACTCTTTGACATCGTTACAAGCTTTTGATTGAAACTATAATACCCTGCAAGGGTATAAAATTATCACAACTATGCCAAAAATTCGTTACCGATTAAGACTTAAAGCAATAGAGGACATATTCTGATTTGTCAATGATTTATTCCTTCCAGTGTAGACTTTAATTCTCGGTAACTCTAATTAGACTTCTCACGGTATCATCGAAGAAGCTTCTTCCTAATTAACCAGATATGTTGCATTAGCCAGGTGATATTTTCGGGGGTCGAAAGGTTATCTTTATCACTATCACCATAGATGTAAACAACGGGGAGGCCGCGAATAGACTGAGGCCCGAGCACCAGCAGTGCCTGTATTTATAGTGTCCCAGTAAAGAGAATAGAGAAAGGGAGAACGAGAGAGAAAGAGAGCAAGCGATGTCTCTAGAGATGCACAGAGAAAGGTAATCATACTGAAATAGACACAAGAGAAAGCAAGAGAGAGGGAGAGAGATAGAGGCATTTTTCTCTGCATTTAACTATTGTTTATATGGTAGCTTTTCTATTGCAAAATTTTGTCAGACTCGGCTTAATGCTGATCAATAATATATCTGGTTTATAGGGTTAGCTCTTTAAAGCAAGTTTCGAAATTCAATTATAATACTAAGTTATACTACATATATTTTCTTAAGTTCATTTATCTAAGAAATATATGTGAATTTATATATCCATTTGCTTTGAACCTCTTTTATTGCAGCTTGAAGAAATGCAGTTTATCAAACATATTTTCTTATAAACCAAGAGCAATGGTTACTTAAGCAGTTATTACATTCCCCGAAACATATTTCACAACAACTTCCCTCAACCAGATGGACATTGACAATCTCGGCAAGCCAAACAAGCTGACGACCATAAAACAATAAAAGACACTGCTGCTGCTTCTGCTGTCTCCTTGTGTCCTAGATGGAAAGCCATTACAACAAACCGAGCTTAAGCTGAAAGGTGTGTCCGACCACTCCACTAAAATGCAGTTCCTCTTTCCTTTTCCTTGAATTGTCAACTCGGCCTGCCTGGCAGGAAAGTTGCCGCCTCTTCGGAGTTTCTGTGTGAAGCAAGTGTAGTTGTCTCGGTCGTTGTCCCGCTTCTTATTGCTTATCAACATTCAGCAGCAGACTTGGTCGACTTTGAGTCCTTGCCACAAGGGATGCGCACGTGAGGAGAACTAAAAATAAAATATATATAAAATACATATCAGCAGAAACTCTGAAACCTTTATTTATAAAATACATCAAATGCAACCCAACCATCTTTCTTGATTTATACATATTTTTCTTTTAGTTTCTTATTTGTTTAATCAATCTCCCTTTTCTTGAAGAGTATACTTTTTAATAATGAGATTTTAAGCTGCTTTTATGCATATATTTATCAAGTAAATAATGTTGAGGAAACATTCCAAAGGATACTCACGGCACGCTTCCAGCTCTGTGTGTAAAGTTTTGGGCAGGCAATTTGGGTAAAACAAACAGGAAAACTTGGGATGCCAGCGGCAGGGAGAATGTCTTGTCTCGTGCCACTGCGCAGCTGCAGCCGTTCGCAAAGTTTTTGCCATTTTGATAAATGCCACAGCACAGCTGAAATTTATTGGACAGCCGGCAACGCCGACGCACAGAAAATTGCAGCATGCAAATGCAATGTGAGGGGGCGGGAGATGGAGATGGTTCTGCAACTTGGACTGGGAGTGGGCTAGGAATTGAGCCTGAGACTGGGAGTGTGTGTACACTCACTGCTAACCCACATTTAATGGGCGGGCATGGCAACATTTTGTCCAAGATGAAGGCACTGCTCTCCTGCAGCAGTGGCAGCCTCCAAAGTTATGATTAATTTGTGCGGCCAAGTTTTTGCACTCAGCCCCGCAGCCGCCCCCCGAAAAGTTGGCTCCATCCTCCATATTCGCATCGGCATCCGCCGCAGCATCCGCCGCAGCATCCGCATCTGCATCCAAGCTGCTATCTGCAGGAGCAGGACAAGGAGCAGCAAGGAACACTGATGCTGGGAGCCAGTAATTAAAGGCTCTTTGGACCAACTGGCAACTAGCAACTGGCAACTGGCAACTGGAAACTGGCGAGCGGCTGCAATGCATCGCTTAAAATTCCATTTAATTACGTTGAGTGTTGAATATCTTTAGCGTGCTAATTAGAACTGTGCACACAAACTTTCCTCGGACACCGAATGCACTGGCTCTCTCTCTCTCTCTCTCTCTTGGAAAATGCAGTGGGGTAGCTCGGAAAAGCCGGCAGCAAGTGAAACAATCGAATTTGGACAACGATCTAATTTGCAGCAAAAGTTCCGTCCGAAACGAAGATGACTGTCTGGGGATGACATTCTTGCCAGACTGCTTAAATTGTTTTACGCAGATTATAATTTACTTCTAGCTGTTCGCGGGGAATTAAGACTTCTTGCTGAAATCTTGCACAATGTTTTGACAAAAGTTTCAAGTGCTACTCGAATAGCTCATTGTTTTTGGCCGGAATTTGTGCCAAGAATCCGTGATTATCCAATTAAAATCCAATGCCGTAAATTAGTTTTGCAAATTAAGCTTGTCATAACTGAATATATATATGTTTTTAATGACTTTAAGCCGGATCAAATTCATTTTCGAAATTGTCATAAATCTTTCCATAAACGCAATTCAATTAAAAACACTTTACCGCCCAAGGCTTTTCATGTTATGGTGCCATATTAATAACCACATATAAAAAGCAAATGCGATTAAACGATGAGATGGAATTTATACCAGATTCTCTTTAATTTAATTCTGCCAGAACTATGGAACTATGGGGATAATCTTTTATCCTAATTCCACTTAAGTAAAGACAAAGACACATGCCAGCAGGAGTATATTTCTCTGCAAGTATTTTCTAAATATTTAATATGGCAAAAGGCTTTTGTGTTAATCCCAGCCAGGCTAAAAATGCAACAATATTATTTTCGGCCAGCAAAAAAACAAAAGAGCCTGTCAGACTCATGCAGAAATAATAACTTTTTGCCATCCGACAAAAGCCAAAAAACTATTTACGGAAAATCCTAAGGGAGAACCAAAACCGCAAATCAACAGACACACTCCGATGGTGCTTTTGCACGTGCGTCCAGGTACATAAATGTCCATCAAAGTCAATGGCAATTATTTCGATATTTGCACAAGCATTTTTTGATTCGATTTCCATGTTGGTTTTTCTCCAAATCAATTCATTCAAATGGCCAGAAGTGCGAAAATCTGTTTGATAACCTCAATTTAAGGACGAAAGCCACGCAAAAAAAAGAGGAGAAAATCCTGAGCGACAAACTGTGAAATGGACGGCACACAAAAAACCAGTGAACATCATAGAATTGAATGTGCTTTGCAAAAATATTTTAAGCTCGAGGGCACTGAACCGAAATTGACCTATTGAAAATTTAATGTTTGCATACAACAATTTCCTGCACAACAGAAATAACAATGGCAACAACGGCAAGTACGGCAAGTAAGCCGAATACAACGGGTACGTGGATGTTCTACTGATGCTGACAACTACAACGGCCTGCGGCCCGAATGTAAAAATACTACAAAAACACAAAAAAATGGACGGAGACAATGAAACCCAAAACAAACCACAGGCCGGCCGTAGGATCCGCCGGAGGAGGTCGCTCCACGGGTTGCCGAGCGGGCAGTTAAATCGATACACTGAGCGCTTGTGAGGGAAGCAAACCCAATACTGGCTAAACTTGCATTTGGCTTTTACCTTGCCCGGGACCAAGCACCACCCACCCACGAAAGGACACCCACTGACACACACAAGTCCTGCGGCAGTGTGCGGGGCATGTCAGTGGTTGTCACCATCAGCATCAGCGTCACCCATCGCCATCACCATCCGAATCACAAGCGCCGTCAGGGTCCCAGCGATATTGGCTTTTCCGCGGGGCCCGCGAGTTCCGGGGAAAACGGGAAAGTCCATGGTTCCCTGCCTGCGTGGGGCGTCACTCTGGAAAAATCAGAAGGCGCCATGGCATCCAGTAAACGCATTCTGGCCCCTCCAAGCGATTCCAATTTTTGAGCCTTGCAAAGTTTTTGGGGACGCCACCGTGTCTTGTGTCACATGTAAAATGAGTATTTTTCCCCATGTTTTTTTTTCGAAACGAAGCATGTTTATGGCGTGTTTTATTATTTTATTTTGGCATTAATGTACAAGCAGTCGCGTGGAGCAGAAACCTTGAGATTTAAATTTAATTTAACTGAGAGAGCATTTTCCATGCATTTATGATACAGCGGCGGCCCAGATTTTATGACACTGTGCGGCCCGCATTCATGTCCATCAATTGACAGGCGATTTTCCGTTCAGTTTCGGACAAGTTGGAATTGCTAAAATTTGCAGAACGTTTTCCCAAAATGTACAAACTATCATCAAGGGGAGGGAGAGGAATTCACACTCTTTTGGTCTGACCCGTTTCGTCAAACTTTTCGCATTCATTATTGAGGCTTTCGCGGCGTGCGAAACACTCTGAATTATTAACGCTGAAAAATATTTAAAATATTTAATTGAGAACACCGATATTGGCATCCGTCCATCCAGCCGTCAACTCGTGGCATCGCTTTCCTGGCTAATTTCAGTGGTTTCCCGTTCGAGTTCGAACCGGAAAACATCGGAGAACCATTTGGCTGCAAACTACAGGACCTAATAGCCCAGAGCTGGCATTTTGGCCTGATGAGCCCAAAAGAGGGACTGGGACTGTGGAGCAGGGGGTGTCTGTGTATTGGCCTTATCGACTGCCGATTTGGCCGCTAGTTGATGTAAACAAGCTGTCAAAGGGGCCCAGCATCGATTTGACTTCCGAAGCAAATGTTTCCTCCAACTACCCTGCGAAATTCCAGGACAACCGACTTTGCCTTGTGTTGGTTGTTCACTGATATGTATTAATGGACAATAGAGGATGTATACATTCAAGGGGGATACAAAAAAAAAACAACTTGTTTACCTCAATGGGGAAATTCTTGTGAGCTTTAAACTCTATGCAAAATATTATTTATTTAATCAAATTTATGAAATCATATATTTAAAGAATAAACAAGTTTTCTATAAACTTTATTAAAAAGTATTGTGTGCACATATATTTCAAATATTTCCCCCAATAACCAGTAGTTGTTGTTTCTGCCAACAATCAGCAAGTGCAGTTTGAGTTTTAATCCTCTTTCGGGTTCTACAAAATAGCGCTTAAAGTTGGCTAACTCAATTGGCCTGAATCGCTTTGCCCCGCCACACAGCAACACGAATGGAATTCGATTTGGCCACTTTAATTACGACCGCGTAGGGCACATAGGAGGAGCCTCGATACCCCTGGACAGTGAGTCCTCGCCCGCGTCCTCGTCCGCATCCACATCCGCATCCGCCGAGTGGCGATAAGTATTTTGCCTGTCCTATCTCCGCTCCCGGATCACTGCCCCCGGACAGTTGGGGAATTCGGGCAGCTCCATGTTAGTGATACTTCCGATACGTACATATATATTTTTATATATATACACTTGGCTGTTGTTGCCTCTTGCTCCCGACACACAAATTGCTTAAAGTGGAAAATCGCTGGCGCTGCATTTGTGCGGAAAAGGGAGCGGGGTGTGGACTGTGTGTGAGTCCGGGACTCACGATTCCTTTGGGTTGTGCCTGCATTTATCTTTTATTGGCTCCTCCTATCTGTGCCGTCGCTTCCTTCCCAATCGAATCAATATTCGATTGATGCGAGTGCCATTATCATTTTATTATGAGCATTTATTTGCCGCCGGCTGTTCAATTTGCACAGCTAATTTTCATGCTTCGTTCGGGCAAATTAGTGCGGACCGAGTGCCTTAGGACACTGATTAATTGATGGGGCAACTGCCAGCACTTGTCACCGCAGTGATTTGCCATAATCTATCACACATCCTCGGCAATGCTATGCCCGAGGGGTCGCAGGATAATGGCAACGACAAAACCCTTTTTTCGGCCAAGGCCATCAACTGATTTCTTTATCGACTTTGATATAAGCCAGAGATGTTTTATGGGAAATAAATGCCCGGTCGGCCGGCCTGACAGCCGGTCTGCCTCATCAGCAGTTGCTACAAAGTACGGATCGCAATCTCATAAACTCGATTCGAATATTTGCTTAAGAATGTCATAAAATGGGAGCAGGGATAAGCCGTAAAAGCATGTCTACTAAACAATTCGCTTAGGTCCCCTGGTCCGGGCACAATAATAAATATGTTCGGGCCGTAAAAAAGTTGGCTCGAGTTCGTTAAGCCAATGGCCAAGTCGAAGTGTAAGCCGTGTGCCCTGCTCGACTTTTTTAATTGCGCTTTTGGCCAATAATTTTTTATTGCCTTCTAAACGCCGCCGCGACGTGCAGAAAATTAAAACAATTGTCTGGCTTGGCAAAATAAAACGCGGAATGGAACGAAGCGGATTGGTACCACAAAAGTGTAAACAAACATATAATTTGATTGTGCCTCCGCTGGGTCGAAGCATTTTATAATTAAAATTTGTACTGCAATTGCTTTAATTAAAGCCGCAAGGTGAGTGCCAAAGTTTACGACCAATACAAATTGGCAAATGGGCGGCGGCGTGAGCTGAAGTTGCTATAATTCGAAGTAACTTTCCTGCAGACAAAGTTTTCTTTCAAATTTATTGCGTTTCCTTTTGGGGCAGATACTAATTAGCACTGGCCGACATGAAATCTCTGTCTGCTCTTGGCGTCCGAATAATAACTTTTCTTATTTCCAAAATTGTCAACAAAATCTAAAAGGCACAATTTATGTTTTAGTTTATGAAATAAAGGTTGAATGAACCCAGCACAAGTGGCGGCAGGACCTTCTGTTTATCACGTGTTGTAAAAAAAGAAAAAGGGATGTGAACCCAACTATTTGACTTGTAATAGAATACACTAGTATTTGTTGGTAAAAGTATATAGTTTGTGAAACAACTAATAAGAGATTTACATTTATTTAAGCTTTCTAAATTATAAAGGGATACATTAATATTACTTTAATTTATCGTGACTTCTAAGATCATATTAGAGCGCTGAATTAGTTATATTTTTCTCCCTTTATGATTCCTTTTGTTAGGGTATTTCCTTTTCGGTTTCTGTGACATCTCGCCAACTTTTTCCCCCTACTTACCACTTAGACATGACGAGAGAAATTTGCTGTGAAGACAAACTTGCTGCTTGTTCCCTCAACGTGGTGGGTTATCTCCAGTCGAACATCATCATCAGCAGCACATCAGCGGCGGAGCACATCATCAGCATCAGCATCCCGGCATTCAAGGATCCCAGCATCCCAGAACCACAGCATCGGCATCTACATCAGCGCCATCATCATAATTTTCTGGCTCCGCTTATCGAACTCAAAAAAGTTAAGAATAATGTACACTTCAACATTTGTGCCATAGTTTGAAAAGAAAAAACAAATCTGCAGAAAGATTGCGGAAGGCAATGGCTGAGCGGATGGCAGTGACACTGCCAGTGGCTGGGGGAAACAAAGGCTCAGTCGAAAATAGCTAACATAACTTGGCCAAAGTATTTCCTTCTCGGTGAAATTTTCAGCTCCTTTGTCCTGGTCCCTTCGTGTCTGGGCCAACATGCGTTCGGTGTGCCTCCGTGTGTATGTGGCAGAATTTGGTAATGCAAATGAAATGAGTTTTTGTCCGGATGCCGCGAGTATTCATTAAAAGCCCTCCGATTTCGGGGTCCGCAAATTGCACTGGCTACTGAACAGCATTCGGACTGCAAAATGGGCAAATATTTATAACTGCAAACTGTGCACGAATTCATCAGGCCTAATAGCCTGCCTGCCTGCCAGTTGGGGAAACAATGTGCGGTGGCCTGGCCATATAGTAGTAGAGCCATTCGGAATGCTCTCTGGGCCAGGATTGGGATGGCCTCATGCTCCGCATTGCCACCATTTTGCAGCCCATCATCGATGCTGCTCAATGCAAATGTTGTTGATAATGATTTGCATTTACGCGCATTACAGCGAACCCATTTCAGGAATGAAGAGAGAGCGGAAGCAGGCAGTGCGGGCGTACACTCTGGAAAAAGCAGGTCAACTGGCTCTACAACTCAGGATATCACCATTAACTTTCATTTTAGTAGGGTTATTTGATTATTGACATGAATATATGTTGTAGTTTACACTTGCATATGTATACAGAAAGAATGTTAAGTATCAATATTGGAGTAGTAGAACAGACTTCTTACAAACTTAATTAATAGGAATATGTGCTCTGATTAAATTAAAAATATTGATTTTACAGAAAAATTAGTAAAAGTATTAAAACCGATATATTTTACATAATATAGTCAAATATTTATGAGTGTAGAAGCTGTGCCAGCTAATGCGAAATGATTTGGATTCTTCGGATAGAAATTTCTTGCGCAAACGCAATTTATCTTCCTCAAATTGAAGCGTTCCAGAGATGCATGTCCGATAAGGTCCTGACGTATATCTGAGGCCCAGTCGAGTCACAAAAACCGGGGATTACCCCGTAACTTACTAGGGTGAGTGGGAAAGCCAATAGCCTGATGCGAGAAGAAGTTAACTTCGATAATTTGTTGACTTCGCCAATTGCTTGGCTATTTGGCTGGTTCAATACAATTATCCGAAGATTTTTACTGATTTATTTACTCGGGACTTATTTACTTTTTCAGACACGATTTCGGGGCTTGGGCTTTCTACTTTCGCTTCGACTTGTTTACCATTTACAGAAATGCGAAACCGCAAACAACAGCTCAAATATCCACAACTAAAACCAACATAAAAAACTTGCGAAACCTAAGTGCTCCAAGAACACGAACGGAGTGCAAAGAATATATTTAAAAAACCCGACTAGGAGACCCCATCGAAATCTTGTTGGGGAGAGCGCAGTGCATGGCACGAAGGAGGCCAACTTCAGGACATCAAAGGATCATAAAACGCACTCGCACTTCACGACAGTCGTAGAGGGGTAAAAGGGGGGTCCTGTCTCCGGAGTTAACCCAATTATCTGGGCGTAGGTCACCAGAAGGAGCGCAAATTGTTACAGGACAAACGGAAAAGTCTGCACCAGATGTCATTGGGAGCACTCGCCTCTGTTCCTCATGTAGTCCTTTAGTCATTATGGCAAAAAACGAGAAAAGCAAAATTAAGAAGTTCCGAAGGAAAAGCTAGAAGCTGAAGATGTAGAGTAACGCCAGAGAGGTTACAAGGATTTTTAAGTACCCTTTAAGTAAGGATATAGAAGAAATCTGCCGCACTTGGAAAAGTTTAAATACATTTTTCAAATAAACAAAATATTGACACCACAGAAATGGCAGAATATAGATCTGACATTATTTAATTTAAGGAAATACAGTATATTACTTTAATTTAAAAGTATTCTATATTTATGATTATTAAAAAAATAAACCTGTAAATAAATCTGTGACAAATTTAGTAACTTTCCTTGGCAGGGTATCATATTTCACCCATTGCCCGTTTGTCAGCAATCAAGTTGTCCTGCTTGGAAGTGTGAGACGAGTTTTGTAATTTGATTGCCATCCGCCGGCCGAGTCAAATGGAAATTCAAATAAAAAATCCCTGGAACTGTCAGGGAGGATTGGCAACGGCGTTTTATCGGATATTGAATATATTTAGCAAAGAGAAAGAGAAATATATGTATAAATGTCACTTGAAAGTGCTGGCTACACTTTCACTCTCTCCCTGTTTTTATGTAGCTTATCTTAAAGTTTTATTTTTCGGTTTTTCTTGTTGTTCTTCGGATTTTACTTTGCCGGGCAAGGACATTTCCAACTGGCTTCATCTTGTTTGACTTTTCCTGCCTTGACGAAGGCCCTGCTGCCTGCTGAGTTGTTGGACTTGAGCCAGCGGGGATCCCCTT
This sequence comes from Drosophila serrata, assembly GCF_035046125.1. Classification (NCBI taxonomy): domain Eukaryota; kingdom Metazoa; phylum Arthropoda; class Insecta; order Diptera; family Drosophilidae; genus Drosophila; species Drosophila serrata. The sequence goes on along the minus strand of NW_028256928.1, from coordinate 930,372 downwards.
TCTCCATTCGGCTCCTCCTTCTCGTCCTTTTCCACAGGACCCTCCCGGCTGTCGTCGGGCAAGTCAGTCATCAGCATCAGCATCAGCATCATAGTGAAAAATATTTACTGCCTTCCGTCCGCCAGCTTATACTATATCCTTCGTCCTTCGTGCTCCCTGCTCCGCCCCCAGGTCTTTGCGTTTCTTGTAAATTGCTACGCTTACGTCCATCCCACTCCCACTCCGTGGAAGAGCTCCTTCTTGACAGGACAACGACAAATTTTACGTGTTGTTTCTTATTTTTCCTCCATACTCGGCGCTTGTTCTCCTCCTCGCCGAGTTTTTTATACCATACGCCCGTACGCCCGTACTGTCGGAAGACGGAGATGTGATTTCCGCTGCAATAAAATAGACTGGCTACCTTAAAGGCTTTATGACCCTTGGAATTCGCCAGTTTATGGCTTGTGTTATTTTTATGCACTCCACTTGGCCCCCTTACCCCCGGCCATAAGTGTTGGCTCATTTTTGTTTTCCTTTCGTCACTTTGATGTCCTGAAACGGGGTCGCCGTGGCTGGTAATCCGGAGTCGGAGCCAAATTACCATAAAATATTAAATTATTTATGCATATCCCCATTGAGGAAATTCTCTTGCTGGTCTCCCTTTTATCGTCCACGACAGCTGAGGGTCAACAGTGAATTTATTTCCCCCCAGAAAATGGTTTTCTCTTTGGCTTACTTAGGGTTATTTTGGCTTAATGTTGTCAAATACTTACGGTGACCTCTTATTTTTGAATGAACACACTGTCAATGTTTTGCCACATGCCATCAGAGCTCATGATTTCTTTCTGGACGTGCTGAAGGCAATCCAAACAGTTTAAAAGTAAAAAAAAAATTGCAAATATAATTTTGATATTAAGAGATAACTATCACGAGTGAAATATAATAAATCTGAAAATTAATTACGTTTCCCTTAAATTCATTTAAATTATCAAACAGATCGGACAAATTCCTCGCAAGCTGGTGATGTATTATTATTTTTATCAATGGCACACCAGAGAATGCTAACACAGCCAATCAATTAGTTGGACTCGATAACATTCATAAATAATTTACCATTCTGATGAGACAAACCCAAACACGCGCATAGATAGAATGCAGGGATTTAAATACTGTTTCACATGATTTATTGAATGCCTTTATTTATGTTATGGTGAATTTTTTATGATTCTCGTTTATTATTTTCATTTAATAACTCGCTTGCGACAATAATCTAATTATTGATTCGATTTTCACAACTTGGAATGGGTCTGTCTGTGTACGTTATGCTTTAAATTGAATGTACATTAGATTGAATCCAGTATGGGGAGTATGTGAGACACGCAGAGATGGGAGTTATGGTAACATTTAACCTAATTACGGAACCGTCAATCCAGCTCCATTGGGCTCCCGCCGCTCTCCGCTATTTACAAGGCCGCCTTTAATTAATCTCTAACCTAAATTACGTAACTGCAGATGGCGCAAAAGCTTACAAATAATTGGAAGTCCAATGCCACGACCCCGCGAACAAGGACTTGACTACGGATCCGGACACCGGACACCGGACACAGAAGACCGCCATTTCGACATTCAATAGGCGAGTCACGTCCAAGGTGTTGGGCCACTGTGCATCGCTCCCTGCAGCGCCCGAAGGAGTGCGAATCCTAGTCCGAGGACTCCCGGGAGACCCGGCATCAACTGGAACGTGCTCCTGCCATACGGCATCGTCGTCCTTGCCGCCGCTGACATGATGGCCGATGCGGAATATTCACCTGTTGGCAATTCGTCGCGGTGGCGACAGTTGCGATTAATATGAATCAATTATTTCGCCACACATCGCGACTGATAAGATGGGAGCTGGGAGCTGGGAGCTGGGAACAGGAGGAGGAGCAGGAGGAGTAGACCCATGACCCGGAGGCCGTTAACTCACCGCTTAACACGTGCAGGTCCACGGACACGGAGACACTGTTCGACGGCTGGCACGTATAATTGCCGGAATCCTCTTTCCGCACGAGCGGTATGATTAATGAGCCGATCTGCAATTAATGTTTATGCTCAGTGCCCAATAGTCAGCTAGTCAGTCAGTCAGGCAGAATGAACTGCCGGGGTCGTAAACACCGCACTTACCGTATTCTGATTATCGCCCACGGTGCCAAATATGTTACGATCCAGCTGCGTGTACCAGCCGGTTCGCTCATCCATCTCGCTTATCTTCTTCTGGCCCCGGAACCAGATGATGTACTTGGGCGGATCCAGAGTTCCCCGGACGATGCAGTGTAGGGCCACCTTACTGCCCGCCTTCACAAAGCGGCTCTGATCCCCAATTAGCTCAGTCTTGGGTGCTGCAAAGAAGTAATAATATAACAAAGATTAATTGAGAAGTCACAGAATTGTATAATTAAGATGTGTTACTATCAATAAGTTCTCTCTGTTAATACTAGATTTAAATAAGTAATGAACTTATATTTTCCAAGTGTGATAGAATCTTCTGCGAACTATTGTTAATTACTTCAGGAAACACTCACTGACTATCTGTAGGTGCACCTTGGCACTCAGCTTGGGCTCCGTGGCCATTTGGCATTCGTACCAGCCGGCATCGCTTGGCTGGACGTACTTGATCTGCAGGGACCACGTGTAGTCGTGATCCTCCTGGAAGATCGACTGGAAGCGCTCATCCGCTATGAAAGTTGTCTCGTCCACACTGATGATGTGGTTGTCGCGCATGCGCACCCACGAAACGGGCTTGTCCGACAGGCGGTGAATCTAAAAAGATCAAGAAGATAATCACGAATTCATTGTAGATTTAATATTTATCACAAAAAGGATTAGAAGATATACGAGCTTATTGTTATAATATAGTAAGTAAAATTAAGCTATTCATCTGTTTAGATTTCAAATTCAATTCTTTAAGCTTTGTTTTGAAATTGATTTTAATCCATTATTAACCTTAGAGTCACAACTAATCAACTTACTAATTAGTTAATTAACTATAGTCTCTTTACATGATATAAATCACTTAAATTTTGCTCAACTTGATCGTTCATTATTGTAGTACAAAATCCATATATACCCTTTGCCTTTCGAAAATCATTCAACTGTGAAGGCATCAAAGACCAAGCAAGCAGGCTGGCATACACATATGTAACTATTAATATGTAAATCACTGACAATCTGCCGCTAATGAGCTTTCACATAACACAGATTGCATTCGATGTGGGCTAATCCATACATGAATAATTACCACGGAAGACAAACTAATCCGGCCACGTTAGGCGTGTCGTTTCGGTGTTAAGTTGCAAAAAAAAAAAAAGAAAATCTGACGGCTCCGGCATATCAGCGGACGTGAAATCTGAGATCTTAGAGGAGGTCTGGGTCCAGGAAATGGAAATGAGGACGGATTCTGGGGATGGCAATGCGCATCTTTTGCTAAAATATTCCTACAGTTTTTCGCCCTGCTTTTGGCCCTATTTTCGTAGCCCGGTTTTAGCCCGGTTCCTGCTGTCGGCTGTGGTCCAGCACAGATCAGCATAATTTCATTTGCATATCAACAATTCATTCTGTTTACGTTTATTTTTTATGACGTAAACAAGCGCCCATGCTTCTATTTACCGTTTACAATTCCGCACAATTTATACATATAAATATATAAAAGTGTGCATATATATATTATTTTTCTCGGCTCCTTTCAGGACTTGTTCCTTGGGCTTTTTTTAAGTCTATTCTGTAGATATCCTTACAGGCGGGGAAACACCTATGTGCGTACGCATGTAAATTTGATGGCTGCTGTGTAGCTGTGTATGTGTAGAATACATTGTGCAATATGTATGCATGCAAATAAGTGTCCTGTTCTGTATATGTATCTGTGTCGGTGTCTATATCTGTGCCTCTGTCTCTGTATCTGTCTCTGTACCCGAATCTGCGGATGTGCGAAGCGTGTCCGTGTGCAATATGTAAATGCTAGTTGTATCTCCGGCCCGTTGAAATTAAAAAGGAATCCAGAAGCGGAAGGAGGGTCTCCGCCCCTGTGGTTCTGTCGCCCGCCTGTCTTCGTTTTGGTTTGAGTTCCGGGGAATCCGAAAGTGAGTCAGGGTCGTCTGCCTCGAGTGATTTAAGCCTTAATGCTGAAACTTAAGTCCTTGGCGACGTGTGTGGCTTTAAGTTTTGGGCTAATCCGTTAAGGTTGGCACACAGATATTTCTGTTTTGCCATGTACTTTTATGGGTTACTATTACGTTTTTCCTCGCCACGAACTGGTAGATAATTAAAAGTTGCTTTTAGAGGTAGCCTCCGATTAGCAACTTCTTATGGATAATTAATTAGCACTGCTGGACTACTTTCTAATAATAAATAAACACAACTTTATTTTGTTATAATTTTTATATAATTAATATGATAAACATTGCATTCTTATATGTACCTCTGCAGGGTATTATAGTTTCAGTCAAAAGCTTGTAACGATGTGAAGAAGCCATTTCTTGATTCTTGATCAGCATCAACTGCAGAATCGATCTAGCTATGTCTCCCAAAACTTTAATTTTTTCAAAATTTTGATAATTTTAAAAGGGGTAACATCGTTTAAAATGTCAAAAATTGGTAAAATTGTTATTGTTTTTAAATTTCAAATTAAGTATGTAGGTTTATAAACCTAACAAAAGCTAACAAAGGAAAGCTTTTCGAATTAACGTTAATGCTTTTTTGGCTTAGTTATGACACTTTTTATTAGATTCGTCAACTAAATTTGTTATATATTGTCAATGAATGTTAATACGATTAAAATCCGATATGATCCTAGAACTTCATTGCAAACTTCAAACTTCGGCTTCCCAAAGTTAGTTTCCTTTCTTGTTAGCTTTTAAATACTTCATTATTGATATTCTATCCATAAATTTAAAGTTAACAATTTGTTTCATAAAAAAATCTATATAATTTCGTATTTATTACTCTCCATTATATTAATTAAAAACCAAATCCTGTTTGCAAAGATCCCTTTATGCAATGTGAGTTTTTTTCTCGTCCACGACAGCATTTAATGACAGCTTTCTTTAAGCAGCTTTCACTGTTGGCAGCTATTTATGACACGTGACATTTAATGCAATTTTAATATTCGCAATTAAATGTAATCTCGAATTAAAACCCCTTTTCTGAGCGAACCTTTTAGGATTAACCGACTTATGTCACACGCCGCACTCAACCTCAAATCAAGGCGACCCAAGCGGATTATGTGACCCACGACAACAAACAAATGCACTGAAAGAAACATTAGTGCTTTAGAGATTCTAAAGAAGGTAAATTAAAGAGATTATATAAAAATATGTTAAATAATGCATATAAAAGAAGTCTCTATTAATCTGTATTTGGTGTTAAACCCATTGTCATATTAAACTTTAAATTATAGAATTCTATTTATTTATTAACTTTGAAAATGGAGCACTTAAGTCAAGTGTATGACTCACCTGGCATGGCATGTAGGCGTGGTTTCCCATCTGGGCGGTGATGTTTAGCACGGGCATTGTTAGATTGCGACGCACCGCCGGTCCCGTCCCATCCGCCGCCTGCCGGTGGGCGACCAGGTAGGAGTGCTGCTCATTAAACATTCGCCGGCGCTGCTCCTCCGGCGACATTGTCACCGCTTCGGAGGATGCGACCGCTGCTGCCGCCTCTGCCGCAGCCTTTGCCGTTTCGGCCGCCAACTTGGCCGCTGCCGCAGCGGCAGCATCCGCAGCGGCGCGGTAAGCAGGCAGATCTGCGGCCGCGAAAACGGGAAATGGCGGCAGGAATGTCGGGATGGAGAAACCCTTGGTCAGGGAATTCTCAACAGCCGCCATCTTGCCGCTGGCCTCGATGGAGTTGTGCACATCCATTTCCATTTCCGTCGACTTCTCCGTTGATGGCGGATAAATTGTTGATATGAGCAGCTCTGCTGATGCTGCTGCTGTTGCGGCTTGTGTGGCTGCTGTGACAGTGGATGTTGCTGCTCCTGTCTGTGCCTCTGTTTGCCCGTCTGTGGACTGAGTAGTTAGCCCAATTTGTGCTGACTGGGTCGGTGCTATCGTGGCTCCTGCCACATCTGCTGATGACATGCCCCGGGCCACTACGACCGTGCTCCGTGAGCTTGTTGCCTGGATTGCTGCTACTGCTGATGCTGATGCCACTGCCACTGCCTTTTTTGCTGTCGTCAAGTTGCTGGCTGTCGTAATTAGATCGTTTTGTGTTGTCACTGGCCTATCTGGCAAAGTGGATCTTGTGGCCGTCGCTGGCTGTATCATTGGCGCTGGCTCCCCCGGGGAGCTGCAGGTGACAAGCTCTGTAGGATGGACAGAATTAGGGAGAGTACCATTGTTTACAATGTCCTTGCACTGGCCGCTAATTAAAGGTGAGCGCATGGGATTTAAATGGGGAGATTAAACAGAGTTCTTAAAACATATTTTTGTGTACAAATGTTCTCCCAAAAAAGCAAATGTGGTTGTTCAACTCAAGGGCTCTATTTATGATATACTTCTTGGACTTTAAATTAATTAATTTACATTAATTTAAATTTAAAAATGAACTTTGAAAAAGTAATTTGTTATACACATTTCGTCAAGATACTAAAGACAATTGTTCTTGTCATCAGGTTCAGCCTCAATTTCTAGAAAATCAAAATGCTTGATGTATTTTCCATATTTTTTGTGTCCCATATTTGTATTAAGTAAATATTTGTATTTCCTTGCAGTAATTATGATTAGTAAGTATCTATAAACATTAAGTTACTATGATCAGTAAATAACTAAGCTCAGTTATTAACTATGAGCAGTAACTAACTTTGAACAGTAAGTATCTATGGCCAGTAAGTAACTCTGAACAGTAAGTAACTCTGAACAGTAAGTAACTCTGAACAGCAAGTAACTATGACCAGTAATTAACTATGATCAGTAAGTATCTATGACCAGTTAGTATGTATGATAACTTTGATCACTAATAAACAATGACTTGCAACTTTTATAACACAACACATTTCAAAGGCTTGGCCGGCAGAAGTCACTTCGTTCCGGGGATGTTAGAACAAGTTGGGAATCATATCTACATATGTGGGAGATTTGTTTAGGAACAAATTTAAGAGCAAGCTATTTAAAGGAAACTATGGAGTTATTCGTCTATATAATTTTACTAGTATATAAGTCGGAACATGGCGAATCAGTGGACTTTATATATATATATGTATATATATATAGCTGCCATAGGAACGATCGGCAAATTTTAAGGAAAAATAATTATTCTTTTTTAAGTTTTTAACATATTTTCATCAAATTTGATACATATATGGACATTATTTATTAATCTAGAATTTGGTGCACAATTTTATAAAAATCGGACTACTATATCATAAAGAATCAATATATATTTAAGATAACATCACAAAAAAACAAAACGAACACTTCTTTCACATAAAATAATTAAACTGGTATTTAATATTTTCAGAAGTTTAGTTTGCCTAATAATCCCAAAAATGTATGCTATGCTTTTTGTAATTAAAATTGTTGGCTGACATTTCTGGATTTGAATATTCAACAAAATGAACAGAAGTAATCAGAATTCATAACCTTCAAAAACAAATTGCCATGACAAAAATTCCAAAATATCTCCGACTTATTGCAATATGTACATAGCTCAATGTCAGGCAAAGAATCCTAAATAAATATAATAAACGCTTGTCGCGCACATCAAAGCGAGTGGAAAATAAGAAAAATTATTGCAATCGGCTTTGGCAAAGGTGAATGAATTAAATTCGGGAAAAACAAATGGGATGCCCGCTCTCTGTCGCGGAGTGGAGTAGGCCTGTCACACACACAGTCGCACACTCAAAGGCACATGTATTTCGTTTCAGTTAATTTTCAATTACGCTTTTATGCTAATTAAAATCATAAAAATTTGCCGCTTAATGTCACTGCCTGTGGTGGCTTTCATTTAATTCTGTTCTCTCTCTCTTTCCGTTTCCATTCGTATTTATTTTTTTCACTCTCGTACACTTTTTGCTGTTAAAAGTTGCTTGTTTTTTTGTGTAGCGTTGGCCGCCTTTTCCTTTTCCCACCGCCGGTTTGTGTTTCCCTTTTAAACTTTTCCTTTTTATGTTTGCGACTTTGTGCCCTAGAGGAAAATTTAGTATACAAAAAAAAATTAAATGGTAACTTCAGCCTCATAATCATTTCATATACACGTGCACCCCGTCAGGTCCTTGGACGGAGGAAACCAAAGCTCCACATATTTGTCCAGTTTCCAACTAGCACCTGACCGTATACCAAATGAACTAAATAAATATTTGTTTGTATTTATAATCACTATCTGGCCTGCATTCGAAATTAATTTATTTTCTGGATATCCATATCGCATTTATGGCTTAAATATTTACCTAGTGGAAGGACTAAACTAGAGTGAGAGAATTTTTGTGCTCTTAAAATTAAATAATGGCCCATCAATTTGTGCAAAACTTTATTAAAAGATTACAAAGCTAATAACTTTGGGCAATAAATTTCTAAAAACCAAGGAAAATAAGAGAACATCTTTAGAAACTAGAGGCAGCCGCAACAACATTGATTAGCTCAACAGCCACACTTGAGAAAGTTATTTTGAGCAACTTTCTGCCCCAACACTCTGCGAAGGACATGTTGGCCCCGAGGCTGCTCACCCACTAAATTGAGGGGCGGAGGCCGGCAGGACGATTTGGAGGCGTGAACTTATCAGGCCAAGTCATCGCAGGAAGAAGTTTCCAGCAGACCGCAAAAAAATAAAAAGAAATATAAAGTCGAACAAGAAAATGAACATGTTCGCCTGCACTTGAAACTGTTTGATTTCAATATTTCCCAGAAGTTCACGTTTTCACTTTCATAATGTTTATGAAAAATTTATTACCTACTACAATAATGCTATATTAGAAAAGTTGGAACATTTGTGGTAACTTTCCTGAATGTTGTCTTGCCAATAGAAACTATTGGAAATAAATGTTAAGGTTTAGGTAACATATTCTTAATTAAACTAAGATCGTAACATACTGTAAAGAATATCATAATCGTAGGAGCAATCCTCAATGCCACAACCTTTCCCAATCCCATATCTAATCGGATATATTCGTGAGTGGAAAACAAACTCACCTGGTGCCAGCCAGTTCAATGATCCACCAAGATGAAAAGTGTGGGAAATCGTACTGATTTTTGGGCACAAGATTTCAGTGGTTTGATAACACACAATTTGCATTTTTAAATTATTTCATTTCACGTGCTTGTCAGGACCTTGATTTAGGTAGAGCAAGAAATTTCAGCCGCTCTCGTTACCTTTCAGCTGCCCAAGAATTCTACGTGTCTGCCTCTGCACCCAAAAAAAAAAAAAAAAAAAAAAAAAACAAAACATGAAGGAAAAGCTGAAAAAGTAAAGGCAAAAGTAAGAAAAAATCGGAGATTCCACAGGGCAACCGCATAAATTTCCACCACGAAATCATTTCGAACGAATGCGTGTGATTTGGTTGTGTTGATAAGGTCAACCCCGGACCCATTTCCCGTGCCCAGCAAAAAGAAGGTTGCAGGCGAGTTTTTTGTTAAAATGCAAATTGAAAATCTCACTCCCAGGAAAATAGTAAATTTAAAATCCACTGCAGAATGTTATACATTTTCTTTTTTTTTCAGTTTGCCATCGGTTTGCCTTCTTTTTGTTTGCCAAATCAAGATGGAAAGCGATGCCCGGACGGGTTACTCAAGGCCCAGTTTGCATTTTCAATTAAAAGCGATTTAGCTGGCAAATCAAATCGGTTTTGATTTCCCTCAAAGGAATTTGCTTGGCCAAACAAAAAGGCGGAAAATCCGAAATTTACTTTTGTGGTACATTGGGTATTTGTAATTCGAGCCGCCCAGCAACAAAAAAAAAAAAAAACACAGAAATGTGGGGCGAGGCGAGAGCAAAATCGGTTGAGAGCCAGACCTAGAAACTATTTCCCCAAAAGCCGATTAATTTTCTGAGCCTTTTGCCGTGTCCTCGCTTTGTTTGGCTTACCCCTAAAAGAGCCTACTCCTGGCATGAAGTGTGATCTGGCCATTTAGAGCACTTGACGACAGTCGGGCACACACTCATGAAGACTGAAACGTGCAATAAGACTCAAATTGTTTTCTTGTTTTCCTCAACCAGAATTGGCCGTTGCCGTGGCCGTGGCTGTGGCTGTGGCCGTGGAAAGTGGCCCCATATCCGGCGGGACTGAGCTTCAGTTCATATTTTAAGCCGACTAGAGCCGGAACGCCGTTGGAATAGTAATGCTCACAAATTAGGCTAGCGGCTGACGCAAAAATTACTCAAATTGGCAGTCACTCGACCGGTGGTAGACAAAAATCCGCTAACACACACACACACTCACACGGGATGCAAACTCTGGAATTGGTTTTGCCAACTACAAAACGAGCAGCCGCATTAGCCCGAGCCCAGCTCATCAGCACCGTCAGTGTCATAGTCACAACAATGGGTTACCTACGCAGGTGCAGTACACAAAAATGTGTCCTTTGTTATCCAAGAAAATGGAGGAAAAAATATGATATGTATGTCTATATATTTTAAATTTCTTGAACACATAGATTTTTATCACAGAAAATTGGTTTTTTGGTCCTAAAGCATTTTCAAAAATCCCAGCCTTTTGTCTTGGATTATAAATCAGAATTCTTAATAAAATTGCTTTATAAATGTCTGAAAAAATATATGAAACTGTTAAAAAGAATAAATAATAATTTACTGAGGCCACACAGACTCTAATCTGTGTAAGGGAAATACATTTACATTCATACCACTTTTCATTTTTCACTTTTGACAACTATTCCCAGCCTCTAGCAATCAACTCGAAAAGCTGAACATACTGGTTCAATTTTAGTGCATCGGACAAGTGAATTAAGTAAAGCCCTTACAAATACACATTCTTGGTAGCCTGAAGGCGAATATTGCAGAAATAATTAAAAGAATAGGTTGAGCAAGGCAAATCCCAGTAGCAGCAGCAGGAACATGCGTAGGTTTTTTCCAACAAACACACACAGACTCCTATCATTTCAAAAAACTATTCCATTTTAATGCCCTAAAAACTAGGAAAGCCCGCCCATTGTGCATGGGACTGCCATGTGCCATGTTTCACTTATATGTTACGGCCAATGACGCAGTCACCTGAAGGGATGCGGATTGGGCTGGGGGATCTGGTCCAGACTGGCCCATATGGTGTACTCGTTCTGGCTCTTTGACCCCTTAGTTAATATTTCATGGGTTTTGCCTTTTTACGGAGCTAGGAGACTAGCGATAGCGATAGGGAGAGATAAAGGGTGGCTATAAAAAATATGATTGGATTTAGTTTGTACCAAACCGGTTTTTTTTCTATACTATTGATTAAATTTCCAGCGTATGCAAAACTTGCTAGCTCTTAAAAAAAAATTTAAACAATGTTTGTTTTACAGTTCGGCGAGTACTCAATGGCCACAAGGGTTTTCAGTGTAAATAAAGTTCCGCTAATTTGAAGCCGCTAAATTAATAATATAAACTTTGAAATTGTTTTCATTTTCATAGAAACAATTTTAAATTAAATCACTTATCTTTTACCTTGGCCCCTGGGGTTTTTCCAGCTATGTTATTTCGGGCACTTTCATCTTTTTCGAAACACCAAAGGTCAAGTGGTCTTAATCCGCGCAATCTGCGTGGCACGTGCATCATTAGCGTGTGCCAGCAGGACACTCAGGATGTCCAGGACACTCGCATCGGCTTTTGGCCGAATGTGAGAACTTTTCTGGTCTTCATTTTGCTGTAATTATAAAAAATATGCGTGGGCCACCCCACGCAAGCCAAAAAAGCACGCAGTAATTACATGTCCAATAAAAAATCATGACTGCTCTCTCTCTTTCTCTCTCTCTCTCTTGCAAGGACAAAATGGCGGCGATGCCAACGCGGTCGTAATTAAAACGACGAACGCTTGTGGCCAAATAAAGACAGAGGGCCACTTGACTCTCGGCCATCCGAAGCTCATCCGCACCTGTAACGGAAACCGGCTCCAGATCCCTGCCCGCATCCGCCATCGCTGGTGTTTATGAGGAAACACGCAAAAGGAGGCAGCCGACACATATTCTCGCATAAACCAGAAAACTTTTCACCGGGGAGCACTTTGGGTTATAGCCGCCTCGAGTGCACACATAAAACCCGAGCCCAAGGACTCGGATTGCTGCATCCATCTAGCCACGAGCAACTTCGCCAGTTCTGGCGCGGAGCAAACGGGGGGCAGATAGTTGTGTCGCCAGATTTGTGTTGCTCTAGCTGCGGGCTGGCAATCTTAATGAGTCCCCTTTGGGGGACGCCAAGCAATTAAAGTTCAAATGAGCTAAATTACATGCCAAGAGTCACATCAAATGGCGGGGCTTTTGGGGCTGATTTTATACACAAAACCACTGCCAAAGGGAGTCCACAAAAAAATAGGAAACACTCACGTTTGTATATCATCAAATAAAATAGAAGACTTGTTCTTAAGTAAGGAATTCAAAGGAATACTATAAAATGTATTAAGAGAAAAAATTGTTAATAATAATCTAACAAGAAAAAAGAATTGATGTGAATTTTAATTTAAATATAAACTAAACACAAAGCAGTAGAGAAAACTTAATGAAAAGATTACCATAACATTTTAAAAATATACATAAAATCGATAGTATTTATCAGGCATGTACTCAGTTTTATCAATTGAAAGTATTGCACCAGCTTCTTAAAATATTATTCAGCACTTACAACAATATTAAAATAGAACATAAAATGGTGAAACACACTGGCAGTCAGCAGGGCCATTAACAAGTTTGCTTTGGCCCAAGGCTGAGAAGACAACGTGCATCGCACAACAGTGCGTATACGCAACGCTGGGCAATGATCCAATTTCAATTTACTGCGAAACTGAAACTGAAATGAACCTCAAAGGGGAGAAAAAGAGTGCCGCTTCCTTTGCTGCCTTACTTTTGCCTGTTATTTGTTGGGGAACACGTAGACCGAGGAACACGATGCCATAAAAATAAATTGAGGCAGCCCGGCCAGGCACAGTTACCGCCGAAAGTGGGTGTGCAGACAAAGAGCCAAGTGGGCATGAAGCAGACCCCGGGACTTGGCCATATTGAACATCCTGGATCGGTATCCCCCGACTTGAGGCACATGGCATGTATAATTTCCACAGTGACACCCAACATATGCTTCAGTTTTGAATGAATCCTCGGATAATGGTGCTGAGAGCAATTTCACACTAAACACAAACATCAGCGGCAGCCACTCGAATAACAGAACTGAACAGAATGGGGCAAAATGACGCAGCTTCCGCCCACTCATGCAAATGTATCTTTAATGCTGTTTTCCAACACACACACAGAAACACGCTCGTAGATACAGGATACATTTCTATAAGATTTCGTGGCGGCATGAGCGAAAGTTATTTATTTATTTATTTATTTATTTGCTCTGTGAGAGCATTCGCTTTCGGTAATTGTTTATTGATCGATTTGATAAATGCCACTTTAAATACAATTTTCCCTCCCTTGGCTGATTTTTTACTCAAATATTTATGGGAGTGCCAGGCACTTGTGATCAAATGTCATCGAAATGTGCATAAACATAAATAATTTATGGTACTAAGGTTCATGTTGATGAAGATGAATCAGTCTGTGGGGAAGGCATGATAAGTGAGCTGTGGTCGGTGGAAACTCTTGAGGGAAATTGAATGCAAAAAGAATTATAAAGTCAAAGTATAAATGGATTTTCAATGGGGGGAGCTCTGACTTTGGATTGTTGAAGGAAAAGTTATTATTAAACAGAAGCAGTTGCTTGGGAAACGGGATCGAGATTTAACCTTGGGGCGGAATAACATTATGCAGAACGATTGTAATTCTAAATGTATTTGCTATTATACTAGGAAAATATATAAAACATATAAAGGGTAATGTGAAATAAACATTTTTTCATTTTTAAAGTGGTACTTTTATTTATTAAAATTTAACTTTCTTTATATTTAGAGCCATTTAAAGGCAACGCTCTTAAATGGAAATAGTCTACATTAGAAAGCTTGCTTCTCCTGTCGCTCCTGCTCTTTTCCTCTATAAATCAGCAAAATAATTATGCGAAATCTCAGTGCTATACGAATATATCTCACGACTCGCCCCTTATCTAGTTGATTTTTATGGCTTCCAGGGAAATTATTTAGCCAAAGCGACTTGTCCCGCAGAAAGTGAATAGGAAGTGGCCACGGGTGGGAGTTGGCCAAGGAAAAGGACTGTCTGCAGGACAGTCATAAATAAGTAGGCAAACGTTGACCAGAAATAAAACAATTTTTCATAAAGGCCTCCTGCGTGGACATTCCTGCCTTTTCTAACCTACCCCCCGCTGCGATTCATAAATTTCCGCATTTCGGCCCGAAGGCTATTTTGAATTTTCCTCCTCTATGCTGCTTTATGTTTTCATTTTTATTCGGTGGTTTGTCTTGTTCTTTTCACACTTCGGCAAAGAATGAAGACAAGGCTCGTTGACTGTCGCTGCACTTTGTCATTTGTGGGTCATTTCTTGCCACATCTTTGTTCCTTTGCCCACCTCTGGCCCCTGGCCTCCCTCCTCCCACTCACTCACTGCTATTCTCGGAGCAATTAAATGGTCCATACACCACACACACCCACACATACACACACACACTTGTTGTTGTCTTTGATTGCCCAAAGCGTCGACGCAGCTGCAGCTGCCCCACGACCCCTGGACCCCTTGACAGCCTGAATAATTTAAGCTCACATTGTGCGAGCCAAAAGCGCATCAAGGCCATTCGGCTTACATTGTGAGCGTGATTGTGTGTATGTGAACAGGAAATTGTTAGGTGCATGGCGAATGAGTCACAGTGGATGAAATTGTGCACCGAAAATCACTCATCCGCCACGTTGACCAAATAGTATGAGATCACTCATCCGCCACGTGGACCATATAGTATGAGATCACTCATACGCCACGTTGACCATCTGGCAAGATACTATCCACGTTAAGTTAATCCTTCAGAATTTTTAAGTTGTTTTCTTATTCAGAGATAAAGTATTGCTAATAATGCTATAAACAAAACTCTGTTTAAATTAATATTTTCGCACAACTCCTAAAGCATCTGCTCCACCGTTGCTCCACACTTTGTTGACCTGTGGCACTGTCATGTGTTGCTGTCCGCCCCCCAAACTTTGCTTGTGTTACAATATTTTCCGTCATCACAGGACCTGCCGAGGCTGAGGTCAACTGACAATGTATGCTGGAGTGTGTGTGCGACACACACTCATCTGACTCTGCCAGAGTACCCGCCACTGTTGTTGTTTTGGTCTCTCCGCAAAACCCATTTATAATTTATGAAGGTAAGCAAACACTTTGGCCCTTACAGGCACAACCGCACACACGACACGATACGATGCTCGGAACGACACGACAGGACACGGCATTACGACCTACGAGCAGCCTTAAAGGATTTCGGTCATCTCGGCCACCTCGGCAGGTGTAATAAGACAGGGTTCGGGGGTCGAGGGTCGGCGTGGCAAGTCAACCTGTAGGCAGGTGGTTGCTTTGATTCGATGCCGGCGTATGGCACACTGTGGAAATTAGCAGCATAAACCCGGCACGATGCAGGCAAACAAAGAACACTCTTCCCGACATTCCGCAGAAATTTCCAAAAAATCCGAATGAGGTTTTTGACCAAACGGAACAAAAGCAAAGGGAACTGCCAGACAAACTTTGGACGTATTATATTTTTGGACTGCCTTCGGACGGGGAAGGGGGGAGTTGGCTCTGACTCTGGGTCTGGGTCTGGCTTGCATCTGCTTTGTTGGCCCATTCTGTATTTTGGCATAACGAGTTGCACTCAAAACTTTCTGAAAGCGCATTTTGTTGAGAGTTGGAATGAAAGGATCAGGGGATCGGGGGAAAATGGGCAGAGCGTGCCAGGGATTTGGGAGGACTCAGGGAGGCCCACCCTTCCCCCGACATGCGACTGAAAATATGTTTATTAAACATTTTTTGGCAAGTTTTCAATTTCGTTAATGTTTTTACCCCCCAGTAATTGTTGAGCAGGAACAGGAGCAGCAACAGGAGCATGAGCTGAAGGAGGAGCGAAACAAAGTTGGGGGGCTGTGGGGTCGCAAAGAAAGGGAAATTTATTGTTTTATTCCAGCCTTGATTATGGCCGTTGAGCAGCTGCTCCTCCTGCCACAAGGAGCAATGGGGTTAAGGACCTGGCTCAAACTATTTTTCATTCTCATAATTTGCGGAAGCAGCCGAGAATCATGCTAAAACTTTTCAGCTTAAGAGGTGCGCATAATTGTTCATAAATTTTTTTTGTGGCTTCCATTTATTCTATATGTATACTAAAAAAACAAAAATTCAAATATTATCCTTTTGAAAGGCTTACGTAATTTGGAAACTTTTAAAGCTGCCTCATCTCTAGTTAAAAGTTCTAAAAATGCTTTTTGTTTGGTTTCTATATTGTTCAGAACAATTAATTTAACTAAAATTGCAGTCAATATTGATATGATTTTCTTCCTAAACTTTAATACCTATTATTTACTACCAGGGTATTATAGTTTCAGACAAAAGCATTGTAACGATGTGAAGAAGTCATTTCCGGCAATATAAATCATGTATATTAAATTTACATTTGTTCAAAATTTTGAAAATTTTATAAGGGGTTGTTAAATCGTTCAAATTTCCAAAAATTGAGAAAAATTTGCACCTTTTTAAAATTTTAAAGAAAGTATGCAAATTTATTAACCTAACAAAAACTAACATAGGAACGGTTTCCGAAGTAAAATGAAGTCTTTTTTGGCTTAGTTATGTAACTTTTAAGCTTTGATTTGTCAACTAAAATTATCATAGAAAAGAAACAATAAATACTGATTTATTGAAATTGAAAATTTTTTAAGCTTAGTTATGATCCATTTCCGAAACAATCCTTAAAATTAATTGCAAATTGGAAGGTTAAATAAATTTCCGTTCAACGAATTTTTTTTTCCTTTCTACTTTTATATATATAAATATTTAGTTGAGTTACAAATGTAACAAATTTAACGTCAAGTTGAACTCTTTCCCCAACTGACATCTCCTGTAACTTAATTATTGCCAAAGACTAACCGCCTAAGCGTTTCCAGTGGTTGAATTCCAAATGTCTCAATTAATTTGTCGCCAAATTAAATACAATCTGGCTTGTCAATCAACAAATTCAATTGACTAAATGTTGAAAAGACAGTTTCCCATTGAAAGGCAAGCCTTTAAACATATTAAAATGGTTTTCTTTTATGGGTATTTACTTCTCGTTAGGTAATTCTTAACTTAATTAAGCTACGAAATCGAATTAAATTTCCCAACAATATAATATTTGGAGTGTAAAGGTAGAGTCCGCCCGAAAAATTGTTTCACTGCGAACTTGGTGAATTGCGTCACATTTTTGTCAAGTTTTATGGTCTATTGTTTTCCTATTTTGCTGACCCCGTAGCTTCTCCTAATCTAATTTCGGCAAATCAAATGAAACAATAGGGAAGCTCAGGCCCTAACTCATCCCCAGCGATTGCCAAGGACAACTTTTTCACAAGACAATTGCCTGGGTTCCGCTCCCCCGTCGATTCAGAACTACTAAAATAATTTGCCAGCATCCTTGTCGCGTCCTGGGGCCCGCTTACGAGTGCCATTATCCCTGTGTGTGTGTTGCCAAGTGTTTATGCGTGGTTGTTTATACCCTGCGCAAGGGTATATTGTATTTAAGCCAAGCTGTTGAAGAGGTTTCAATGGGTTATCATACCCCTGGTTGTGTAAGTATCATTTAAAAGGGTTAGAGTAAATTTTAAAGAGAATTTTCATAAATAATAATTTATTCTGAAAGTTTATTCACTTTAATGGGCCCAATCAGTAAGCTTTGCTATGTAAATTATAAGGTAAGGGTATCTCTTAGTTGTAGCTACCGTTTAAGCCCTTGCCTTCTCTTTTTTTTTTGAGTGTGTGCATGTGCCGGAGTGGGCGAGATGAATGCGTTAAATTTAATCAAAAATGTATGAAAGTCACACACTCGCATACACAGGCAATGATGGGAGCCGAACCCCCGAGCTGTACTTACGCATCCCAAAGCCAAGGACCAGGAGCAGGACCAGGACCACAGAGACGGGGCTAAGATGCCGCCAAGATGCTGGTGGGGAGCTGCCGAAGGACTGGCGACACCACCGCCCCCCGTCTCCGCCGGCCGCTGTCATCTCAGTTGTCAACGTCGCTATCCGGGTCCTGACTCTGTCTCCGCTGCTGGTGACGGTGCTCTTCTGGCTCTAGTCGTCCTGCGTGGCAGTCCCAGTGGCCCAGTTCCTGGCTGCAATGACACTTACAGCGCCTTTTGTGCGCTCATTGTCCGCCTGCCTCCAATTGGGACTCGTTTGCGGCATCGAATCTGGCTCCTTTGGATCCTTGGACTCGGTTTCAGGACCTGCTGATTGCACTGCGCCGTCTTGGCTGGCAAACTTTGTCGCATTCTCCGCTCCTCCGGCCAAATCCCAGTCGAAGTCCCAGATAAATAGGTTTATTGAATTAATGCGCTCGGGGAAGGGGCTTAGATGTTTCTAGCCTGCATTTTGGGGCTTCTCCAACCTATTTTATTTATTTCCGTTTTTTTTTTTTTTTATTTCACTTTATTTCATTCGATTTTATATCCAGAAAAGAAAAAAACCCGAAATTGCAACTCTTCTTTATGCGTCTGCCACAAGTTTTACGTTGCGTTTTCTCAAGCGAATTTTTTGCAGTTTTATTGTTTAGTTTCTGGGCTCTCTGCCCTCGATTTGCACTATTTTCGTTTAGCTTGATTTATATATTTATTTAAGTGTTTTCAGCTTTGTTGGGTGGTCAAGTTTTATTGGCGCTGCAGTGGCATCAAAATAAACAAATAAACTGACATCAAAACTTGGCTTTATATTTAATGGAAATTAAAATTTATTTATTTGGTTTTGGTTGTTATTTGATGCAAATTTATTTAGTCGAAACACCACAAATCCGTTAAAACCCTAGTATTTACATGTACAAAACAAAGTAGCTTACTGTTGCATATTATTATGTTTTTTTTTTTAAGAATTTACAACAAAACATATTTCAAAGACTCTTTAGAATTTAAATAATTTTTTCTTTAATCCAGTAATAAATCAAAAAGAAATTCCAACATCATCTTTAAATTCCATTCATACTTTTGTAACTGCTTCGCATTCTTTTAGGAAAGCCTCTCAACCTTATATTTCAACATCTCAATTGGTGAAATAATAAAGTAACTTAACTTTACAGGGAATATAAATCAGAAAGGCCAACTTCTTTCCACTTACACTTTCATAATCGTTTTTCAATTAATATCATAAAATATGCTTTTCGGTGCACTTTCTCAGGCCGTCGCATAAAAGTTAATAAATTGCACGGTCGTCATGCAAAACTATCCACACAGTGTTCTCAATGACTAATGGGCGAAACTTTTGGCACAAAAAACAACTTGAAGAACTTGCACCATTTATAGTGTTTAACAAGTTTCCCGATGGCTTTTCTTAGGCGCCACGTTTAACTCACAGTTTAAAGTTCTTGGCAATAAGTTTCAATGACCATATGGCCGAGCTGTTGTGGAACAATTGTGGCTTAAATAAAGTATATATATATACAGCTGCGAGGGTTTATATTTAACGATTTAACACGTGAGAAAACGTTTACACTTCAGTAACAATTTATCGCCTAATCCGACTTGAGGATATTTTTTCCTTCACCTCCTTGGCACGCTTTTATACTCTTTATTCCGTTTATGGGCCGAAATGATGCACAATAATCCCTTTTTTACGTTACGGCAGACGCTCACGCATCCTTGGAGATATCCTCGGCTTCTGTTGTTTGTCCTGTTTACGCTCCTGCGTTTTTTTTATTTTCAGCGCGGCATTCTAATATCCATTTTGAATGCGGCGAAAGCAAACAAATTTTAAAAGTGATTTCGGCAAAAGACACTCGACAGGCGGCACTCCAGGACACAAACACAGGACACCCAAGGGTACATCAAGTGGTTTAACTTTGTCTTAATTTTTCCTCTCTTTGTTTTCCCACTTTTGCATACTTTCTACGTTATTTTTTCGTTTACTCCGGCTATCGTGGTCGTCGTCGTCGTTGTACCGAGCAAACTTCTTAGTCAGACATCGCGGAAAATTGGCTTCTGGCTGCGGTTTTCCCCTTTCCCATCCGAGTCACGTCCGCGCGCCCAGGATGCAAATTACCAACTGAGCCGCGAGCCGCCAACATGAGTGACCCCCCATTCCCAACGGACTTTGTTCCTTCGAACGTTCCTCGTCGAACGCTTCTCCTGCGTTCCGTTCCATAGCGGCGGGGCGAGTCCTTGTTCGGGTTTCCGTTCGATTCACACTTCCCCAGGACTGTGCCGTTTCCATCCCGTCCTTTGGCTGGCTTTCGGGGCTTGGCATCGAACTCGGACTGGCTGCTTGTTTGTCTGCGCCTGCGCTCGGCAGGACCACGACCTGTGCAACCACGGGAAGATTTCAAAATTTATTTGTTTACAGCTCGGACGCTATTTGTAGATGACCAACAATACATGTGTTTCCGACGGATAGGTTCCGGCTTTGTCGCCTATGAATATCGAAATTTGTGGACTAAGAGGGGATCAACAAAGAGGTCTCATTTAGGCACACATTCGGCGTATTTTGGCTGCGGTATTTACAATATAAATTAAACTGAAAGGGCTTATATTTTATATTAATAAACCAACTTAATAACTAGGTTTTTTCTTAGCAACTGGAAAAGCGTATAAGATCTTTAACTAATGTCCAAGCGAATGTGAAGGGAAATAAACAAATTAAGCTAAGATGACGAAATCTAGAAAAATTTTAAACATATTGCGAAGTTACAAACTTTTAAAATAAAAGTTTCAAGTTACTTAATTTAATAGCTTATCCTACTATATTTGTATGATTTTTTCTTGGTAGAAAATTATCAAGCCTTTATTTTACCTTTCTGATTGTAATTTTCAAACTTTATTCGTAGACTTGTACTCATCAAGTTGACTTAACTTTAACTTGAGTGCCAGATTGATTATGAACCTGACAAGTTTGTTGAAAGTGAAAAGAAAAATTCTTCTCCAACTAAGTAACACAAGTAACTGTCCTTTGAGTTTTAAGAGTAAATATCCAATAGCATGAATTTTTTTAAACACACGTACAAGCGTATTATTCACCTGACTAAGACACTATTTAAGGTGTGACTTAACTGAATAAGAGACACTTTTAAAAATGGTCAAGTACCACACACTATATTCCAAAGGTTAAAGGCACAAGCCAACCAAAGAGATAATTGGAATCGTGCAAATGGTGACCCCGTAAATCACAGTGGTGACCAAGCTGGCATTCGGTCAGTAAATTAGCTTGGTGTCTTTTGAAAAATCATCGCCTTTAGTGGCTGAAATTTACTGCGGTCTCGGCTATTGTGTGGCAATATGCCATTACGTAAGGGGGTCCAGAGTCCCAAGTCCCGAGTCTTGTGTCCCAAGTCCTCTGGCCTGCCACATTGCGAGGCGGGCCAATATGCGTGGCTTGATAAACGGGGCCTAGGCTAAGTATAATCTTGTGTGCTTTGTTGTCGAAGAGCAGCCAGCAACAAATAAATATTATTGAACTTTTAAGTCCCCAGGGGGTGGCCAACATGCAATTGACGCTCCAGGCGCGATAGGGCAGCTAAGGGGACGAGGGTCCTGGCAAAGTGGCAACATAAATTCTGGCACAGTTCAATTTATTGTGTATTGACACAGCTTACGGAGAAACAAATAAAAATGTTTACGAAAGTGCGGGTGCCAAGCGTTGGTGAGAAAGAGTCCTGCCCGCCTCTATATGTGGCACTCTCCCCTCAAAGGCTCCAGGAATGCGGACGAGTTCCTCATCCTCCCACACCGCCTCCCCGCGAAGTCAGGGACCTCGTTTGGCATCCAGGCAGCCATTGTTATTACCTCTTTGTTGTGTTTACACGCCATTTGTGGTATTCCTCCCACCTCCGTGTGGCGAAGGATCCTACGGGAAGGTGTCGGGCGGTATGCGGGTGCAGAGGTTTGGTCCCTCGTAAAAGTATATTTGAAATGCAAATGCTGGCAGGCCTTAAAATGCTCAACTTCTGGCTCACGAAATAATCAAAATATACTTTATGTCGCCTTTGAGCCAGTGAAAACAGTATGTCGAGTTAACGCAGCCGAAAGCCAGACAGCCAACCAAAAGCTGCCAAAGACCCATGAATCCGAGATGAGAAATAAAACAAAAGATCAACTTTTAAAAATCGAGTAAAACGAATTAAATATACCCTCATAAAAGGGAGGGAGTGCAACTTTTCATTAGTACATTTTAAAGAAAAAGTGGGTAAAAATATTTAAAGCAATTAAAGCTAAATATACCCTTCGTTTTTCAACTATCATTTTTATACCGGATATGGCTAGATCGATTCATATTTTGATGGTGATCAATAAAATATATACTTTATAGGGTCGGTAAAGACTCCTTCACTGCGTTTCCAGCTCTGAAACTTAAAAGAGTAAGAAGACAAAATTCGTGAAAAATTTATTATTAAGATAAGCTGTTAACATTGAGTATACGTTTTTAGATATACTTAATACTAATTTTTGTATCACTTTTAGCTCAAATGAAGTAATGGGGTTGATGGCAATATAAAAATTAATTGCAAATTAAATGCATAGTTAGCACAGATGATTCTACACCTAGGCCTGATCCCTCCTATATCATCTATATACATTAACTAATTGTCATGGTAAAGACTTACCGCATATGTCGTCTGGTTTTCCTTCTCCGTCATTGCTTGATTTCATTCAATGTAGAATAATATTCGTCTTCTTCTGGTTATCCAAATTCTGGTATTCCATTGCTCAGGTGATATTTTTTGGAGCGAAGGGCATTCACTATCACTATCACTGCAGATATCAACACTGGGAAGGCCGCGGACAGAATGCGGTCAGTGCGAGAGCAGTGCCTGTATTTATACTATCCGGGTAGAGAGCAGAGCAGAGAAAGTAAGAGTGAGAGCGCGCGAGAGAAAGCGAAAACTCAAGAGAAAGGCAGGGAGTGCAAGGCAAGAGAGCAAGAGATCTCTAGAGATACTCAAAGAACCATAGGATATAGTCGTCCGATCTTAATCAAATTAAAACCGAAATTATAAAATAATACAAAATGGTAGGAAATTACTCTGACTTAAATTAAAAAATTATTTAAAACACCTACGCCTGAATTTAAATATATTAACTTTAATTGTTAGTATAAATCCGTATTAAAATTTGTAAAGACTTTTAAATTTGCAATCTGATGCAGATACAGATACACCTTCAAGCTGCTGCCTGTGCATTAGCAAAACATTTCTCCGCTGTTAATTTTAGTGTTTTTACCAGAGACATAAATAAATGTGATGATTTTATTTTTCATTTTTTTACGGACCCGCACCTGTGCTCAAACACAAAATGGAAACAAACGCCAGTGGCACCATGAGGAAACTTGAATTGGAGGATTGGCCTGCTCATTTCAAGGAGCCACGCTTGTCAATATCTCAATATTTACTTCATGATTGCTTTTCGCAATTTCTCTCCAGATTTTTCCCAGACTTCAAGTTTCCATGCGTATGTATATGCATATAGAAATATATTTTTCTCGTTGTCCAATCCCCCTTTCTCATTTTTTGGCAGAGTGCCCGGCTCCAGTCTCCGCATATGAGAATTTTCGTTGACAAGATAGACACATTTCTGATAGATACACACCCGTACATGTATGCGAATATCTGGTTTGATTTTATCCTGCATCGGGGATAACAAGAAGAAGAAAAAATATATATAGAAGTGCATCTGCGATATTAAATATTTGTCAAGTATTTTTTGATGGAAGGGGAGATATGGGGTGGCAAAGGAATGGACTGGAAAATACCAATATTCATAATGTTCGAGACAATTTATTGTTAATTTAAGTCCTTTGATGGAGCACGAAATGGTATTTGCATGTATGTATATCTTATTATTAACAGAGATTATTATAAAAACATGTAAGAGAAATCCTTTTAATACTTGACACATTAATGTTTTAGTATATAATGTTTTAAATATAGTAAACAAATTCGAGTTAAGTATCAATTTCTTCTATTGAGTTTCTCTGCTTTCTCACTCTATGCAGCTCATCCCTCTGGACGCGTCGGAAAAAGCCGAACTGCAAAATAAATCATTAAATAAAATGTAGTAATTAAAACTTAAAGCTTTAATAACTCAAACCCACCTTGTACATGGAATAATTAATCACAGAGAAAATAAGCAAACCTGCGATGACGGACGGAAGTATAATCCAAATGGAAATAATTGCTTTTAAATTCTTTGAGATAACACATGGCTCTATTCTCTTATTAATTGCCAATGAAGTGAAGGTGGGATCGTCCTTTTTCGCCACCTCCACATCGATAAGGATAACAAAGTACCCCCAGGGTTTCAGTAAAATGGCATTCACTTCGTTCAAATTTACGTGATAGCTCACATTCAGGAAAATAGAGTTATCTGACTTAAGACGTACACCATTTAGGGATGCGCGAATGCACATCGTCTTTTCGGAGTCCTGGCAGCTAAAAACTATTGTGCGGTTCAGGGGCAATTGACCTCTAGAGTTCCCTCCCAACAGATCATAGGAGGTGTGAACTGGAATTCCGAGATCCCGACTGCTTCGAATCCTTCCCGTTTCAGAACTCCTGTCCTCGGGATTCTTTTCCTTTTGTTTATTGTCATGGTCGGAAAGTTCGATAACCAACGGCTGGGAATCGTGGGTGGCCACCACCTTTAAGCTAGTTACATTGATAATGGGAATCATGGGCTTAGATTCAATTGCCTTATAGGCAATGGGTATCAGAAAGTCAACCGCCAGTTGCTCAATAGCACTAGGTCCGTGGCTCTTGATCTCGAAATTTTTTATGATTTTCAAAGAATTATCGTGGTTGTCCAAAAGGATTTGAGAACTTGTTTGATCGCTAAAAAGAATTTTCAATTTTAAATGGTTTTCCAATAGCTTAATAGATTACTATACCCCGTGACATCGATTTCGGTGAACTCCCTCAGGTTGATCTCGATGACGTGCTTGTTATCCTTGAGGTTTCTTTCATATCCGATGCTAAATACTTCAGCGGTAACAATCAGCGACGTACCACTAAGCTGGCTAACATCGAAGCTGACTGTAATGGAATAGGTCTCACCTTTGCCCAACGCATTTCCGCCATTAAGGTCGCACATCATAACGGCTCCGCTGACCTGGCATTCACCTGGAACTTGGGCAAAAGTCAGACAGGCGTCGCTGGTCACGTTAAATTGGGGCAGGTAGGCAATCTCTCCGGCATTGGTGATTTCATAGGTCAGTCGAAGGATGTCACTGCTGCCCAAGGTGAATGTGGAGCTGAAAAAGGGATAGTGATGTTTTCTCTAGTAATAAGAACATCCCTCTTACCCCCAGCTTACCCCACATCCTTGCTGTTGAGCTGCAGATCAGCGATACAAACTGCGGAGTCGCATCCCACATTAAACACGATCCTGTCCATGGAAGATTTCGGACCCGTTGGATCAACAGCAACGCAGGTCTCACAGAACCCTCCCTCCTGAACGGAGTCCTTAGGAGCAACATCATAGTGCATCTGTAAATCAATGGGCTTGTATACGTCCTTCTGTGTGAAGGCCACCTGCAACTCTAGAACTCGGCACTGCTCGGTAGGACCCACAGCCACGCGATAGTTAAATTCAGAAGTTTGCGTCAGGGCAAAAGTAATCCGCGGATCTGCGACAATCCGGATGGAAAGGACCTGCTCCTGAACCTCCTTTTTCTCGGCCGTCATACTCAGTCGGTAGCAGGCCGTAATGTTTAGTCTTTTCTGCTGTGGGCTAATCCGACGTTCGTTCGACCTTACGGTGCCATATAATTTGACCACTGGATAGGCCCGGTAAAGGAACACAACCTCGGCGTTGGGAGCTCCGATGGCCAAGTCATTGAATCCGTTGCCATCAATGTCGGATCCACGGGAGAGACCATGTCCGAACATATGCGCTCCGTACTTGGACGGATGATCAGAAGGGGAGTCAAGCTGTTGGCTCGGCACATCCTGTAATCCCTTCTCACTGCCCAGGTAAATGAACACCGAGCCATTTCCGGCAAATGGAGCACTCACTGCGACATCTGCAAAGCAGTCAAGGCTTATCTTAATGG
Organism: Drosophila serrata; assembly: GCF_035046125.1. Lineage (NCBI taxonomy): Eukaryota > Metazoa > Arthropoda > Insecta > Diptera > Drosophilidae > Drosophila > Drosophila serrata. The sequence goes on along the minus strand of NW_028256928.1, from coordinate 904,084 downwards.
GAGTTCCCCAAACATTTTCTAGTTTCCATAGAATCTTCGAGCTATAGTGTTTAATCCTTAACGAAACTTACCATTGAATCCGTCATGATTGATGTCTCCCAGACGAGAGAGAGTTGTGCCAAATCGAGCGCTGTTGGCCAAGGGCGATTTAACAATTTTCTTTTCAAAGTTCAACTGCAATTAAAAAGGCTTTGCTTGGATCCACGCTTTTTTTATTGAGGTTCATACTTACCAGGCCCTTGTTGATAAACACGTAGATGGCACCGTTGTCGGCGGTATCATTCGTCCCGTGCATGGGTGCTGAGACAATCAAGTCCATTAGCTTGTCGCCATTTAGATCCTCTGCCAAAACTGAATAGCCAAAGTACTCGCCGAGCTGTTCTCCCTTTAATGTCCTTAAGAATTTCCCTTCTGAGCTCAAGATATAGGCCTCACCAGATGGCCGATTCGCTTGAGGGGCAGTGATCACATATTGTAGGCTTTGAATGTTAGCGCTGTCAAAGTGACCGGAACTCACCGCATAGCCAAAGTAAAAAATGTCTGAGTTCAGTGGCAGTTTAGTTTGGACTTCTTTAAAGAGGCCCTCAAGCGGCATGTCTGATCGGTGCACAAAGACAGATCCACCGCAATAAGCTTTGGCAGGTGCCCCAATAAGGAAAATACTATTATCTTCCACCACATGGGCACTAAAACCCATCTCTCTCATGAGTGAAGCGTAGCTTATGGATTTATTGCTAACTCTGTATATGGGTGTAACACGCCCTGGGTTTTTTCCTATTGTGTTCTCCACTCGGTAGCAGACTCCAGTCATATATTCAAGTTCAATGCTTGAGAAGCTGAAACGGGGGGCGCACACGAGCAACATATCCGTGTCCAGCGTGCCGCCATCCATCGATCCGCCTAGAAACTGGAAATCCTTGCGTCCCTTGTACGTATTTTTACTCAGGATATCTTGTCCTTGGTGATCTACAATATACGGGCTGCAGTCATCCATTTCTAAAGAGCATCTATAAATAGCTCCCGTCTCGTTGATATTTCGCTGTGAGGCTAAGGTAGATTGGGAACGGGGAGCCCCCACTATTATGCTTAAATGAAAAAATATAACATATTTATCAAAGTAATAAGCACTAGTAAGTACTTATGTCAAAAAAATATAGAAAGCAATGTGTAATAAACAATTTCAGATAAGGTTTATACAGTTTCATAATTATGAGAAAATCAATGAATAATTTGATTTTGTATCAATGCGGTTAATAATATTTTTATTTTTAACTCGTTCTTATATTGTATATTTGACCCATATATAAATATATTCATAAGTCATTGCTCTTGGTTACGTAAATTATATGTGAAACTTATTTTTGGACTTACGATAAAGTTACCCTTGATTCATGCAAACCTACTTGTGATGATTCATTAATAAGAATATAATCGTTCTTTATTCAAGGTCTATATTTCTATTAGACGTCAAAAGCAGTCATTTAAAGCTTTCTTTAGCGACATTAATAGACACATGATTTGAGTTTTGAAGTTAAGTTAGAATTCTGTTCAGTGTTTACATATTTTTAATAAAATATGCATATATGTATAAGTATTTTCAAAAATAGCTAACTGATTTCTAACTGACATCATAGCAACGTACCTGGTGGGACGGATGACTAAAGTGTATCCAAAATAGGAGCTGCGCGTTTGTTCCGACTGAAAGTTCAGATCCTTTGGAGAATTTATTACCAAGCTTGGATAAGGTGACAAATTAAAGGCATTTATAGAAAGAGCGAAACAGCATAAAAACCGTGATTGCAATGCAATACATCCTTAAATGAATTTCCATAGAATTTAATTAACTTTTATCCGACAAAGGAAGGAAAATAAAAGAAACGTAAGCAAATGTATTTAAAGCACTGACGGCCAAAGACGAACTGAGTATTTCTATAGCTCTGATGCGAATTTTATGTTAATCCATCTGGATACCCTTATCAATGAACAACATTTTTGAATTATGCGAAATATAGTTTCATGTTTAGTGTTATTATAGGCATTGTGCACAGAACGAAACAAAGCTATTCATTGCATACTCCTTGGCGGTTCTGTCAAATGCGTTAAGCCTATAGGGATGCAGAGCTTGGGTAGTTCAATGGAAGGTGTTCACTGAACCTATCCAGTTTAGTTTGCGGCTGCCAGATATCCAACAATTTACGCAACTGCGGTTCGAACAGCCTTAGTCCTGTTCATCTGTGCAGTGCACCAGCTAAAGTTCGAGAATCAATTGGGGTTTCGAGCGCATCCAACAGCATGACATTCCACCGCACTCGCTCAGGCAATCGAATCCAAACGCACTTTACGCTTCACGCTTTTCACTTGCGAATGCCAAAGGAAGCGGGGAAAGTGATGGAGTGGAGGGAAAATCGAGGAAAAGCGATTTCTACAAGCTTCAATACAAACTGCTAAGTAAAACGGATGAGCGTCGCAATTAAAGGCAAACAAAACGCGTAATCGAATGCTATGTAAATGGATGTCAGAACTGAATAACTAAAATGGATAGTCGAATATGAGATACCCAGTAAATATTTATATCTTTTCTATTTTTTATACATAAATCATTTTGAAAATGCTTTTCGATTAAGTATCAATTCATGAAAAATAAGTGTTGCTCAAAAACGATCTTGAGAGAAATTAATTATGGTGTGTGTTTGTGATATTGCTAACTTTGAATATTAAATTGAAATTATTCATATTGATTATATAGAAATCTTTTCTCTCCATTTATCTAGAGTAAGGCATATCTTATTTATAAAAAATATCTTAGATTCATGGTTTATTAATTTGTTAATTCCACAAACTAAATATCCCCCTAACCATATCGGGGGATACAAAAGAGACAGCCATAGAGGCAATGGAAAAGAGATGGGTAAAGTGTGTGGGTTAATTGTAACCGCTGTAACCCTATTTTAACACCAACAACTGTCGATCCACTAACGCTCTTTTTTGCATTTTTTTTCCCCCCTCCGCTATTTACCCTTTTCGTTCTCTTTCTTCCTCTCTGGGTCTGGTCCTCTTCGTTAGTCGCTTCCCTTTTGTGGTGAATCTGGATTAACGGTAAATATAATTACTGCACCCTTTACCCAACAAGGGGTTGGAGGAGTTGGAGTTGGAAGAGGCGGCGAACAAAGCGACGTGACGTTAATGACATTGCCGGTCGGAGACCGCTGGATGCGAGCCCTTGGCTAATTTGTTCTATGTTCGACTTGTGTCTAATTAATGAAGATTGTGTCGCATAATCGTAATGGTTAAATTTATATTAATTGTTGTGGCTTTGTCACGAGCCCTTAAGTGGTGGTGGCTTACTTTTTTTCCAACGACTTCACAAATGAGCATATTTAAGGTTTTTATACCCTTGCAGGGTATTATAATTTCAGTCAGAAGTTTCAGTCAGTGAGTTATCTCCGACCATACAAAGTATATATATTCTTGTCTGTCCGTTCATCTGTTTGTTTCTACGCAAACTAGTTCCATTAGTTTTGAAGGCATCTCAATGAAATTTTGCAGTTGACTTCTATATACTATTACTCTTATATAAGTCGGAACAGGCCAGATCGGACGACTTATCATATAGCTGACATAGGAACGCTCGGAAAATCTTAGAAAAAAAGATAACTATTACAGTTTTTAACATATATTTATCTACTTTGACTCAAATCTTTATTATTATAGAAATTCGTTTTTAGTTTTATGAAAATCGGAATACTACATAACTGTCAGAGAAACGATTAATAAATGTAGAGGATCAGAATGTATTTTTCAACATTAATTAACAATGACCAGTATGTAACTCTGATCAGTAAGTATCAATGAACATTAAGTAACTCTGAACAGTAAGTATCTATGACCAGTAAGTAACTATAATCAGTAAGTATCTAAAGTATTGAAAAGAATAAGTAAGTTTCTAAGTATGTAAAGGGGACCATGGGAATAAGGAAATAAATTGGAATATAAAGTCTAGAACTAGGCCTAATCCCACCTACAGCTTCTTCATACATAATATAAATGTCATGGTTAAGACTTACCGCCGTAAAGGATACGTGGCTATTCTCTTTCGTCATTGTTTACATTGACTTCATCCAAAGTGAGTATCTTCCTAGTCATCCAGATGTATTGGCCACGTCATATTTTTGGGATCGAAGGGAGATCACTATCACTATCACTTGAGATGTTAACACTAGGTACCCCTAGGACAGACTGAGGCGCGCGCGACCTCAGCACCTCTATTTATAGTCCCCGCGCAGAGCAGAGAAGAGCAGAGAAAGTGAGTGTGAGTGCGTAGGAGAGAAGCTGTTGCCTCTAGAGATTAACATAGAGTAAGAGGGGGAGAGGCAGAGAGGAGCAGCGAGCTGTTATTTAATTTAACTATAAACAATAAGTAACTATGAGCAGTAAGTAACTCTGATCAGTAAGTATCAATAAACATTAAGTAACTCTGAACAGTAAGTATCTATGACCGACCAGTAAGTAACTATAATCAGTAAGTATCTAAAGTATTGAAAAGAATAAGTAAATTTCTAAGTATGTAAAAGGGACCATGGGAATAAGGAAATAAATTGGAATATAAAGTCTAGAACTAGGCCTAATCCCACCTACAGCTTCTTCATACATAATAAAATGTCATGGTTAAGACTTACCGCCGTAAAGGATACGTGGCTATTCTCTTTCGTCATTGTTTACATTGACTTCATCCAAATTGAGTATCTTCCTAGTCATCCAGATGTATTGGCCACGTCATATTTTTGGGATCGAAGGGAGATCACTATCACTATCACTTGAGATGTTAACACTAGGTACCCCTAGGACAGACTGAGGCGCGCGCGACCTCAGCACCTCTATTTATAGTCCCCGCGCAGAGCAGAGAAGAGCAGAGAAAGTGAGTGTGAGTGCGTAGGAGAGAAGCTGTTGCCTCTAGAGATTAACATAGAGTAAGAGGGGGAGAGGCAGAGAGGAGCAGCGAGCTGTTATTTAATTTAACTATAAACAATAAGTAACTATGAGCAGTAAGTAACTCTGATCAGTAAGTATCAATGAACATTAAGTAACTCTGAACAGTAAGTATCTATGACCAGTAAGTAACTATAATCAGTAAGTATCTAAAGTATTGAAAAGAATAAGTAAATTTCTAAGTATGTAATGGGCACCATGGGAATAAGGAAATAAATTGGAATATAAAGTCTAGAACTAGGCCTAATCCCACCTACAGCTTCTTCATACATAATATAAATGTCATGGTTAAGACTTACCGCCGTAAAGGATACGTGGCTATTCTCTTTCGTCATTGTTTACATTGACTTCATCCAAAGTGAGTATCTTCCTAGTCATCCAGATGTATTGGCCACGTCATATTTTTGGGATCGAAGGGAGATCACTATCACTATCACTTGAGATGTTAACACTAGGTACCCCTAGGACAGACTGAGGCGCGCGCGACCTCAGCACCTCTATTTATAGTCCCCGCGCAGAGCAGAGAAGAGCAGAGAAAGTGAGTGTGAGTGCGTAGGAGAGAAGCAGTTGCCTCTAGAGATTAACATAGAGCGATTAACATAGAGTGAGAGGGGGAGAGGCAGAGAGGAGCAGCAAGCTAATGTAACTATAATCAATAAGTAACTATGAGCAGTAAGTAACTCTGATCAGTAAGTATCAATGAACATTAAGTAACTCTGACCAGTAAGTATCATTGAACATTAAGTAACTTTGAACAGTAAGTACCTATGACCAGTAAGTATGTATGTTCAGTTACTAACTTTGAAGACTAATAAACAACTTTTGTAACACAACACATTTCTGAAACTTGGACGGCAGCAGTCACTTCGTTCAGGGGATGTTTGATCCAGTTGGGAATCATATGCGCAGATGTGCGAGATTTCATTTAAAACAAATTTAAGAACAAGCTATGAAATTAGGGAGTTATTCTTCTATATCATTTTACTTGTATATAAGTCGAAGCATGGCCAATCGGTGGACTTTATATATACATATATTTAGCTGGCATAGGAACGATCGGAATATTTTAAGAAAAACAAATTATAAGTTTTCCAGTTATTAACAGATTTTCATCAAATTTGGTAATTAGCCATTATACATATATTAATCTAGAATTGTCTGTACAATCTTATGAAAAATAGAGGAAAATGCAGGCCTTACTTTATTGTTTTTTAACATAAATCTATATAATTTATATTGTATTAATTCCTAATGGCCGAATTTGGGTATGCAACTTCGGCGTGCCGAAATTAGCTTCCTTTCTTGTTATTATTAATTCCTATCTATTCCATAATTTGGCTCAAGCTAAAATCATTAGAGTTTGTTAAATATAAACTTTTTAAGCACTTAATTCACCGAATGAGTTTAATAATAAGTTCCATGAAGTGCAGGAAATAATTCTTAACCATCGAACTGGCCAATGTGTCGTATACGTTATATCTATATAAACTTCCAGTTGTTTTTCGTTTTACCAAATCAAAAATAAAATTAAGTTAAATTAACTTGTAAAACTCTTGGGAAATGCAAGAAGTAAATCTTTGCCATTGAGCTGGTCAATGTGTCGTATACGTAATTTCTTCAAAAACTTCCACTTGATCTTCGCTTTCACCAAATGAGTTTGAATTTGATCAAAATTAAATTTAAATACGTTGATTGAACTACCAAAAGTTTTAAAAATATTTGGGTTGTAATTATTAGCCATCGAACTGGCCATTGTGTCGTATACGTATTTTTTTTTTAAAACTTCCAATAATTCTGTGATTTGCCAAATGAGCTTGTCTTTGATTGAAAATAAGTCCAATTACGTTAAATTAAATAGCAAAACTCAAAAATATGCAAGAAACTAATTCTTAATCAATGAACTAGCCAAAGTGTCGTATACGTTATTTCTTTAAAAAATTCTAATTGTTTATCGCTTGACTAAATACGTTTTACTTTGACTAAAATTAAATTAAATTAGGTTAAATTAACTAACGATACTCAGAAAAAATGTAGGAAATCATATTTAACAATCGAACTGCCCAATGTGTCGTATACGTAATTTCTTTAGAAAACTAAAGCTTCTTATCAAGTTGACTTAAATAAATTTTTATTTTGACTTGTAAAATTAAATTAATTTAAGTTTAATAGATATAACGTATACAATACTTGGAAATAAATGGTTAAAAATTCATTTTGCACTTCATCCAACTGTCCAATGTGTCGTATACGGTGATATATACAGAGACTTCTAGCGTTCTTCTTTAACTAAATTCTTTGACTTTATTTGACGCTAACTATCGAATAGATAGACTTATAAAAAAGATGGAAGCTAATTCTTAGTCATCGAAATTGCATACCCAAATTCGTGTCGTTAGGATTAATACAATTACGTATACGTTTATGTTCAAAAACAATAAGTATGGCCTCATTTTCCTCTATTTTTCATAAGATTGTACAGACAATTATATAGATTAATATATAATGGCTAATTACCAAATTTGATGAAAATCTGTTAATAACTGGAAAACTTATAATTTGTTTTTCTTAAAATATTCCGATCGTTCCTATGCCAGCTAAATATATGTATATATAAAGTCCACCGACTGGCCATGCTTCGACTTATATGCAAGTAAAATGATATAGAAGAATAACTCCCTAATTTCATAGCTTGTTCTTAAATTTGTTTTAAATGAAATCTCGCACATCTGCGCATATTATTCCCAACTGGATCAAACATCCCCTGAACGAAGTGACTGCTGCCGGCCAAGTTTCAGAAATGTGTTGTGTTACAAAAGTTGTTTATTAGTCTTCAAAGTTAGTAACTGAACATACATACTTACTGGTCATAGGTACTTACTGTTCAAAGTTACTTAATGTTCAATGATACTTACTGGTCAGAGTTACTTAATGTTCATTGATACTTACTGATCAGAGTTACTTACTGCTCATAGTTACTTATTGATTATAGTTACATTAGCTTGCTGCTCCTCTCTGCCTCTCCCCCTCTCACTCTATGTTAATCGCTCTATGTTAATCTCTAGAGGCAACTGCTTCTCTCCCACGCACTCACACTCACTTTCTCTGCTCTTCTCTGCTCTGCGCGGGGACTATAAATAGAGGTGCTGAGGTCGCGCGCGCCTCAGTCTGTCCTAGTGCCTGGGTACCTAGTGTTAACATCTCAAGTGATAGTGATAGTGATCTCCCTTCGATCCCAAAAATATGACGTGGCCAATACATCTGGATGACTAGGAAGATACTCAATTTGGATGAAGTCAATGTAAACAATGACGAAAGAGAATAGCCACGTATCCTTTACGGCGGAAAGTCTTAACCATGACATTTTATTATGTATGAAGAAGCTGTAGGTGGGATTAGGCCTAGTTCTAGACTTTATATTCCAATTTATTTCCTTATTCCCATGGTGCCCATTACATATTTAGAAACTTATTTGTCAATACTTTAGATACTTACTGATTATAGTTACTTACTGGTCATAGATACTTACTGTTCAGAGTAACTTAATGTTCATTGATACTTACTGATCAGAGTTACTTACTGCTCATAGTTACTTATTGTTTATAGTTAAATTAAATAACAGCTCGCTGCTCCTCTCTGCCTCTCCCCCTCTTACTCTATGTTAATCTCTAGAGGCAACAGCTTCTCTCCTACGCACTCACACTCACTTTCTCTGCTCTTCTCTGCTCTGCGCGGGGACTATAAATAGAGGTGCTGAGGTCGCGCGCGCCTCAGTCTGTCCTAGGGGTACCTAGTGTTAACATCTCAAGTGATAGTGATAGTGATCTCCCTTCGATCCCAAAAATATGACGTGGCCAATACATCTGGATGACTAGGAAGATACTCACTTTGGATGAAGTCAATGTAAACAATGACGAAAGAGAATAGCCACGTATCCTTTACGGCGGTAAGTCTTAACCATGACATTTTATTATGTATGAAGAAGCTGTAGGTGGGATTAGGCCTAGTTCTAGACTTTATATTCCAATTTATTTTCTTATTTCCTTAAATTAAATTAGGTTAAATTAACTAACGATACTCAGAAAAAATGTAGGAAATCATATTTAACAATCCAACTGTCCAATGTGTCGTATACGTAATTTCTTTAGAAAACTAAAGCTTCTTATCGCTTGACTAAATAAATTTTTATCTTGATTAAAATTAAATTAATTTAGGTTAAATTAACTAACGATACTTAGAAACAATTTAAAAAACCATTTTTAACCATCCAACTGTCCGATGTGTCGTATACGTAATATATACAGAAACTTCTAGAAGTTCTTCTCTTAACCAAATGACTTTGACTTTTTTAAATTTCAGTTACGTTAAGTTAACTATCAAATAACTCTTAAAAAAGCAGGTAATAATTCTTAGTCATCGAAAAGTCCATTGGGTCGTATACGTGATATTACGTATACGCAGGGCATATAAACGTATAAGAGTTATTTCATATCAATAACAAATCTTACGTGGGAGGACCTATATTTTCTGATTCTACCCTTATTAAGGTATTTACACACATGTTATACAGAAAACCTGGTTCATTAGGAATTTCCCCTGAGCTTGGGAGTCTCAGATGTAATTTGGGGAATACCTAAACTCGTAGCTTTAGCAGCTTTTCCAGCTATAGCTTTTTCCCACGGCCCACGCAAGCGAACAATAGTTGGCAACGCGCATTGGCAACACTGACTTGTTACCGCTTATCAGTTGGTAAGAAGAGTGCAAAGCTTGCAAGCGAGCGAGGGAGAGAGCAGGTGAGCGAGCGAGCGTCGAGCGGCGAATAACACGCTCAGTTGGTACTAAAGTCGTCGGGAAAATTCGCCGCTTCAGTTCAATTCGAAGCTTAAGACGGCGCGGTCGTGTGCTCGGCAAAAAAAAAATAATAATAAAGAAGATATATATAAATAAAGAACCCTGCGGTCGGCAGGAAATATTACAGTTCCCGGGAACCGGCCAGCTGATCCAATTCGCGGGTTCCTCTTGGTCTGTCATTTTCTTCGCTTTGCAGTTGGCGGCTCGTATTTCTCGCAAATAATTCCGCAATCCGTCGGAAAGTTCGACCAAAGTGCAACAAAGTAAACATAGCGCATGCAACAGCTGCTTAATTAGCAACAACATCAAAAGCAAGCGGACGCCAAAATTAAAAGCTCTAGTCTCAAAGACGACAGCATAGGAGTCTTCAGCTCGGCTTCACCTTCTCACCGTCTCACTCTTCCCCACGGCTTTTGTCGGGTGAGCGTTGCCACAATATTTGGATAAAAAGTGGCTAAGAAAATAATAGAAAAGAAAAAACTAGAGGGAAATGGCTGAAAACCTAATTTTCTATATACCAACTATTCCCACTGAAAGATTTCCAAAGCGGAAATGACACAATTTGTTGCATTTACAGAAATGTGATTTCTGTTTCCTTTTCGTTATCACCACATTGTTTCTTTCCGGTACAAAACCTCAACTTTTTGTAAAATGTTTGGGGTTCTATTTTTTATAATTATTATTTGGGAACACCATTAAACATAAAGTTAAAGTCAGACATCAGAACATGAAATCAAACGTTTCTTATACCAATATAGCCATAGCAGCATCCCTGTTTCTGTATTCTTTAATTATTTGGAGTGACTTATAAGCAGCTGGCGCAATATGCAAAAGCAGTCCCAATCCCCGACTGTGCTTAACCACCTGGCAAAGTTTGTTCTTAGAAAATTGGCATCTTGGCTCAGAGCTAATCTTTTGCAATCTCCGTTTCTGTGCTAAAAAAAAAGCACAAGCCAAAATCTAAATTATTTATTTAACGTTTCTATTAGAAATTTCCGGCAATTTGGTTGGGTTTATATTTTTGCCTCGTCATGGTTATAGTCATTGGCTTTATCTGCAGATCTTGGTCATTGACTTTTGATCAGACATCTGATATTTGTCTGGTCTAAGAACATTGACATTACAACAAGTAAACAAAGAGAAGCTATCGGTAAAATGGGTTCAAACAAAAATCCATCGAATTAAATTAAACTTAAATATGAACACAAAGTTGCATTGAAGTTAATCCCAAACAAAACTGTCTAGAAAATTAATGTAAAATACAATACAACTCCTTTCCCATATCAGTTTTTTTAAAGTATTTAAGCCGCATAGCTTTTTGGTAATAACTAATATTTCAATTACATATATTTTTTAAGACGGAATATTTCAATTTGTAAAAGAAGCTCTGACGACATCGCCGCCTTGGGATCAGTTCAAAATTCACAGGGGTCCGGGGGTTCCCCGATTAAGCCAATCTTTAAATTTTTCTTACTTTGGCTTCTCTCTAGTTCGTAGTTAGCTTTCGGTGTGTGAATATATACAGAAAGTAAAGATGACGAAACTGAAGTTTTAAGCCACAGACAGACACGTGTCTTCAGTCCAATTCTCCTCTTGATCTTCGACGGCTATGGATACGAAGTGATGTCATCCTGTCTGTCTCAGCACTCTAAATGAAGAGTTTCGTTAAAAGACAGAAGAAATCATTCAAAAAAAAAAAAAAAGAACATAACGCGGCAAAAACTAATTTCAGGCATTTCCCACTCCGCTGGCTTTTCGTTTCATTCCGTGGCGGTGTTTCTAATTGTTTTTATCAGTTTGTTGCTTTTTGTTTGTCGGCAGTTAACCCCCGACTCCAAATAATAATTACCACAGAATATGCTAGCTGCAAAACTGAGGAAATTATGAACGAAATAATTCTATGGTTGCTCCACAGAGAAGCTGTGTTTGCCAAAGTTCAGATAAGCGAAGATAAAATTAGAGTCTTGAAGGTATGAGTCTTCAAATTGAACTTTGAGTAAGATAAAAATAACAAAAACTTAAGACTAAGCAACCAAAATGAAATTTGTTCAATTGGGATAAGTCTTTTATTTAATTTATATGAATTTCCCTCGCTAATAAGCAATTCATTTTTTTTCTACTTTATTGTTTATGTCAGTTTCTTTCATTATTTCCAACTCCCACATTCTTGAGTCATTCGAACGATGGAAATATTTAGTGTCTATATTTCTGAGACAAAGATAAGGCATTGAGAGATACAAATTTGTTCTCTCCACAGTTGAGATAAGTGCTGAGAACAACAAAAACGAAGCTAGCCAAGGCAAGTAAATTACAAAATACGTTGTATATTTTTCGACATGAGAAGAGAAGAGCGAATTAGAAATACCCTTTAAAGTCATGAGAAAACTCCAAATGTCCTTCTAAGAGTTTGTATATTTCTTTAAGTTCTCCTTATAAAACTGACACATAAATTGTATATACCTCACAGGGCGTATAATCATTTTAATGGACATGTTTTTCAGGCAATTACTAATCCAAGGGCACGGTGAAGTTGCAGTGAAATCTGTAAAATGTTTGGTAAATTTCTTATAAGAAATACAATTGTAAACAGAAACTAAACCACATATTTCGATATAGGAAAACTATAGAAATAGATTCAGAATTAATAGCAGTAGTCTCTCCTGAAGGGAATATTATTTCCTAGTGTTTTACTACGGTTCTTGGCCATAACAGCCAAGGAGCTCTCCTGTGACCTTGATTATATTTCTGCCACTCGCTATCTTACCCGATATCGATACATGTCAGAGACACTTGTGGCACTTTTGATTGACACCCTTGGCACCACAGCTCAATTTTTAAGAGAGAGGGGTGTCCTTTGGGGAACAGTCTCGGTACAGCTATCTCTGAACGCGGTCAGCCCTGGTTTTTTATCTGTCACCCGCGATACCGGTACACAACCCCTAGGAAACCCCATCCCCGTCCCCATCCGGACAATGGACAATCGGTCAGTCAGCAATAAGTGCACGCCACACGCCAAGCGAGTCCACAACACGAGTAACCAGCAACAACGACGACGACCACGACGACGGTCAGTGTCAAAGGCGATAGACGAACACGCGAAAGGACGAGGACGAGGACGCGGGCTAGGTGAAAGTGACCAAGAAGGAGGTGGAGTTCTGGCAGGGGAAATCTCTCGGCTAGAAAAATTGGTTTAATCGCTGTACACGAACACGACCGAAACATACCCAGCACCTTAATGACAAGCTTCCACGTAACCATAATTTATAAAGCTTACTAAGTTTAAATTGAATTTAAAATAAATGGAAAAGATATTTAAAATTTTATGTAAAATTAATCTAAGCAAATAATTTTTAAGCAAGTAAATGCATCCTTTTAAGCCCCGAGTACCTTATAATGGAAATCGAATGATTTCAAGCCTTAAAATTTAGTGAAAGTCACCAATTAACCAAACTGCGGATATTCTCCTCTTGATAAAGGTTAAAAACAACACGGGAATTTTTCCACTCATAAAAGCAATTTGCAAAGTATAGTAGAAAAAATTGCATGCCACTATTTGCACGAGTTTCGGGACACTGTGCGCCATATGCCACACCAAATTATAGTCGCCATATTCCGATATGTACACAAAAAACAGACATATATATATATATATATATATATATATTATATCTGTATATATTGGCTTATGGGGCAAATACTTTCGGGGAAATAGTTGGTCAGTGAATTGATTTACCTCAACTCCACTGCCTTTGATGTAGGTCCCCCGAAAGGCCAAACAGTGATAGACAACTATGGCCAAGAGCAGAGAAAGGGAGAAAGTGAGAGAGAGCGAAAGTAGGGATAGGTGATATAGGGCCAAAGGTATTACCCACACGCCCTATGGACACGGTGTCCCATTCACATTGCCGCAAATTAACCGGACAAGGTCTTCGTGACGAATTCGGTCTGTCTGGATAAAAGAATAAAAACGATTATAATCAACATTGACGGAGATCGGACTAATGAGCTGTTTTGAGTTTTGACTTACAGTAAACTAGAATAGATTCAATAAACAGATATCAAACATAATTAGTTTCTTATTGAGGGATTTATTACTTGGGGGATATTATAGCTTGAATGAAATAAAGCCATCTTTAATATTTTAATCTTTAAACTTAGCATGACTCAAAATGCATTTCAGTGTAGTATCAACAGTCAGCAAAAAAGCATTTGTCATGAATACTAGTCTTTAAGTTAAGTATAAATGTTCAAACTGAAAAACATTAAATTGTAAGAAAAGTGACTAAAAGTGATGAATATTTTTTATTTAAGAAGATTGTCGCTCCTTTAAAGCCTTTTTGCCATCTGCCCATGTACTTTGTCTAACTTAGCTGACTTTAACTAGTTATTATTAACTAGTTATCTTAACAAGTATGTCAACAAGCAAAGGAAATAATCATGTAAATCATTTTGGAATTCCCACAAACAACAGGAAATTGATGCTTTTAACTCTCTTGCAATCTAGTAAGTCATGAGTCATAATATTTAAAACTTCAGACTTTAGACTCCAGAATAGGAGTATAAAGAGTTTATAAAGTCTTACTAAACTGCATTTTTATAGCTTTAAATACAATAAAAGTCTTGTTCCATATTACTCATCGGCTTAAGACTATCTGTATTAGTTTCTTTGGTGACTTTACCACATTCCTCCACTATAACTATCTAAATAAAACACCAGCCCCAGCCCGCATTTCATTTTGCATTCCTGGCGGCAATTTGACTTTAAGCGATTGCCATAGACGCCCTTCATAGCCCCTCCGCTCATTTTGGATACATAATTTCGCTATCTACCTGGGGAATCGGGTGAAGCAGTGGAGGTGGTATAGGTGTTCCCAACACGCAATTGCTGGCACACGCACAGCCCACCTGGAGAGTTACCCGTTTTAACCCAAATTTCCCGGTCGCTGTTCCGAGCAAAGTGACAAACAGACTGATCCGCCGCACAATGGAACCCAGTTATCGACGGACAGATGTTCCCCACATGGGCCCCAGGTTTGCCTGGTTTGAGGTGCCAGGCTCAACAAGTCTGGGTACTATTCGAGAACCTCCTTGTTTCCCACACACCTGGCCCCGTGGCCCATCATCTATATGGGAGCCACGTGTCGTCAGGCCCTGGTTTTCCAGTATCCTATCAATTTTTAATGCAGCACAGAGAGCACGCACTCCCACGCTTCCCGGGATTAGTGGCCACTGCATGGTAATTATCTGTGATGAGTCCTTTCGCAGAGCTCCGTCCAAGGCGGACGGGCACGAAGACGGCTAAATTATTGATTGTCAATCTAGAGTTGACGGCGTGCACTATATATATGGGATTGTGGTTCAACTTAAGATGTCCCCCATGACACCTAAATACCACACACTAATGGATTTCTAAAGCTGACATGGTGATAAAAATATACAAAGAACCACTGAAGCAATAAAGTGCATTCTTTAAGCAGAAGGAGATGAACTTTTGACTGGCTTAAGTAGGCTTTATATTTAATTCTAATTATCATAAACTTACTACACATTATGCATTTCTTTTGTATTAAAGTTGCAAGGTTACAATTGCTTACATCAATTATTATACATCTTAATCTGAAAGTAAAATGTGATAAGTATTCTGTTCATTTATTGATTTCTGATATCTATTTTCGCTATTAAAACTTAAGGATAAATATAAACAAAGGAAATACTTCAAGTTAAATCACCGCAAAGCAATCAATAAAACGTTCAATGTTTGCAAAAGCAAACTAACTAACACACATATGTATATAAGCCATCCGATTAGTCGCTTGTTGAAATTTCCACGGAACTTAAGAATTCTGAACTTCTAATTAGCCCCGCCCCCCTGGACAGGGATTTGGTTTTCATAGGGAGCAACGGTTATGGATATTTCCGTCGTGAAAAAAAAACTAATCGAGAGTTGTGAAAATGGGTGGCCGACGGGGCCATGTGGGAAGCACTGACCTTGATTGCACATTTCCATTCAGAAACGCTCGCTTCCTCAACGGTCGTGGCATTTAGAGAGTATGAATGCAGTCTAAATAATTTATGCGACTTTTATGGAGGGACCCAAGTCCCCTTTTCCCTCACCTATACGCCCGTCCGAATCTGAACCTTAACCCAGTCTCTATTTAATTCGCACGTGGGTGTAGCTCCCGCCCTGCCAATCCCTTTATAGTTCCTACTGCTCGTGCTCTAATTGCGCCAAATCAATTGAAATTGATGCTCCAACATTCAATTGCATTGATTGCCTTCCAGTCGCCGTTGCCCGAGTGCCTGAGCAAGTGTATCTCGAGTGATTCGTATCTGCCTCTCGCCGGTGCACAATGGAAGCGTTCTCTTCGAGAATTACTTTGCTTGTATATATGTTAGTTTCTATTTCCATATTTCTCTGAAATTAGCTTATCTCGACTTCGCCTGTCTTATTAATTATTCTGGAAAGATGGATTTGATTTTAATTTGTTAGATATTTGATACTCAACTGTTAGTTAACCAACAAGTGTGAAATGAACTGATAATTTTCATTATTCACAGACTTATATTTGTGGTTATAATTGGATTATACTTATATAAAATATAAAATAAGGAACGGAAATTCTTAAAGTAAAGTGTTAGTATAAAAAACAGGCCTTAGTCCAGGTTTTATTTTTACCCTTTCCACCTGAAATATTTAATCCCTTGACCCTCAACTGATTTAGGTCCATACTCAAACTTCTAGTTCTTTGCCGGTTAAGTAGCTCAAGGTTCATTAGCTTATAATTTTCTGGCGTGTGACTATCCCCCTTTTTATTTAAAATAGATTTAATGGTCCATAAATAGATAACGAATAATATTACACAGTCGATGAGAATGAAGAACATCAAGTGTAATCGGGAATTGTAGAGGTTACTATAATTATGCATAATTCATGTATCGTTCATCCGTAATGACTTCTGTTAGTGCTTGTTCAAAGTCAACTCTAGTTTTTGGTTATTTTCGGCATTACTAACTGGTTTCACAGAGAGTTTGGGGCATATTTGGATTACGGTTCCATTGCTGATTAGAATCACATAATGTTTGAGGCCAAAAGAACGGAACACGAAGCGATGCGATTAGCGAAAAGCTAAAATTTACCCTTGAAACCCTAAATAATGGGGCAATTGATGAAGTATATTTTCAATGTGCCAGTTAATATCGGCTTTTGTGTTTTTTTTTTTTTTTTTGTTCTTAATTAACATCCCATACAGACTTGACCAGCTGCAAAATACTTAAAGTCACATTTACGCTTAAACCTATAAACTTTTCGGCTTAGTCACATACGATCAACAAATGGAATGACCTATAGAGACCGGCGATCGGCACACAAATCGTTCGTTTGTTTATTATTCATGAATGGACTCTTATTATTCGCAATTAGCATACGGTTAAGCGACGTTAGTAGGGTATAACAGTGATCGTGTAAGACTTTATATCTTATAACTAATAACTATATATACACTTTTTTTATATACTTTTAACAACTGTAATTAATCGGTAAATTGAGTATGAAATTCTAACTTGTATTTTATATTATTCCAACTCAAATACGGTTTCTTACTCTTTATATTTCATTTCTCTTGTGAAAAGTTTTCAACACTAAATCAAGATTAAAAAAGGTATTGAATGTATTACATTTTAGTGAATCATATCATATATATTCTTCAGTTCTTTTATTTGTTTTTTGTTGGGTAAAGCATTCACAGTTCGATGTGATGATCTCAACAATATATTTCACTTTCCGCCGGGTACTTGTGCACTCGGAACTTTTCTCATCTCGCTTTTGTGTTTGTTTTTTTTTGTTTACGAGCGAGTCCGACTCCGACTCTGCCCCATTCCCGGGTGACTCACATTAGGCAAATCGTTGCTTTGTATTCATTTGCCTCTCTTTTGTTTGCTCCCCAATGTAATTGCTTTTATTAATTTTCAATCATTACTGCGCGCCTTACTTCCCGAGCATCCGGTTGCAAATGGATTATGAAATGTTATGCGACAACTTCGCCCGCTATGGGATAAATTACGTATACGCCATGTTGCAGTCCTTGCAGGCTACTCGAACCTTTCAAGGCCAACATCCTGCTGGGGAGGGAGGGGGGTAGGGAGGGCGTATTTGCGTTTAATAACTATTACAGCAGCAGTGACAGCTGCTAATGGACACAGCCACATACACACCCATGGATGGCACCGCCAATCAGCTCACCACCCCTCGTGTGACAATTACCATGTGAACGCATCAAACTTTTAATAGTCGAGTCAAGACCAAAACCAAGACCGAGACCAAGCCCAAGTTCATTTGCTTTGGAAACATTCCCTCCAGCTGGGCGCCACACAATCCTTTCCCACATCCAGTGTGTGGCCAGTTTGTGTCCTTCTGGGCCACCAGCTGGTCGCATTTAAAAAGCTTTACAAACGTCATTAAAAATTCAACAGAGAAATCTAGAAAATACGAAACTTTTTCCCCCGCCGGCGATGACTTGTTCATTTGAATGCTTACTGAATCACCACCATATCCCCTAAATCTTCTCTTCCTACAACAGCCATCGGCGGTTCGACAAGGCCGCCACATGGAGCAGGCTGGCGTCCGCTCAGTCCGCTCACTAGTCCACGGACCGCAGTCACAGTTGGAGCCGGAACCGAAGAACCGGAGGAACTGCCTCGGATGCCGGCAGGCGAATGAGAGCAGCTGGCCACATCAGATTAGATAGACGGAAACCAGCCAAGGACACACATACCGAGTAGCTCCCTCATAATGGGCACAAAAACCCAACCACAATTGGCCAAAGGTAAGTTTACCAACGAATTATGAAATCAGAGTTACCTTTTGGACTTAGTGATGTAGGATTAAAATAAGTTAGGTTTTGATTAAGTTAACAATCGATGCAGACTAATGGCATTCGAATCGTATATAGATCTATTCATTAAGATTGATATTCTTACAAGTTTTAATTCTGTTTAATATCCATTCCATATTTTTCATCAATAAATTCCTTAATGGTTTTTCGCCTTTCCCTCTCCCCGGGTTCCAGATCAATATATAACTTAGTCTTCTGATAAGCAACAACGTTCGTATAGCAATGATGCTCGTACCTAAAGTCCGTGCCAAAATAGGGACTACTGGGAAATCCTTTTAGATCCTTGGTCTTGGGCTTGGAGATTTCTAGATTGGGCAAGACGGAGGGAACAGGCTTTGGATTGGGTATAGAAATCATCTGTAGAGGAGTTTGTACTGGAACTGAAATGAGTTCTTCATGAGTTAATAATATACTCTGACGCCGAAGTCTTGCAGGAGGCTGGGACACAGGAATACGAGAACTATCTGGGATATGTTTTGGAATCGATGAGGGATGGTTTTGATCTTGAGTTTTCAAAGGCACTGTCCGCTTGATCAAATTAATGGGTTTAATCGAGGAATTTAAATACTTTTTGGTTTGAACTTCCAGCAGTTTCTTGGCAGCATCCGGATATCCTTCCCTTAAAGCCTCCTTTTCTTCCGGGGTGGTGTAACCCCCGGCCAGGCTAAAGTTCCATCGGGATTTGCGTCCTGGTGCAGCTATTGCATACACAAAGGTTTGATTGCCTTTTTGGGGAACAACCGACTTTTTCGACTTTATGAGATTCTCTTTTGGTTTGATATTAAAGTTCTTAAAGTCGCCCTGCATCGATCGTGTGGCACTCAAAGTCTTCTTTTGTTGTTCTAGATCAGATTTCCCTATTAGTTTCATGGGCTGATTTTCGGGCGGCCTAACTGCTAAAGCCAGAGGTACAGGATTGTCCTCCAACAGAGTCCTTTTTGGGTTTGTTGGCCTTACAGCCGTGTTGGAACTTTTATCCGCAGCCTTGCGACAAAGCAAGCGATGACCTTTGATTAAGTGCGGATTGGCTGCAATGGCCATCTGCATGGATGTGGTTCGAAAGAAGATCACTATGGCATAGTTTAGTGAGTCCACGCCATTCTTCACACAAACCCGCTCCAGATCCCCAAAGGCGCAAAAGTAGTTGAAGATGTCGCGATGTGTCAGAGACTGATTCAAGCTGGGCACATACATCCGGCGATCGTTCTCCGGCTCCGGTGGATACTGACCCAGTGCTGGAGCCGGTTGATAGGGTATGAATTTTCTCTGCATTTCCTGTAAGCGAGCTGCAGGGATTGGTTACATATCATATGCGATAAACAACCCATTTTCCTGACTCACCAGATTCTGCTGCAAATGCTCTTTTCATATCCGGTGGCAAGGAGAAATCTTCCTCCATTTTCTGCTTCTTAGCGGGAGAAGGCTTATCATCGTCTTCAGGTGGCGGGAGACCAGGTAGCTCCTGTGCTAAAGAAGTCACCACCAGAGTTTCGAGGGAGGCCCAAGAGTTCCACATTTTGTTCAGTATTATTTTATTTTAATAATAAAGTCGATATGAAAATCAATTGACAGTTTAATCTGATTGATAACTCAAGTGCTACTTGTTTCCTGTCTGAAGTAAAAATTATTCTTGATTGAAGACTTTTCCTTTGAGTTTCATATGCAGTTCCATTCATATATTTTATTGCTTTAAGCCGTGTATAAATTTAAACAAATTGTAACTTTAAAAGCAATCATTGCATACTTTTTTCACTTTTAAATTCTTGCAGATTCACGAGTAAAAATTGAATCTCAGTTTATGTAATCAAGGCTCTTTCATTCTCGTTTGGCAGAGATTGACGCGTAACCACTAACTTTGATCCCTGTTGCACAGACTTAGCGCAACAGTCTACGGTTGCCCAATGTAAATCCGATCCAGTGTTGCAAATTGATTTCCCTGAAAGCCTCTGACATTTCAGATTGGAGGCGAAAACCCATTTGGCTTTCGCCCACCTATTTTTTGGGGTGGCAAAAAGTTGAACAGTTGTTACCGATTTCGGGCAGATAGTGACCCAGTTCTGTGGCGTTGCTAAACCAATTGCAGCCAAAAGCGACGAGAAACTTTAACAAAAGCCGCCCGCTGCTCGATTTTGGCCCTGACACTATTCCACAAAGGTACCGTTAACCACTTGGCCAAGAGTGCCTCTGTGTGTGTGTGTGTGTGTCGTGCGGGGGTGTGTATGCGTGGTGTTCCTTGAGCTTGGCCAAAAGAGCGGCACTTCGATTTATTACGCGCCTCGTTTCGACCGCTCAATGAATGAAGTGAATGAATGCGAATTGTGACCATTTGGGTGTATGGGTGCGAATGAGTGCCACTGTGTTTTGTTTACAAGTGAGTGAGTGTGAGTTTGGTTACAGTAAAACTTTAGTATGACAAACTGCTATGGCATAAGGGCTTGAATTCGGTCTCCATTCGTTGCAGTATTCAAGAACTATACTATTTTAATAAATCATAGTACTGGGCTTAGTTAACGTAAGAACATTTTCTATATTTCTAATATAAGGACAAAATTAAATTGAATTTATGATTAGTTAATCAGTTATTTCTTTTTAATATTTATGACCCTATTTATGAGATATATCAATTTGAGTTAGTTAAAGCTGTAGAAGCTGTACTGTAGTTTTGGGGTGAGCCAAAATACAGGTAAAGGCAAACAGCAACAATGTGCTTCAGTTGAATGTAATTATTTCCTTTATGTGAACATTATTGGGCCATGATTTTGCTAGTACTATTTTTTTTTGCTCTTTTATTATAAAGCTCTTTGCTTAATTACCGTTTTGTCGGTGGGATGGATGTATGTGTATGTAGTAACATATATATGACCACCTGTTGAAATCATCAAAGGAATTCCTGGTATGCAAATTCCCTTTTTAGCCACAGAAACCGCAATAAAGATTTTTCCATGATCTATCTCGGACTTTATTTGGTGGGAATTCGCTTCGTCAGCTTTTGGCTCGCTGATTGAGTTTGCATTGCTGTTTGTTTCCCGGCACAAAGGAGAAAATGGAATCAATGTGTTCTCGGGGTGTGATTACCGCCCCCCTCGACCCCCTCCCACCGGACCGGCGAGCAATCATTCATTAACCCATATGCGCCACCTCTTCTTTGAGCGCCAGCCAAAATAAATACAATTTTCTCCCCCGCTCTGACATTGACATTGCTGCTCATTTGAATGGAAAGAGAGGACGCAAGAGGGCAGTTCTCCCTCGCTCGCTTGCTCCTCATTGTTTCATTCACGTGCACTGTACTGGCCAGCGGTGGAGAAAGTGAGACGGAGGGAAATGCGGAGAGAGTGCTTGCCGACGTTCTCTTTCCTTTCATTTCATTTCTTTTACTTTTCTTTTTTTTTGGGGGGGGGGGTGACTTAAGAAAATTTGCTCATTTTTATGCTTGACAAACTTGAGGAAATTGCAACAGAGACTTTTGGGGGATAGTCGAATGGGGAAGTGCTCTACAAATGAATTCAAATAAAAGTATAAAATGAAATCACTATAGATTTTATTTACATTTAAATAATATAAGCTTCGAGTACAAGTTCAGCAAAAGGTAATTACTTACATGACTTTACAGAAAGCAACAGTCTAGAGTCTAGACTTTTGAACTGAATTGTTTATCGCGATCTTACTATTGAATGATTTGTAAGACTTAGAACAAATAAAGTATTAACTTTAAAGTTTATTTTTGAAAACAACAAAACATAAATTTTAATAAATCAATTATAATAAAAACAAGAAAGGAATACTAACTTTGGGAAACCGAAATTTCTATATTCTGGCAGAGAATATCCATCATAGCTCAGTCAAAAAAGCATTCATTTTAATTCCGAAAGCTTTCCTGCATTAGTTTTTATAAGGTTTATAAATCTGAATACCAATTTTAATTTTGAAATTTAAAAAATAAATTATTTTTCTCGGACATCGCTAGATCGAATCGCCTTTTGATGCTGATCAGGAATATATATAATTTATACGGTCGAAAATGAATCCTTCACTGTTTTCCAAGATTTTGGACTATAATACTTATAATACCCTGCAAGGGAATAAAAATAGTTTAATATTGAAGTACTTCTACTATTTTAAAAAATCTTTTTTAATGATCATTTTTAAAGATTGAAGCCATCTTTAAATAAAATAATATAATAACATAATAAAATTGGAGTTCATAAATTACAAATCATTAATTTATAGATGTTCAGTCTAACGCTAAGACCCGAAGGATCATTCTTACCAATTTCCTTGTGTAATTATTCCAAACTATTTGTTGGTAGTGGTGGCTAACCAACTTTAGTTTTCTAGGGAAAATGTCTCTCTTTTAAAACCAAACCTACAACATCATAGTAAATGTTCATCACCCATTGAGCTTTGACCCCAGAGATCAGAGATATTACTCTGATAATTACCTCTGCGACCTTTGAAACTGGGAGCTTTTTCCAATCCAAGTTTGCTCCGAGCGTAGCTTTCTTCTCTGTACTCTCTCTTTCTTTATATCTCTCTTAATGCTTAAATGTTGTTTGTTGCCAAGCTAATGGAACGGCGCACCCGGTTGCCTTGGCAGCGCGGTCGGAATTTTGTTGTCATCATCGCCCTGCGTTGGCTTCGCTGCCGCCGCCTGTAGTTTTGCTCGCCGAATGCTCTCGCCTTTGCTGTGCTCAGCCGCAGTCGCTGTCGCTGCTTCAGTCGCAGCGGCGCCGCTCATTTTGGCCACAATTTCCTCGGCAGTTGGCTGTTTGGCTTGTTTGGCGCTTGCCGTTTTTGCCGTTAGCAGTTTTGTTTATCGCATTGCGTCGCCTTGGACCAAATAAAATCCGTGCTCCGCGGAAAAAACTCTCGAGTTGCAGTTGCGAAAAGTGTTTCCGCGTTTCCGAGAAAAGTTCCAAGGAAAAATTATTGTGAAAAGTGCAACAAAATCGGCAAAGAGCAGTAGAACGCAAACAGTGCAAAATAAGTGCAAGAAATGTGCTAAAAATGTACGAAACTGGGCGAGAAGGAAAATAAGATGCCAAAGGGGAGAGAGAGAGAGTCAGAGAGGAGCGCAGATGATGTGCATTTGGCACCTGGCACTGAGACATGTACCCCCAGTGCCCCCTCCCCTCCCCACCCTGCGTTTCCCCGCCGTCTTTTCTGCATTCTCAGCATAATTATTGAGCCTTCATCGATTCTTTTGGCCTTTTTCTTGTAGTTAATTGTTTCTTGTGCCACCCCCCTTGGCTGTTCCCTTGACCGCCCCATCGAAGGTGACGCATGCCAGCAGGGTGAAAAGGAAAAGCCAAAGGGAAAAGCAAAAACAACTCGACAAAACTGAAACAAATTGAGAGCAAGGAGCATATTTACATTCACATGCATGACTCACGTTCGCCGCAGGACACCGGAAGGTGGAGCGAGGGCAAAACAAGCCAAGAGAGAGCTTAGCCGGCTTTGTTGTTGGCCAAGAGACGAAGAGTGTGTACTCAAAGGAGAGAGCGAACTTACCAGAAAGAGAGAGCGTGCCAATCAGCTGTGACTACACAAGGTCCTTGTGAATCACAAAAAAAAATACACCGAATCGAAATCAGGCGGATATTTGGATCCAAAGTTTTGCCCGATTCCCTTTATTGTTTTCCCCAAAAGGCAAAAAAAGTTTCTTCTCAACTTTTCGCCTCAGTTTCAGTTTCTCTCCGTTTTCCTGTTTCACCGTTATGCCGCTCTCCGTGGCCTTGACAACAGTTTTGACATTGACTCTGCCTGAGCACACACCCCAAACCCCCATTGTGGGGGAGCACAGAGAGAAGAAGTGTGGGTGAAGGAGAAGAGAGAAATGTGCTTAGCTTGCAGCTTCCTTTACCCATTGTTGCCTTTGTGTGGCTTTTGCCTTTGGCGGTGGCAAAAACACCTGTTGCACGCGGAATGTTTGCACAAAGGCGACACCAGCAGCTCAGAGCCATTAGAAACTATATATGGAGGTGTTTACTGCAGATTTAGTCAACGGAGCGAAAAGAGCATAAATGTAAACAAGGAATGCCATACGCTTCCAGGGATATCATAAACTTTACTCTTTTAAAGTGTGAAAACAATATTTACCCCTTACTCAAAGAGCATTTAAGTCCCTTGACTCAATATAGTGCTTTGTGATAATAATATAATAATAAAAAAGAAACATTTCTTTAATGAGAAGGTATTATTTTAAGCTTATCTAACTACTTAAGGAATTAAATTGATTAGAGACTTTTCCAAACTTTCCTATTAATCGATCAAATTGAAATCGGAATGGAATATATCAACAATTATACAATTTTCCCCATTTTTATTGTTCTTACATCAGCTTGATCAATTACAAAGAGAGAGGAAAATGATTTACAATTTCAGTAACTATTTCAGTACAATTTCAGTACAATTTCGGAAACAGAAGCCATTTCAAAATAGCCTTACTTTTTTAGTAACCCTTTTTAAATGTGGTTTCAATTAAAGGTTCTTCTAATTGTTTAAGATGTGGAATGCTTCTGAGTAATTTATAAGCCAAAGAAATTAGAAAAAAGCAAACAACGTTCATACTTACCTCAACAAGTAACTCATCATACCCCCCGAAAGCGTTGTTCCCCCGGGGTATTTGAAATCAAAGCAGCAAATTTGTTTATTTATTTATTGCCAGACGGATGCGTGCAAACATTTTCAGTTTGATGAGAATCGTTCCCAGCTGTCGTTGGGGGTGGAGCCTCTGAGGGGTGGAGGGGGTGGAAAAGCAGGCGGCGGCAGTCTATCAAAATGATGGATTGCGCAGTTTCGTGGGGGGGCAGCAACAACAACAGCCTTGAGAAAAGTTTGCTTTGTGCCGATGGGTTTTCAATTGCATTTTAATCTCCCGAGGGGGGTTGGCAACACGTTAAACTTTCGCTTTTTTCCGCACAGCATGGGTAATGTGGAGCCCAGATATCTGGTTAGTTGCAGCTACAGCCTGAGCTGGTCATGATTGGGGGCAGGAGATGCAGCGAGGCCGCCCGTCGGCTGCGCCAGCGTCCCGATACCCTGGAGCTGGCAGTGCTAGATGGCCAGTCTCCCGTGGAGATAGAGCAACAAGAGGACGATGATCGAATCCCATCGGTGGATCCGGGAATAGGAGATGAATCTGAAGGAGTAGCTCCAGTAGCTCCAGCCCCGGCAGCCAGCAGGAGGACTCGCTGGTTCCAGTTTGCCAGGTCCTCGAAGAATCGTAGGAAACGTCTTCACTGCGAGGAAGATGAGGAAGAGCCCGACCTACGAGAGCAGGGTCGAAGGACCTCCGACAAAGAGATCCACCGGAGGGCATGCCTTGCTCAACCGGAAGGCATGAACATTGGCAGCTCCACGCAGACCATTGCCACGCCCCTGATGATAGGCGATAGCTTCTATAGCCTGGCTCAGGGAGCAGCTAATCCATCAGTCAGTAGATCCGATGACCAGGAGCAGTACAAGCAGAGGGATCCCTCGGAGGCCTCCGAGACCAAGTCCTCCCGCAGTCTGAGGCGTCTTTCCCAGATCAGAAGACGTCGTAGCTCCTACTACTTTTCGGGTAATACACGAAGGACCTTTCTTTGTTGACAAGAGAACAATATAAATGTATGAAAAAACTGATTTAAAATCGCAGTGTTGTATATTAAGTTTCATTAAAGATAATAATAAAGTTAGTCATAAGTTTTATTGGTAAAATCGTAAAACAAAAGAATAAATATGTCCTCAGATCATAAGCTAGCTTTCATATACTTTCCTTTCGAAATGTATAAATTTTATTTGAACCCTAATAATAATATATTTATATAAACCTTACAGAAAACGAACGCAGAATCCGCGCCAACGACAAAGAATTCAATGCGCAGTTCAAATATCACGTAAGAGTTCAAATATTAACTTTAAACTTTTATTAATCCAAGAATTCATATTTACAGAACAATTACATCAAGACCTCCAAGTATTCGCTGTTCACATTTCTGCCCTTCAATCTTCTGGAGCAGTTCCAACGATTGGCCAACTTTTATTTCCTCTGCCTTTTGGTCCTGCAGCTGATACCCGCGATCTCCTCCCTCACACCTGTGACCACAGCCATTCCCCTGATAGGGGTGCTAACGCTTACCGCCGTTAAGGATGCCTACGATGATATAGTAAATATATAAAATATATAATAAACAAATCACAATAAATATTCTTTCTTTCAGCAACGTCATCTCTCCGACTCGCAGGTTAATAATCGCAAGTCGAAGACGCTGCGCAATGGAAAACTGGTGGACGCCAAGTGGTCGGAGGTGCAGGTGGGAGACGTCATCCGATTGGACAACAATCAGTTCGTGGCAGCAGACATCCTGCTATTGTCCACTTCGGAGCCCAATGGCCTTTGTTTCATTGAGACGGCGGAACTGGATGGTGAAACGAATCTCAAGGCAAAGCAATGCCTTACGGAGACCATCGAGCTGGGCGACCGACACGATCTTCTCTGGAACTTTAACGGCGAGATCCTCTGTGAGAGACCCAACAACTTGCTGAACAAGTTCGATGGCACCTTGATATGGCGGAATCAGAGGTTTGCTCTGGACAACGAGAAAATCCTGTTAAGAGGCTGTGTCCTTAGGAATACACAATGGTGCTATGGCGTGGTCGTTTTTGCCGGAGTGGATACCAAGCTAATGCAGAATTCCGGAAAAACGCAGTTCAAGAGCACTGGCGTGGATCGTCTGCTCAACTTTATTATCATTGGGGTAAGTTGTTCATATAATTAAGATAAGTAATATATGATTAAAGGTGATTTATCTCCTCTTTAGATTGTCCTGTTTCTGGTCTCGATATGTGCTTTCTTCGCAATTGGATGTGCCATCTGGGAGGGCCTGATTGGTCAGCATTTCCAGAGGTATTTGCCATGGGAGCACATCATACCCAAGGATTACATACCAACGGGGGCGACAGTCATCGGATTGCTGGTTTTCTTCTCGTATGCCATAGTCTTAAACACAGTTGTGCCAATCTCTCTCTACGTTTCAGTAGAGGTATGTAATAGATTAATAGATCCCAAGTGCCATGATCTTTCATAAACTAAATGGTTATCCCTCGCAGGTCATACGCTTTGTACAGTCGTTCCTCATCAACTGGGATGAGGAGATGTACTATGCCACCACTAATACCTATGCCAAAGCCCGCACCACCACGCTCAACGAGGAGCTGGGCCAAATCCAGTACATCTTCTCGGACAAAACGGGCACCCTCACCCAGAACATAATGACGTTTAACAAGTGCAGCATCAATGGACGCACCTATGGCGATGTAATTGACCTCCGGACCGGCGAGCTCATCGAGATTACTGAGGTGAGTTCACGGATTTGTTAAGGGTTTCGGGTCTCCTAAGTGAAGTGAATTAACCTCTAACTTGGTTGAGGGAGTGTTGTTTTTGTGTGTCGTCTCGGTGTCCGTTTCTTGCACTGACTGCCCAGGGAAGATGGTGAGCCATGGTGAGCCCTGTGGCCCTCCTTCCACTCCCCCATTGTGTGTGTGTGTTTAGTGTGCGTCTAGCAATGTGCAAACCGAACAAAAAAAAGAAAAACAACAACTCACATTACTCGTTATAGCAGCAAACAATTTTCCAAAATAGCAACAACACCAGCAGCAGCAACAACAACGTTCCCAGAGCCGCAGGTGGAGCTGCGACAGCGCCGCCTGCAGCCCCAGCCCCACCCCCCATCATCCTAGTGCACACGGCCGAGGTCCATGCCAAAAAGAGTTCCATTGTGGTCACCTCCGACGGGGACACACAGGTGTCCAGCAATCCAATCTCATCTCCAACGCTGGACCCCTCAGAACGGCCCCATGGACGCAAACATGTGCGCTACTCGGCGTCCCAGTAGAAGCCAGGAGGATGACCCTGGTGGCCTGTCACCTAGACTGTCGGCAGGTGCAGCCGGAGGCTCTGGCGAAAGCCTAAGTCCACCCAATGGCAGCGAGAGCCGGAGAAGCAGCGGCAGCGGGGGATTGGGTGGCTGCTTCAAGCGAACCGGTCAGATGCAACGCCAATTGTCCCGCACGAGCAGCTGTGACAAAGTAAAGATCTTGCATGACTCCGAACAGACAGAACCAAACACCACGCACAACCAACCACAGCACCATCGCAAGCGGCTGGTGAAGATCCGGTTCAGAAAATCCCCATCAACAGTCACGCTGAGTGTCCCCATCGGCCAGCTCGAGCACCATCACCAAGAGGGGGAGCCATTGTCCACACTGCATCCAAATGACTCGAGCACCACCAGCACCACCAACACTACCACCACCAGCACCACAATGCCACCACCACCACCACATTCGCAACCAATTGGAGTTCGTCGCCTCAGAGAGTGCACGTATGCATGTTCTGCATGTTCTATTCACAACCCCAAACTGTAGTGTGTAGCTATGGTTATTATACGTATACTACATACTTAGTGTGTGTACATATGCTCTGAAGATGATTCGACCAGGATACATTTCAAGTGCCCTTTGGCCATCACCATTCACATTCCATTTAATAGAAATTACTCTTACGTTTATGTTTTTTGTACAGTACTTATTCAAAATCATTATTACCTTCATTTTGTGTTGTTTTAAAGGTATTTCATGAACTTAGTTTAATTACAATATGAGAAAGAGATGGTTCTTATTAAATTACAATAGTATTAATTAGAAATCGTACTGTAAATACATTTTTATATATCAATTTGTTTTAGTATATAAAGTAAATAAAGGCAGTATTATTTTAACTGCGCTGTAGAGTAAATAATAAGAAATACTTACAAAATAATATTTGAAAAGCTTGCACATTGTAAAATATACTAAATTAAATGTTTATAAAAACAAAAAAATATCATTAAGCTTGAGTATCGCCAACACTTCTCTTTTAACACAACAGACACATTACTAATCTATGGTTTTTTATACTTTGGGTCTAATTCAATATAACTAACAATGCTATTGCTTAATATCGTATACAGCCGAGCTCTGCTTAACGTACAGATAACTGAATATATAACAACAGTTCCTGTGCTGTGTCCTTGCTCAATCATTTTAATCAAATCACTTTCCTTTAGGCCATCCAAAGCGTTGACTTCTCCGCCAATCCGCATCATGAGAGCGACTTCCGGTGGTATGATCGCACGCTGCTGGATGCAGTCCGGTCGGATGAGGAGCACTCCCATGTGTTCTTCCGGCTGCTCGCCCTGTGCCACACGGTCATGGCCGAGACGGTGGACGGACGGCTGGAGTATCAGGCTCAGAGCCCGGATGAGGCTGCCCTCGTCTCTGCGGCCCGGAACTTTGGCTTTGTCTTTCGCACACGAACACCGAATAGTATTACCATTGAGGTGATGGGTCGAACGGAGGTAAGTGTTGCTTGATTGGGCTTAAAATATCGGTATTAAATGTATACATTACAGGATTATGAGCTCCTGAACATCCTTGACTTCAACAACGTCCGCAAGCGGATGTCTGTGATCCTGCGGCGTGGTGACTCCGTGGTGCTCTATTGCAAAGGAGCAGACAATGTGATATACGATCGCCTGCATGGCGGACAGGAGGACCTAAAGGCTCGCACCCAGGATCACCTCAATGTGGGTTTACTCAAGAGTCGTCCAGATGTCATACTCACTAATGGTATTTTGTGTCTACAGAAATTTGCAGGAGAGGGTCTGCGTACTTTAGTCCTGGCAGAACGTCGTCTGACGGAGCAGTACTACAATGACTGGCGGAGCCGGCAACAGGAGGCTGCTCTTTCCATGGATTCGCGGGAGCAGAAGCTGAACGCCATGTATGAGGAGATCGAGAGCGATATGCAACTGGTGGGCGTAACTGCCATCGAGGACAAGCTCCAGGATGGTGTGCCCAAGTCCATAGCAAATCTGCAAAATGCAGGCATTAAGATTTGGGTACTGACTGGTGACAAGCAGGGTGAGTATCGGAAAAAGAAACCTAGTTTAAATTTATTTAAAACTATTAATTATAATTATTAATCTCAGAAACTGCCATCAACATTGGTTACTCCTGTCAGCTGCTCACTGATGAGCTAGCAGATGTCTTCATTGTGGACGGCAACTCCGTGGAGGAGGTGGAAAAGCAACTCAGACAGTTCAAGGAGTCCATTAAAATATACAATCGATTTCGACCCGGTGGTGAGTGACAAAATATTTACACAACTCTTGTTAAGACCAAAGATTAGTAACCAAATAACGAGCTGTTGCTAATTCTACTATGCTTTTTGTTACTTTGCCAGGAATTGAGAGCTTTGACCGTATGAATAGCGACATGAACATGGATCCGCTTAGCGTAACCATGACGCAAACATCGGCCTTCATGCAGGAGTCGAATTTGCCACCCACACCGCCTCCACCGCCTGCCATTTCGGTGGTTACGTTTAGGTGGGATGACAAAATTAAGGATAATAAGGGCGGACCGGACAGGTAGAGGGCAATCCTTTAAAACTCAATACTTTTAGCTATACAAATTGAACGAATTTCCAAGCATATATTTCTAGCAAAAAGTGAAACTTAACCCCGAGTAGACGAGCTAGAAATTCTTTTTCTATAGCAAATTCTACTTCAGCTAACTATCGTAAACTTATCTCTACTCTCTGTTGTATCTAAAATGTGCTATTATTTATCAATTTTTTCTTTATTTTGTGTTTATTACAATGGTAACTAAAAATCTAATGGCTAACTTGAGTCACAGAATTGCTCAATTCTATATTTTTTTACGAACAAGGAATAGTTTTACATTTTAATTAATGTTTTGCATCAAAATTTTATTTATTTCGGTTACATTGTTTTACAAACTAGAAAAGTGTTAGTAGTTAGTAGGGACCCTTTTTAGTACTACCCACCAAAGGATGTAACCCTCTATTGGTGCTTGTTCCGCCCGTCAAGTAAACTATATTCAATTATATTTTCGTCCAACCAAAACAAAAACACAAAGCATCTGTTTGAGTTCTGTCTGTATGTGCCGCTCTCATGTCTTGTACAAAAATGGAAAATGCAGTTATCAATATTAAACAAGAACCACAAAAACAAAACAGTCACTGTCCAAGTATTATTCATTAACAAATAGCTTTTCTTGTTCGTTGTCTCTCATTGCAAGTAGTCGCCAGACTAAATCTTTGTACATATAACCCATTGAGCTCTACACTTTACACTGCTTAATACCATTCTCATTTGTTAATGTTGAGAAAACAACTCTATACTTCGGTATTAACATGA
This sequence comes from Drosophila serrata, assembly GCF_035046125.1. Taxonomy (NCBI): domain Eukaryota; kingdom Metazoa; phylum Arthropoda; class Insecta; order Diptera; family Drosophilidae; genus Drosophila; species Drosophila serrata. The sequence goes on along the minus strand of NW_028256928.1, from coordinate 872,115 downwards.
GTTTTTGTATCTCCAAAACAGTGCTGAATGCAATAATTTGTTTGGTGATGAAAAGAAGAGCGAGGACGGAGGTGCCGCCTCCATTGTGGTGGACGAGAACACCGGCTTTGCCCTGGTGGTCAACGGTCACTCTTTGGTGCACTGCCTTTCGCCGGAGTTGGAGACTAAGTGAGTTGTTGTGTCTGTTAATTAAGAGTGGCAATCATTAATGGAGTTCCTTAGGTTTCTGGACATCGCTTCCCAGTGCAAGGCGGTGATATGCTGCCGGGTAACGCCATTGCAAAAGGCGCTGGTCGTCGAGCTAATCAAGCGTGCCAAAAATGCCGTCACATTGGCCATAGGCGATGGTGCCAATGATGTTTCTATGATCAAGGGTAAGACTGAAGATTCTTAGCATAATATATTTATAAACCTTATTTCTTATTTCTAATTTCTTATTTCAATAGCTGCCCACATTGGTGTTGGCATTTCCGGTCAGGAAGGACTGCAGGCTGTCCTGTCCAGTGACTATGCCATTGCCCAGTTTCGTTACCTCGAGCGATTGCTGCTGGTCCATGGTCGCTGGTCCTACTATAGAATGTGCAAGTTTCTACGCTACTTTTTCTACAAGAACTTTGCATTTACCTTGTGCCATTGCTGGTATTCGCTCTTCTGCGGCTTCAGCGCTCAGGTGGGTTCGTCTACAAGGATTAATAACTTTTTCGCCCAACTAATTTCTCTCTTAATTGCAGACGGTGTTTGATCCCATGTTTATATCGGTGTACAATTTGTTTTACACATCACTGCCTGTGTTGGCGCTGGGCGTGTTTGAGCAGGATGTGTCAGACAAGAACAGTGTGGAATTTCCACGACTTTATACACCCGGCCTGAAGAGTGAGCTGTTCAACATACGAGAGTTCATCTACAGTGTCCTGCACGGTGCCTTTACCTCGCTCATCCTATTCCTTATACCTTACGGAGTCTATAGAGATGGTGTCTCTCACGATGGCTATATCCTGAGCGATCACATGACTTTAGGTGCTGTGGTGGCCACCATCCTTATAGTGGATAACACAGCACAGGTTGGTGAAGGTGCTTAACTTTACTTAATCCTTTTAACTAATCATCTTTGTATATGTATAGATATCTCTTTACACCTCCTACTGGACCGTGGTCAATCATGTGACCATTTGGGGCAGTTTAATTTGGTATTTTGTGCTGGATTATTTCTACAACTATGTCATTGGTGGGCCCTATGTGGGCTCTTTAACTCAGGCCATGAAGGATCTAAGTTTCTGGGTTACCATGCTGATTACAGTGATGGTACTGGTAGCACCTGTCTTGGCCTACAAGTTCTATTTGCTGGATGTGCATCCAAGCCTATCGGACAAGGTAAATTGCATTAAAATTTTAGTCTTTTACCTAGCTAAGAATATGTTTCTTACAGATCCGTCAAAAATCCCTGAAGAAGATCCATTCAAGGGCTTCTAGCAGTGTCCGTCGTACCGCTTCATCGCGCCGCGGACGTCGCTCAGTGCGTTCGGGTTACGCTTTTGCACATCAGGTTGGATATTGCCTTCACATAAAATTTCCTACAAATTCCAATAACACTTTTGTTCCCCTTTCTAGGAGGGTTTTGGCCGGCTTATTACCTCTGGCAAAATCATGCACAAGCTGCCGCAGGACTTTGCTTTCCCCCTAGGTCTGGGCACCAAGAAAACGCAGGCGCTACACAACAACCTGAACTCGGCCGACGGCCCGGCCTCAAAGACCAACAATGTATCCGGCCAGCACATGACCAATAACAACACGAATCTGCGACACAATCAGAACCAGAATCACTCCTCCATGGCGGACATCACTGGCGATGGACGGGGCAGTGCAGGAGATGGTGGAAGGAGCAGTGTCGGCACGGATGACCTGAGTCCTCGGGCTCCCTGCCAGGACCTCGACACGATCAATCTCTAAGCTTTAGCGTGTTCTGCAAACAAACACCAAACAAAAGTCATTATAAAGAATTTGAATCAACGAACGTTAGGCTAAGTTTTAACATTTAATCAGCAGTGAATTAAGAGGAAAATGTGTGATTGATTTTGTTTCTGGTATGAATGTGTGCAGTCTTTAAAACCTAAAACAAGTATTATGCAGAATCTTTGGCTATTTACCGATTTCGTCCCCCCTCCCCTTAAAAGTGTACTTATTTAAAGTCTAGGTTTAGGTTTATAAGTAATTATCTTCAAAGTATTCTTACAAAGGGAAATCATCATCCAAAGACATTATGTTACAATTCACATCACCAAAACTAGGACTATCTTAAGTCTCAACTTTTAAACGTTCTTTCATAGACTCAAAAGAAAGCACAAAATCTCATCGTTGGCTGCATTTAAGAGTGTGAACCCCCTGAATGGCTGAGTGAATGGGTTTAACTACATTATAGAATAATATTGAATAGGGATTTAAATGTCATTGAGAAACTGAAAAGTGTACTTAATTGCTTAATGTCGTGCTGTGTGTGTGCTTAGCTAATAAAACATAGAGTAGCTTACCTACCCAAAAGCTGAACGAAATCTCGTCTTAAGGTCCATAGCTATATACTATATAATCCCTACACACAATCGACACACACACCCTACAAATAGACGAGTCCACACTTCTGTGTTCCTAATTAGAGTTGTAGAAGTAAAGCCTGCATATGCCTTAGAGAGTCCCTAGAATTAAGGTTTTTAGTAGGGTTCCTCTAGGTGGGATTCCCATAATTTTTTGGTTGTTACTGAGGGGAGGGACATTCGAATTAGCGGGCTGTGGGTTCTAAAAGTAACAAAAGGTCTAAAGTGATTTATTATTAGAGCGAGCAGGGGTTGAGGAAAGTACTTGAACGTGGCTTTTTAATTTAATTAATATAGGAAATAACTTTTAATACATCGAGCAGAATAATTCGGGTACATATTTTTGCATGACAAGTAACCCAACTTATTGCAAATTGTTGGCATCAACCTTAAATTTAGTAAGCAAATTGTTGGTATACAAAATGGGCAGTAAAAAGGTGAACGATTAAACCAAATAAAGAGAAACCATTTTATGTTTATCTAAAATTTTAGTCAAGGAAATACAAGAATTAATTAAGTACATTTTTAAATTATTAAATAAATGCGAAATATTTTCAAACCCTTGAATGTTTTAATTACTAACACAATCGTGTCTTGTTTCATAATTTAATTTGAGTTTACGTTCGTGCCAAACAATTGGCTTTTAATTTTTTTAACTCTTTTAATGGCTAATACGAATAATTAACCTTCAATTATTCGTATATTTTTTTGCGATAATAGCATTCTGCTTAATCGCTTTTGTATCTCTGGCCTTTGTCCAATTGCGCTCAATTTGCGTAATAAATTACATTTAATTTATTAAAAGAAAAGTTAAAAGCACGCCCCCAAACCGAACCCGTGACTTGTTCACGCCTCATTAGCCGGACATTAAGATTATGCATTTTTATGAACTTTTCGGTCAAATTTAACACATGACTTGGCCGGAACTTTGTAATTAAATCTGTTACAATCAAATTACTCTTGGCCTTTTGTCGGCGGCGACGCGTTTCCTTGTCCTGATTTTTTCCCCTGTTTTTCCGCGTTATCGGAACGGAAAACTTGAAGATGCTGCCGGGCGTTGGAATTAAGTCAACTCAATGTCGCTTAAATATTCACTTTGGAAAGAGAGAAGCAGATAAAGAAGATGAAGCACAACAACAGAAAATCTAAGGGGAAAAAAATGTGATGCCATTTATTTTAATTTGCGAGTCAAAATGTCGAGACTTAAAGTGAGCAATGGAGTGCGGCCGAAATGCGCCACAAGCCCGGCTGGACACAAGCAAAGATTGAAAGAGAAATGGCCAAAAAGCCAGCCGCAATGACGCAATTTTTGGGCCAGAACTCCCATTTGGCCGGTTTAAGGGTCAAACAATTTAATTGACTGACTTAGAATCGATACACAAAATGCGCACAAAAATCATCATAAATTGGTCAATTTTATTTAGGTAACAACAAACAAACTTCTCTAAACCTAAGCAGTGAAAATCGTTCTGCGAGTTGTTCAAAATCCTAACATGATGATAAATAACTTCGAATGCCAAAAGGGATCATCACAAATGGTTCCCTTGGGGCAAGTAGAATACCTAAGATATGGCCATAAAACTAAATTGATGTCTAGTAGTATATTCACAGCCGAAAGGTCAAGTGAACGAGAAGAGCATAAAATCATAAAGGGTATTAGGTTACTTTGCTATTTTATGAGATTTCTTATTTAATGCATCACTCCATGGATAATTTAAATAACAAAATAATTTAAATATTGCAAAAGATTTAAAAGTTTGCTTACTCTTACACTTGGCCAGGTGAGTCGTAACCCTACATTTATTTACTCTTCTTCGTTTGCGGCCATTTTAAAGCATTCACCTGGTGAACCCGACGGTAGCATTACATCAATATGTGGGGGCAGGAAATGGGATAAGATGGGACGAGGTGGATTCGTCCTCATCAGTCTGAAAGTTCTCGCTGGGCTACTTTCGGTATGTTGAGTAATGTGAGTGCTTCCGCTTCCGCCTGTCTCGGGTCTCGGGTCTCTCTGTATCTGTATCTGTGTCTGTGAGTGTGTATGTGTGGCCACTTCCTGCTGCTTTCATTTTCCCTTTGCCGTTTTTTCGCTGCGTTTTTCTTTTATTTCACACAAAAAAATTTCAAAATACTTAATACTCAATTTGGCCCACAGACCCACACAGCACAGCACATACTACATACCATACATAGCACAAGTGGCGCGGGAGCTGGATGCTGAGATGGAGGTGGAGATGGAGGTGGAGCACATGTGTGTGTGTTGTGCTAACTGCTCACCACTTGGCCGCATTTCCTTCCCGGCTCTGTCTGCGCGGCAACTGCTGGATAAAAGCATCTTTGGCGGGCTGAATAACTTGTTGGATCCCCGGGTACTGTAGCAAACACTTGCCGACCAAATGGTGCTTGAATGTATTTCACTTTGATTTGCTTTTATTTTTAAAGAAATCCATTCGACGCCGCATGTGCGGTCTGTGCTTGGCATAAATCTGCAGGAATATACGGGCATCCTTTTCGAATGAGCTGAGGACCCAGGGCTCAGCTCAGTATTCAGAACTCGAGGCTTTTATGCCCGGCACTTAACCGCTTAATTACTCATTATGTACGGACTTATCCAGCCGTTTAATCAGTCAGTCATTCAGTCAGTCAATGCAAGCGAAAGGTAGCGTCGCAATTTAATGAATAATTGAGCCAAAGCGGCAATAAAACAATTATTAACAATCTCGGCTCACAGCCAGGCTGCCCTCAAGTGCATTTTAACATTGATTCCGGCCGTTCGTCGTAAACAAATATGGAAAATTTAAGGGCATATTTCAACGAGTATAAACATTTTCCTATCATAAACAGTGGCACCACCGAACATGCTCCGTGATCCATGCATTGAAGAGCTGGAAGCTGGTTGTAAAATAATGAAACCCTTCGGCAGTTAAACGCTTCAGCGGTAAGCGATGCGTGCCATCGACCTACATTATACAATGTAAACATTTAATTTAAACCAGTGAATACCCGAAGACCAAAAGCCTCTCAGCAAGTTAACTCATTTTGTATTTAAATGACCTCTTATAGCCGAACTTCGATTTTAAAGGTAATAAAAACAATTTTGTGGACATGATTCTGGAAATGCAAAAAGGCAACCATTAGCAGTTAGCCAATGCTAATGATTCAAGGTTCTTTCCAATCATTAATTTGACCAAATTAATCATGACTAGGACGTTTGACATTTCAATCCTCCAACCAAATCGTGTGACCTTCGAGGTGGCCGCACCACTATTACCTTGTTACCCTATTTGTCAGAATCGGCGACTCACCGTGACCTCCTCCGTGACACGTGAGATACACCCAAAGAGGGCAAATCGAAGTGACACCCGTAACAGGTTCGACGTGATGTCAACAAAAGCCAAGAAGCAATATCAACCTAAGCGAAAACTCCTTGACACTCACACACGTACTGCATGCGGGCGAACTTTCATTAGTGGAAACGTCAAAGTTCGTGAAGAAGCAACCCGAGCACTCGCTCACGGACACGTCCTGTTTGAAGGACCCCAGCTCCCAAGCCATCGCTAGGTTAATAGGAAACTGAAGTTCGGGGGACCGAAAGTATTGTAATTGCATTTGCATATGACATTCCGTTCAGCTTTAAGAACTCTTTGAAGGCAGGTGAAATGTAATTTCAGCTTCTGGAAAACGGAATAATTTCGGGGGTAGCAAAAAATAAACAGATCCCTTTGGATATTATCAACTACGAATATCTCTCAGTTTATCTCTATATATCTCTCAACTGTCGCAGCCCGAACTTGCTTTATTGTGTTTGACCGTTCAACAAAGTTAAGTTAATAAAATGATTTTAAACTTTTTGCTGCCATGGATACGACACTTTCTATTATGCATTAGGGCAACAAAATTGTTTTCAACCTTTTGCCTTCGTTGATTTTTTTCCTTTGCCTTTTTTTTCTGCTGCTTACAACTTGTCCATGATGCAACTTTCAGTTTGTAGGGAAAAACAGAGCGGATCTAGGGGGAAGTGGCATTGGGAGGAAGGGTCGTGGGCCGGGCCAAGACAGATACCGTTGCTGACAGCTGCTTAAGAGCGAAATTCGATTTCGCATTCAAGGGCGTTGTCCACTTCAAGCTTTCGCTTCTGCATTTTCCCCTGCCTTTGTCTTTTGCCGGACCGAGAGGAAAATTATTTAAGCTTGTAATGAACCAAACACCAAAGCTGAAGTGGAAAAAAAACTCAAGCCATGAAATTTATAGCAAACAACAAGGACGCTGAAAAAATACAGGCAAAGTCAGCGGCACTCGGAAAAAATTATGATCTTAATTAAAGTGTTGGCAAATATTTGAACATTGAAAGGTAGAGAAAAAATTCAGGCTTAGTGGAAGTCACTTTGAAAAAATAGGATTTCTATTAAACTTTTATTTAAACGCTTCGTAATTGCAGCACTTTAAATGTGTGTTTTCTTTGTGTTTAATTTAAATGAATAAATCATTTGAGTTGAGTTAAACTTAATGAACGGCTAATGTACCATGTGTTTGCTCTTTAATTCCCATTGAAACGATATACTTTAAAGAATCTATTGTTTAAAACCGTCTCTATTTTCACTACAAATTTGTTTTTTTAAAGAAGTTAAAATCAATATTTTATTTTATTATACCACTTTATATTCTAATTACTCATTATTATTCCCTTCCATGCTTATTTACTATTATTTACAGTGTCGAGGAGGCAGCAGCAAAAAAATGCTTAAAAAACAGCAAAGTAAGACCATTTGAAAAAGAGATAAAACTAAAAACTGTGAAAAAAGCGAATCGTATTTTATGGAAAAACTTTGCATTGTGCATAAAGCGGGAGTGACTCCATTTTGGCCATTTGAATAGTGCTCTTACAAAAATTGGTGAATAGCTTAAATGCCACTTGAATGCGCCAAGGCCGCAATCATTTTCGCTAATTGAATGTTAATTAATAAAATGCAAAATATGTGCTCAAAAAAAAAAGGAGGGAAAGGGGGGGAATAATGAGTGGATAAAGTCAAAGTGGGATACTTGTTGACTGAATGGCCATTTGCAGAGCCCGCTGGCGGTGGATTTTCCATGGAGAAGCCCAGCGAATTCTGCGAAGCGATAAAGTTTTAATTTCCATTTGATGACTGTTAGTGAAGCGGCGCAAAAATATTTTTTTCTATATATATTTATTTCCTTGTTTTTTTCTAGTGCTCTGAATGTGTGCTTGTAAAATATGTTTTAATTAAAGGCAAAGTTTTATGCGTTTATGGTCTTTTTGTACGCTGATTGCCCCAAAGCCGGACAAAATCAGAACGGCAAACAAACAAATATAAATTTGTTGAGCAAAAACCGAAAAATTCCCCAAAGTGCTGCTCATCGGGGGGGCAATGGCGATGGTGATGGCAATGGCATATGCATGAAAAACGCTGCCAAAGTACCAATTCCACTCACTCACAACTTGCAATCCCTCCCGGCTGGTGCTCTGCTCCTGGCAGATGAGTCAAAGTAAGCCTGAAATTCCCCAATGCTCGAAACTACAAATAGATATTTAATTTTTTGCCATTTCATATAGAGAATGGTCCCAGTTGAGAGCCAGAGTGGGTGGGTGGCCTTCTGTTTTCGTTGCAATTCGGCTTTGGTGCCACACAAATGACCCAGAAATTTTGTTAAGCGACAAACAAACAGGAATTAATTTTGTGTGTTTGCAGCTCAAAGTTTGTCCCTGCACAAATATGACAAATTGTTGATAACAATTTAGACTCACAGTGGCCTTAGTCAATCGAATTAAAGTGAAATGCCTTTAGATTGTGGAATAAGTGTTTAAATTATCAATTATTTATTGTTTTGCTATTTTTCTTGTTTAAATGTATTGTCTAGATTCAATGCAATAATTTAGAAAAATAAAAGAAAATAATATCACTACAATAATTGGTAAATAAAAAGAAATGAAATTAACTTTTTAAAGATTATATACCTTTGCAGTTTGGAATAGAATTATGAGAGCTCAATTGATATTGGTTTATAACTATTTTTTGGCCAAATCAAAGTTTAAAAATCTCATAACTAAAAAACAAAAAACAAAAAAGCATAAATTTCAATTTGGAAAGATTTCCTGTGTTACTTTTTCATAGGTTAATAAAACAGCATACCCAATTTAAATTTTTTTTTTTTCAATTTTTGACAATTTTCACATTAAAATAAAAAATCCAAAAATTTTTTCTTTCCAGACAAGGCTTGATCGATTCGGCTGTTGATTCTGATCAAGAATATATATGATTTATAGGATCGGAAATTATTAATTCAAAAATTACATGCTTTTGAGTAAAATTATAATAAAACAGAAGGCTGTGAAAATAGCACTGAGTTTCGTATTTGTATATTTATTCCATACTTTAAGCATTCAAATTAAAAATGTTTTAAAACTAATTTAATTCTTCTTTTTTTACGGTCTTGACCCAATTTTGAGGCCTAATTAAATTTCCTTTCCTGTTTTCGGCCCCAGCTGTCATTCTTCAAGATGCTGTTCAAGACCTGTGCAAGACATTTAAAGCTAGTCAATATATATGGCTCCAATCGATGCACACTGCTTCCCATGATTGTAAGGTCATATGGCGATTTCAGTGGCAGCGAGGACACGGGCATAAAGGGCGAACTGGCGAAGATAATTCCCGAGAAGAGAGAACTCTTTCTGTCTATAAAAAATTCCCATGGGAAGAAGACGATCGGACAGATTAGTGTCAACAGCGTGATAGGTGGCATGCGGGGTCTTCCGCTTCTTGTTTGCGATACCTCCAAGTGGGTTTAGTTTTTTAGTTTTAGATTTAAGTATTTACTGGAATCTCTTATACTTTTCCCCCTAGTCTAGACAAGGACGAGGGTATTTCCTATCGCGGCCTCCCGTTAAAGACTGTGTGTGAAGTATTGCCAAGGGTCCTTGAGGGTACGAAGGAGGGAACACCCGAGGGCTGCTTTTTCCTGCTAACCACTGGTAGGATTCCCACCAAGGAGGAGGCAGAAGAGGTGACCAATCAGTGGATGAAGCGGAGCAATGTGCCTCGCTACTGCCTGCGGCTGTTGGACTCGATGGACAAGAAGATTCATCCGATGGCACAGCTTTCCGCAGCCGTTGCCTGCCTCAATCCGGCTAGCAAGTTCGTGGAAGCTTACAATAAAGGTGCCAAGCGGGCGGACTACTGGAAGTACATATACGAGGATGCAATGAACCTGTGCGCCTATCTGCCCACGGTGGCAGCAATCATCTACCAGAACACATTCAAGGATGGTGAAGGAGCACGCGACATTGACAAGAGTCAGGATTGGTCCGCGAACTACGGCCGCATGTTGGGAGTGGAGCACGATGACTTTGCGGATCTGATGCGCCTTTATTTGGTCATTCATGCGGATCACGAAGGCGGCAATGTCTCCGCTCATGCCTCCCACTTGGTGGGATCTGCTCTAAGCGATCCCTATCTATGCTTCTCGGCATGCATATGCGGCCTGGCCGGTATCCTTCATGGATTGGCCAACCAGGAAGTGCTTGTCTGGCTGACCAAGATACGAAAGGATATCGGTGATGAGCCCACGGATGATCAACTAAAGCAGTTTATTGACGACACCCTCAAAGCCGGTCGGGTAATGTTTATATATTCTATATTCCGATTTAACTTGTGAATTCATTATCCCATTTAAAGGTTATTCCTGGCTATGGGCACGCCGTTCTGCGGGTCACCGATCCCCGATTTGTGCTGCAGAACGAGTTCGCGATGAAGCACTGCAAGGACGATCCCGGTGTTAAACTGGTAACCCGGCTATGGAAAATCGTGCCAGAGGTACTGAAGAAGTTGGGCAAAGTGGCCAACCCCTATCCCAATGTGGATGCCCACTCGGGTGTCCTACTGCAACACTATAACTTCAAAGAGATGCAGTACTATACGGTTCTATTTGGCGTTTCCCGGGCACTGGGTGTGCTTTCGCAGCTGATCTGGGCGAGGGCCCTGGGGGCACCTATTGAGAGGCCCAAGTCCATATCCTCTTTGGATCTTTGTAAGGTTATTCAAGCAGCAGATGAAAAGGGAAACAAGTGCTGAAGGCTAAATGTTGAATCCAAATTACGATATAAAGACATAAATCATAAAAATCCAAAAATATCAAGTCATAATTGAAATAGGTAAATCCTTACCTATACTTAGTGGATTTAAACTTCAAAGTTTTGTCTCTTAATATTAAATTTATTAGTTTCTATGAATATATTCTAAGAAAATGATGCCTATTTAATGTTCTGAGTGTATGATTAACTCAGGAGAGTGAGAATACCATTTTTTTATATGGCATTAACATATGTGTGCATGTGCCTGGCATGTGGTAATTGCTTTGGCTGACTGACATTTGTCGGTTTGACTCCGAGTTGCTTTGATAAGCGCCTGTTTGTGTTCTGTGGAACCCCAAGAGAGTATTAATTATGGCGTGAGCAGATATAAATCGCATTTCTATAGCTTTGATGTTGGCTCTTAGCTGAAGCGTGTCCTGTTTCAGTTCCCCGACCGCCAAAAGGGTCTCCAGCGAACCCATGTTCGAGTGTATCATAAATCAGTCGCGTAATCCAAGTGGCTTGCAATTAAAATTATTAATTAAGGCATCCACGTCTAAAGTTACACTTCGACGATGGTTTCAATGGAGCGCGTAGTACTGAATAGTTTGCCACGTGTAAGCTGTAAATTGAATTTCGGGGCGAGCATTCATCAGCGATACATATCAATCTGGACAAATCAACAGTATTAATGTGTGCTTGCGATTCCCCCGCCACGAATTTCGCCAGGATGTACTTGTGATTATTGTAATTTCTATAAAAGCATCCCATCAACTGATTGATTTCTGTGTTTAAGCTTTCTCCCCTTGTTTGGGTTTGGTTTTTCGATTGTATTCCCCAGTTTTTGTTGTATGTAGTATAGCCATCAGTCGTTATTTCAATAAGTGATATTTTATTGTTATTTTTATTATTCCACGCTCCATGGTCCTTGGGGTCGGCTAAGCCGGGTCCCCAGTTTCCACTCACTTGAATTTTAATTTTTTTCAATCCTATACTATATAGTATTTGCCCCACATAACAAGTGACCTAGTGAGGGATATTCAGTAATGAAAATCTAAAGAGGGGAAGCAAAGTGCAAAGTGGGAATAGTACGGATAATGAGATGTATAGTTTACAATACAATATACATTTATTTAGTACTTTTTATTAACTCAATGTAAGCTCTTAAATAACTTAAAAAGGTAACGCAATTGCCCGATAATCGAATCTTCACATTACAGCTGCTGCTCACTGATATGAATAATTTTCCCGATTTATTTTACGAGTTTAATAATGCGCTCATGAAGCACTTTTTCCCCCTGGTTCTTAACTTATAATTAATTGCTTTGAGAGCAGGAGAGGTTTTCGATGAAAGTGGAGGCGGGTGGGAATGTAAATGATAAAAGTTGAAATATGTTTACACAAGTTGGTGGCAAAAATAAGCTGCAAAACGTTTTAATAAAAGTATTTACTATTTTCCCGCACAGTTATTTTATTGTTGAGGGAAATCAGAAAAACTTTTTTTATTGCAATTCACTGCGCTGCTTTCCCGGCATATGCGAGTGTGTTTGTGAGCTCCCTTCTTTCTTTTTTTTTTGTATGTATTTTTTCAAACATAATTTGAAATTGTTTTGGGCGGGCAAAATGCAGAGGCACGCTCTCGCCTCCTCGGATCCTGCTCCTGCGTCCTTGGCTGCCGGAAAGGGAAAGCGAGGCACACACACAAATTTACCCACTTGAGCACGCACACACCCATCTCGGTGGGTGGTGTGTGCCAGCGTGAGTGTGCGAATAAAACACATCCGCATCAACCATGTTCCTGTCCATGTGGCCGCTGCTGTCCCGCCGCTTGGTCAGACCAACAAAAAAATAAGGGAAAATGAAAAAAGAAGTTACTTTCGAGAAGCCGAAGTTGATATACCCTTGAAGTTTGGAATTAAATTAAAATGATCGAATCGGAAATCAATAATTTCTCTATATTTTGTTTTTTTTTTTTTTTTTGACAAATCGTAGTTTAATTTCATTAATTTCAATTCGTAAAGCTCTCCTCTGTTAGTTTTTAATCGGCTTATAAATCTGCATACTCAATTTAAAATTCAAATTTTTGCCAATTTTTGACAATTTTAAAGATGAATTGTTCAAAAAATTAACTTTCATCCGGATTCCGGTCGATCGATTCAGCTGTTGATGCTGATCAAGAATATATACATAATGTCGGGTCGGAAATTATTCCTTCATAACGTAAAAAGCTTCTAACTGAAATTATAATACACCCTGCATAGGAAAGGTAAAACAAATCACAAAAAAAGATTTGAATATAAAAGTAACGAATATGAGGTACTTGGTATATAAATATCTATATAACAAATTATTTTTAAATTGTTTTATTCATATTTAATGTTAATTAAACAACTTTTGTTTTCAATAAACTTTTTTTAATTAAAAGTTGTCAATAAGTTTTTAGAAAAACATATTGCTGTGAATAATACTTACTTAGTTAAGAAATTAGTAGATCATTATAGTTTCCTTAAAAGTATATCAATTTCTACTTGATTTCCATAAATTTAAGAGCAATACCTTTATAGAACTTAATATACCCATTTAATTTTTACTGCCGTACATAATAAAACAATAGATGCTTCCAAGGGTGTGCGTGTGGCGGCAGTAGTCACACATATAAAATGTTCGCACATATGCCAAGCTGCTTTCAGCCATTTGCTGCAATATTAAAACAAAAGTAATGTGAAAGTGCTTTTCAGCCACCCACAACGTCCGCTCGCTGGGGGAAAAAGCAAAACCGTAGATTAAAAATTGTGGAAAATTGTGTCTGGCATGCAACTATGTGGGGATATTTTAAAAACTGACCAAGCTATGGCAATGGAGTTCAATGGGTGTAATGCAACTAACTGAGCAAAGTATTGCATTAAAGATTTTCTGAAATCGTGCAGTAACCATAAGGTATTTATATAAAATATTTAAGATGGGTTTTAACAAAGGAAATGTGAGAAAAGAATTTGGGAAATTCACAAGAGTACTAAAGAATAAGCTATAATAAAGGAAGAATTGAGCCGTTTGAAAACGATTGTTTCTTAAAAAGAAGTTTTTAGTTACCATCTAAGAATACTCCATAGGTAGTTATTGAAGTTATGTTCAATTATTTAACACAGTTTTATTGTTTATATTTTAAGTGGTTTTTATATATATATTCACCGAAAGCCACTTTAGAGATGATGCTGTGAATTTTGGCTTAATGCTTGTCTCTTCGTTCCACTCTCACTTCATTAACTTCCGGGTAAAGTTCAAAATGTCAACTTGAGTGACTGCTTCTCTTATTTCCCAGAGGAGCTTCTTTTTTGAGCCCCATATCTCCGTAATCACTTCTATTGTCAGAGAACGTATACGGGGATTCACAATTTGCGGGATGTGAATTTTTTCCTTTGGCCAGAAAGGAAGCGGAGGGGGATGTGCAATAACTTCCTTATAGACCAAAAACTTTATGGCTGCGACAGCAGCTGCACTCGAGTCGCTATCAAACCCCAGTTTGCAGTCCCTCCGGCCTTGGATGTTATTGTATTATAATGGTCTCTGGCGCGGACCGAGGCTGCTCCGGGATCTGCGTATGTTCTATTTTTTAAGATATGCAAAATAAGTTGCAGTCGCTGTCGACGAAAGCAACTCGCAGGCAAACAACACATCAGACATTGTGGAAAATAACTATAGACTAAAGAGTGTGTGGATGCTTGTGTTTGGCCGAGTGAAAAGTTTGCCGGGAACGCAGGAAAATTACAGTTCTTCCTTTCTAAACAAAGACTGGTCCAAAGGAGCGTAAGGACAAAGCCACTGACTGAGTGGCAGTAACTGTTGGCTTCCATTTGACAGTTGCCAGGAAGTTTTTACGTCCGCTCGATACTCAAATAAATTGCACAAGGGCTTCCTCCAAACAGATCTCTTTGCCACTTTTTTAAATATTTTTGTGCACTAATGAATTACATGATTTACTGAAGTCCTGTTGTGGTGCGGCTCCAATTAAATGAGGATAATTGAAATGTCCATTTGATTATTTATGGAACATGTGCCATGGTTAGTTGTACCATTTAATTGTTTAATTATTTCAATATGCCTTTCGTATTCATAGGCCCATCAAATGCAATGAACACGTGTTAAATTAAATCTGTTTTAATTACAGGTTAATTAAAACAATGCATTCTACAACCAGTTGAACCGATAAATATTTATATATTTCTGGCTAATGAGAGTTGATTCGCTGAGCTCAAAATTTGTACGCAATTAATGTTTATTTAATACTTCAAAATGTGTGTCATTTACATATATTACAAAATTTTATTACCCCTTTTAGAAAGAACATATTTATTTCCGTTTTAGAATTTTTACTGAAAAAGTATAGTTTTATACGGAAAATACACAAAATATTCATCAAAACAGGTTAAAGTGCTCTTTAGACATAACTTCCTGAAAGTTTTTAATTCTTTTCTCTAACATTTTTCTACTCTTGCACATCGCACAATTTTCCACATTTTCTCGTTTTCTCTAACGTTCACTATTTCATTTTCCAGTCGAAGAAATATTCGCACATAGTTTTACCTGGCGGAATGTGCTAAAAGTGCCGGCAGATAAAAATAATTGCGATTATATTCGCCATTTTTACGCTTAGCAACGCAGGGCAAACACATTCAGGAAAAAACGGAAGATGACTCCACAGGGACGATGGGTTGTGAAAGGATATCTTCTGTTCCGGACAGGCATAAGATGGAGTGAATACCTCCTGTGGGTTGTGGGTTGTTTTGGCGGTTAGTTCCCAACGATCTCGCTTTGTGCGATTTGTTTTCAGTTTCTTTCACCTCGTCCCCATCAAAGTGTGAAGCTTCAAGAGTTACTAACCAACTTTTATTAGCCCAAGCATATAATTTCAGTTTAAGGCTTCCGAAACTAATAGGTAAAAACTGCCCTTTAGTGGGAGCAATTACATGTCAACTTAAATGCAACTGCCAAGAGCAAAATGCATAAATGAAGCATTGGAAAAGAAGCATACACTTGAAAAATATTTAATATATATCACAAGACTAAAGTTTTTAAAGAATTCAGTGTATAATTAATAAGGCATTTTCCCAAATAAATTCATTTGTAAAACAACTCTATTGTTGCCTTATTTAATGTACCAAAATGCTATTGAATGTTAGTTGTATTTAACCATTAATTTTCCCTGTGTATGATTGATTACGGAATACAGATAGCTGCTCAATTGAGTTGATGAGTGATGAAGGGTCCTCTGACAGATTGAGAGGCAATAAATAGGTGCACGCCTGATCTGAGTCCCATGTGGCGTATGCGTAATGTGAGCAGCAGTTAGAAAGCCATAAGGCTTCCTTCCGTTTCTATTGGTCCTGTTCCCTTTTCATAGCCATCGCCTGGGTACTCACAGTGATTACACTTGTGCCTTAATTACGAGTTGGAAAAGTTTGCCGCATTGTTTGCTATTTGGTATCCCATTTTTGTCATAGTCATCATCAACGTCATCAGCATCAGCATCATTAGCATCGTTCCCATCTGGCCGAGCTCTGTTCTATTGTTCGT
The DNA here is from genome assembly GCF_035046125.1 of Drosophila serrata. NCBI lineage: Eukaryota > Metazoa > Arthropoda > Insecta > Diptera > Drosophilidae > Drosophila > Drosophila serrata. Next base: position 855,873 of record NW_028256928.1, on the reverse strand, counting down.
TGAATTAGGTTTTGGCGAATGGACTGCAGTTGTCGCTTATCCTTATCTGCGTGTCCTCGTTATTATCATCGCAGGTCCAAGGTGTCGTCGATGCCCGCTGTGGGCCTTTTGTTTTGCGCGGAGAAGTCAAATGGCGAGTTGTGCTTTCCACTCGGCTTGGTTTGGCCAGCGGGCAGATAAGATATGCCAGTATAGGACAGGATATGCGAGGATGTGTAGCCGAACAGCGGGAGCCTTTAAGGAGCTGCACTCCCTTTAATTAGTGATTACACATTTTCGGCACGTGCTGCTGGGCCTTTTCTCGCCTGCGACTTGACTTAATTAATTTATTATTGTTCTGGTATTCGTTTGGTAAGAAATTTTGACACAATACAACTGTCGGCTCACAATAAATTTTCGCTCCGCACTGACCTCCTGTTGTTCGCCAGTCGGAGCTTCATTAATAATTCAGCTCATAGAAAACTAAGCCAAACTGCTGAATTGAGTAACCGAAACTGGATAAATTAAGTTCATCTCACATCAACAGAAGAAGCAGCAGGAGTAGCAGCATCTGTTTTCTACAAAGCTCGTCTTTGAACTCCTTCCATGTCGATGTCGTGGGGCTCTCCCCCAAGCCGAAAATCAATACATTTCGCACTTGTGTGATATATCTTTAGCTATTTGTTTCAATTTGTCAATCAAGATGACACACAGGCGGCCTGGAAAACAAAGCGAAAATTGAAATTAAAAACATTCAGACAGCACTGATCAAGAAAAATGTCCCGCCGAGTTTGAGGAAAATTTTTGCTGACTTTTGCCTCTGAATGTAAATATTCTTTTTCAAATAATCCTTGGCTTTTGTGTTGTGGTTTTTCCAATGTTTATAAATGCGATTCAGCTGGCTTTGTTTTGCGGCCACAGTTCGATGAACTTGGCTTTGTTTACGTTGAGAAAATCCTCGTTGCATACTTTTGTGGGCCAGTGGAATTTATATTAGATTTGTGGTTGCATTTATTAAAGTGAGAGGATTTAAAATCGGTTTTTAGAGAGTTCTTTTCGTGCTTGAATAATTTATTAAGTCACTTGAATTTGTAGTTCAGTTTTAGTAAATTTAAAACGTTTCTCAACGAAAACCGAGGTAAGGGAAAGTCAATAAAATATTAATTTCATTTTAGAAGCCGCATTTCGATGCACATTTTGTTCACAAACTTTGCATATTTTTGCAGAGAAACTCATTTAATTATCCTGGTCAATTTGATGGGTTTTAATTACAAATTATAGCTGCTGGCGCGTGAACCGAACATGTGTGTACGAACATTAACTAAATATATAATTTCTGGGAAGAACCAAGCGTCTGGCTGACCTTCACTAAGCACTTTTAGCGCTTTGGTTGTAAGCTTTCGTCGCTCTAATTGCATTTTGCACGCTGAGCAAACACTGCTGGAAAATTCGCTTATGTACATATTCACAGTCGGACTGTCATTTGCCCGTCAACACACAGTCCGACTTGCACACACACACATATCGCACTCAACTATTTGAACAGACACTGAAATGCGCATAAAAACTTTTACAATAAATCAGAAAATTTGTAAAACATTTCACACACACACACACACAGAGAGAGACACACACCCTGGCATGTAACTCACCCATATGCAATTTTGTACAATTGTTCAGCGACGAATGGAAATTTGTTTACCAAGCTGTTGATGCTGCAGGCTGTGCTGTTTTATCTGTCGCAACAGTTTACATTATTTTGCTAAAGTCATTTGGCAAAATTTTTGGTAAGCCAACTCCCCATGAGACTTGAATTGTTTCCGAGGACGCCTATTAAATTATAACTATTATTGTAGTTGGTTGTTCTAAGTTCGTCAATACACATTTTGTCGAATAAAAAAGCAGATGAAGGGGCGTGTTGATTTCTAAGAATCGAAATAGTATGTTGTGTGAACACATCTAAGGCATGAACAACACGTTACAAGTTTATTTTTGTAGTACATAGAAATAATATTATATAAAACGAGAAACTAAACTAACTTCGGAAAGCCTGAGTATCTTATTCGAAATCTCTCATATCTTATTGACTAATCAAAGTTTAAAAATCTCATAACTTGGCCAAAAAAGCATTAATTTTAATTCGGAGAGACATGAAATATACAAAAGAATAACATTAATATAGAGCTCTCATATATTATTAAGTAAGCTTTATAATATTGTTTTAAATATCGTATAGCTGCATAGAATGAAATATTTTAGTACTTACTCATAAATAGAGAATTTCAACCACTGTAAATGAAGTTCATTGTTGGCTGGTGGGAGCAATCAAAGTCCATGACGAATGAACGATTTAACGATTATGGCGATAAAGAGATTTATCGGCGAACAAATCAACTGAAGCAATACAAACGCACACACCCAAATCCTGGAAAACACGCCCACTCCAGGATCATTGGCTTCCTGCGGAAGAAGTTGCGCGGCAGGAATCGCGTGTGTTTTATTGAGCACTTGACTGCACTCGCTTATGGGAGCGATTAAAATCGATTCAATCCATTCCCGGCATAAATCAGCAAGCCGAAATCTCTAGCACAAGCCCCTTGTATTCTGCTGGCGAAGGTCAAGACAGCCCCTCAAAGTGATGGATGGGAAGATACACGCATTACATTTTCATCTATGAGTATCCTTTGGGTGACAGTTTGCATTGGGGGTACTGATGATGGACCGGGGAAGTACCATTCATCATTGTGCCCGCACAATGACAGTGGAAAAGGGAAAAAATATTGTTTGCCAACTGCCATTCTGATCGAGCGATGAAAAGCCTTTTAAATGCAAATGTTTTATTTATATTGCAGCAAATGAAACGAAGAAAAACGTGTTATTGATTTTCCCTATTGTTGAGCTTGCTTGAAACCGTTGCGAGCATCGAAACAACAAAAAACAAACAAAGAGCTGTCAACGGCAGCTACGAAGGAGTACAATAAAAAATGTTTGCTTGCCAAACAGACATTTGCATTGAGGTTTTAATATTTCCCCGAAAATAGTGGCAAGCACTAACTATTTTTTGAAAGCAACTTGTGGAATCTACTTTTCTTTAAATTCAGAGAAAGCTTTGTGTATTTCTGACGAAATTTGATTGAATAAGAATGCACAGCTTAATACAATTCGAAGCACAGCGAAGGAATTCAACGTATTTTCCTCAGCTTAAAGCCAAGGTTTCTCCTCAAGTAGTTTTTCCTACAATCCCTTTGGGAAAATATGATTATGGCCCGACTAATGGAAAATTTCTCCGCTTGTTGCATTCCCTACAGCTTCATTTCGCATTTTCAACTTCAACTCCTCCTCGGAACGGCGTTCTCGTCGCGTCCGTCCATAAATATTCATGCGACCTAATCGGTTTATGACTGGCATAATCGCCAGCACTTTGCACGTCTTTTGGTCATGAAGTTGCATTTACTTTTCCCACACACCACTTTTCCTTTTTTTCCATTCTCCGGTGAGCACACCGACTGACTGACATATGTCCAATATGGGAATATGGGTTAATCTGGAAGATGCAGAGGGTAAGACTACGCGGTGGCATATGTTTTGCTTTCTGTGGCATATGTGTAAAAAATCTCATTTGGACGAGTTCAGAAGCGATGCAAACTCATTAACATTCTTTTTTTTAATTATCTTTCATTAAGGGAAGTACCTGTGCCGTTTTCCTCGGCTTTGCGAGACTTATACACTCTTAAATAATAATTTCACTCTTAAGAATATATATATTGCTTTTGTTCATTCCTATCATATACGCAAAAATTTGTATTTTCTAAAAATGCAATCTGGCGTATACTTAATTTTTATTACAATTATTACGTATACGTATTCTTTACACTCTAAAATATGCATATTCTCTAATTTATTATATATATACATTTCTATCTGTTAAAAAATCCAACTATCGGTATTATTTTCAGAAAATCCAACCCGTCGTATACTTAATTTGTATAACAATTATTACGTATACGTAATTTTATACATTTTAAAATATGCATATCCTTTAATTTATATTTTGTATACATTTATATCCGTTAAAATATCCAATAATTTGTAGTATTTTCTTCAAATCCAACCTGGCGTATACGTAATCTGTAAAACAATTACGTATACGTAATTTTATACATTTTAAAATATGCATATTCTTTAATTTATATTTTGTATACATTTCTATCCTTTAAAATATCCAATAATTGGTAGTATTTTCTTCAAATCCAACCTGGCGTATACGTAATATTTGTATCATTTATTACGTATACGTAATTTTTATCACCAACTAATGAATTTTTCACTCTCTTTCATGTTTTTCCTGTAACACCTCCAAGGTTGCCCAACTCTTTAGGATGTGGCTCACGCAATTTCGAATCTCGTACCTCGATAGCATTGAAAAATATTCAATAAAAATGGAATACGGGTTACATATGGCCCCGGCCAAATGTCAACAAACAAAAAATGCGTGTATTTACGCGACATATTTACGACGTTTTAAATGAAAGCACGTGTTTAGCAAGACAAGCGAGGCTAGCTACGCTCCCAACGCTCCCGGCACTGCTGATGCCTCAAATATCGCACCTAAAAAGCACTGCCAAAGTGGCGGACCATCAGCATCATCCTCATCCGGGGCAAGCAACCTGAAACGAGACCGTAAAATGGCGAGCACAAGCAATAAAAACTAGAACAACTGGGGGCATGAAGGCGGCGGGAGGGAGGGAGGGAGGGAGGTCTAAGCGCGGGCAGGTGGAGCGCATTACTTTGAAAGTACATTGAGCTTGAAAATGACTTTGTAAATGGCGCTCGACAAATATTTTATTACCAGGGGAACAGCAACAATTTACTTTCTTCCCCATGCCCCGAGTCCTGGCCCCCTTTACTGGAGTGTTGCCGTCACTTTTCCGCTCTCCCGCGGCTTCTTTGCCTTTGTGTTTCCCCTTAATTTTGGTTTAAACAATTATGTTTGCCTCTTCAAGTTTCACTATTCTTGCAATACAAATTTTTGCACAGCAAAGTTTAGCCGGAAATTTGTTGTTTGAAATTGGATTTATAGAGTTTCCTGTTAAAAATCAAAGGTATTTTTTATATAACAAGAAAAACTAAAAGAGGAAAGGTAAGCAAAGAAAAGGCAGTTAATATATAACTGCTTTGTTTATTAGTTTAAATGGTATAATAAACACATTAGCAATTTTTTAAATTTTTTTAAACGTGACTTACTTTATTTTCGATATACCTCCTTTTCCGCACCAATTTGCTTTAAAAATACAATTAAGAATTGGTTGACTGTTCAGCATAAGCAGCATGCATAAATCAAAGGATAATAAATTCGATTTGTAATCTCCTATGCCGGCTTTATTATCGATGACAACGAAAATCCCATTTAATTCCAGCTTTATTGGCCAAAAAATGTGTTGTTCAGCGCAAAACGCCTGCTGTGAGAATTTCATTAAAAATTATCAAGTTAATTTAACAAATTTGTGTGAGTTTCGCTTCCTCTACGGGAGAGGAAATGGTGAAAGCGTAGGATGTGCTCCTCCACGGGGTGGAGGCGAGGCCCTCGGGGCAAGTGCCGGGACTGGGTGGGCGAGTTATGGAATGTTGCCAAAATGCCAGGGGGTTAGACCTGCGGTTGCGGTTTGTCCTGTGCTGCGATGGTCCTGCTATGTTCCTGGCTTTTCAGTTATCCCTTTCGCAGTTACCTTTCTCGCTCGCCATTGTTTTAGTCGGTCCATTGTTTTGTGTCCTGCGGATCGCAGCAGGCGTAGAGTCAGAAGTTTGGGCTTGTCCTGTCCCTTAGCCCGGGCCATTGTGTTCTGCGCCGGTGCTGAGCGGGACATTTTTGTCCGTCCCGCGTCCTGTTTGCACTTGTTGGAGTGTTGACTTTGACGTGGTCAATGCCAGGGTGCCGAAACAGCTTCATTACCGCACCGTTTCCCAGTTGATTACAATTCGCGAAATTAACGCCCATGTTGAGATTGCTCCTTAATGCTCCATCTCTCCGCCAAGTAAGATAGTCCTTTGGCCATCGGACACTCTGCGACTCATCCGCGGCACGGCGCGCGTAGTTTGCATTAATTTCGCGTTAATTTTACGCGATAATCGTATTTCTTGGCATAATAGTCTGCGATGGGGTCCTGGTCGGGGTTTCCATATTGCTTTAATGGGGGCTAAAATGCTCTTAATGGCATCTATTCCAGATTTTATTTATGCACTCCAAAATCACATTGAAGTCGCGCCACTTCTCTACTGAGATTCAAGTGAAAATTGGTGAATAAATTCCATAACGAGATGGCAAGCCTTGAAATTCAATGTTGAAAATGTATAAAGCTTATTCTATACTTTGGGAAATTACATTTATGGGAATTAAAGGTATCAGAAATAAAGCCAATTGCCTACTTTTATAGCTTGGGTATCCCTGAAGGGTATTATAATTTTGGTCAGAACTTTGAAATGTATTAAAGGAGTTATATTTAACTGTTTAAATCATGTAACTTCTGTAAAATAAGAAAAAATTCTTCATAGCATTTATAATTCAATAATTCATATCAAAATAAATCGTTGAAAAATTGCAATAACAAGAATCATTCAACTAGGAAAATTGGCACCATGGCAACGGCCAGCTCAATCGAACCGATCACCCAAATATAGATTATTGAAAATTTGGTGACCTTTGCTGGCAAACCCCATTTTAGATTTCCGAAGGGCTTTCGGGCGTAATCCTGAAACGCTTTTGTTTGATTTGCTGTCGCTGCCATGGCCGGCAAATTAAAAGTCGCATGAATTGGCCCTGGCAAACACTGGCGTGGTGTTTTACGCGGCGTTAGGGGGGTTTTTTCTTTTTTTCTTGTTGTTGGGTAATAAATGGGGGATGGGGAAATGAGCAATGGACCTTCAACAAAATTCTAATTATTCATTGTCGACGCGCCGCTCGCTGACAGCGAAAACAATGAGCGCACTCAACTGTGAAAACTGCACAAAGCGCATTCCAGACTCAGACAGAGAGAGGGAGAGAGGGAGCGAAAGAGACGGCTAGTGGAACCGGGATAGAGAGGGAGATATGGAGACAGAGATAGGGAGTGACGCATTTACTGTCGCACTAAAAATAAAGCTCCGGGCCAAAAGGATTTTCCAGCCATGAGAAACATTGTCAACATTTTTTACAATTTTCTAGTCGTTATTTACCATTGTTTCAGCTCGAGCCATTGTAGCAGATGCACAGATACAGATACAGATACAGATACAGATACAAATGGGAGTGTGCAGGCTGTAGCTACAGATACACGTACAGATACGCAGATACACGCTCCTACTGTGTATCCATGACTGTTGGTTATGGCAGCAATTTGCAGCATTTAGTCCGAGTCCATTTAACTTTAATGCACTCCGCATCGGTCCGCCCGTCGGAGTTATCGCAGCATCCTTTATGGAAACGGCAGCAGACGATCTTTGATTTATGGCCAGCAATCAGGAATGCATTCAGCTCGGTGCCACAAGGACATCCCATCCCGTCCTGGGATGTAACCAGCGCCCTCCCCGATGCCCAATTACAAGCAGTTGGCAGTATGGCCAAAACTTTTTTCCACAGACCATCTGACCCACGCCCAATTAATGAACACTCGGCCCAGTGCCAAAATCCGCTTAGACGCAGTGCGACACGGTCGAAAAAATGCAAAGGGAAGTACACTAGAAAAGGGTAAAAATAAATAAATTAGAACTTTGTTTTTACTTTCACTTTCACGACTTTCCATTTCTGGGTTAACTTTGTCCTCAATCGGTGATAAATTGTCAATTTGACCTCTACATTTTAATGTATATAGATACATTTCCTATTATTAAGTTGAAAAGCTAAAAAGTTTATTTGATGTTAACAAAGACTGAAACTTGATATATATCCTTGATATTTTTGTTGCTTATTTATCTAAAATATTTTGATTTAGCATCATGGACTGCACAATTTCACTCGAAGGCATAATCTTACATTTTTTATCATTTATCTTTTTGGTAATACCAACTACAGATTTGTTTGCTTAAATTTTTATATTTTCTTTGGAAAAACGAAATTTTCCCATCGCAGGGAGATTTTTTTTCCAGGCCTTGCTCGAAACCCAAATATATGCCTCCCAGGCTGAAGTAGGCTCTGATTCTATGTTTTATAGAAAATTTCAATGAAAAATCAACAAAATTCTGGTTTCCTTTAATGTGTAAGTATTGAATGCATTTGCACATGGATAGAAAATAATGCAAAATAACTCCACCAGATGCATAGTTCTGAAGGTACCTCTGTGTAGCAGACAAGTGCACTCCAAATCCCAGTAGTTCCGACTCGGAAACAGCACAGGACGCCAGGATACCGATGGCCAACGCGGTAGTGAGCACAACGTCGCCAATGGCAGGGCGGCGCCTGCTCCGGGACGTGAACCGGCTCCTGGCCTCGGGCTACCACATCGTGGCAGATGACAACATGGCCAACCTGAATGTGCGATTCGAAGGGCCACTGGGCAGTATCTACCAGGGCGGCGTTTGGACCGTCAACTTGTCCATGCCGCAGGAATATCCGCTTAAGGCTCCGCGCGTCCGCTTCGTCACCAAGATTCTGCATCCGAACATTGAGTTCACATCGGGACTTGTCTGCTTGAATGCCTTTAAGCAGGCCTGGTCGGCCAGCTATGACCTGGTCAATATCTTCGACACCTTCCTGCCGCAACTGTTGCGCCACCCGAATCCGCATGATCCGCTCAATCACCGGGCCGCCGCCATCATGAAGCACTCGGAGCAGCTCTTTCGCGAGCACGTCCTGGTCTGTGTGAAGATGTACGCCCTGCCTGTGGCCACCAATCCACGTAACCTGGTCGAGGAGGGACTCGAGAAGCATTCCTCGGACCTAAGTCTGTCCGATCTTTTGTCGGACGAGGACAATGACGATGAGGAGGGCGATCAAGCTGGATCTGGAGCCGGAGCTGGTGATAGGGCTTCTGGTGGTGGTTCTGGAAATGCTCCTGATCCGGAAGATGGTCCCGCTCCTGGCCCTGGAGCTGGTGATGCCGCTGCTGCTGGGAGCAACTGTTGAAAACGAAAAACTAAGCATTCCACTGCTTTCGTTTTTTCTTTTGTGCCTTGGTTTGTATATGGACAAATTCGCTAAATTGTAAATATAATTTTTCATCTTGTTTCCCCCCTGTTGCGGGAATCTTTGGAATGTTCCATTAAGCTAGTTAGACTTAGCCCAACCGAAGAATTTACGGGTGAAACTTAAATTATTATAAATGTTGAATTATTAAAAGGCATCGGGAATAAAGTATGTTAAGCTAAATCTGCATTTTATTTATTTACAGAAGAACAACCATTTCGAATTTCCCTAAATCAAAAGCCAAAATGTGTGTCTTAATTGCGTCTTCTTGGATTTAAATTTCTGATTTACAACAAATTCAAATTCATGATTCATAGCAATAACAAAGTTTTATAGCTTGTAAAATGTGAATGAAGCTGGGTGTTGTTTGTAATTTAATTGCGAACCTTAATTGTGTCGAGCCAGATGAGGCCATATTGCCGTAATGTTCCGATAAGAAATTAATTTTGCTCCATTACGGATAATTACGGATTCACTGGCCTTAATTGAGACTGATGTCAACTTCACTCAACACTTCCCAAATGGGCCTTAAGCAGGTGCTGATTTCTGATCAATTTGTCTGATTAGGCTGAAAGTGAAGGGAAGAGTCTGGCCAGGATATGGGAGGACAACAAGTGGAAACTACTTTGCCGACCGACAAACAATGGGGATTAAGTGCAGTCATGTGCCAACAAGGATTTAATTGTGATAATTATTTAAACACAATTAATTTTTAGTGCCCAAGAGGAGGGACTCGCAGTCATAACAAACTTGAACCGTCTTCAAATGAATTTTCTTTCACTAATTAATTGATTTTCCCTTGACTAACAAGTGGATTTTCGACTACAAACTTTATTTGCTATTTGCCAAATTCTAAGGAAATTTCGTATTGCAGACAAATCAATATCTTCAGGAGAGGAGGAAAAAAAACAGACGACAATTTGTCTGCCTGTCCCCGAAAATGGTTTAATGCGATTGCAGCCAGAAGCAGAGCACATCTACGTGAAGTTGGCTTTATTGACGCCTGCTGCTTGGTCTGGTCGGAATCCAAATGGTGCCTGACTGACTGACTGACTGACTCACTGGCTGGCCACCTTCCTTCCTTCCTGGCAATTTCAGGCCAGAGACCGGTTTGCCATTGCCAATGCGTGGGAGTGCACTGTTCCAGACAGCTGCGCAGACAATCCGGGCCAGGCGAGGCGAAGGAGTAGGGGTTCCGGCCAGGTCGAATGCCTGTCTGCGTGTGCTGCCATCATCGAATTAGAATACGACGTGGCCCAATGCCTCTCGGGCCCCGAATTTATGCAATAGTCGTTGCCATTTTCGGATCTGAATGACTATATCTACACATTTCCACAACGAAACGATGTCTTTAGTGAGGCATTCGATGGAAATGAATGGGAGTTGCAGTCAGAGGCAGATCGTCTCTGCTCATCGGGGACATCAAACACGTGGCGTGCTTAAAGATTGCTGAAGGATGAGTTGACAACTTAACAGATATATGCCAGTAAATGTGTTTTGTAGTCCCCGGGCGCTTAAAACTAATGACATCGATGAGGTGAAGCAAAAACTGACAGATGGGAGGGGGACACTGAATTACCGGTTTTATGAAAGCAAATTACTAAAACACTTGAGATCTTTACCATGATTGATGCGTACCCAGGGGGCTTTTTAGTTTCGGCATATTTAAACTGCTAAATAATCATTAAATTCGATCAAATCTTTACTTTGCTATCTCCTTGGGTGGCCAACTGTCTAGACTCTTGACATTTATGTGCCTTGATGGGAAAGCCTCTGACTTAAGCAGCCTATATTTGTGCAGAGCACTTGAATAGAAAATGCTCCTTGAAGGGACGAATGGAAAATGAAGACCGGGTCAATAGACGGTTAAAGCCAACTGTACTGACTTTGAGCCTGCATCCGCTGGCGCTAATTTATTCAAGTCAATTGACTCGCAGCGAGGCGAGCATGGCTCAGTTGGCCATGCACGGTAATGGCAGGCGGGGACTGGCCTCATTAGCATATTCTAATTAATTTATATTATTCCAAAATGCACAAAACTTAATTGGTATGGAGCACTTAGTTAATGAAACTGAAGTTCCCACGGAGCTCGGCCCCTTTTTCTCGCGCTGGTTTTCTCTTCTCCCAACGGAACTCACGCCAAATCCTCGGCTGTTGACAATTTCGGCGTGACTTGGAATGGAAGGCATGAGGGAGGAAAGGCACTTGATGGAAAGTTTCAGCCAACATTACCTTACAATCCCGTAAAGGGAACGCTTCCCCACAGCCCCTGTGCTCATTAAGGGCTGGAGCTCCAGCTTCCCGTTTGTTGGCAAACAAATTTCAGTCGCCGTCTTGGCCGAGTTAGTTATGACTGCCAACTTTGCGACACGCAATTTGCATTTCGGTTTCCTTGCTCGGTTCGCATTTCAGCTCCTGGCCAAGGGGTTTGTCCGGGAAGTGTTTGCAAGTTATTTCTTTCTGCCTGTTTGACAACCGAAGGACATGTGTTCAGGTTCCACGGAGGGTCTCTCGTATTCCGCTCTGTGCCCCACATTCCTGTCCCAGCTAATTTATGCCAAAACAGTCCTGTGTCAGGCAGATGCGGATACGATTGTCGAAGTCGGCGCACCTTTGTGTATGTGTCCCCGCATAAATGTCTTGTTAATTTTCACAAGCCCAAGTTGGTCCCAGCCTCAATCTCCACTCGGCGGGATTCTCCTGCGGTTCCCCATTGTTTGCCTACACAATTGTGGCCTCCTTCCTGCCCCTCCTTTTGCTCCTGCTCCAGCTCTGAGGCTGGGAATGTGCAATACCTGGATTGGAGCCTCCTTTGGACATGTGCCAAACAATGCAGCTTCAATTACCAGGCAGCTTACAGCTTGTTTAGCTGAGAATGTTTTTGTTCGGCAGGTTCAGAGAAATTCATTCCCACTGCCAATTTAAGGAACTACCTCCTAGGTGGATTGTTTGCCAGCAGACACCTTTGTCAGGGCGGCACTTGAGGTTTTCTTAAGGCTAAGGCATCTTAAGGGAGCTGGTCGTGAATACTAAACTGAGTAGTTAAATATGAAACTGGCTTTGTTGAACAACAAGATTGATAATTTGTAACATGTATTCATTTCTATTTATTTATTTCTATTTATGTATATTTATTGGTAAGACAAAACTGCATTCGAATATTAACTTGGCCATCAAGGTTACGAAAAAACGATGCTGCCCTGATTAAAGATGAGGGATTCTCTTCAAAAATCGAAATCCTCTTTTCTTTTTCCCCCGATAAAAGTCATCAATCTAGCTACTTACTAAACCTAAACGGATGTAAGACAACCTTCAATGAAGGGCTACAGAAAATCGGATCCAACCTTGAACTGGAATGCGAATGATAAAGTAAGGCACTGAATGGCACACAGGTCTGCCCCATTCAAATTGCTGGACATTAAACGGATGTCGATAAATGAGATTGACAATGACAAACATGAAAGCGAAAAAGTAGCAAGAGACAGAGAGAGAAAGGCGCATTTCCCGCTCCTTCGCCGAGTCAATAAAATCCCCAAAAAGCAAAATCCCGGCCCTGAGGTCACAGTGGGATAAGCTAAAAAAGGAGGAAATGCTTAAACCAAAGCATAGGGATCTGAGTGACAGCTGAAACCCCTGGTACCCCAGCTCACGGATCCCCGTTAGCCCCTTCTCCGGGACCGAGTCTGTCTCCGGGTTAACAGATGGCAGAACATTTACGGTCACAGTGCCACATATGTCAACCGGAGCGAGTCCGGATGATTGCGAGGCCAGTGGAGTTACAGGCAGAGAAACAGCCACTCTAAATTTCCATTTGATTCTCGGTGAACGTGGTTTTAGTTTAAATCAAGAAAGAAATTCATTCTTTTTCTGTAGAGGAAGTACTGACAAAAAAATATTCACAGCAACTGCTGTCATTTGCTTCCTCTTTTTGCAGGTTTTCAGTGTACGACATGGGGAGCTGGGGTTGACATGGGAGATGGTCAACTGAAATGAGCAAATGTCAAGTGCAAGCCAAAAGCAAGAGAAGCCAAACATGCCAAATCCAATGGCATTTGTCAGCGTTTTGTTTAAATGCGAATTAAAGAATCTCTCCTTCGGGTGGGGAAATTTGTGGGACCTTTGTGCTCCGACTGCACCCACTCATGGGAGATTGCTTATTTGGCTGCTGCTTACACTGCTGCTGCTGCTGGCCACTTGGCGCGAGTGGCAAGTGCAAACACAGGCTGCCAGGAGCAGGCAAGCTGCTCCCCCTTCCTCATGTACCATTTGCATAAATCAAATCAGAATTTGCATTGCTGCAGCGGGCAAATAGCAGCTGCCGACTCAAGAATACACACACACAGTCAGTCAGCCTGGCTGGATAAACACGTACATGCAGAACAGGTGGGCACAGGTAACTCTGCCTCTGTGTGTGCTCGAACACGCACCGAGAGTGAGCAATGAGCACGCAGCCAAACTTACGCACGCTCGCCCACAGAACAAACACAAACAGGGACAAAGTTACGCTCCGGGCTCAACCACCCGCACCCACCCACACACCCGACAAAAGTCGCGCTAACGATGTGCCAGAAAAAGGCAAAAGGTCTGGAGTCAAGGACCCCGGAGCATCAAGCATCGAAAACTTTCTATAGTTGAGTGTACTTCTTTGCCCAGATGTGTGCATAATTTCATAGCATACATCCCAGCGCTGGTCGTATTAACTTTATAAACTAACTCGAACTGAATCTGGCTAATAATGGATTTATTGTATTTAACTTAATGTCTAGCCCCGGGAGCTATTTTAGGCTTTTGATTGTAGTAGAAGTGCCTTAAAGCAGCGAATGCTAATTACTCATACGCCATGTGTGCCAGCTCAAAATGCTATCCAAGAGTTATATTTGTTATCTAAACTCCTGCTTAATTGCTTCAACAAATATAAATTATAATAGGAGAATGAGCGGAGAAGTGCGTTTTATTTTACAAAATTGCTAAATATCAGGTTTTTCAATTACTCATACGCCATGTATATGCCTACTCGCGATATCGAAACTTTAAATTGTAAACTAAATTATGAACGAAAAGTGCGTATTATTTTACGCTTTATGTTAATTGATACAAGGTGAAGTATTTAATAAATGACAGAATATCAGGTTTTTGAAATTTCCATTTTGTGCTACTTTTAAGGCCGCACCTATGTTGGGTGAGCAATGCTAACTCTTCCTTTGATTTCTTTGCCATTTCTTGCACATTAGCTCAAAAACTTCCGTTGCTAATTTACGGGGCGTAGCTTCAACACGTGCACAGCCGTACGATGAAGTACATTAACACCCTGCCACACCCTGCCACGTCTAGCTCCACTTTGTGGCAACTTTTAGCCTTGTGCAAATTAAATAATAAATGTGCAAAGTTGAGCCAATTCATAATGTTAATCTCAGAAATGTTGAGTAATAATTGTAATTTAATTGGTGAGCGCTTGACAATTGCCTCTGTACTTCTAGGGACTTTGGAATTTCTAATTTCTAATTCAATTATCACTTCAGGAATGTCGACAGGCGTGCCATAAATTTTACTGACCGGTGCCGCATTCCATATTCAAGAGCTATTTTTACTGATAGAGGATTAGCCATATTTAACACCGTCATAGAAGTATCGACTCGAAAACTGCCAATTTATTAAAAGTGATAAATTGCCACCCGGGACGCTGTCAGGCTGAGCGAATGAAAAATACCACGTATTCATCTATTTTTTATCACGTCACAAAAAAAAACCGCTCGGAGGCCATTCAGTGGCAGTGTCAATGTCGCTCCGGTGAGTGAATAGCAAGGATAATGCCCTCAATCAAGTTCGTGGCCCTGTTCGGCTGACGTGACTGTTGCTCATTTCACGCTTGGCCTTGCCACGTCCCATTGTCCTGCTGTCAGGATATTGCCAGCCGCTGGCTGATTACCAGCGAACTCGCAGGAAGTTCCGATAAGATTGTAGGTCCATAAACGTCAGGGCGCCCCACTGGACCTGAAATTTTGGCTACCAGTGGTGTTCTCCTCCTGCCATTGCGCCACTTCACATTAAATTTGAGAGAAATTTGTAGGAGATATTTTCTGAATACAATAGGTTTACAACAAACTAGAAGGAATTCTCCGAATTCGATCCATATCTACAGCGACAACTGAAGAAAGGATAGAAACATTCAATCAAAAAAAGAATCAAGAATACTTACACGAGGTCCTTGGATTAGTTGCTGTAGAGGAATAAGGTTCTGGTACTACAGCCTGTAAAGAGCCTGGCTCGTCATGGCTTTTTAGCTCTGCAGCATCCTTACCGCTGGACTTGGCCTTCGACCTGCCGCCAATGAAGAAATTTGATAGGATATTCCCTCCACCGCCACTTTCTCCGGAGCTGCCACTTCCACCTGCACCGCCACTGCCCCCAGCACCCCCACTATCATCAGCACCGGCGCCTCCACTGCCTCCACCTGCTCTTCGCTTACTTGAATCCATAAAAGGCTCCATTATTTCCATTGGTATGGGGTAAATAATTCTGACCCTTCGCTCAGTGGCAATCGAGGATAGGATTTGCAGATGCCTTAGCTAAGTCATAGGATACTCATAATCCATTCTATATAAGACCTCTGAAGTTTACCTGTAGAGTGATCTTGTTCTGGGCCATCACATCGGAGGCCTCTTTTAGGGCCTTGGAGGCCTTAAGCTCACCCTCTGCCAAAATGATCTTGGCACGAGCTTCCCTTATAGCCTCTGCCTCGCTGGCCAGGGATCGCTCCAGACTGGCCGGCAATATAATATCCATTCTATGTAGAAACACCATTCAAAATAATAATGTTTGCTAGAATGATGCCAATAAATATGCTTACAAATCTACCCGTTCCATACGCACACCCCAACGGGCTGTGATCTCAGCGACCGCATGCAGGATCTCGCGGGAGAGGGCCTGCCTGGAGGTCAGCAGGACGTTGAGAGTCTTGGAGCCGACGATGTTCCGGAGTGTAACTTTGGCAATCATCAAGGTGGCCTCGTTAACATTGTCCACTTGGATGATAGAGTCGATGGCATCATAGATACAATAGTAGATGACGGCGTTTACGGTGATCGTTACCGAATCCTTGGTGAGCACATCCTGTGGCCAAACTTTGTGGACATCAGTACGCATATCCACCGCCTGGACATCATCAATGCACGGCAGGTGAAACACCAATCCGGGACCCTTGGCCCCCTTACGGAGCCGTCCCAGGCGGAGGATGATCAGACGGATGTACTCGGGAACAACGATGATACAACAGCACAGCGACAAGGGAAAGAACAGAACCACAAAGAGCCAGCAAAAGAACACTGCAAACTTCTCGAAAGCAGAAGACTTGTCCTCCTCGGCTAAAGAAGGCATGGACTGATTAGCATTAAGTTTGAGTTAGTTCTTTAAGCTTTTCTTACTGGTCTGAATGTACCGACTTGGTGGCGGTTTCCGGCTGCTGCCGTCATTATTTGAGGGTCGTCGGAAGATAGACGTTTCTTGGCCTTCATTTGGCGGAGCCTTCGGTGGCTCTGTGCCGGCAAGTGGCTTACTTTCGTCCGGATTGCTCATAACGAAAAAAATGTATAACTATTTGAAACTCTGAACCTAAAAATATATGTGGTGTTTGTAATAAAAATCTATCCTTTTTGATAAAATAACAAAAGGCTCTCAAACAAGAATATTCACTTCCATGAATTTTCTCATTTATTTTCATGCAAGCTAGTGAGACTGCGAATGTGAATGGAAGGGGGGGTTGCAGGGGAATGCACATTTGCCGCAAGTACTCATAAATTTCCCTTTTCCAACGAGAAAAGCTCAACTGCAGCCCCATTCACTGTCAACCCGCAAAAACCCCAAAAGTGCACATTACTCTGCTTATAAGCAAACCACTTTTTTCCCGGCGAATACTCAGGCAGTGGCAGTGGGAAAAAGGTCTGAATGCGCAATGAGGGATCGGAAGGTAAAGGAAATACGGTTTGTCCTTGGCTGTGGAAATTTTAAGTAAACGCGATTGCACTAGAAATATTTATTCTCCAATAAATACTAATTCTTATACGGATAATGCTCCCCCAATTAACCCCCTGTTTCGCGCATAAAACCGAAATGTATTTGTACATACAAATCTAGAATTCTTAAATAAAGGCCATGATTAAGATAGTAATTGATGCTATATCAAAAAAAAGCTAAGATCGAAGATTATATCTCGTTGCAGTTTGCAATTAAATCAGTTTGCCAAATTTTGATCGATCATAACTTAGCCAAAACTGCATTTATTATAATTCGGAAAACGTTCCTATTTTAATTTGTATAAGGTTAATAAATCTGCATACTCAGTTTAAAGTTTAAAAAAAAATAAAAATTTTCCCAACTTTTGACAATTTTAGCGATGTAATACAGTTTACAAATTTTGAAAAAATTTTTAAAAATTCAAATTTTGATCGGACATGGCTAAATAGAATCTTCAGTTAATTCTGATCAATAATATATAGGATTTATAGGGTCGGAAATGACTCCTTCACTATATTTATAGCTTTTGTCTATACAAGCATGCACATAAAATATTATAATAAATTGCATATTGCTATAAGGCATATGGCTGCGAAACGCACTGTACCCTAGGCCAGGCCAACCGCGTCAAAAGTGTCAAAATCTGACATGGAAAAATGAACCCAACACGAAGAGCTCCTAATTTCAGTTACAAAAGCCAGTCGTCGGCTCCTTGCCGTGGCCTTTGTGAGGCCTCCAGAGGCGACAGCGAAAGCCTGCCCAAGTAGAGAAAGTGGTCGGAACAGGACGCGGATGAGGACGACAAGCAGGAACGGGAACGGGAACAGGAACAGGAAGGGTGGTTGCCTGGTGAGAAGGCTTCTTCCGATGATAATACCTGGCGGGCGTGAACGTGACGATGACTGGCACGATAACATTGAAATATTACCTTGGCCAAAAGAAGACCAGCACAGGTAGGGATGCAGTGGTGGAGGAGCAGAAGGTGTGCAGGAGTGAATGAACGGAGGAACACCCATCGTGGGCAATTATAATTAGATGTGACTGACGGTCGGAGCTCAATTAAAAGCCACGTGGCTGGGCGAGCAACGAAAATTGGGTTAAAACGTGCACCGGCAAATAGTTACAGCCGAGGAGCGCAGCAGGTCCTAAAAACCGCTCCAAATTGTTTCTATTTTAATTTGCCAGCCTGGGTTTCGGCTTTCTGGTTAGCTTTTCGGGGCGCGGAAGCGTGACATTTTGGCCGTATTGAAATTTATGCTTTCCCGACTCAAATCCCGCACATTTACACAACTTTTGGTTTGGGTCGCGCCCAAGTTGGGTTGGGTGGCGGCACCAAAAGTTTTCCTTTTCGTTTTCATTTTCATTTTCATGCCAAATTTCGGCACACACACACACACACATCCGCGTCTGCGGTCGGACCCCCTGACCCCTCCCGGATCCAAGTCCATTCAGAACAGGAAACCTTCTGCAATGCGACGATGGGGAAATTGGTTTATTTTATTCCCATCGACAGTTTGCCGGGGCCCAGGGCTCGCTGATTCTAGGGAATTTTCAAATTAACATGAAATACGATTTAACGATTTTACTCGGCAAAAATCTAATTAGGAACAAAAAAAAACAATTTTCGAATTGATTGCTAACTTTTTTCCGAACCAAAAATGCCGAAATAATTTGATAGCAGCATTAGTTGCGTGTCCGAGTGAGAATCGGGCGCTTTAAGCCAGAAAATTGACTGGTTTCAGCCCGGCTTTTGGCGGCTGTCGGTTGGTCAGACTGCAAGTGGCCTCAGTCTGGCCACAAGCTAATGAAACGAGTGCCAAATGGAGTTCCGACCAACAGCAGCAGGCAGTCGCGGACGGTAATAATAACTAGGCCAAAAATAAGAGGACGAAGGAAAGTCGGTATTACTGGAGCGAAGATCTAATACACTTTGTTGCCAATTATAATCATTTTTAAAGATCTCTTTCAGCTTTAAATAAATTTAACAATACAAAAAGGCCTTTAAAAAGTCTAGTATGCTTTAAATTTTAGCCTGAAACCCTTTCGCATTCTCTGACTGTGTTATTTGTATATAAAAATATATACATTTGTTTATATATTTCCGAAATGCCACAACAGCAAATCTGAGAAAAAAAGCAAAACTTCTCTCAACAAGGATATATGTATATAAGAGGGGTCTTTGAACCCATTTTTACTGGCCACCGCCCTCGTGCTCATCCGGAAACCCTTCCACTCCCACTTCCGTTTCCTCTTCCACTTAGCCACATGCAGCTGGTAATGCATTCGGAGTGTGTGACCGCAGAAACACCGAAAACCAAAAGCCAAAAAAAGACTGAAATGGAGAGCACCCAGAAACACAAGAATGAATGAAGTGGAAGACATGAATGGAAATAGGCGAAATAAGAACAAAAAAAAACAACAAGGCACCCAACACTAAAAAGTGGTGCAAAAAAATGCAGGGTAAATGTGCTCGTTAGTGGTTTTCTGGCTGAGTTTTCACTGTCGATTGTCTGCAAGCCCCCAGCCCGAGAACCCGAGTTGGAGAGTCTCCCCTTTGGGTGCGACAGAGGAATCCCCCAGATCCCTATCCGTATCCGCATCCGTATCGCATAAATTGCTAGCCCTTCCCGGAATCCCGGTTCGAATGTTTGACTTTAAGCAAAGTCAACACGCAATTTAAATAACAATTGGACTTTCTTATGCGTGTGGGGGTTGAGTGGGCTGAGTGTCATTAGCAAGACATTTATACGCCTCAGTTGAGCGCCCAACACATGTTTATGCATATCGGCAAACCTTCTGCGGAGCATAAATTAAGTCAAGGCCAGGACTTTGCTGACAACGCAGAACATTGTGCCGAACAACGAGCGACACATGTCTAAGAACTTGGGTCTTAACAAGGTCGGGGGAGCATTACTTACACGCACATGGGTGTACTTCTGGGGGAGGTTGTGAAATTGCGATTGAAAATGGCAGAAAATACCCACAGTAGCCATTTGCCAAAGGATAAACCGAAAGTAAAAGCCCCAAGAAAGTGCACTGACTGCAGTCCTTAGTCCTTCTTTGGCTTAGCTTCTTACACTCCATATGGTAAGCATCTTCTTTGGCAGCTTAAAAAACGATTTTCCCATAGTGTGTATTATTATAACGATCAGTAAATCCTATATATATATTAAAGCAGTTGTTTGTACTATATTGCTGCTAACATATTTGCACGTTCACTGGTCGAGACTGAAAGCATTCAGGCATTGAGTGAATGCTTTTACACCCACAAGAAAGTGTGTGTGGACTGAGTGGTCACCTGAAAGCTACCGTCCAACTTATACATCCTTTCTCTGCTCCTCATCGTCCTTCCGCCCTTATCCTCTTTACATTCACGTTTTATCTAAGCTCAGCTTTGGCATTGTTAATGCCAACACATTTTCACATTTTTACTCACTTGGCAAATTTACGTATTTCCCAGCCACATCCCTTTTCTCTTTCCCAAGCACCGATGTCTGGATGTCACGGCATTTGTACTCTCCTGCACTTTAGCGAGCGCACAAATCCGCACGAGGAACGCAAAAAAAAGAAAGAAAAGGGATTTTATCTTTCAGTCGCTTGTTGCTCCGGCTCCTTGAAGTCGCTATCCGGACTACGGACATTTCCGGCTTGGGCAATACTTATGTATGTATGCTCGTCCTGACATGGACTTATCGCTTGTCCAGATTTATGCCGGGGTCCAAACAATGCCGCTGCTGATTGCGGGAATTAACAGCTCCCGTTCCCTTGCAATACACACACTCACCCACTAATTTATGGCCTAAACTGTGGGCCAAAACAGTTTGGACATGATTGAATTTATTCGAAATTTTCGGTGGTCTCTAGCAGGGAGCTACCAAGTCATCTGTGCTGATTTCCATGGCGCGTTTTTCGTTGTTTTCCCAACATCCACACCCGAACAATGGTTGCGAAAAAAGAAATCGAAAGTGGCAAAGGAGAGTGTGTGCAGAAAGACAAATTTAATGAAATTTCAAATTGCTATTCGCAGTCTGTCTGGGTCGCACAATGCTCCCGCATCCTTGTCGTTTTCACACAGGCTCACCAGGTCGTTCTGGGTTTCCTCTAGGGAACTCTCCCAGAAAAATAGGTCTTTGATGAAATCTAAAAATGAAGATTTAAAAATTAAAAGAAAATTCAAAGCTCAAAGATCAACCAATTCAATCTTTCTTAATTTTTTGCACTCTTAATATTTTAATAATAATTTTATTACCTAAATATAATAACAATTTGAATAATCTTACCCCTGAAATAATTTGTAGTGTGAAATTTGGAACAGAAACCGTGTGTCTCCGTTCTTTGTTGGATTCCGTTGGCTTTGCATGTCGGACAGGACTCGTCTGAGTCGCCTCGTTCAGTGTGTCTCCTTTGTGCCGATGTGACAGCTGCTCATTTCACGCTCGGTAATTTCAATGAATTTTGCGGCGATCCTGGATCCAGGCAGGACATGCCATGCCTTGCCATGCCAGTCAGGGCCACGGCACGCCATCCACTTATTTGTATGTTGCTCATTAATTAAATTTCCCATTTTTCTATTGTACAAACTAAATAAACTTTATACCGTCCTAATTTAAGTTAATAACCTTAGGAAAATGCATTATTTCTTGGAAACTGTTTCTGTGTGTTTTTGTGTTTGAGTGCAAAGTAATGTATACATTAATTAGGTTAATATGGTATTCTTTACTTGAGTGAAAAATGTTCAATATTTTAGGTGACTGCGGGTGTCAAATGATTAAAGATACAACATTTCAGTATATCCTGTCTCTATTGATTTAAATAATAATTCAATGGAGTATTTATAGAAAGAGTATTTGGTATACAAGTTTCGTTTCCCTTTGAGGCATGGAAGTAAACAATACTAAATAATAAAATAACAAAGTTTTTAACACTAACAATTTAACACTTTTAATAACAGAACTTTAAAAATTGGTCAATACTTAAAATTTTAAAAACTAATATCATACTATGTAAAATTATTCGCATTCCTTAATTTTGTACACGCTATTTTTCCACACGCAGCATATCCGCATAGCGAACGGGTAGATAGGCAAAGAAGCTATTCAGCATGGAGTTGCCCGTGAGGAGGTGCGGATTCATGGCCTTCCAGCAGGAGCGAACCACGCCAAGGATCTTATCGTTGAGCGGCTTGCGGTAGTTGAACTTTAATTTCTTGGCCAGTTTCACAGCGCTACCATGCTCCGCATAGGTGTACGCGGTGTTGCCGAAGCCTTCAGTGTCGACACTGGGTACAAACCTCAGCTTGCAATCCACACGGTGGAAGAAGGGAAGACTTTGTTCTACCGCCTGGCTGATTTCCTTAGGGCTATAGGTCTTGCCGTATCGCCTCTTGATCCACTCTAGCATCACGGTTGACTTGTGGGCATCGGGAAAGGCGGCATAGACGCACCGCGGATCCTGGCGAAGTATGGTAAATGCGTCGCGGAGCAGTCGATTCATCTGCTGGAGGTTGTCTGGATCAAAGCGCTCTATTTTCTCGGTCCAAGTCAGGATGGCAGGCTTATTGCAGGGTATGTCAGATTCGTTCTGATTCAAATTGATGGACTTTTGATTTCGCTGGTGCGCCTCCAGAGATCCGAACCACATACCTTCCGCACACTGGACAATAGCGGCCACTACCTGCTCCCGCGGTTGTATCCGTGGATTGTAACCATCTTCGCTGGATGCGCAGCTATCTGCCGACTGCCTAAGCGATCGGATGATCTGCCGCCGGATAACGTCCCTTGGTGGGAGATATTCCTCCTTTGGCGCGATTTCGTGGTAATGATATACAAATGGTCTATTCTCTCGATGTGCTTCAAAGAAGCGTCCCTGCTTCCTGTTCTTCCTGTTCCTCCGTGCACATTCTGAGTCGACTGCCTTCGGCGTTATGGACACTTGCCGCGATGGCTTCTTTTGATCCGTAGTCCTGGGAGGGCACCTTTTCGGCTTCTGTTCTTTCGGCTCTATTGGGCAGGTAATGTCGTCTTCTGGATCTGAGATCCTTACTGTCTCCAGTTTATTAATGGTGTTTTGGCCAGTGATCACGTGAACGTCCATCTTAGGCGACGTATTCAGCAGGGCGATGTCCTCCTCGTGGAACATATACTTCACCTTATTCGGCTGAGTGGCCGTGGGCACCGTGCCCATGACACACATCTGGTCGTGATCCTCCAGGAGCATGACGTCCGTGAGATGACGCCCACGCAACCGTTGCCACCGCAAGGTGCAATCCTCGATACCCTTGTCCAGTTCCGCCACAATGCGTTTCTTTAAGGCTTCATTTTCACGGGTTGTAATGTCCACAAGCGATAGGCAGAGCTTATGAGCTTTCACCAAAGCCTCGTCTTTGACCAGCTGCTCCTCGCGTTGCGCCTCCTGGTGAAACAAACACAAGGGAGCAGCCTTGTCCACATCTGACGCACCCACCTGTGTCCAGTACTCGGTCATGATATCGCCCAACACCTTGAAGAGCATTCGCCGCACCGGCTGGAACTTGTAATTGGCGAACCATCGGCTTTCATCGTTCACCTTGTAATTGGGGCGCTCCCCCGCCGGCCAGAAGGGAAAGGTAACCACAAAGCGGGGCGGTAGACTTACTAAGTTATTGGTGGCACGCACCTTAGGTTTTGGCAGCGACATGAAGTACGGAGAACGGATGGGTTTCGGCTTGGGCGTCTGATTGGAGACAACGTGGATTGAATGCGGTGAACATGTAAATTCTTTAGCTATCGATTGCGATCCGGTTCGAATTGGAAGCTGCTTCCGGTTGAGCCGCTCTACGCCCGGCGGCAGGATGCGGTCCAATTCGCGCATCGTCATTTCCAGGTCCAGGTAAGTGATAGCAGACATAATGATTCGTTCGCTGTACTCGAAGCCGGCGCCCTTGTAACAGGCCTCCAGTAGGAAGTACAGGAAGGCCAGGTCACTGCAACGGCACGCTAAGATCAGCTTCCGGAGCATTCGCGTCTTCACCATCGGTGTGATGCCCAGGAGACTCAAACAGAACTGAGTGCGGTACACAGAACCCTGAGCTTCGTCATCCCGAATGGCAAAATAGAGGTCACCAATGGCCTGGATCTGGAAGTCGGAGAGATTGGTGAACCATGTGGCCCCCACAGGTGCTGCCTTGTCGCGCATGTCTTCAAATAATTTTTGAAAAACCTTAAAATCACTTAAAAATTTTGATAAAAATCAATATTAAATTACTCAAAATTTTGATGTAATGCTTTTGGTGTAAAAGCTTTTAACATATGAAAAGAAGCTGAAATATGTTGCCTTAAATTGAAAGCCCATTTTCAAGGCCAACTCTGATGACTCTTTTTAACACATAGAGCTATAGGAAATATTTTTAAACAAGAATGACTCACTGCTAGATATAGGCCACATTCTCATTATAGACTCTCTCTCATCAATTGTTCAATCCATTCACACTGAATTGACACGCTCAACACTTATCGTCCAGCGGCAATCACCGATGATTGAGGCAATTGCTATGGCATCGGCTTCAGAGTCAGCATGAAAATGCCATTAAGTCGGACGATAGACAACAGGTTGCCACTGGACCTTCAGGGATACGAGCTCCCAGTGCATTGTTTCCTGCTGCAGTTATCTTTCTCAGTGGTCGGTCCCAAACCCATATGGGAGCTTCCATCGTCCGTCCTGAAAAGTGACAATGATGGATTAGTTTATCAGAGCGGGTCAGGACATTCATTTGCTCTTTGTTTCGAGGTTCGCAGTTCCTCGCCGGGCCAGGAGTCGCGTCGGTCTCCTTGGGGACTAATAACTTTATCCGTCATCTGAGCGAAATATAATAGAGTAATTTTCTATGTGACGCGCCAGGATAATTGGCTGGACTCGGACTGTGGTCCGGCCATATGTCGCTGCACTTGCAATCAGATATAAATGGTGGCAGGAGTCGAGGAGAGGAGAGTGGCGAACTTGGGTGGATACTGGGGCGGGTCAGCAAAAGAATGGGCAAATCACATAAATTACTTTATGATGGCGACCGGGCCATGAATCCGGGCAGGCCACCCTGGCAAAACTTTCTTTCAGGCCGGCACATGTGGTCACGGAGGGAAAAAAGAAGGCAGTGCCAACTTGCAGACTGCCACAAGGAAGCAACAAAAGTCATTTCCAAGTTATTACCCCGCTCCGACACCCGCTCCATGGCATGGTCAGTCAGTTGCCATTTGTTTGTCGCTTCATAAAAAAAATAGAAGGAAAAACAACAAAAAATAAAGGCAGAGATGGTGAGAAAACAAAAGTTCTACTACTTCTTTGGATCCCTGAACTTTTGTCAGCTTCGCTCTGCGATAAAGTTTTCCCTTCTATTTCATTTTCCCCCCAATTCCTGTTTGAGAATGGACTCTCGCCCAATTTTTGACCATTCCGCTTATTTTTCTGTATTTTTTTATCCTTATTTTTCCTGGCTGCCGAAAAAACTTTGCCATTCAACAAACTTGCATGAAAAATGCAATTCCAAATAAAATTTAAGTTTTCCAGTTAGTCCACGCTGCCAGAATATGCAAATGATTAAATTTAAAAGCGTCGAGAACGGAGGCTGATGTTAGCTTAAAGTGGTTTGTGTGGCTTAAGTTCCGAACAGCAAAGCAGAAAAACATAAAATATTTGAAATTAACTTCAATAAAATACATAATTTCCCTGACTATCCCACCAGCAAGTTATTTGTAATTGCTATCAAGTGAAGAGGTCAGAGATGGAACGAGAATGCTGATAGAGATTAATAAAGATTCGGTTGATGGAAACTGTATAGAGTTTAACTGAATGGGAAAGATTGAAAAATTGATGACAGAGAAAGTTCTTTTTCGATCTTTTTCACAAGAAACAGTAAACTTTGTATTAAATATGTTTGCAAACATCACACTTCACACATATTGTTAGGTTTATTATTTTCAAGAAATTAAAAATTATTACGTTATGAGCAATCGAAACGAAGTAAAGCCAGAGGAACCACCGAAAGACGGCCAAGAAGCTTATGCCTTTCCACCACCGCCACCAAGTCGGTACATTCAGACTAGTAAGGAAAGCTAAAGAACTAACTAACTAAACTAAATGCTAATTAGTCCGTCTCCTTTAGCCGAGGAGGACAAATCTTCGCCTTTCGAGAAGTTTGCAGTGTTCTTTTGCTGGCTCTTTGTGGTTCTTTTCTTCCCCTTGTCGCTGTGCTGTTGTATCATCGTTGTTCCCGAGTACATCCGTCTGATCATCCTCCGCCTGGGACGCCTCCGAAAGGGTGCCAAGGGTCCCGGAATGGTGTTTTACCTGCCGTGCATCGATGATGTCCAGGCGGTGGATATGCGCACCGATGTCTACAGGGTGTTGCCCCAGGAAGTCGTCACCAAAGACTCGGTGACCATCACTGTGAACGCCGTAATTTACTTTTGCATCTATGATGCCATCGACTCAATCATCCAAGTGGACAATGTTAACGAGGCCACTCTGATGATTGCAAAAGTCACACTCCGGAACATCGTCGGCTCCAAGACGCTCAACGTCCTGCTGACCTCCAGACAGGCGCTCTCCCGTGAGATCCTGCAGGCGGTCGCTGAGATCACAGCCCGTTGGGGTGTGCGTATGGAACGGGTGGACATGTAAGCCTCAATGTATATCCGAATCCATACTTAGGAGAGTATCCTGCAACCCACAGAATGGACATTTCGCTGCCGGACACCTTGAAGCGATCCCTGGCCAGCGAGGCGGAGGCTGTGCGTGAAGCCCGCGCCAAGATCATCCTAGCCGAGGGTGAAGCCAAGTCCTCCATGGCGCTGAAGGATGCCTCTGATGTGATGTCCCAGAACCAGATAACCCTGCAGGTATGCTCAAAAAATATATTGATTTCCGGATACATGTTTATCTTTTTCAGCTGAGGCATCTCCAAGTTCTTTCCTCGCTAGCGATTAAGAAACGTGTCAATGTCATCTTTCCCGTTCCCTTGGAGATTATGGAACCCTTTTTCGACGAGAAGGAGTTGAGGAAGTGGCACCCCGGTGGGGATGATAAAAGGGGTGGGAGTGATCCCGATTTACCTAGTTTTTTCACACCGAAAGTATATATTGAGGATCCTGATCTGCCGGATAATTTAATAGATGCCGATGGGTCCGAACCAAGTTACGATCCTACTCCGAATCAAGGCAGGAATCAAAAAGATGAAGAACCGGATAACTCCAAGTCGACCTCGACCTGGGGTTTGGCGACATACTTTAGGCAAAAGCCAAGTTCTGAGGAGCCCGGGCTAGCACATAAAAGGCGAAGCAAGAAAGCGACTGGGACTCAGACCAAAGGATCAGATGATAGCGAACCGTATTCACTCCTGCCCAGCGCTTCAGTTCGTCCAAGTTCGCCACGTTCTGCTCCTGAAGTACCAGCGACTGCTCCTGCTCCTACTGTTCCTCCGAGAACTCATCCAACTCCTCCTACTCCACCACCGATCCCGCCTGCTCCCACACGTCCTCCGATTCCTCCTCATCCTACTCTTCCTCCGATTCCTCCTCATCCTACTCTTCCTCCGATTCCTCCTCATCCTAATCTTCCTCCGATTCCTCCTCCTCCGACGCCAGCCCCCATTCCTAATCCTCCTCCTCCTCCTCGTACTCCGGAATCGCAGAATAAAAGTAATTACAAGCCCGATGATAATTACTACTTTTGAATCTCATTTATACTATCCAAAATAAATCTTTTTTATAATAAAACTTTTAAGGTTTTTTAAAAGATATTTAAGAATCTATAAAGAATGCCTTGATATTTATTTCATTCTTATATCTGAAGGAAAATTGTACTAACTTTTTCATCAAAATTACGAATTGAAATAATAGAAAAAATATATATTTTAAGCAATATGGAGAACTGCAAGCTAGAAGACTACTTTAGTAAGGAAGATGGACAGAAAATGATCACGGCACAGGAATGCCTGCAGATGAAACGAGACATGGAAGCCGAGAATCAATCTGATTTCGAGGCTAGTCCCTTGGCCCTCTGCATGATGATAACCCTTCTTCTTTTCGGGATTGGCCTCTGGATTTGGTTAATCTCCTGGGGCTGTTTCTTCGGGGAAAAATTGGAGAACATTTTGCTTAAGGAAAAGAAAAAGGAAGAGAAAATAGAAGAGAAAAAGGAAAAGAAAATGGGTGACACAATGGAAGAGAAAAAGGATGGCAAAATGGTCCGACTTATGGGAGGTAAAATGAGCAGGCCCAACTATAAAGAAGTTTCCTTTTCGAACAGCTCCAATAACGACATCTCTGAGCTTAGCATTCGATCGCGGATCTTAAGAAACTGTAACCCGATTAACTATAATTACATCTCACATCCGGGTTTATCTCGAGAAGAACGCCAAACTTCATCCCAAACCCAAACGGTTGAGGCTCCGACAACCTACAGCACCACTGCCTCCAGCTTGGCAAAGGAGAGCTCCAAATCCCCAAAAAAATACAAGATACAATGGACCAAACTCCTGAAGCTGGGTCGCCGTGAAGACTCCGAAAACTAAAACTAAAAGATGATGCCTGGAATATTTTTATTGATTATAAAAATATAAAATTAAGTAATTAATAAATATTAAACATGATTGCCTTTGAAAATGGAATACATGTAAACAACATCTTAAGTTTGATTCATTTTCCTTAACTTCCTTGAAAAGAGCACCTAAATAATTAACTAAACCTGTACCGATTTTGATAATATACAAGACAGAAGGACCCTAATAAAAACCATGGTTAATTGAGTAACCTTTTGGATCAGGCTGCTCCAAATAAGTATAAGTTAGCTGTCAGCTGTATAAGGTATACAAACCAGTTTCCCAACAACTAAATGGAAATTCATTATACATGAGCAGCCAAAGCCAAATGTGGAAAAATCAAAAGGGGAAACAACAATACATTTCCCTACTGAACGAGTATGAATCCCGCCTGCAGACTGAACCTGGATAGCCCCGAGTGCCAGAAATGGATAACCGCCGTGACCTCCCACTGCGGCTCCCTGCTGCCGAATGCGGAGCAGGCGGCACTCTGGGATACCTGGTGGCCGGACGAGCTTCCCGCTCCGTACAAGACCTGGGTCAGCACCATGTCCTCCTTTGACTGCTTCAGAGTTCGCAAGGAGGTGGCCAATCAGGTGGATGGGCGTCTCCATGCACAGAGCAATAGCAACACGGCCTTGTGGAGTTCATGCCGTTGGAGCATGCTCATTATTGTGCTGCTCTCGGTGCTGATGTCCATATTCTTTGCCCTGCGAATGGCGATCGAAACTTGGCGTGGACAGCAATCCCAGGAAGTCTCCACGTGTCCATCCACGTCCAAGAAATTGAAACCGATCTGCGTCAATGTGGAATCTCCGCCGTGTCAGCCTTGCCAGCCCAGGTCCCCTATCTCCATGGGCCAGCGCTCGGATCCACTTACCGGTTACGTACAGTACAGATGCCAAAAGATGTTAAAGACCAGCTCCGTGCCAACCTGTATACCAATGGACATGAAATATCCCATCCAGGCTGAGTCTTCTCTGCGTCCCAGAAAGCCCTCCCCGCAGTCATCGCGAAAGAAGAAATCTTCCAAAAAATAACAGCCAAGGCGAACGCTAGCAAAAAAATCGACAACAAATTCGTTCGAAGGCTGTCGGGGAGCTGTGCTCAATCGCGGATAAGATTTATGAAACATTTTCCACCCCGATTTGTTGTCTTTTTTTGTACGCCACGCCTCTAGTTTTTCTCCATTTATTTTTTTTATGCAGCACAACGAGTGCAGCGCGAGACACAAAAACAAATAAATATTCAAACAGAGGCACTGTGGATTTTCATATAGGAAACTGGAAGCAAACAAGGGCCTTTGAGGGGTAAGATCGAAATGTAAAATTTATTTCGATTTCGTATATAACTAGATTCGTCACAGCGGAAATGATAACACAGCAAGCACTGTCAATGAAAGGAATTTTTTTCTATAAATCAATAAATGGAAGAAGTTTCCAAGTTAACATTATATATTGAGTCCCTGTTTGGGGGCTTTCATTTCGCTCCTATCGTTTTCTTTAATTTTAATATGTATTTTTTATTTATACAATAAATCCATTAAGAGCTTTTTGATGTTCATGAACCCAGTGTCCAAAAGTGCTTTCTCGTTGGCGAGACACACACGGATCCCAAAAAGCATGCATATCCGAGCATTTGCCCGGAGTGACCTCACAGAAGTGGCTGGCCAAGTGTTGTTCCTGGCAGCGTATCAACATTTTCCCTATAAATACGGCCGATGTCGTTAATCTCAAATACAGGCAATTTTTAAAAATGCATGTGGTATTGTTTATCGCACGCTCGACTGCCTGGCTGGCCTCGGCTGGCCTCGGTTTGGGGCGTGAGCGAGTGTCAGGGTGCACGGGATTGGCAATAAAGAAACAATTGCATTTAATTTCAATTGAATGCACACACACATACACACACTCAAATCGAAATTGTAGCAAACAATTTAGAAAAAATGCATTTGTATTTACGTTATGTCTAAATGATTGCTCAAATTATGGCTGCCAATGGGAATTGATGGGACTCCTTCTGCCACGAACAGGATACCCTCTACTTGAACAGGAGGAAGGGTATACGAAATTTGTTTATAGTCACATACATAGATCGATTTAAATTGATATATATCTATATTTAGCATCATTAGCGTTCTATGTAATATATTTTCTAAATAAAACCATGATTATTGGATTTAAGGATTAAGCGATGGACAGACAATGCCTTGAAATTTGTTACAATGGCGATTTTTAGCGGCTAGAAATTAATAATAATATATCTAGTAATATTTTATAGTAAGATCATTGAAATAAGGTCCCATAAAGCCAACTTTACAAAATAAACTTCTCTAAAACGCAATACCTTTAAAAGAAAAATATTCCAATAATACTATCTCTTTTGAGTACACTAAAGAAAACGAACTATCATATGGCAGTAACTCTTTTGTCGTGTCGGTTATTTTTTATTTAAGGCATTTGTTTGCCGGTTGAGAACGAGACTCGAATCGGAACGCATATATTTGCCAGAGTGGCTGGCGTGTGTCGCAGCCGTCGTGGCACTTAAATCACGGCCACAACTGTAGAGAAATTGAAAACTTTTGCCATGCTGTATGTTTGTTTGTTTGTCCATTCGCCGGATTGTTTGTTTGTTTGTTTGTTGCTCCAATGGCTGGTACTTTTAATTCAGAGCGGGGACTGGGCGACGCGACCCTTGGCTGACTTTGATTTATTCGACCGGCCCCCGCTGTCCAAATGGAATTAAAAGTTTAACAGTTTTGTTGGGCGCTTTAGTGCTTTAAATTCGCATTGATTGCTATTGACAAATTGATTTTCTTTCCTGCCCCGTACTGTCAGTTTCAGTTTCAGTTGCAGTTGCAGTTGCATTGCGTTGCATTACAAAGACCCAGCGATGCCACATTATGACAGACTGTCGTCGTAAATCAGCAGCCACAGACCGCAAACGAGCCGAGACCGATGTTTCTGGCCATGTCAACCCTTTTGGTTCGGTTATTATTTGCATTTCAGAGGCAAGACAAGCACATTTAATTTGCATAAATATTTTAATAGGAATGCAACTTGAAGTATTTGCGGCAATTAAACTCAAAGTGCATCGAATTCATGTTCATATTTGCACCTTCTCGAGTCAAATTAGAATTTGATTTGCTGTCCTGTAAATTTATTTATCGAATCAATCACAGGACCCTTGACGAAGGAGCCTCGTTCACAAATTATTTACTCACATTGATTTGTCCCCTTGTGCTGGTCTATGCTGCTCTGTGCCGTGCCTGTGCTGGTCCTGGAACATGGCCACATTGTTCGGTTTGTCCCTCCTTTGAGCCCAAATTGATGAAGCAATGTTTTTGAGCTCGTGCTGCTGCATACTTTGCGGCGTCTCTCATTGTTGGCCAGGAGTCAGGAGCATGGAGCCCGAAGCACGGAGCACAAAAGTCCAGAGTCCGGAGAGGCTACTCCGCCATGCGGCATTTGTAAGCAGGAAGGCACACATCCATTCCGCAGACCGTCGACAGCTGGCGGTTGTGGGTCGGGCTGGCATATTAGAATTTGATAAATGTGCAGCACGGATACAGGACGTACTGCAGTTTAGGATATACGGAGCACTGAGAGAATCTCTGGTGGCCAAGTCCCCCAGGCATACATAGTTGGTGTAATTAACTCCTGTTTTGCCTTCGCTTGAACCCAATTTTGGGAGGCGAAGCAGCTGCAATTTTGAAAGGACTCTGACAGTAACGTAACAAAGTGCCGTTAATTAAAAAACGAAATTAAAAAGAAATTACACTGAAATGAAATGTTTGGAGAACAATTTAAGCCACAAAATTAATTTGTTGATTTTATAATATATTTTAAGGGTTTTCCTATAGGAAATTCATATTTGAAATTCAAAAGATTAATCAATTCCTTTTAGACACATGATTTTCCGACCTAATTAAGAATTTTGAGAACTTTAAATCTTAAAATATTTCTCTCTGCATAAGTAAAAGTTTTGTTAAAAATTCTCTGGGTGTAATGCAGATTGTTTCCAGGGTTCAGCTTCATTCTTTACACGATTTAACTCGTTGATTTTGTGGCTTACACTCATTAAGCCAGCCTGGCCCCCGATGCCATTGTTTGTATATGGGTTGGAAGCCTTTTTCCATGGAAGAGAGTAAAGCTGCTAACCGAGCCTGGACAATAGCTAGAGCCCCTTACTTTGGCCATTTAAGCAGGCTGCACACAGCTCTTTGTTTGATTGAGACTGGCACTTGGATTCCGCCTCGGAGTGGGATTCGCATGTGGTTGCGTATACGCCCCATGGGCCCAACGCCAACGCCGAAGATGTGGCCTGCATGTCGACGCTGATTTTTATTCTCGCCCTTGGTCTGGGTCTCGGACCCCAACTTGATTTATTCCCAAGTCCTGCGCCGCCTGCATGCAGTCCCCAGCTGGCCATTGTGTGGCCCAGTCTCACTTTTCAAGAAGTCAAACAAAGTATTAAATCGCACAAAAGCGATATGGAAAATATTAATAATCTTTGGCCGCACTCCCGGAATTTACGATGGGCCCGTCGCTGATTTATTCCACCCACGGTTTGACCTCATTACCCATTCTGGGGTCAGTGGAGCCGGTGGCAATGGTGGTTTTAAAGAGAATATCACTGTGGACCCTCCTGCCGAATGTTGTACTAATTCTTCAGCAAGTTTATCGCTCCCTGCCATAAATGCTGCTTGCATAATTCAAAGAAGCCATCGCAGGAGCTGGAAGTATCAATTCAGGGAGCATAATATGGCAATCGACAAGCAAACAATCGGTAAATATGAATTTTAGATTTGATTGAATTTGAATCACACTCACTGTATGGGTGTGAGTGCGCGTTTTGGAGCGTAAGCACCCAATTTGACATGGCATAATGCAGATATCAATGGTCTTCTCCTTCATTCATTTGTTATCATTGTGTGTTTGTGTTCCTCAACTGAAGTTTGTTAAGCCGGAGAGCGTATTATGTTTTATGAAACGCTTTTCCTGTGGATATAAGTAGCTTTATTGACATTCTAAAAATGTACATATATCCAAAAAGCTGTCATTAACAGAAATTGTTAGTAAATAAAATCCGAGAGCTTATTGGCGTTTTACGATTTCTTACAGAATTCTTCATTGATTAAATTTTTGTTTTCAAATCAAAGTATATATTAATTTTAGTAATCAATGGTGTTTGGTCTTAGTATAAACCTAAACTATGTGTATTCTAGATATAAAAAATCGATATTCTATAGGCTAATTTTTTGAGTCAATCAAAGTTTTTCACTTAAGCTAAAAATGCATTAAATTTAATTTGGAAAGCTTTTCATTGCTAGTTTTTAAGTGGTTAACAAAACTGCATACTTAATTTTATGTTTTACAAAATTAAATTTTTTATAAAATTTTGACAATTTTAACGATGTAACCCCTCATAAAATGTTGAAATTTTCAGAAATATTTCGAAAATTTATTTTTTAACCGGACATGGCTAGATCAACTCAGTTTTTTATGCTGATCAATAATATATATGGTTTATAGGATCGGAAATGATCCATTCACTTTTTTCTTAGCTTTCAACCCTGAAAGTGTAATAAATAAATAAGACCTATATAAAGTGTTGATAAAATTAAATTTATTATTTTATATATATTATATATTATATATATTAAATACATTATATTTATTTAATTACATGAAATTAGTGTTAAATTAAGTTGAACAATCATTAAATTTATGTTTGTTAAATTAAAATAAATAACAAAGAAGTACTCTCATTATTTTCCAAAAGCACCCTTCTGCTTTGATTCCTTTGAAAGATAACTCATTGAAATAAAGACTCCTCTTTAATTTGCATTTAAATGCATTGACTAAGTGACAACAATAGCTGTGTTCACTATTAATTATTTGAAACATTGATTAAATGTCCCACTTAAAACTATTGGTAATTAAATGGACTTTATGCAAAGTCACACCGCTTTTATAGGCTTCCAACTGCCATAATTAATCTACGAAAATCAACAACCACACACAGCGGGCTATAGAGAATAATTAAACAATTTAATGATAGTTAATAATCAGCCTTTGTGACAACCGCCTTAAAGGGGGAGCGAGTGAGCCGACCTTTTTGATTATGTGCAAATCAGTTTTCACAGCAAATTAGGCAGCCACACATTAAAACTTTGACAGACAGGTCCAAACCCCAGCGGTGTCCTCGACCGCAGGCGCCATCCTCCTGCTCCTCCTGCTCCTCCACCACCGAACCAAGCCAAGGAAAGTTCACCCGGCGCCTCTTAAAAGTACACATGTAGCATATGTATGAGGAGCATCAAAAGTTTAAAAGCATCTGCCGGTGGAGGACGACGGGGTAATCCTCCTCCGTTCCTTCCAAAAGTCACACGGAGACCTTCGTGGAAACAAAAAATGGGAAACTTTTCGCGGCAACGGGAGCATAAAAGAGCTAAGAAAATGCAAACAAAAGTGCAACAACTTTGAGGGCAACGCTTCCGAATTTCCTCTATGTCTTTGTGTCGCCCGCACGAAAAGTTTGTCATTACCTTTTCCATTCGAAAGACATTTAAGAGCTTCCCTAAACAATTTATTCCCCGAGCCAACAAAGTGTGTAATCGAAAAAGCTATACAATGTATCAAAATTCATTATAATTAAATTTAATTTGACGGCCACTTAAAAAATGCTTTAGTCACTGACCAGATCTTTGGTTTTTGTGGCGAATTCGATTTACAGCCAAACATATTTTTCCAAATAAAAAGAATAATTTGTAATATCATTGAATCATGCGAAAAATAATCAAAAACACCATTCATTGAGGCATTTAAAATGTAAATAGTATATGCAAATGCAAATAGTTCATATTTGCAGGGGGAAACCATAAAGGATTTTTAATGCGACGAACCAATAATAAATAAACGGAAAGCTCCTATAATTTATTGCACAATTTGCATAGTTCAGCTGGCAGTTTGTAATGCGTTTATAATTAGAACATTTTAATATATTTTTTTAGATTTAATTACCAAAATGCCTAATTAAACTAAATCTACTTAATTATGATTCATATGAACTTTAGCTAAATTTATAATGGCATTCAACATTCAAAATTATTAATCCCAGATTAATTTTTGTTGACATTTATTCTACCAACCTCTGAAATTTCTTTAATTTTCCGATTGGTCATGTTTGCCGAGCAGTCACTGCTCCGTCTTTCAAGTTCAGGTCTCAATCTTTCCTTTGGTCGCTTCTCCCTTGAGTGCCTGATGATGTAACCAACAGCCTCCGTCTGGGAATGGTTCGATGCACGTTCCGCCCTTTGCAACCATAGATTTTGGTGTGTTCCATCCTTTTCCCAGCGTAATCCCTTCCCATTCGACCCTTGGCAGGGGCTCCGGCTCGATGACAAACTGTTGCATGCTGTTCCCACTGCTCGCTGCGCATGCCTGTTCCTACTGTTAACCGATTTGGCCTGTGCAAACTGTTACCAGTTTTTCAAATTGCGGAGTTGCAGTGTGAGTTTATGAAAGAAATTGTATTTAAATATGAGCATAAAGACCTACGGATTCATGGGAAATAATAGGAGAAAACCAATTTCGACTTCGTGAATGGAGTTTACTGCCTGATTATCAAATATAAGGTTATACCTAATACTAATACTAGGGTATTATATTTTTAGTCAAAAGCTTGAAAGGCTGTAAAGACCTATATATCATATATATTCTTGATCAGCATGAAAAGCAGAATCGATCTAGCCATCTTACGAAGAAAAAATTTTAATTTTTTCAACATTTTATAAGGGGTTACATCATTAAAATTCTCAAAAATTGCCAAAAAGTTTTAATTTTTTAATTTTTAAATAGAGTATGCAGATTTATTAATCTAATAAAAACAAACATAGGTAAGCTTTCCAAATCAAAATTAATGCTTTTTGACTTATTTATCGGTTTTTTAAACTTTGATTTGTCAACAAAAATATCATATAAATATATTATATTATATAAACTTTGGCTTCCCAAATTGATATTTAAAAAAATAATTATATATATTTAATTACAGCTCCTTTTTATCCTTAAATCCTTATCCTTTGTCCTTAAATTCTTGCCACTGCCTTTCATTGGCCTTCTATCAAATACCAAAGACATAAAATCAAATCAAATTTGAATCAAATTTTACAATGTAATTTCTTAATAATATTCCTTTTAATACACATATTACACATGTGTACAATTAAGTTCCTTTGTAAACAGCTTTAAAGATAATTAAATCAGTTTTAAGTAAGTAGGTCAAGTATTTTGATATTTCGTCTCATATTTAATTGTTTCTGCCACTTTACTAATTAAATGAAGACAATTTTCTTTGTGCACTTGGCTCGACTCAATTCACCTGTCATCCACCGGCACACACACAAACACTGCCAACATCATTCCCACTCCACTCGGGTGTGCCCTGACCATGAAAGCTTTGCCACTAGTGACAATGAGCGACGAGTACGCCCCCAGGTTATATTCATAAGAAGCAGTGGGCGGAGAACGAGGACGTGGACGTGGAGGTGGACGTTGACTAGGAGAAGGAGAAGGTCAGTCTGTTGGAGGCGTCTAATCTCATTCATTTTAAATAAGACCGGCTCCAGCTTCAGCGTATTTAGCCTGAGTACTTGTGTCAACACAATTCAAGTCGGTTTCAAATTAAAAGGCCGTGTAATATGCGACTCGGAGACTGTTTTTGTTTTGGTTCTGCCTCTGTTTTCCTTGGTCTTACTGCGAGGCATCTGTCAATGGTGTCTCGGGGCTGCCATTGGGACAAATTGCCTTGGGCTGACGTCAGCAACTTTTCGTAAAAGTGAAAGTAATTAAAAAAGTTCAGTCGAACGGATTTTCAAAAATATATCTAATTGCTTACCAAAACGACTGCAATTCTTTGGCAGGATTACTCTCAGACCAAGAGGATAGACTCAAAAGGAGGCTTTTTTGAAGAGTCTACAGTTGAATTCTATTTTATTACTTTTAAGCTTAGGTTTTAGTTTTTCTATTCAATGGGAAAAAATATATAAGGAATCAGTAATCAAAAAAGATAATCAAATAGATTCCTACTTCGTAAAATACCTGAAATAAATTGGATATAACGATATTATTAAAGTACTTTCACATGCTCGAAAACAAACGAAATTTAACCAAATTAAAGGCATTTTCCACAATAATAAGAAATTTCCCTTTCAATGAGACTTGAAGGCCAAAATGACCGCATCAAAAAGATACATACCTTCTTCATCTGTCCTTCTTCCTTCTGAGAAGGCAACTCTGCGATCTGGGTTTGGGGCATATTGACTTTACCCTCTGCCTGAAAATTGGCTACGTGACTTGACAATTCGTTGGAGCCAGGACGATGGCGACGATGGCGACGATGACGACGATGAGGATGGCGCGAGGAGCCGCATGAAATGCAAATTCGGTAGCATTAAGAGTGGAGTGGAGGACTGGAGGTGGTGATGCGGGGATGCGGAGGAGGCAGGATGCTTGGCTCCAAGGCCATGGGCGGAAGAGAAACAAGTTGTTGGCTTAATTTCGTCACAGGCAGCTTGTTTTCATTAACTGGCCATCGAGGAGCTTTTGACTTGGGGCCCGTCGCTCGTTAGGCGTATGAGCAATCGATTAAGAATAATGGGCCGTAGGATTTACAGTTGCAGCAGTGGAGAGCAATCAACATTAAGCGTTTAGTCTGCTGCCAATGACAAGCGGGCGAGGGGAGTGTAGCGGTGCCCTGGAAATTTCCTAGGCCTTCTTCCTGACTCGCATCCACAACAGTCCCTGGCATACAAATACACTGAGCGAAGCCTTCCGAGGTAAATAGTACACTTAATATCCTTATGGATAGAGAATAACCAATAGTATTTACACTCCATAGATAAAAACCAACTAGCGCAGACCACTCTATTTTTATTAGTAACACTTTTTTTTTAATTAACACATCGAATACAATGTGGAATCCATATTTTTCCCGGTGCTAATGAGGGAGCGAAGCCAAGGATGCAACTGCAGTTGTGGACTCCTTTATCCTTTTCCTTTCCGCACGCCACACTCACACATATTTGTATGCACGCAAGGAAGTTGATTATTAAGTGCGTTCGCGAGTTGCTCCTCTTAATGCCTCTCGCTGCATTCCCGGGCTTTTGTGAAGTCCTGGCTGCTTCCCGTCGTTGTCGTTGTTGTTGTTGTTGTGTCTGTCCTGTATCCGCACGTGCGAGTGAGAATGTCGGCAAATTTCTTTATTGCGCTTTTATTTATCTGTCGGTGCCAGTTTCAGCATCGTTTACCGTTTCAATTTATCGACTCCATCTGACGAGGATGCAGGTGCTTCGTGTATCTGTATCCTTCTTTTGTGCATGTGCGCGTGTGTTGGCCGCAATAACCAGGAAACAATCCACATGGAATGGTAAGTGCACTTGCAGGACTCACATGGAAACCATATTCACAATCAATCCGTAAATGGTTAAAAATATTCATAGCGTTTGGAAAACATTGACATTTATTAGTGGAGAAAGAAAGGACACACACTCGTTTAGGGAAAGATTAACAAGAGGGTCATGGAAATATCTGGGTGATTGAGATAAAGGAAAAAAGGAATAATGCATATAAAGAAATATTTTAGTATATTTTTATATTTTCATCTTGCGGGTCAGGGAAGTATTAAAAAGAACACCGGAAATTGAGAAAACAAAATTCGCAGCAAGTGGGCGCCAAAAAATAGGCAATACTTTTTGCTTCGTCTTTTCAGTAGCTTGTGGTTCAGTATAAGCGTAAAGTTAAGAGTTATATTTTATTTGAAAATATTTCAAAAATTTAAACCAAACAAGGCTTTTTACAACAATTAAGAAATATTTAATTTATTTAATAGCAACTTGAAATGTTTTAATCTAATACATTCAATGGGTGTTAAAAGAAAAAAATTCCTACATAACGTTTTATTTTATTACCTTACTTTATTCTTAAATAATAATGCAATTTATGTGTAATGGGTTGATGTAATATTTTCACAAAATTCTCATATGTGCCTTTCGAATTCCCTTTAAAATTAGAATAATAAAAATTAGATGGCGTCTATCGATTGCCTTAAAATAAAGTTAGACTAGGCTTAAACCAAAAATTAAGACAAAATTTAAATGGCTAAAAAGCTCCGCCTGAAGTCTATGTCACAGGAGTTGCGATACCGACCAATTTTGCGGCTGCTCATTTGGCGAAATCTGCGCATGGCCTCATGAATCTCCGGGACACTAATGGGCTTCACCACCTCCATGCCCCGTCCCTGGGTGACCTCGGGGCACACATGCATCATGGCTGGACTGCCGCCGGCGGAGGTAACCCGGCTGTATGGCTCTGTAGCGCGGTTGTCCGAATTCAGACGCGTCAGAATCGAGTAATCAACGATAGCGGCAATAGTCTCGTGCGCCAAATAGGCCAGGATGTTCATGGTGGGCGTGGGGATACGCAGGTCAGCGGGTAGATCGAGAAAGCGGCGAAACTTATTCTTGATCTTCTCACCATGTCGGCAGTAGAAGGAAGTCTTGCGCGCCTCGTTAAACTCCAGGTACTGCTGACCCGTTAGGATCTGCGAGATTCGATCGGCGCGAAACAGGCGTCGCATGCGGTCCTCGTCATGCAGCTCGTGCACATCTATGGCTAGTTCCTCGTCTTCCTCCTGCTGTTCCAGATCGTCCATGAAATCCTGGGGCCGGCCTGTCCGAATGCTGAGGAACTTCTTCAGAATTCTCATGTCCTTCAGGTGCTTTCTCATGCGTGCAATCTTCACCGGATGGTTGCGCATGAGGAACTCGAAGTCCGCCTGCGAGGGGCACGGATTCTGCTTGCGCCGCATGGCCACCAGGGAGGCCTCGTTAAAGATGCCGCGCAGCTGCTGCTGCAGGATCTGCTCTACCAGCTTGACGCTAGCCGTGCGCGGCTGATCGCTGTCACCGAAGCTGCGCATGATGTCGGCGATCTCCGTTAGCAGAGAGACGGGCGCGTCATCCGCTATCTGAACATTGGCAACGTTGCCGCTGGCGGAGCCACTTCCTCCACTCTGTGGTGGTATGTTTACATGCTGCTGGGCTGGATTCGTTGGTATGCTTCCACTTTGCAGCAGGATGACCTGGCGCTGGACGTGAATCGGTTTGATGTCCTCCGGTGTCTGCAGTTGCGGCGTGCTGGGCGCCGAGGGCGTAGTGGGTCCGATCATTATTGGCGGCGACGCCAAGTCGCTGGCCCCAATGCACACCGAATTTTGTCGCATGACGCGCTTGGCATTGTAATTCATCTTATTTACAAACAAATCACTTCTTGGGATCCCGACAGCTGATGCAAGAGTACAGACACCTCTTTGTTTTGAAGATGGACCACCGCGGAACTTATCGATACCCGCCATATTTTCGATTGACCGCAACCTTATAATTAAGTTGTAATATATATTATTGTAATATTATTATTATTTAATAATTTCCATAATCATGAAATTTCTGCATCTACTCTTCTAAAATACATCTTAATATCTTCATATAATTATTGATGGTTTTGGTATTTGCGTGAACTATCGCTTAACGCACCTTCTGGCTATCGCTTATGCTTAAGATATCGGCTTATTCTTCTCCGCTCTAATATGCACACCACCATTTTTGTTTGGACAATGAAGTCGGTGAAAAAGTAATTAAATACTGGTAAAAGACAGCTAAACGGCAGCAACCCAATCGCCCCAAGATGTTCAATGGCATGGTGAGAACCATCCGCGACAGCGTGGTGGGCACCTATCCGTCCTGCCATGTCAACGCACGGCTGGAGGAGCGCAGGGCCAAGCAACGGGCGATGCGACAGGAGCGCAGGCGAAAACCGGACAAGCCCGATGACTTCGTCACCTACGAAGACTCGGGCAGCGACGAGGAGACGCCCCAGCAGCAGGAGGAGGTGCTGAACACGTCTTACAATCTTTGTGACTACCTGCGCAGCAGGGAGAGCTCCCTGCGGGATGTGAGTATACCTGGTATTTTAAGTCGGGTCTCATTCATTGCTTACATTTGAACTTTACTCTGTGTCTTCCCTGTAGCGCCGCAGCGTGAACGTGGAGTACACTAGCCGCTATGTCCTCACCCATGACATGCTGCGCGAGACGCAGATCAGTCTGGGCTACATAAACAAGGTCTTCTGTTCAAAGTGGCTGAGCAGCCGACAGGTGGTGTTCGGAACCAAGTGCAATAAGCTGCTCGTATACGACGTCAACATGCGGCGAGTGGACGCCATTCCCACCCTTTCCAACAGCCGGGCGAATCACCCAGAGGTGCAGGGCGGTCTACATGCCATTGAGCTGTCGCCCAGCCGATCCTTCCTCGCCACCGGGGCGCGAAACTCCTCCGACATTGCCGTGTACCGTCTTCCTACTCTGGACCCTGTGTGTGTGGGCGAGAGCGGGCACCGTGACCTGATCATGGGCATGTGTTGGCTTGACGACCAGTTCCTGGTATCCGGATCGAAAGATTCGCGGATGGCTCTGTGGCGCATCAATGAGGACCACATGGAGTTCCCGGATGGGGGTGAGGAGGCGTGTCCCACCTTTGCCACGATACACCCGCTCAGCGTCAAAGAAGTTCGCACTGCCCAGAGGGTAAGCTTACTTGCACATCTTATAGATTCATATTAATACTCTGATTGTCTACAGATACGTTCCCTCTGCTTTAACAAAGAGTTCAAGGAAATAGCAGCCCTCTCTCTCAATGGCTACATTCACATCTTCAATGCAGAGACCTTCAAACAGACACTTTCCCGTAAGCTTCCCAACTGCCAGGATAATGTTAGCATAGCCTACCACAGCGACGGCCTCTACGCCGTGGGCTGCCGTTCCTATACCATCCTACTGGACGCTCGTACGCTGCAAACTATTAAGAAGATCACGTCTCGGTACAGCGGATGCGGAATAAGAGCAACCTCCTTCGAGGGTAACCTCCTGACAGTAGGAACAGGACTGGGAATGCTGCTGTTCTATGACATCCGCGCCGGAAAGTATCTGGAGAGTAGTGTTAACGCCTCCCGCACAGTTGCCCTCAAGTGCAGTAAAGGTATTGTGGTAAGTTGTGAGCTAACAAATCATTAAAATAAATTGAACTCACGCGCATGTTTTATTCCAGTACCCCGAAGACGAAATGGACGGCTTCCAGCAGGTGAAATACGTTCCCGCCATCTACACGCACTGTTACGACAGCACAAGGATGCGACTCTTTGCAGCCGGGGGACCACTTCCAGCCACGCTGGTGGGTAACTATGCAGGCGTTTGGCAATAAATCAGAGCAGCAAGGAATGCGACCCAGGCTCACACAACTGATTAGTTTTTAAGTGATTCTTCGAATCTAGTGATCATGATTTTTGCCCATTCTTTCTTTATTTCCCCTCCCCTTTTTTTCAAGCTTTCAAAATCCGAGATTTGGATTGTTCTCCTTTTTTTAAGCTCAAATGTTCTTGCTTGTTTTACTTGATTTCTCAGTTTTAATTTAATCGATTTTATGTTAGGTTAAATATTATTAAGTTTGTATATTGCACGTAGACAGTATACACCACTTAGTAAATCTAAATGTAAATTCATAATTATCGATCCTATTTATATATAGCTCATATATATATAGTACATACAATACAAGTAAAGGAAACTAAGTTATAGACAACACTAGCATTGATTAATAGTCTGATCTAAATATGGTAATAGAATTTCAAATTAAAGAAACCATTGAAAATTATCTTCCTTTTTTTTAAATACAAAATAAAGGTGTATATTGCTCAGAGAGTACTGTATAGGGCGCTCAACTCGGAGAATATCAACAAATGCCACAAGTGTGTACAAAGTACGGTGTGCCCAACAGCAACGGACAATTTCAAAATACATTAATACAAAAAGGAAATTTTACAAGATTTACATAATGCATCCACATGTTAAAACATCTAATACCCAAATATTATGCATTTATCTCTATGATGACGACAATCAGTTATTGTTATTGGATCCGCCGCCTCCTCCGCTCCACGCGGTCAGGAATCCCGTCCAGCCTCGACTGGTGCCATCTGAGGAAACTAAAAGAGAAACATTTGAGCGGAATCCAAAATAATCTCAGTAAACACTACCTTTCTGACCCTTTGCCACACAGTTCAGCATCTCCATCTCGTTGCGACTCAATCGGAGAATGGTATTCAGGACGGGGACCAAGCGTTGACGTTCATCCGCATTGTTAAGGGTAAGGAACTGCAATAAGTGGAAAGTTTTCGATTTATTTCGAATCTTATAGATGGATAAGTTAACTCACCTTTAAGAAAACGTTCTTCAAATACTCCGAATTATGCATATGCTGTTCCCGTTCCTCTGAACGCTCTTGGCGGCGCAGTTCCTCCTTAAGCATATCATTCATTTGGGTTAGTTTGGCCAGATCCTGTTCGTTCTCTGCCAAAAGGGAAGTCAAGTGCTTGACGCGGCTTTCCTGAATTACCAACCGTTCCTTGGTGGCCTGGAATTGGGCAATTGGGACGGCAAATTCTCCGCTTGCGGTCAAGTCCGCTTCATCGTCCTCCTGCTGAGAGACGCTGCGGCCAAAGTTAGATATGGTAGTCACTGTGTCACTGGTTATTTGGTTCATGGAAGTGTTGAGGAGCTCATCAAGAGGCATAAAGTCGTGTGATCGTCTCGAGGCAGTGGATATTTTTCGCTGGGCTGCCAGTTGGGCCAGGGAGATATCAGCTCCAGCAACGCCATCCAAATTCGTTTCGTGGTCCATGAGCAAGAAGTCAATCTTGGCCTGCTCCGGACTGGGCTCACCACTTACGGCGGATGTGTTGCTGCGCTGGGAGACGTTGAGCTGCTGCTTCTGCTGGGACTCTTCCACCTTTTGCTGCATCTGCTTTAATTGCTCCTGATAACCAGC
This sequence comes from Drosophila serrata, assembly GCF_035046125.1. Taxonomy (NCBI): domain Eukaryota; kingdom Metazoa; phylum Arthropoda; class Insecta; order Diptera; family Drosophilidae; genus Drosophila; species Drosophila serrata. The sequence goes on along the minus strand of NW_028256928.1, from coordinate 811,224 downwards.
GTCTAGTTTATCGATTTCCTGGCGATGTTGCTGCATAAGGTCGTGCTCGAACTGCAGCTGGCGCTGATTGTCCAGTGTCAGCAGATCGTTCTTCTGGCGCAATTCGTCCACTAGTGCCAGCAGCTCCTTGCTACGCTTCTGAAGCTCAGCATTGTCCTGCTGCAGTGCCTCGAGCTGGCCGTCCAACTGGGCAAGGCGTTCAGCTCTTCCTTCGTTGCTGACCCGCAGTTTACTTTCGCTCTCCCTCAGGGCGCTCAACTCATCCTCCAGCTCCTGCTCTTTGGTGCCCTTATTTTGGTTCTTTCGCAGAACCGCTTGCGCCTTTAACTTGTATTCCGTGTACTCCATTTGCAGATCCTCATGGGCTCGCTCTGCGTTTCGAACTGCCAGCTTAAGCTGCTTTTCGCTTGCCAATTGCGCCTCCAGCTCCTCGGTTCGACTGGTCAGCAGGTCGGTGGACTTGTTTAGCCGGCTCTCGTACTGCTGGGCGCTTTCCGCCAGCTGCAGACGTAATTGATCCGCTTCCGCCTTGGCCTTTTCTACACTCTGCTCCAAATCCTTGTTCTTGGTGAGTGCCTGCTGCTTGCTGTGAACGGCGTCCTTGACCTGTACCTGCATGCGATCGATCTGCTCTTTTAACTGTTGGGAATGCGTAGCTTCTCCGTTTTTGGCCTCCTCCAAAATGGCAATTTCCTTCCGCAGCTGGATAATGGTGTTTTCTTTGCTAGATAACGATTCTCGTACCGTTTCCAACTCGCTTGACTTAGCTGTCAACTTGGCACTGACATCCGCCAGAGATTTCTCGGCTGCTTCGATCTCAAGATTCAGCACACTCGAGTTCTTCGTCTTCTCCTTTGATTTGAGCTTTTGGTTCTCAGCGCGCGCCGCGTTCAGGTCCTGCTGCAGTTGCGCCTGGGCCAATTTCAGGGCCTCCTGATTGATGGCTCCACTCTCATCCATCTCCTTAAGTTGCTGTGTCTGCTCCTGCAGCTTCTTTTTCAGTTTCGCAGCCAGGGCCCTGAGTTTGTGGTATTTCTCCTCGTAGCCTTCGTCCACTTCTCGTAGGCGACTCACTTCCTCGGCCCGTGATATCGTCGATGTGGACAGTACATCACTTTGAGCATCGGCATTAGCCTGCTCTAGTTCGTCAACCCTGCTCTGGAGTTGCTCTATTATCTGTAACTTATCCAGCGTCGCCTGCTGACTCCCGGACAATTGAGCCTCTAGTTCTTGCTGCCGCTTAACCTGTGCTTCGTGCTGCTCCTGAAGGCGGGAGATGGCATCGCCACGTCCCTTTAACGCCTCGTTCAGCTCACGCATTTCGGCCAGCAACTCGGAATGCTCCTGCTCTTTGAGGTGGAAGCGCGTGAGCAAGTCCTCGTTGTGTTGACGCAATTCTATGCAGATGGCCTCCAGATCCTGCAGCTGAATCTGTTGATTACTGCGCTCCTTTTCGATGACTTGGACGAGGCCTTGCATTTGGGAGAGTTTGGCCTGGAAGACGGCCACATTTAGGTTGTTGGAATGATTTTCGTTCTTCTGCTGCTGCCTCGTTACGACGGCCAAGTGCTCCTTGTCCGCTCTCTGCTGTTCTTTTACGACTCCTGCCAGCTTTTCAATGGTACTTAATCTGTCCCAAAGACGTTGTACATCGAGATTGCTGCGCTGGTGCTCCTGTGACTGCTTAATCGTTTTGGACAGGCGCTCGAGGTCTTTGATTCTGAGCAGCAGTTTCTTACGATCTAGGGCATATTCGTCATTGCGACGATTACTTTCCGCTTTTTCGGTGTCCTGCTTCAGCTGCTCATTCTCGGCCTGCAGAGAAGACATCTTGCCACACAGGAGCTGGGAAGCCCTGATGATCTCCGCCTGCCACTTGGAGACGGAGGCGGCGTACTCGTGCTGTGTCTCTAGTAGCACGCACTTGCACTCCTTCAGATTCTTAAGCTTGCGGTGAACGTCGATGAAGCGATCCTTTAAGGAGTTGAACTTTTTGCGCTGCTCGAAGTTGAGCTCCTTCATGCTCTGATACTTCTTCTGCATAAGTGTTGACTCCTCGTTTACCGTGACTAGTTGCTCTCGGAGGCGAGAGTTCTCTGCCTCCGCTTCCTTGATTTTGGCAATGTCTACCTCCAGCAGTTCCAAGTTCTTTCGCTGTTCATTGCCCAGGGCATTGACCTGCTGCATCGCCTTCTCCATGCGGTCCACGTCGGCCAAAAGGTCATCGTTTTCGTCACTCAGTCGCCCGAGCTGCCGCTTCAGGCTCTCATTTTCGATCTCGAATTGCTCTAGCCGGTCGCTATCCTCCTTGGTCTTTCGCTTCAGGGTGTTAACTTGCTCGGTGAGGATCAGGTTCTTCTCCGTGAACTCCTGGACCATTTCCTGCATGGCTGGAAGGCTGCTCTGCTTTTCCGCCGCCCGCTTTAGGGCTTCCTTCAGCAGGCGGTTCTCCTCGGTCAGTTCTGGAAGTGGAACGACGTGGTCAATCGTAGCTTCTGGAAGTTTCTCTTCTCCACTCACCATCCTTGGCCTGCTTGGCCTTCTTGGCTATGTTAAGCAAGCCCTTGTATTTGGTGATGATTTCATCTTTGCTCAGCGCCTCAATTGGATTCGTATTCTTCTGCAAATGCAAATAACAAGATGAGACGTCATCAACAATTTTAGCGAAATCTCCGCCCTGACCTGTGTTTCTCTCGGTGGTGCGGTCTCCATGTTGATTGCTAACTGCCCCTCCTCGCAGACAGATTTGGTCCTATCATCTATGCCTCAGTTGGAGCAGGTCGCGGCTATTTTTTGTATGCAGCAACAAAAGATGTTGGGGAAATAAATTTGCTTTGGTCCTAAATCAGACTGAAGAAAACACACTATCAGCTGTTAGGGTTGCCAGAGCCAGAAAATTTATTTGTGCACCATGATGAGGTGACGCAATACCGAAAAATGAAAATAAATATATTAATATTAAATATATACACACATAAATTTTAAAACATTACATGACATGACATTACATTACATTTTCAATAATTCTTCCAATTTCCAGATAAATTTATAAATTGTAACATATATAAAACCAAATATTTTATAATATAACAAGAAAGAACGTAAAATTAGGCACACCAAAGTTTGTATAGCCTTGTAGATTATAATAAGATCATTAATAATTAATCAAATATAAATTATATAACTTTATTATTAAAGCAAATTTATTTTTGCACCATGATGAGGTGACGCAAAACCGAAATCTTAAAATAAATAAATAGATATATATAAAATATATATATACGTATAACAAAAAACATTACATGACGTGATTTTACATTACATATTAAATATTTTACCAAATTCCAGATAAATTTATAAATTTTAAAATATAAAAAATCAAATATTTAATAATATAACAAGCAAGAAAGCAAAATTCGACACCTTAAAAGCTTCTATAGCCTTGTAGATTGCAACAGGATCATTAATAATTAATAAAATAAAATATATTTATTTACCATTAAAACGAAGCAAAAACCTCAGCTTTCTCCTATACATGCTATTTGTAATTTCCATTCAACTATCGGTTCTATGGCAGTTGTATGATTTAGTAGTCCGATCCGGCTTATTCCGACTTCTATAGTAAGGAGAATTTGAAATCAAAGAAATATTTAGTGAAAGGTAATATAAGCAATGCTAAAACTTGCTAAATTCATATTAATTAATTAATTACTTTTTGGGCTTGTAAACTATCGAATCAGCCTCTACTATCGATAATGTCTATCGGCGAACGCTCACACCCAGCACTGCACTAGCAAACAATATTTGGCATCACTAATTGTGTCCCTTATCATTTTCTTTTCATCCTTGGAAGTGATGGATTTAAGTGATAATAGCCAACTGGAGGATCAGTATTTCGTTTACAAACATGAGCAGCTGTTCGGCGAAAGCTTCCCGCTGTTCAAGGAGATCCGGAGGATGGGCAAGCTGTGCGATGTCACACTGAAGGTCGGTGGCGAGCAATCACCCCCAGCTCGAATGCAGGCGTTACCATTATCTTGGTGTCTAAATATAAAACGCCATCCGAATTATTGCAGGTTGAAGATCAGACGTTCTCCGCGCACCGCGTCGTGCTGGCGGCCACCATCCCGTACTTCTACGCGATGTTCACCAACAACATGGCTGAGAGCCGGATCAAGGAGATCACCATGAAGGAGAGCGCCATCGAACCGAGCGCTCTGGAGAGCCTCATCAACTATGTGTATAGCGGCCAGGTCCGCATCGACAACCAGAACGTTCAGAGTCTCATGGTGGGCGCGTCGTTCCTGCAGCTGTCCAACGTCCGGGACGCCTGCGCCAGCTTCCTGATCTCCCGCTTCCACCCGCACAACGTTCTGGGCATTCGCACCTTCGCCGACTCGATGATCTGCCGCCAGTTGATCGATGCAGCCGACAAGTACATTGACCAGAACTTCGCCAAAGTCTCCCAGTCAGAGGAATTCCTTTCGCTGGACTGCGACCAGCTCTTGGAGCTTATGCGTCGCGACGAGCTCAACGTTCGCACTGAGGAGGTGATATTTGAAGCCTGTATGAAATGGGTAAAGTACGCGGAGGACAAGCGATCTGAACTGTTTCCCCAGGTGCTGGCCGCAGTGCGTCTGCCCTTGCTTTCGCCGCAGTTCCTGGCGGATCGTGTGGCCCGCGAGGAGCTCATCCGCTCCTCACACCAATGTCGTGATCTTTTGGACGAAGCCAAAGACTTCCATTTGATGCCCGAGCGCCGCGGCCTGCTGCAGAGCTTTCGTACCCGCCAACGCTGTGGCGAGTTCTTCACGGGGCAAATATACGCCGTAGGCGGATTGGCCAGCACCGGGGAGTCTGTGAGCACAGTGGAGATCTACGATCCCCTGACCAAGAAGTGGAAAATGGGCGAACAGATGTCCATGATGAGGTGGGTGTTGCCGTAAATTATCTATACATACATTTATACCCTAATTAATGACCTCATTTACTGATAGATCTCGCGTGGGCGTGGCTGTGTTGGATGGCAAGCTGTACGCATTTGGCGGTTTCAATGGCACCGAACGCCTCTCCACGGTAGAGGTCTATGATCCGCGCAAGAATAAGTGGTCGCAAGGCTGTGCCATGCTGTGCAAGCGCAGCGCAGTGGGTGTGGCCGCCCTAGATGACTGTATCTATGTGTGCGGCGGATACGATGGTGTCACCTCGCTGAACACCGTTGAGGTTTACTACCCCAAGACCAACACATGGAAGACAGTGAGTCAAGGCCTTCTTCCACGAAGTGTGGGAAAATTGATCACTGTTTTATTTCTCTCTGTAGGTTGCTCAAATGATGAAGTACCGTTCTGCTGGCGGAGTAACGCAACTAAATGGCTATGTCTATGCACTCGGCGGCCACGATGGACTGTCGATATTCGATTCTGTGGAGAGATATGACCAGAACGAGGATGCCTGGGTTAAGATGTCGCCGATGCTTAACCGTCGCTGTCGCCTAGGAGTGGCCACTCTGAATGGTAAGATATACGTGTGCGGCGGATACTGCGGCAACTCCTTCCTACGCTCCGTGGAGTGTTACGACCCTCAGACGGATACCTGGAAACTGGTGACGCCCATGAACTGCAAGCGCTCCCGAGTGGCCCTGGCCGCCAACATGGGAAAGCTGTGGGCCATCGGTGGCTATGATGGCGAGTCAAATCTGTCCACTGTCGAGGTGTATGATCCGGAGACCGACAAATGGACCTTTATGCCGCCAATGTGTGCTCACAGTGGCGGTGTGGGGGCTGGTGTTATTCGGATCGAATAACCCGCAAGGGGCCTCTGGCCAAATCCGATACTCTAGCCACTTTCGTAATAGGTAATTTATGTGAATTGAAGCGATATATAGTCTAGAAACGATTGTTGAGTGTAACCTAGCTTTAGCCGCACCGGGCGTCCGCCACGTGGCAGCTCAACTCAGTTTCTTAAGCTCGTTTAGATCTTATAAAAATGTTCATATATTCGTCTCGATCCTTTTAGTGTTTATATCATTCCAGTTATTTAATTTTTTAGCTTCTACGCCTAGCCTTAAATACTCACTAAAATTGTAAACATGTAATCCTTAATTCAATTTAAATCCTTTAAATAAAAACATGTGTATAGCATGTTGGGAGAAATTTCATTTATTGGAGTTTTTTCTTGCCACTGGAAAAGGTCATTCCATTTTGTGTGCAATTTTCTTTAAAAGGTATTAAAATAAGCGCATGTTTTTTCGCTTACCACATTTTTATACTTACTTTTGTCACTTTCAATAACTGGGGATTCGCTCTACGTATAAATCAATTGTGTTTCGACCATCCATATGGGCGGCAAATACGTTTTATTTGCTCAACAATAAATGGCTGGCAAACAACAAAGTATTGAACGACAAAAAGTGGGAAAAGCGACGAGGGCAGGGTCAAAAGTTAATAACTCTGAACTTGAACTAGAACCAGTATAAATTTTATTTAAATTTCAATAAATTCGGAATGCATTACTTAATTAACGTTTCTCAGAGTACGTATGAAGATTTAAAGTCTTATGTTGTTACTGCTTAATGGGGTAGATCTTTAGTACAATCTTTTTTAAAACTTCGTGATTAAATTGCCAGGATGGGTATAAAAATCTACCTGTTTCCAATTATGATTACCGAAAATAAAACCCCAAAACGATTGATCTCCCCTCGCTGTATCTCAGTTGGCAATCCTCCATTGCTCATCCCTCAATAATTCTGTGGGCCACCCTGTCGCGTAGAGTGCAATTTTAAATTGAATTTGCACCACCTGCTCAATGGAGGGGAGCCAAAGGAATTCGCAGTGCAACAGGTGGTACGACCGCAACCGAAAATAGACGCAATCGAAAACAAAACCAATTTGCTGTCTATCACTGGCCCATAAAATGTCATCCGCTGTTGCAAAAGGGCCATAATCCAATCAAACGGACACTTAACCGCCTGCCATATTCCGCAGTTATCAGAACTCGTGCTGGAGCTGGAGTTCCAGTGACAGATAGGACCTTATCTGGTCCTGTTACCCATTCGCAGCCGCAACGCGGCTATTTACACAAGCGAGAAGGCTTTGCGGCGGTCTTATTTGATTTCGATAATCAAATCACAAATTGCTTGTCTATCGATGGGCAATTTTATTTTAATTAAATGATAATTATGTTTACCAATGGTTGGTTGGAGTAAATATTTAGTTGCGTCACCAACAGGGGGGCTATGGGTCTCTGGCAATGGGAGTTTATGTCAGTTGTTGCCCAATGATTCAGTTATTTGGCAAATCTGTTAATTGCGGTGCCCTGAGCAATTGGCCATTTTCCGCCCCGAAATACATTGCAATTTAAATGCAAATTTTTTCAGAGCTGCGCGTGTACAGTGTAACTTTTACGACGCAAAGGTGCCGCAGCGGACAGGATATGCATACATATATATATTTATCTCGAGGAAGGAGGCAACGATAAAATTATTCCAGCAGGAAGCAGCGGTGCTTCCATGGTTAATTTTAGACCGAAAAATTGGCGTTATAGTGGCAACAAACAGAACAACTACTGGCCCCGGATGTGTGTGTGTGTGTGGGCATCCACTTGGCCTTTGCAAGTGGGTGTTCCGGATGTCTTATCTTGAATGCCACTGCCGCGACCTCGCCTCAAGTGCATTGTTGGTGGCCGGGCAGCTTCAAAAGATTTTCAAGCTCTGGCTTTATTTAACCGTCATTTCTGACACACCGCCTTGTGACGCATTTGCCACAATTTGTGCATACGATTTAAATACATTTATTCATTGATTGAATTATTTAAATTTTAAATGTTTAATGTACAGCTAAGGTAGAAAAAATAAAATCTGTTTTGAGGAATTAACCCTGAAAATTTGCTCTTAACTCACCTAGAAACTGTACAATTTTCAAAATTTAAATAACTGAATTTTATTATTTATATTTTATATTATATGTGAACACATAATCTTTGTAAACATTTTTCAATATTTCGAATACAAACAAAATGGAAATGTTATGTTGAATTATAAAAATGTATTTATTATGTATTTACAAATAGGTGACAAGAATGAAGAAGAATCTATTTATTGTTTATAATTTGAAACTTCATTTAACCCGAATTTATTATTGTTGCGGCTGTGTGTTTGTTTACTGAGGACACTAGTTTTGTTTGCTTAATGGGCTGCACCTGTAAATAATTTTAATTAAAACTTTTTTTTGGACAAATAGCCGGAACAAAACCAACAATGTGCCAGGTAAATCATAAATATTAAAATGTTCGGAAAAAGTCAGAGAGCACGAAAATAAGCAAAATTGAAATTAATTTCGCCAGTTGGCCAGGCAGTTGGCTGCACCGTTGTCCTTTCTGCTAGCTGTTTTCTCCTTCCTCCTCCACGATTATATTGCTTTTTATATTTTTCTTTTTTCGCATTTCGCCTACTTTTTGCATATGTTTTATTCACATATGCAAACAGAATTTCCGTTCAATTCAATTGCTCGTCGAGGAGGCATATTTTTTACTCCGCGCTTTCGGTTTCGGTTGCCCACTGGCATCCCCTCACACACACACAGACACCACAAAGCCCCTGCAGGCCACCCCCACCCCCCTTCGCCAACGCCTCAGTTTCTATTCGACCAATTGTTGATATGCACGAACTCGAGCAAACACACACGCACATGGGCACGAGCACGTTCGGCTTGCCTTCGTGTCCCGCCGCTCGTGCTTCCTGTTTCGGCTTTATCTCCCATCCGCCCGCCATCTTCCTACCTTGCCATCCGCTGCTTTTATAAAGGTCCGTTGCCGCTTCGATCTGTCGCTCAGTTGTTGCATACTTCTCGGCGCGTTCGTCACGCGACTTCCCAGCTAGAAAGAACAGAAAACTAAAACAAAGAACAGTGAAAGTTAGTTTCAAAAACATCAAATTTCCCACATTTGTAAGTGAGACTTTGATTTTATTCATTTCATCTGTCCCTGCATGCATTAAAAAATGTTCGACATGTTTTTTAAATAGCTTTAAGTTATAAAATTGTGTGGCTCTTACAAAATGATCAGAATTTGATGTGTGTTCTGTTTTTTTAAACCGAAAATTCTATGCAAAATATTTATATTTCTTAAAAATATTTTTCTTCATTGAATTTTAACTGGATTTAAAATAGCTAAGTTTTAAATTTAAATTTAACTAATATACATTGTATAACTTATTTGAATGTGCAAAGTGATCGCTTATTGTTATATAGAAGATTTTTTATGTGAGGGTCGTTTTATTAAGTCAACCTCATAAAAAATAACAACAAAATTTATAAACAAAATAAAATAGTTAACTTTAAAATATTACTATACTATTTTATGCTTAAAAAGCCAAAACTATTTCCCCAATTTCAACATGGATTGCTCTTCGTGACATATTTTCTCCTTTGAATATTATAAATGTATAAGAAAGCGGAATACAAAATAATTACCGCTGTTATCACAAAAATATGTCACCATCATAAACAAAAAGAAAAAAGTGCAGTTTTTTAGGATGTTTTTGGCGGATTTATTTAATATTTCTTAACAGATTTTATAGCCCTCCCGATCTCCTGGGGCTTCTCTTTATTAACGTCGCCAAGTTTTTATGACACCAAATTTTACTATTTAACCATTAAATTTCTTGACCAGCTTTCCTTCAATTTAAAGAAGATAAAAAGAGAAATTTTCACTTAATGCTGCTAAATTCCATACTTCCAAAGTGCAGTTTATAATGGGGTCTTTAGGGGATTGCTTGGGAACTACGTGAGGCAGCTGATAATTGTATTGCTCAAAACCCGGGATGAATTAGGTTGACAGTGTGTAAATTTGCCTGATAAGCCGAGCAGATCCTTATTACAATTGGGTGCTAAAAACACACACATAATCAAACTTTTTTGGGACATTTCTCAGGCAACCTGCTTCTTTTGTTTTTTTGTTTTACATCTTTGGGCCCGGCGAGGGCACAAACATTGTTTATGGAGGATGGACGTCATCAATTGACAGCCGGCGGCGAGAGCTAATAAAAAGCAACATCAATGCAGGGAACCAGATTCCGGGAATGGGTATGGCACACATCCGGTGGCCGGGCACGCAACGCCAGCCATTAGGAGAGCACTCGCCCGCAAAGACACTACTGTCCAGGGTCCCGAGTCCGGGGCCTGGAGCCTGGGGGTCCGTGCCACGGATGACATGAGGTGGCGCTTTAAAACTGCCCCTGGGTCTTAACTTGTTTTATGTCAACTCGGACGACAACAGGGCAATTACAGCGTGTGTAGCCAGCAAATACTTGAGTTGCAGCTGCGCCTAAAAGATGCTTTAAAATGTAAGCCACTGCATGTGAGTGTGCCTACCAAGCTTACTAATTAACCCGGCCAACAAGAACAGCAAGAACTGGGGCTGCCGGACTCATTACGGGAACCGGAGATGGCCACGCGGGGAGTGATTCTCCGGCCCGTAGCACTCTGGACCAAAATAGCATCCAAACACACAGGTACAGGGCAGGTGGCTAAAGCACAATTTAAGTGAATATTTTATTACAGGTCTAGGGCAGACTGGGGATAGCTAAAATATTTTGAAAACTATTTAAGTTGGTATAAATATTAAAATGTATTCTAAGGAAGAATTGTTTGTTCGATGATGAGAACATATACAAAACAAAGGCCTTTGCCCTTGAAATATTTATGTCGTAGGGAATACACCATACAAATAAAATACATACATTTTAATTATACAGTAGTTTAGGGCTTAAAGAAAAGACTTTTGTACTATAAATGATTATTCCCTTCCACATTATAAAATTATTTAAATACGGGTTATCCACGAAAGGTTTCTGCAACTGCCGTCTAGTATTCCGAATTATAATTATCAAGACTATACTATGGATTACTTTTGCTTAAAAAATGCTTTAAAACTAGTTTATTTTAGTCTAGTCTTAAATTTGTATCAAAACAAACAAATAACTCAATTAAATATTGAATAGATGTGTATAAAAATAAGTTAATTTTTGAGACACACACTCATCTATAAATCAGGAGTGGCTAAGAGGACTAATCAGCTAAGAAAGTTCCTTGAACTGATTCAGAGAGGGTACCAAATGAAGTCATAAAAAAGTTTGAGCTACCTAAAATTCAACGAACCAAGACGCGACACTTGGCTCGAACCGTGCCTTTGACTGGGATAGAACTCGTCATCAGCGCATTTCTGTAGATTACAATTTCAATCATTTGGGATTAATTTGGCCAAAGCACAAAGGTCACACATGCCCGAGCCTGCCGCTCCACTGCCGTTTCCTTCCCTGTCGCCGTCTCAGCTCCCGGTGCCCCCACATCTTTAATGAGTCTCTTACAAAAGGATAACGAGGCAGACTGTACGCGTCCGCCCCGGGGTCGCTTTAATGCCTCACAAAGAACTTAAACCGCATAAATTTACATTTAGATCTACATTAACGGATGTTGCATGATGTATGGCGATGGATGCACGTGGCTAAAGCCCTCAGTCGTTAGTCCTCTGTCCTGGACTTAAACGGTTCTCGCATTCAAAATGGGGGTATCCCGGAAGTGCAGCTCCAGCGAGGTGGGCGTCTGCTGGTACTCCACCACGACCAAACGATTAGAGCCCACCTTAAGCACCTGTGCCGGCACGTATAGGGTGACCTGTGGCCCCACCAGCGGCCAGTACCGCCCGATATTTTCTCCGTTCACAAAAACAATGCCCTTGCCCCAGCCTGACATGTCCAGATAGGTGTCCGCAAGATCCGACTCCTTCTGAATCTCCATCTGGCCGTGATAGATAGCCGGCCCAGTGCGAAGCATCGTGCGCAGCTTCCGGATTTCTTGGAAACCCATGCGTGCAGCCTCGTTTGACTCGGCTATAAGCTGTTCCAGGTTGTCATACGACTCCAGCGGGAACTGGGTCATATTCCAGTTACTCAGCACTTTCTTGTCCAACCGCACGTCCCGTACGATGCCCTTAAAGTCGTTAAGCTTCCGGCCATAGTTAATCCGTCCCTGGTTCTCTACCAGAATCTGCAGCTTACGTCCGGCACTGACACTTAGCGCAATGTCAAACGCAGGTATCTCCCGGGCCACCAAACCCACGTACTCTCCATCTACGTAGACATAGCCGCGATCCGATACCCCGGCTACATTCAAGATGCTCGGATCACGCTTGAAACTCGGTAACCACGTCTCATATAGCACCAAGCCGGAGTACTGACCCAGAGCCTCGAAGGACTTTGGCGTGGCCGACTGCACGAAGCCCGTGGAAAGTCGCTGCCGTGCTTCCTCAGACAGTAGGGTGCAGCAGCTAGTGAGGCGCACAGTTCCATAGGCTCGCTTGGGCACGGGTCCAGGCACCGGGACTTTGGGCAACGGCAGATAGCGGGCAATGATGCGACGCAGGGCTAGGTACTTAGGTGTGGGATCGCCGGCCTCCGTCATGGGTGCATCATAGTCGTAGCTAGTGATGTCCGCCATATAGTTGCCAGGTCCAATCTCATTGGCACCGGCCGTAAAACCGAAATTGGTTCCGCCGTAAAACATATAAAAGTTGACACTGGCACCACTATCCAGCATATCTCTAAAAGGGACAACAGGAATATAATCGGTAGTTAGTATCTGGAAATATTCATTCATTCATCATTATAAAACTTACTTGAAAGTTTGGGAAATCGATTCCGTGCTGACATTGGCCATCGGTTCTGTCCAATGGGTTAGCCAGCCGGGATAATACTCCGCATTGACCAGCGGACCTTTGGGCTGGAACCGCCTTAGCATGGCCCAAGTAGGCCTGAGATCCTTGGTGGCTCCAAAGTCCATGGTGGCCAGGACACCCTGGATCTTGCCACAGCGCAGTACACTTGGTCCGTCGTTGGTGAAGAGCACCGCCTTACCCTTCACATGGCTCTCGGTCTCGTCGCGCAGCCAGTTGCGGTAGTTGAGATCGCAGGCAAAGTAGGAGCCGTACTCGTTCTCCACCTGAACCATGATGATGGGTCCACCATTTCCATACAGATATGGGGATATCTTGCTGAAGAGCTGCGAGTACCAGATGCGCACCTCACTAAGATAGTCTGATGGAAATATATATGTATATAGGTAGATATTAGTAATTTGAATTGAAGAATGCTTCGCTTTATGGGTTACTTACTGACATCCGCTGTGCGAAGTTGAATCCCCGGGAATTTCTTGAGCAGCCAGTAGGGAAAGCCCCCCATGTCACGTTCTGCACAGATGTAGGGACCCGGCCGGAGAATGACCAGCAGATCCTCCCCCACAGCCAGCCGAATAAAGTGCTCCAGATCGGCTATGCCATTCCAGACATAGACGCCATCGCGGGGATTATGCAGGGACCATTCTACATAGCTGGCATAGTTAGAGGGATTAATTTACCTTTCGGATTTCTTAAACAACTAACAAAAACTCACGTGGTAACTGCATTAAGACCTGCAGCTCTCATGGTCCGCAGATGCCGCTGCCAGGTGCCAGGATGAGCTCGAAAATAGTGAAAGGAGCCTGCTATAAAACGGAAGGGTTCGCCATTCTTTAGGAACCGATCATTTTCGTAGTCGACCGTGAAAGTGCGATTCGCTGCGATACCCGGGATAGCTCCCAGCAGCACGAGAGTTCCCGCCAGGAGTCCTAACCCCAGCTTCATTCTGAAAAAAAAATTCCGGAATGGATTACAAGATTAGGAAAGGTTATAAGTGATTTAAATCCTAAGATACTTATTGAGAGTCTGCTCTATTTAGACTTTTAAATAACGTGTTTTTAGTAGAAATAGTAAAGATTGCCTAAGACAATTCTAAAAGACATTTATTAAAGAACATTGACATTTATAATGCTTAGACCTTTCAATTTTCATTCATAAAGGCATAAAAATTCAGATCCTTTGGCTTTCCAAATTTAAAACCTTAAAAGTAACTTATTTCAATACATTATTTTCTTGATATTAAGTGTATTGAAAGCTTAGCTTTAGTCATAAATATTCTAAAGTTGCATCTGGGATTCAAACATTTCTCTGGATAAGATGGCAATCAATTAATTAATTCGAGAGAGTATTTACATGTTATATAGGTATTATTTTATAATATTGTTGCACACGTTTAAGATCTCTGCGGTTGTTTGTCTCGTAAAATGTGAGTATTTATTATAACTGATATTCAATGCTAATTAGGGCACCAGTTGAGTGATCTCGTGCTCCAATTAAATCAGAACTGAGAGCTGCGCATCATTTCTTTAAGTGGCCAGTCTATTTCCTATTTTCTTCCGACATTTCCTGACATTTGGTCTTAACCCGTTCCGCTTCCTGGGAATTCAATCTAAATCAGCTCGACTGAGTTCATCTCGGCACAGAGCTCGACTCGGTTCTTTTCTTTTATTCAGAACTCGAATACATTTTCTTATGGATTCATTCTTATCGCCACCACGCTTATTTTGTTCTCTTTAACGTCTTCAGGCTAATGCGATTTGACATATGTTTGCTACGTGTGTTTGTGTTGTCTTTTCTTTTTGCTTTTCAATGCGTATTCCCGGGAGATTATTTTAAACTAAGAGTATTTGTCCAGGCATCAGTATGTTATTTTTGTATAAAAAGTATTTATTTAGATGATTCACAGTCCTCTGATGGCTGACCATCAAAATTTGGTGACCATTTTCCGCTTGGAGGAATTTTCTTTTTTTTTTTAACAATATTTATCGTTATTTGTAATTGAAAATGTGGGCACATATTTTAAAGCTTGTCGGTAATTATAAGCCTTGAAATCGATCATTATTGCACCACCTATACAAGAAAAATACAAAGTACATTTCCCAACTGCTGATTACAACTTGTGATTCCCTTCTTGCTATCATTTGATAATTTCCTGAATGATTTAGCCCTGATAAGCTAAGCATAATAATTTCGACATCTCCCTTATATAGGATGTATATTCATATAGTATGCATGTACGGGGAACTTTACAAATGTAAAGTAAAGGCCCCGAAATTGCAATTAACCATTTAATCAAAACATTTCCAATAAAAAACTTCCCCGTTCATTCATATATGTATGTAAAGGGGCCAATTGTTGTTATGCGTAGCAAGAACAAACACATTTTAATACTGATACTGAATCGGAGCGGGATCGGCGACGGGACCGAGGGCATTACATTTTTAAAACATTTGACCCAATTCAATTATTTTGCATACCCCGAAACCCAAACCTATAGGGAATGTAGGTAATGTTTACATACACCCCGCTGTGTTCCCCTTAACATTGCTTTTAAAGTGTCGAGAAAGTTGGTTCTGTCGCGCCCATTGACGAGGAGATTTACGGGATCGAATTTCTTGATACTGCGCTGAGTACTCAGGGCAAACTCACCTCGCTGATAGCTTGACACTAAGTAGAAAAGGTATTTACTTATTGCTTTGATTTAGAGCAGCGACACAAAAACACACGAAGAAGAACAAAAGCGACTGTTAGTGAAAAATTGTAAACGAGGCTGGCGTTCCGCTTCGAATCCGAACTCAAACTGATCGTGCGTTGACCAGAAACCCCGCTTAAGTCCAGAACCGAAGAACGAGGCTGGCAACATGAGGCCAGAATAATTGCACTGTACAATGGGACAATCGACCACTTTTTGTGACAATAAATAATAATTTTTAAGCGGTGGAGCCCAGGCAGTTCATGGATGTCCTATGGCCCACAATCCTTTGTCCCATCAGTATGAGCTGACGCTGATTGTTTTAAAGTGAAAAATAATTATGGTAACACAGGGTTATTCCTTTTGGGTCATTGCTTTATTCCCTTCAGTGTAGAGTTATAGTCTTGGCTTTTCATCATATCATGGAAAAGAGCTTCTTCCCGGTCATCCCTATGCATTCGTCAGGGGATGTAATTAAGGTCGAAGGGTAATCACTATCACCATCACTACACCTATCATCATAGATGTTAACAGCGGGGAGGCCGCGGACCGAATGAGGGGAGCGCGACTGAAGTGCCTGTATTTATAGTCCCCGAGGAAGAGAACAGAGAAAGTGAGAGCGAGAGTGAAGGGGTACCTCAAGAGATGGGCAGAGAGAAAGAGAAACTGAGAGGGAGAAACAGTGAGGGACTGAGAATGTGATAGATTTAAAGAGAGAGGGGGAGATATTTTTGCAGTTTCTTAATTTTTAATGATCGTTTCTGTTGCAGCTATTTGATTTAGTTGTCCGATTTAAATAAAATTAATAATATTAATACATCTAAAAATCTTTTTTTTTAATTGCTTTTGTCAACAAAAACTTTCTTGTTTCTGGCCCATAGTACACTGGCAACATTCGTATTGCAACATGGCGCCGATGTTGCTAGCAGAACTGCAGTTCAAAGAAAGTGTAATTAAGAGAATTCTAAAATCGCAAAAACCATTAAAGTTATCTTTCACCTTTTTTTTTAGTAATTATAGGACACATTTAAATATTTATTAATATTGTTATTATTATCATTGAACAAATGTTTATTATATATTTAAAAGTACGCAATATTCGGTTCTATTTATAATTTATTTGTGAATGGATTTCGAATTAATATGAAATTATTGTACTTTTAAGTTTTCTTCATTTTGAAATTCATTTGTTAATCTGCAAAGTTAACCCTTTTATTTAAAAAATGTTTATTATTTTAAATATAGAGTACTCTTAAAAGAATAACTTTAGCGAATTTATTAAATACTATTATTTTGTTTAAAGCTGACTTTACTGTGGACATGAAAAATCCTAAGATAAGGCTGACTTGGGATCAGTTCCTCTTTAATTTAAAGGCTATCAGTTGAATTTATTTCTGACAAACAGGGTTTTGTCTTTGTATTCCATCAGTTGTTCCCGAAAGATGATCTGGTCAAGAGCATAAGCTCGCAGATCATGGTTACCACTCCTTTACAAATCCTGAGTCCTCAACCAGACTGATATCTGCAAACATTTGACGCCAGAGCAAAACCCCAATTTATATTCCGCCTTTCTCAACTGAGTTGATTGAAAGTAATATACCTTCAGTTCCTTCCGAGAATTTCTCAAGTTGTTTTAGGTTTGAATGATCCGTGTCCTTTAACGGGCCATTAGCATGCCGTAGACACTCAGCCTACATTAATGCAAATTTATTTAAAATATACACGTACGTTCCGGTATTGGTAAAAATTCGGAATTATCTGCATCAGCTGCAGGCCACAAAAAAAGAGAGAGTTGATTCAAAAGTACAGTCACGCCTCATTTTTTATGCATTAACTGTGTGTCCTGGTGTTTGCTTTTGGCCCGAAACTCGGCCTCTTCGTATGCAAAAAGGGTGACAGGGGAATGCAGCCGCGGGCAATTGGCCAAAAAGTGAATTTTCCATGTTGTTTTATTATTAATTTCATACGTTCTCTTCTCTGTTGTTCATTCCGGCTCCGTTCTGTGTGCTCCTCTGTTTTCTGTTTTATATATATTTTTTTTTCCTTTTTTGGGTTACAATCCGGAGGCCTCTATGTGGGCTAATAGTCCTATTTCGCCCGCCCACAACCAGGAAGCCGAGCTAGCACACACAATGTCCTGGCCGAAATGTAAATCCAGACGTAGGCCGCCTTGGCACGTCTTTAATCTCACACGCCTGTCGGCAGTTTAAAGTGTCCTCCGGGATGTGCACACATACATACATACCGGGGAACACACCGGGGAACATGACGGATGGAGGGTGAAGGGTGGCTTACATAGACAATTAGACAACAGACATGGCCAAGTTAACAAGTTAGCCGCATTCCGCACGCCACCGCATTAAAGCTGGGGCTAAAGGAGAACTAACTATCCTCCGGACTAGTCCTAGTTCGGATCCATTGTCCGACTGTCTGCTGTCGGCTTGACGTCCTGTCGACAGGACGTGTTATGACGAGCCGGGGCCAGGTAGCTTGAGAACCGGAAGCTCGGCACATTTGCCGCCTGTTAATTTTGCAGCAGCAAAACTTTAGTGGCATTAGTTGAACACTGCACGGTGGGATAATCAAGAAAAATAAAGAAATTCTGGTTAGATATTGAAGATTTGTTAAAGATCTTTAAGGAATAATAATAAACCATACAATTATTAGAAATCCCTTAAGAGTTTTAAGTGCAACCTTTAGAATTTTCTATGCAACACCTAACCCATTGTAAGCTTAAAGTTCTACCAACTCTGGCTGATACTTTGACATTTTCCATTGGCTTTTCTACTGGTCTATGTGCTTGTATAATTTGGGATTTAAAAAGCAAAACTTTGGGGCATTAGGCACTTAAGCTTCGCTCTAACGCCAAAGAAAACAAAGCAGAAGTCATAACATTGATGATGGGGCTTAAGTACTGGGCAACCTGTTGATTGTGGCGAAGCCAGCATCAATTCAATTCAAATGCATGTCGCTAAGTTCAATTGAATTGCTCCAGCATTTTCCGCCGCCCCCAGCCCACCATCCGCCGTGCAATGTTTGCTTGTTTGCGGTTGACGCCGCCGGTGGCAATCAATTGAATTACATGTTTGTTGTTTCCTGTGCACATCGTTAGACGTCGCCACGGTTGTAACACGAATTGCTCCTGTTTGTAGCCCCTGGCTTTATCAAGGAGTCAGATCCAGCATCACCAGCAACTGATGCAGATGCAGATGCAGCCAGGGGCATATCCATTTGCATGGCAATTTGACTTAACAAGGCGTGGCTCTTACGACAACTCTGCGGCGTAATCATGCATGGCGTCAACTCGTTAAGAATAGCTTCCAGCTATACAAGTTGCACTTGGAAATGAATAGAACTAGAACCTTATTTCAATAGCTTTATGGTTTATAAATCCAATAAGATTAAAATAGGAGCAAGAAACGAATATATATCATATATTAAATATACCTCTTCAGACATTCATCTTAATAATACCTATATTTTATTGTAAGAAACGATACCCTTCCGATAATATCATTTTTTAAAGTGCACAGCTATTCTGTGAAAGCTTTTTTACATAAACTAATTATTCTGCTTTATAGCTCAACTTTACTGTTCATAGATAAAATCTATAAAATCTTAATTTTAATCAAGAAATTCTTGAGTGTAGCCTTCGCCTTGGTACGCCTGGGAACTATAAATTGCAGCAGCAGCAGCAGTCGCTGTTACAGTTTTCCTCGATTGCATCTCGCCAAACGAGCAGCGAAATGTTTGCATATGCATCCTAAAGCCAGCTCAGTTCCATCGCCTTCAACGAAGGAGACTCCTTAACCCATTCCTTAACCCACTCACGCCGCACTCTGGCCCAGAACCCGGCCGCAAAAAAGGTCAAGTAGACGCCGCCGCCGCGAGGCATTTGTGAGTCTAAGTGCACCAAGGCAAATGTATGCAAAACCAAAAAGAAACCAAAACAAACAAAACAGGAAATGAAATGGAAAACATTTTTGGAGGGTTTCCCCCTGATAAGTATGTATGTGTGTTTGCCTCTATTTTCCCTGAGACAGTCAAATGTTGTAAGTTTTAGAGAAAATACTTATTCATGAAATTTTCAATTGAAAATAATCGGAGTGTATAAATGTGAAGAAAAATTATAGCCAAGTAAACATATCAGAAATTGATGTTCCTATAAGTTATACCTTTAAATTATATACAATTTAAGTACAATGCATTCTTTTTTTTTAAGTATGTTACTTATAAACAAATTTATCTCCTAAGATCCATTTAAATTTTTCCGTTTTAGTTTGCTTTTCCAGCATTTTCCTAGAATTTCACTCCCGCCTAAAAGCAGTCAACGTCCAATGCTCAGTCAGAGTGCTTCGATCGCAGTGGCACTGCTGCTGCTGCTCCTGCTGACGGGAACAACGGACGCCGATCTGGAGGCGGAGTCCTCATCCTCCTTCTCCGCCAGCACACAACCGCCTAGAGCCGAGGAGACCCGCCGCGTGGCCAAACGGGCGCCCACCTCCAGCTTTATTGGGATGCGTGGCAAAAAGGACGAGGAGCGGGATAATGCAGAGGGAAACTGGCTAGGAGCTGGGTCCGTACCCGATCCTCTGGACTATGCCGATGAGGATGCGGAAAACTACTACTCCGAGAACGGGCGGCGGCTCAAGAAGGCCCCACTTGCCTTTGTGGGCGTGCGTGGCAAGAAGTTCATCCCGATAAGTGCCCGCCTAACCGACGTCTTGCAGCATCTGGAAGAGGAACGGTTGAGGGAGAATCTGCTGCAAGACTTCCTCGACCGCCTGGTGACGGGTCAGGGCGATGTCAGCAAGCGTGCACCCACCGGATTCACGGGAATGCGGGGCAAGAGACCCTCGTTTCTGGCCAATGATGAGAGCAGTGAAAGCGAGGCAGAGGAGCCCATGGATCTGCTCCAGAAACGGGCACCAGTGAACTCCTTTGTGGGAGTGCGCGGCAAGAAGGATGTGTCGCATCAGCACTACAAGCGAGCTGCTCTGTCAGAGGTAAGTAACAAAAGTATATATTCATTATTTTAAAATTCTGATATTTCCCTTGGATAGTTAACCTTAAGAAAGTAGAAAATCTAATCGCTTTTAGTTCTGGCATAATTTCTTTAAAAAGTCCTACGACATGAGGGGAAAGAAGCAACGCTTCGCCGACTTCAACAGCAAATTTGTGGCGGTGCGTGGCAAGAAGAGTGAGCTGGAGGCGGATGGCATTGGGAACGGGAACTTGGAGAGTCAGCCGCAGTACCTGGTCCATCCTTGGCTCTACCTATGGGGTGATAAGAGGGCGCCTAGTGGCTTTCTGGGCATGCGTGGCAAACGTGAAGGTGAGTTTATATTATGATATTATTAAGTCTTTAATTCTGGTTTAAACATATTCATTACTCATTCAAGTGGTTTAAAGTATTTTAAATAAATTTTTAAATATTTCTTTCAGCTCTCTTAGAGTAGACTTCGCCCCCCAATATGAATGGTCGTGATGGAAGTTCCTCTTAGAGCTACGGAAATAGGAAAATCAAGACAGGATGCAAGCAGGTGATCGATCGATGGAGCAGAGACGGAATCTGGAGAAGGAATACAAAGGGTGTTTTAAATAATCACTGGGCTGGAGATTTTTTGAAACATCAACAAACTTCACACAAAACAAATCCCACGACTTAGTTTCAGCTTAATGTATATTGGAGACTTGCTAATTATGTATTGTATATTGATTGGAATTGAATGAAACTTCAATTAAACTATTTGCATATCTAAGTGTGAACTCTTAATAAAAATTATAAACAACACTAATATAGAACTAATTGAAATGCACAAGGAAAAGGACAAAAAAAAACAAAGAAGAGGAAACACTTATTTATTTTCAAGATGTATATTTATTAAACAACTTTCGTTGTGGTACATCTACGTATACAAGAGATATATGTACACATACATAAATAGCACAAATGAATATTGTAAATAATGTATGGTAAATAATGAATAAATAATTATTTCACAAGTGAAATCAAATACTTAAATTGCTTATAAGTTACTTTTTTATTGAGTGGAAGAGTCAGCTAAAAATATATAAAATTGACATTTTGATAGTTGTATACTCTTTTGAAAACTATCTTAATGGTATGGTAATTATTTGGGCTTATATGATAAATTTAAGGGTAGGTCAACCTGGTTTATGTCTACTACATAAGCTGATATTTATTTAAATAGCATAAACAATAATTTTAATTATCGTTCTTAGAAACTTCCTACCAAAGTGAATGTTCTTTCTTTTAAAGAAACAAATATAAATTATCGACATCAAATGTTCTGCTGACACTTCCCAGAATTTAATTTCATCTACACATGTAGGTACACGCTACAAGTTTGCAAATACAAAACAAAAAACACAAACAATTAGGAACAGCACTGATAATGTTGGAATAATAGAGTGTTAAAGGTTGAGGGAATAACCGAAATCTAAACTGCGCATCAACTTGAAACCAGGTTCTCAGGTAGAACGGATCCAGGATCCTCTACAACAGGTAACTGCTGATGTTTCTTGGAAAATATATAAATTAATATAATATAATTGCTTTTAAAATAATAAAGTAAAAAAAGAGCTAAAGTAAATCTTTAGCAAAGTACTTTGTTGATTAGTGTAGTCTGTCACTTTCACAAATCATACACGATTTCGGCATTTTCCGTGGGTTCATGGTATGTGTGCGTGTGTGTGTGCTCCACCCGCTTGGTGCCCCCCACATTGGCGACGTCACCAAAAGTTCTCTCCGTTCTCCAAAGCCTCGTTCTCCCAAGCCACGCTCAGAAAGCTCCAAAGCCGATCCACAGAGCGGAGGCTCCGGACCGGGCACATGTACCTTATATATAGCAGCTGCTGGACGTTCTTGGGCAGTTAGTTTTAACCTGCGACTCGTGGCGGCAACATCGTCGGATCGTCTCAGCGAAACCAATAACCAATTACCAGTTCGTGAGTGCTCCGTGCTGGTTTCTTTCACATTTCTGCTGGATGGCTCCGAGAGAGACACTTTTGATAGTTCAATTTTCGATGTGCCAATTTTCGTGATACAAGACTGTAATTACAGTGCCCAGCAGTGGTCGCAATTAATGCGTGAAGACAGTGGAAAAGTTTCTCCCCAATCAGTCGTCACCTACATACGCGAGTGCAGCGCTGCGTGGAAAACCTGTATTTTCCGCTCCCGCTCCAGCTGATTCCGCAGTGCAGTGAAATTTCTCGAGCCCATCCAGCTGCAGCAGATACCACTCCAGCTCCAGTAACTTTCAGTTTGTCTCATTTATATTACCAACCTTTTTAGCTTCCAAATTTTGGCCCAATATCGTCACTTGCCAGACATGCTGAGGCTTTGGGCCTGCCTGCTCCTCCTGGGCTCCATCCAGGCGGTTCCATTCTACGGCGAGTGAGTATTGCAAACGATTCAGCTTTGTTTCATGCACATTTCACGTAGTTTTGGAACTTGATGGTTAACACACATCGACATCTTCAGATAAGGCATGAACTTTAATGTTATATGTTATGTTGGTCGTTTGCTTAAAACAAACCGCTCTTAACAGGCCGCACCTTATCTTAACCATGTCATTGCTTTTTTGGTAAAATTAATTGCAAATATATTGAAACAGACTTAATTTACTGTTTATTAAATGAGCTGTAGAATGAATTAGTTTCATTTAAAAGGGTTTTGAATGGAATCTCAGTGTTCACATTATTATATTTCTCGAATATCGTAAATGTTCTTCCCACAAATTCACATCAAAAAAGACAATTAATCCAAAATTGAAACTCTAATATATAAAGCCGGAACATATATGTATTAACCTTATATAAATCCTATCATTATAAAACCAACACTTCTGAATCAATTAAACAATGAAAACGATTGGAAATCCCCTTAAAAATCAATTACTGCTCATTATATGGAAATAGGTTTTAACGACTTAAGTTAATTTAAAGTCGTAGTTAATAATGTGTACGTCCTGTAGTACCAATTGAGTTCCCCATACTATATATTCTTAGAAATATTTTAGAATCCTTCTTCCAATAAATAAGTATTGACTTCCAGTTCGAGTTCGGAAGAGTCCACAGAATTGAAAGAGTCGTCTGGATCCACCGAGTCCTCTGATATCTCCAGGTGAACTATCCGTATTCTTAGCACCCCAAAATTTCAGCTCCCACCATTTCCCCATTAGAATTCCACATAAAACCCCAAAGACAACTACATAACAAAGCAAACACCCGTACACAGAAAGAAATATTTTTAAAATAAATGGTATTATATAGAAACATATTAAATATAATCAATGAATATACCAAAAATTATTCACCATGGTCTAGAGAATAAGGGCGAGCTAATAACACTTCCATATTTGGTAAAATCAAGTTTAAAGTTTTTAAAAATAGAATTTTATATTATAAGAGGATAAAAAACTATATAAATAGTACGATATTTAACGATTTAGTGATAACTCCCACATATGGCTACAGCTTTGCTAACAATTTTTGTATGTCCAAGGAGTTTACATGCGAAATATCTTAAACAATCTTTTCAAGTTTCAATATTTGTGCGCGCCAGCAAGTTTAAGGCTTTGCGCGAGCTGACACCCCATAAAAGTTGGCTAATACCACACAGGTAACCGGGTTCAGTATTTTTTATGACATTACCAATCCCCGGACAGCCAGCCCTGTTTGTTCTTGGAGAAATTTCGCCCGCTAAACGAAACTGCAAATAAAGTTGACCGAAATGTTTAGTGCGGTGGCGGCGAAAAGTTCCCCCAGAAAGAAAGAAAGAAAGTCCCAAGCTCTGCCGTGTATTGACCTCAATTGATAAACCTTAAGCCGAAACTGTTGCCGCTCTGAGGTTCGGATTGGATTGGATCGGATCGGATTGGATTGTCTGGAGATTGCCAGCCGTCGAACTGAACTGAATTCTTCGGCACGAATCTGCCGCTTAACCCCGGATCTTTGCCGACTTGCATTCATCTTGTCGTTTGCGAAAGACCCTGCATTGCCACAAGAGAACAATGTGCAACCAAAGTGGGGCAACACCGCGGGACTTGGGCAACGCGAAGATCTTCTTCCTCCGATCTGCAGAGATCTGCTCCACACTTGGCTGCCTCCACTGCCAAGCTTAACCTTTGGGTTCAAGCCACCGCAGGGCTCATCTCCGACACGATTCTTGAGCGGCTTTGGCCCTGAAAGAGTAATTGACATTTGACACGTCATTGAGTTGAGGTGGAATAGGAGGAGGAGGAGGAGATGGACTACCCCAAAAGTGTATAATCTGCCCTCGAACTAGGTCACCCACAATTTGTTTTATTTCTCCCTTTTACGCTCTCTAAATGCTTTGATTCTGTCTGTGCCTGCCACGGCTGCGCTTTAATTAAATCAGGCAGCCATTTGGAGGGATCCGCTATGGCCCCGCGGCACAAACACTTCCCTGGAAATCTCTGATTCACCATCCGAGCCCAGTGCTCACCTTTCTCCGGCTCGGTGTCCAATGACTTTCGCTATGGTGGAACGAGCGGTCACAATTTAGTTTTGTTTACACATTTTATTAGTTCCCTCTACATTGGTTATGCATTCTACGGTTCACATTTGTTTAATGTGCTCTGATTTGTTTACAAATCAATTAGTGGTTGGTAGGAGAGCTCGTAAATATATAAGATTAAAGAAATGAATATGAAGGGGTCTTATTTAAACTGGAAATCTTAGTTAATAAGTCTTAGTGAACGTATTTATATATATTCATATATCCATAAGATAAAAGTAGTAAATCTAACTTAATTATAATGACTGGAACTAGTACCTTTAACCTGGTTTTAGTTAATGAATGATTTAAAAAAACTTATTAAAGCTCAAGCTTGCCTTTGTAAATGTATAAGACCCAATCAAAATCACGTAGAATTGATACAAATCCCATCTGACACAGATATGTGCAGACTTTGCTCAGACCCCTTTGATTTCTTATAAAAAATTGAGCAAAAAAGGAGGCATACACTCATTGGGCCAATGGCCAAGCCTCAATATCTTTTTTGTCGGCTTAAATCACTTTGAGCCCTGGCTGCTCACGTTCCGCCCGGATGAGTCATTCCAAAACCCAGAAGTCCAGAACCACAGAAGTAACTCAGAGTCAGCAAGCGGACAATTTGTTTACGTTTTGCCTTTTCAAGCAGTATAGTTTTATTATTTATATATCTGAAGCTTGTTTCGTTTGTTTTTTCCACTTAGCACTTGTTACGAGCTTTTTTTTAATTATCAGTAGCTTCCGCGAACCGAATTTTAATGACCCGCAGCGAAAAAATATATGTATTTGATGTCGTTTTGAGGAGGCTTCATAGAAAGTGTCTCAGTCTGAGTCAGTTTCATGGGTATACGAACACCCCTGAGTCTAGATTTTGAATGCATTGAGAGACCCAGAAAAAAACCAAAATCCGCTGACATAAATCTCATTTGATGGATGACATCTGCTGGAACATATCTCTCGTTTGCTCGTTTTTTCGGGCACTTAAAAAGTTATTTTTGTTTGATTCTATATAGAGGAGGAGTTCGGACCAACTTAATATGCGGCTCAGGTAAATGCTGCGCAAAAAGCCAAACAATGAGCACGATCAGCATATATAGCTTATAGAGGAGAACGGAGGTATTTAGCTTTGTAGCTAGGAGTTAAGGAGTTAAGAGCTTCTTTTATGCGAGGCAACAGTGGAGGCATATGAATTATTGTTTCGTTCTGTTCGCCATGGAATTTGCATGAAATAAACACTGAATCAAGACACATATCATGGAATAACGACTAACCAGAACACTCTACACCCACCCGCCGGTTTACAGCTTTATGCCACACCTAACCCACCACCCATTGCCGCTGCATCGCACCCTGTTCGCACCACTAGCACCGCTTCAGCCCCTCCATCCGCTTGATCCTCTCGAGCCACTGCATGCCCAGGCCTCGCAGCGGACGGCGAGTGTGTGGACCGGACCTGGATCCATCCAGGGTCCTGCTCCCATTCCGTTGGCCCCACAGCGCCACTCATCTCACCTGTTGCCCCTCTACAGCAGTGGCTTTGATACGGAGTTTGTACCTCTGGAGCACCAGCAGCCGCAGCAACAAGGACGCCAGGAACCGGCTGGCCCAGTTCCAGCTCAGACACCAGGCGGAGTGGATCAAAAACCATTCAGTAAGTGGATAAAAATAATAGTTAAATATATGCACTAGTACTTAGAATCACCTTTATAATTGATTATAAATCTAAACTTTTATTTACCTTTAATTAACTTAAAAAAATGCGTACGAAATAAGTAATATGAATTAAAATGGTTATTATTATAACATTTCCTTATTTCGTAGATGTGGAGACTATCACTACAGATGTGAATGCCCCAAACCCGGCCATATTCTTCCAGCAGCAGTTCCCCTTCTTTGGCAATGAGTTCTTCAACTCCTTCGGAGGCTTTGGCTTTGGTGCTACCCAGGAGCCCTGGTGGAAGGGGTAAGTAAGAGGAATTACTCCTCCACTTGATCTTAGACAAATGCTACAAGTTATGGTCAACAAGTAGGTAGGTTCTCCGCCGTCTTTCCTAATCACCGCACACGAGTGATTCTGCTGCTACTCGGTGGGGCTGGGTGTTCTTGGAATTTGGCAATTAAGGGAGCACAATGTCAAGTTCACTTCAGCCATTAAATATATGATTGTATTTTTTAATTGTGTAAAGTTGCTGCTGGGTTGGCTTATCGCCAATGAGAAGGCAATCGAGCATATCAATTAAAATAAATACTTAAATCATTTTCCATCCAAGATTACTCTCCCAAGACGAGGAGGGAGCTTATTATTTGTAGGGTTCGATTGTGGCTTCGATTAATTGCTAGCCAGCTGTCCCAGATATTTGTGTGTCTGTACATAGAGTGTGAATGAATATATAGTAGTAGTGGCATCTATATTGGATAAGTGCACGAATATACATTAAGCTTGTAGAGGCGAGCTTGCACTTTTTTTAAATTGTGAAATCGTCGTCGTTTTCACTGTGAGCGATGAACTCGTCGTCGTTCGTAGTTACAGCAAAATGAAAGTCAGAGATGTGGCAAATTGAAAAATTAGCTGCATAAAAACCTATTTATCTCTATATCTATCTATATCTTTATGTATATGGAGGAGAGGTACATCTGTATGTACATACGGTTCACTGGGAAATTTCTAAAAAATAACGCACACAATGTGTTCGCATTCAGAAACAAACAAATACGAATTTCAACATTGCCATAATTGAATTGATGGTCTGGCAAAGCTGTTGGGCAAACGCGCAGCACATAATGCCTATATAGAAGTGCGGACTGAATGTAGTATAGAAGCTATGCCTTTTCCAGCCGGATCATTGTGCAAATCCATTCAGCAAACACTCGACCGATGATGAACCGTCTGATAAGTGCCTTGGACTAACTTTGTTTGGAGATACGAATAGGGTATATCTGGAATCTGGTAGCGCATTGACACTGTGATTTGCATGTGTGACTAACTCATTAGCATTCAAGGCTTGCCCAGGGGGTGTATGAAATAAATTCTAGAAAAATTAGTACTTGGATACAAATATGATATAGCATTTGCTTATTAATTCTTAAATAGTAAAATAGTGCCTCTATAAATAATGGTTATGCCGATATGGAAAACGAACTTTATCTAATCCAAAGGAGCACTGATCCAATGATCTACTCCACTTCCCGAATGATTACCCAATAAGACGAACTTTATCTAATCCAAAGGAGCACTGATCCAATGATCTACTCCACTTCCCGAATGATTACCCAATAAAGCCACTAACCTCATCCATCATCCATCATTCAGCCCCAATGTGTGCACCGAGAAGGAGGAAGATGAGACCGTGACCAGCGCAACGGAGACTGATGAAACCGTGGACACCTTTGGCCAGGAACGTGACGGTGTCAGCAGCGTGGTGCGCTCTCCGCTCTTCGGTCAGTTCCAGTTCAGCGTGAACTCCTGCGCGGAGAAGCCCAACAAGCACGTCTGCACCAAGATGTAAGATTTGGGGAAACAGGAAAATTACTTAATAAGCTTAGCTAACTGGCTGCTTTTCCCCTCCAGAGTTAACCAGAACGGCAAAAAGAAGACACTGACTCTGACCCGGCAGTGCTGCTATGGCTATGGACGTCCACGGAATGCTGACTTTACCACTCCTTGCGAGAAGATCGACATTAAGGATGTAGAGGCCACGGCCAGTGACATGGGAGCCAAGCAGTTCCTCGAGAGCGCCCGCAGTGCCGGCGAGCTGGCCGAGATGCTGGGCGGAGGCAATGGCAAGAAGGTTACCCTCTTTGTGCCCAATGACGCCGCCTTTGTGGAGTACCGCTCACAGCAGCAGCAGGATAATGCAAGTCAAATTATTTCCATGAATTTAGTATATGTATTAACATTTTTTATAATCAATAGAACGTTGAAGATGCCAAGGCAGAGGCCTCCAAGCCTTCCATCTACAAATTGCACGCGGTGCTCGGGGAAGTACAGCTGGAGGATGTCCAGAACGAGAAGCTGCTGCAGACAGAGCTGCCCGACCAGATGATCCGCATCAATAGCTACCAGCTGCCGGCTGCTCTGGGCTTGGAGCCCTACCGTTACGCCGCCAACTGTGTGCCCATCGAGAAGCATGACAAGCTCTCCGAGCAGGCTCTCGTCCACACGCTGGGTGGAGTACTCAAGCCGGTGACCAAGAATGTGATGGATATCATCAGGGCACGCGCTGATATGTCCATTATGCGCACTGTCCTGGAGAAGACCAACCTGAGCGCCATGCTGGAGAGTGATCGTCCGGTGACCATCTTTGTGCCCACCGATGCTGCCTTCGACAAGCTGGAACCACATCTGCGCCGAGCTCTCAAGGAGGGACGTGGCTGTGCCTCAAGTGAGTGTAGAAAATGCTGACTTTTAATTAAAACAATAATTAAACTATGTTATTCTTTAGACATCCTGAAGAACCACTTGCTGGACCTCACCTTCTGCTCTCTGGCCACCGTTCCGGGTGCCAAGACAACGGCCTACAATTTGCTGGGAGAGGCTATGCTCCTCAATCGCACTCATCTTGATAAGAATCAGACGGGACCCGCTCCGATCTATATCAACAATCTGGCCAAGATCATAGATGCTGATATTATGGGAACCAATGGAGTTCTGCATGTTATCGACACCATCTTACCAACGGATTCGGCTCTGCCCATGACCTCGCTGATGACACAAAAGAACCTGACTATCTTCCAGCAACTGTTGGATGCCTCTGGCTATGCCGATCAGTTCGACGATCTGGACAACGTCACCATCTTTGCGCCCACGGACAAGGCCCTCCAGAACACCGAGTGGGCACGTCTGCTCAAGGAGCAACCGGAGGGGTTGAACAAAAACCAGGATCTACTGGAATTCCTCAACTACCATGTTGTCAAGCCCATGATCAAGACCTGCGACTTGACGGAGCAGTCACTTCCTACGGTATCCGGCTCCAGTGTCCGCCTCAATCTCTACTCCACCCATGCTCTCTTCTCGGACGTGATGAACCGAGCCACGGTGAACTGCGCCCGACTTGTTCACTTCGATGACGAGAGCTGTGGCTCCGTGCTCCATCAGGTGGATCGCCCCTTGGCTCCACCCAAGAATGTGAGTTGTGAGATTGCAATCATGAATATTCAAATAAATTTAACGTCACATTTTCCCCACAGAACATGCTCAAGCTGCTGGAAGCCAATCCCAACTACAGCAAGTTCCTGGAACTGGTGCGCAAGGCTAATCTCACCCAGCTGCTGTCCAACGACTCGCGCAGCTTCACCCTGCTGGTTCCCAAGAACGATGTCTTCGAGGAGCTAACCGAGTCCACCGAGGGATCAAAGCCCTCGGACCCCTTGGGTCTGGTCAAGACCCACATTGTGGAGGACGTAGTCTGCTGTGCTGGCATCATTCCCACCAATTGGCCATTCGTCCGTTCCATTGAGTCCATCTCCGGCCAGCACCTGCGCATCACCCGCGACCGCCGGCCCAAGATCGAGAATGCCGGTGTCACCAAGTGTGATGTGGTGGCCACCAATGGCATTCTTCACGAGATCAACGACATCATCGTCGTCCGCCCCCAGCGGAACCAGCAGCGGCCTCAGCTGATTCCTCCCGGTGCTGGCTACCAGCCCCAGGGTGACTTCGATGTCTTCTTCTGAACTCTAGCTCCCATTAGGGGCTCCCTATCTCAAGCACATGATATATAAAGCATATATTTATATTTACTCTTAACGATTTTTCAATTGATTGGAAGCTATGAAATAAAATAAATAGTATTAAAAAAATTAATATATACCATTCAATGTTTACAGTGTTTGAAGGGTTTGTTTGTGCTTAGATTAGATTAAACTAGAGGGAATAGTGAGTAAAAATGCATTTATACTGATTAAATATTGTTTTTGTAGTTTGGTTTAATTCATTTAATCTTGAAATTCATCATTCTAGAATGTTCCATGGTCCTTAGGTTTCTCTTATTCCTATACTTTGTCAAGATTCCTCCCATTATACAACTTTCCACTAAAGCATTTCAAACATATGATTTGATTATATTTCTTTGCTTTGATTATAGTTCTAGATTCTAGAGAGTGTAATGAAGAGTAGTTCTTATCTCTTCGATAACTTATCGCAAAGAGCAGGCAACCAAGAGAAAAGCATTTGGGTTTCCAACTATACTAGTATTCTCTCTCGCCCTCACAATTTCTAACACTATTGGAATGGCCCATCCCCCCAGAGAGCGCAGCCTATAAAAGCGCTTTATTTTCGGGCAATTCTATTCATTTGCACCTCGTACACTAAACGGATCAAGATGTCGGGATCTCTGCCAGCCACCTTTGTCAAGGGCTTCCACGATGAGGAGCAAGTGCGTCGCATGGAGTACCGGGATCTGGGCAAGACGGGCCTGCGAGTCTCCACACTAGCACTCGGTGGCGCCACTCTGAGCAATCTCTTCTTCGACGACTTTGATCGTGAGGAGGGCATCCGCATGGTGCACGAGGCCATCAAGTCTGGGATCAATTACATAGACACCGCTCCCTTCTATGGCAAGTCGGAAGAGCTCCTTGGGCAGGCACTGAAGGATGTGCCCCGGGAGGCGTATTACATTGCCACTAAGGTGGCGCGTTATGAAATGGATCCGAAGAAGATGTTCAATTACACCGCCGAAAAGGCGAGGGAGAGCGTGAAGAGGAGCCTTAAGCTACTCGGCCTGGACAGAGTAGATGTCCTGCAGGTGGGTTTTGCCATTTAACTGGTTCTGAATCGATTTCAAGTGACTTCCATTGACAGGTCCACGATGTGGATGCCGCACCCAGTTTGGACATGGTGTTGAACGAAACCATTCCCGTTCTGGAGGAGTACGTGAAGGCGGGCAAGGCCCGTTTCATTGGTATAACCGCCTATGATGTGGACATTCTAAAGGAGTGCGCCGAGCGAGCCAAGGGTCGCGTCCATGTGGTGCTCAACTATGCCCGCTACACTTTGCTGGACAACACACTTTTGCGTTACATGAAGGACTTTGAGGAGCTGGGCGTGGGCATCATCTGTGCCGCCGCCCATTCGCTGGGTCTGCTGAGCAATGGTGGCCCTCAGGCCTGGCATCCGGGCAGTAAGGAACTCCAGGATGTGGGTAAACGCGGTGGCCAGTTCTGCCGGGAGAACGGCGTGGAGCTCGGCAAGCTGGCCATGTATTATACCATGCAGCTGGAAGGAGCGGCCACCTTCCTCATCGGCATTCCCAACCGGGAGCTGTTGCGGATCAATCTGGCTGCAGTCCGCGATGGCCTTACCCCCAAAGAGCAGGAAGTGCTGAAGTATCTGCTCGAAAAGTAAGTCTGCAGCCCGAACAGGGAACTGTGCAAGTCGGACTGTCGGATTTGGTGTTAGCAATTGCATCACGGGCACGAACTTGGCCTCGGTGTGGCCAAACTGGTTGCTGTACACCCAATCCAATCCAGTCCAGTCCAATCTCCAGTCAAGTCCACTATTCATGTATCTCTATTTCTGTTTTCAGCGTTTTCACCAAATCCTACAGCTGGGGCTCCACTCTTTCCACGGTTAATATGTTCAACTGAGTGGTAGTCGGAGCTGGCATCCCATACTCAAACATGGTTGAAGTTCGAAACGCAATCGGAAGAAGCAGGAAGATCGGATTTAGGCAAGCTTGCTTGATAATCTTATAAATTAATCTTATAAAATAATGGATTAAATAACATTATTAATACCAATCAACTGTCTATTTTAACATTAAATGTCAGTGCAGTGAAGCTAAGCTTATTTGAAGTCTTGCTTAAATGCTTACCAAACTAATAAGCTATTTTATGAGGTAAATTAATTAATATACATTGACCTGGCTCTTAGTATATATTTATACTTCATAAGAAATTAATAAATATGTAATGCAATAGTATAAACAACTTTTATTTTTATCTATTTAAAGAAGCATATCTTTTTCATGCCACTCCTAGATACAATTTAAATAAAATAATATAAAACATATAATATTGAATTGTATATTTACACAATATAGAATTTGTAAGTGACTTGAATATCAATTTCAAGATAAGCTTGCAGGTTCAGCAGTTAATCAGGTTTATTTTCACTGTTTATAAAAATGTATTAATACTTGTACACACACACATCTTACGTTATTGTATTTTCTGCTTTATTTTTATTTGTTGGAATTTATTTGTTGACAAAAACCACTAACCGCAGCCGGCTTAATTTACTTGTTAAATTGCATTTGTTTTTACTGAGAGAAGCAGAGAGACAGCTTCAAACAATTGAGAGAAGAAAAGCTTCAAGAGAATGTAGAATTCTTTCCAAGGCGTCGGCTTTCCAATTAGCTCTCTTTAACAACACCCATGCTCTCTTTTTTTATATTTTGATTAGTTTGTTGACAATAAAATCAATTAGATAAGTTACGAGCTGTTAGACGGAATGAATTCAATAGGTTTATTTTTAATCTTACTTATATAGAGTAAACAGTATTTATAATGCAACACCTGGTCAAAAACCTTTTGAATCCGTCCCTGTACTCGCTCTTACCGACTTGCTGATAAATATGCGTTCTCTGATCTACTAAATATAAGCTAAATATATGGCAATCTGTAGCCAGTACTTCTCTGACAGTCCATTGAATTTCAACAGAGTGCGAAATAAATTGAGATTATCAATAATGTCTGGAGGATTGCCGGCAACCTATGTGAAGGGATTCCACGACGAGACAAAGGTGCGTCGCATGGAATACCGCAAGCTTGGAAAGACAGGCCTGGAAGTCTCAAAAGTCTCTTTCGGAGGCGGTGCCCTCTGTGCCAACTACGGGTAAGAGTGCATTATCAAGAACAACATCTCTTTAATTGAATTAAAGCTCTGTGCTACGATCAGAGAACATATGTCCAGCTAATGGAAATATTACTATAAGGATTAATACATAATGTTGCCTATTTAAAATTCCATATCATATTAATTAAAATATTAAATAAATAACTCCCAGTAATTAAAATTGAGGTGATCCTTAGCGAAGTTAAAGCATCAAAAATTATAAATAACGAGGGCCTTTAGAGTTTAAGGAATTTATTTAAGTAAAGTTTAACAATTACTACTGCCGAATGACATACTCTTTTCCAAATTCTTTCTTTATCTGTCTTTACATTTGAATTTAAATGTTAGATCCCTTTTATTTGTATTTATATTTAAGCTACAAATCAAAATTAATAATCTTGTCTTAACCCCTGTACAGCTTTGAATTGGAAGAGGGTATTAAGACTGTAAACGAGGCTCTAAAATCGGGCATAAACTACATCGACACCGCTCCCTGGTATGGCCAGGGTCGCTCCGAGGAAGTACTAGGCCTGGCCCTCAAGGATGTGCCCAGGGAATCCTACTATATTGCCACCAAGGTGGCGCGCTATGAGCTTGACTATGAGAACATGTTCGATTTTAGCGCCAAAAAGACCCGCGAGAGCGTGGAGAAGAGTCTGAAGCTCTTAGGTCTGGACTATGTGGATGTCATCCAGATCCATGACATCGAGTTTGCCCCAAACTTGGACATTGTCATTAATGAGACGTTACCCACGCTGGAGCAGCTGGTCAAAGAGGGCAAAGCTCGATTCATTGGTGTGTCTGCCTACCCGATTTCGGTGCTCAAGGAGTGCCTGACCCGAGCGGCGGGCAGATTCGATGTAAATATAATATTAATTTAAATTAAACTCATTAATTTAAAGTATTTTTACCCAAATATTAAAGACTGTTCTCACCTATGCCCGATACACGATGATTGATAACACGCTCCTGGAGTACCTGGACTTCTTCAAGTCCCAGAATGTGGGAGTCATTTGTGCTGCTGCGCACGCGCTCGGACTTCTGACCAATGGCGGACCCCAGCCATGGCATCCAGCCAGCGAGGAGCAGAAGGCCATCGTCCGAAGAGCCTCCGAGGTGTGCCAGGAGCGAGGTGTGGAGCTGGGTAAGCTGGCCATGTTCCACACGATGAACGGATTACCGGAGGTGAGCACCGTCCTCGCGGGCATGCAGACGCGTCAACTGCTGCGGATCAATTTGGAGGCCGCCGAGGTGGGATTAAGCGATAAGGAGCAGGAAGTGCTGCAGTATCTGGGAGAAAGGTGAGTGTGCGACTCGGAAGTTGGCCAAAAAGAGGCACAGCGAAAATTGTGCAACTCGGATACAATGTTACCATTACATCACTACCACTTCCCTGCGGTTGGGGGTCCAGTCCATACAACTATGTGTGCATGATCATTGTCAATCTTGGCCATCGGTGCAGTAGGCACCTCCAGACGATTGCCTCTCTTCC
This sequence comes from Drosophila serrata, assembly GCF_035046125.1. Lineage (NCBI taxonomy): Eukaryota > Metazoa > Arthropoda > Insecta > Diptera > Drosophilidae > Drosophila > Drosophila serrata. Next base: position 775,940 of record NW_028256928.1, on the reverse strand, counting down.
ACCGTCCGTCGATTACTGGCCACTTCCCTCTGCTGGTGGTTGAACTTGTTGGTCTCTCCACTGGTTTTTCGTTCCCATTCCCATTCCCTCCCTCCTGCTGGTGAGCTTCGTGCTTCACAGGCCTTTCGAGTATTTGCTGCGATTTTCCACCATTTTCCTCCACACCTATCTGTTTTGGCTAATTTTCACGATCCTCGCTATTACTGAAGGCATTATGTAAAATTTGTATTTTCAGTGTTTTGACTAAACCTTTCAATTGGGAGGGTAACGAACTGGAGCGATACTGGGCAGCCATCAAGAAGAATTAATCATCCTTAAAAGGCGGACCCTTTTATATTTAATAAACTAATTAACAAAATACAGATTTTCATACTTTAAAATTAATTTTGTTTTCTTTTTAACCCGTGCGACCTCTGAAGATGGTTTTATTTTGCCCTAGAAATGAACTTGAGATAGTTTGCTTTCGAAAGAGGAAGCTGATAAAAACGTATCGTATCAGTTGCAGATAGAAAACCAATAATAATCAATAAGCAAAAAGCACTTGCCAAGAATGTGACATAAATTATAAGGAAATAGTGATTAAATTTATAATATGAGAATATATTAGAAAGGTAAGGTATATATAGAAACATACTATAACAACACTAAGAAAAATAATTCGGCAATTAATTATCACCAAAAGAATAGTTCCGAATCATGCTCTTTAAGGAAAATATTAATAAAATATATTTGTAGATACTTAGATTATTATTTTCTACAAATTCTACAGACAGTTCGTTTATATCTAGATTTATGAACTAATAACTTAACTAAATTTATCAATTGAATTCATAACTAATATTATAATTTATTGTAACGAAAAAATACAAGATTACTACTGATTTTATTATTAATTAGACTCAAAAACTTAAAACAGCAAAGCCTGGTATGGAAATGTGCAGACTTTGGAGAGCCATAACAACTTAATCATGTCCAGCTGAGTTTCCACGAAGCTTTTTTTTGGCCACTTCCACCTTTCGCTAGGCATGGCCAGGCCCGAATCGCTAACTAATTACGCTTTAATTAACGCAATAAATGAAAAACAAAAGATGTAAATAGAGACACAAAGGCAAGCGGGAAAGCAAACAAAAAGCCGCAAGGAAAACCATTGCACAAAATTATTAAATTTGTTGCATGAAGGAGAACCGAATCGAGGCGAGACGAGACGAAGCGAGAGTCGCAAAAACGGGGAAGTTTAATAACATTTTGAATAATGAACGCCAACAAAAACAAAAAAAAAGAAAAACAAAAAAACTGATTGGTTGAATGCAGCGCTAAAAATGCGAAACGAATGCACAGAGCAGAGATCCACATGCCACACGCGAAAAGCGGAAATGTCTTTGGAACGAGATGCCGCATTTTGTTTTCCTTAAACTGACGCTTTAAAATAATGTTTCCATACCCTGTCAGAAGGTGTTATTGTTTTTTATTTTCATTATATCCTTTTAATTAAATTTAAACCAGCAAAAGTGATACACTTACAAGTCTTTGATTCTTTTAAAAGCATGCATATGTACAAATGTGTTCTTTTGGAAAGATAACTTATTTGTTGATAGTCAATTAATGATAAATTAAGATATACGATTTTATGACTTTTAATTAGTAACAAGTAAAATATGAGCTTAATGCTTTAACTCAAAATTAACTTTACAATCATAAACTAATTGGATTATTCACTATTACAGAAAGAATGGATAATAATCAAATTATATTAAAATTTTATATATTCCTGGCCAAAACCATCAAATTAAAGGATATCTAATGCTTCGATTTCCTATACCTGCCTTTGCTTATGCTTTTCTTTGGCTTTTTCGCTCGGCAATGCCAATAAATTTTCATCTTATCACGAGTGCAGTACAATTAAATATTTTTATGCTCAGCTATTGACCAGATTCTCACTCCCTCTCTTTCTCTGAAGCTCACCGCTCTCTTAGGCCATCTCTTTCGTTCACCAGCTTGTCATCTCTTTCTCTGAGCTTTTGAGCCGCGCTTATATGCGCTGCGCAGCCGCAGTCGCTTCGTCACTTCGAATCTTGGCTAGCAGCTGTTCAGACCTGTTCGGAATCCAGAAAATCGCGGCTCATATATCTAAAATTTTTGTTAAGTAATACTAAAGTGTGCACCATGTCGGGATTACAGAATTGCATTCTCCTCTTGATGGCCTCCAGCTTATTGCTGGTCGTCTACGTGTCGGCCAACAAGCAACAGCAGCAGCGCCAGCAGGACCAAGGTAAGGAGCTCCCAGGAAAAGGCAGGTGCAACTGATTCATCCGTATATGGAGAGGTGGCTCGGAGAAATTTTCAATGCCAAGTGCGAGTTCTTCTTCTGCGGGCTGTTCTAGCCGGGCCAAAATAAACCAAAACCGGTTGTAGGAGCTCAGTTATGCCGGCGACTTCCTAAAGATGAGTGAACCCTACCATTTGTTGTACTTCGATGGGCATTGAGTTGGATGTAACGGTTGCTTCTATAGAAAGAATGTTTAAATTCGGTTAAAAGATAGTCTCAAAATAGATACAAGGTTTTCTTGCTGTGAAAAATAACAGAACTAGGGAAAATGTGAATTGATATAAAACTTTTCAAGAAGTTCTGATGAAGAAAAATCTATAAAAACCCTGTTTTTACCAAATCCGTCCAGCTGTAAAAGTAAAAGTTACTCGTTAGGTAAACCCCAACTAGTTATCCATTTCATCATGGAACTTTTCCAACTCTTTCGTAAATTATCAACCAAGTCGACCTTCTTTAAGACCTCTTTGGCAAGTCGTTTGAAATTCGTTTATTAGCTCATCGGAAACGGTCACTTACTTTGGTTAAATGTCATCCAAGAAAATCGTTTATCTTGTTGCAGAAATCTGGGAACAAGACCTTTCGGACACCTTTAAGATCGAGGGCAGTGACCAGGGTATTCAAAAGGTGAACCTTAAGTGTGGCGCCGACTCAATGAATGTGGTGCTGGAGACGGAGAAACCCTTCACGGGCGTGATGTACACGCGTGGCAGCTTCTACAAACAGACGCCGCCGTGCTTCATGAAGCCCACTGCCAGCCAGGGAGCTCGCTCCTTGGAGATGAACTTCCAGCTGGATCAGTGCCAGACGCTGCGTGAGGGGGACCTCTACACCAACATCGTGGTGATCCAGAATGATCCAGAGCTTATTACGCCCGGGGACTCGGCCTTCTCGCTGGAGTGCGACTTCCGGCAGCCGCGCAGCCTGGATGTGGAGGCCAGTATGCAGACCAGGGACAGGTAAGGTGGCGGCACTGAGTCCGGAGCTCTTGATTACAATCTGATCTGCAATAGAAATCCGCAAAAGTTGCGCGGAGCACGCGGCGGAGCCCGCCAACGCCAATAGAACCCTTCAACCACTCTCAGATCTTCCCTCTTCGACTACCAGCACCTCCAATAGCTGTACATAAGGTACAAGAGAGATGAGCCCATTTATTTATTGCTTTTCCAAACTAAAATCGAGCCTAGTAGAGCGCTATACTAACCTTTAAAAAAGCAACACAATACAGGTGCGGTCAAAATAGTGGGAAAATAGTGGAAATCTAAAACTAGTTGAAACCGTGATAGTAAAAGAAATCCTACAGCTAAGATATCTCAAAGTCTACATCTTTTTTTGAAGCAAGGATTCAAATAGTCAAGACTTTTAAAAGACTGATTCCTATTCAGATACATTTTCCATATAAAGTGTAAAGCTTTAGAACAGTTCCAAATCATAATTCATATCTTGACTTCCACAAATTACTTTATTGTTTTCAGAAATAATATTTTCCTGTATATTTAGATCTTAAATCATAACTTTGCAGACAGATATATTTTTTGGTCTATCGTATTTTGACCGCATAAATATAGTACAAACTCACAGTTCCACACAAAACAAACCTGCATACATTCCACAGAGTGGCCACTGGCTCCAAAATCACACTCACTAGTCCCGATCCCGCGGCTCCCACGGAACATCTACACAACTCGGTGGTTAGCAACAGCGACACGGTAGAGTACATACCAAAGTTCAGCAGGCCAAATAGAACCATACACCTGGGCTCCGTCGAGGAGGTGGAACTGCCCTCCTCCGGACATTCCCGCGACGAGCTTTAGGGACACCTCACTGCACTCTGCACGACACAAACACGACCAAAAAAAACACAATCACAACACTTGAAAAACACTTCAGAGTACAGGTGAGACAACAGGACACGCTTTTTCGTTTGCCATCTATTTTTATACTTAATTTTCTTTAGAATAAATCAATTTAAATACATTTTAATATCATATCCCTGAATTATTCACAGGAAACCCGCTCAGAATGCAACGAAAGCGCCAACGGAGGCGAATTAATGGCTTTTGGGCGGCGAATGCACTAACACCACTTCATGTATTTTCATTTAAATGGTTTTTCATTTCCTGTGATATTTTTTAAGTTTTGAGTTTAATAAAAATTTTAAAGAAAAGCGTAGAACTCTTGAAGACAAATTTGGAATTTTATTTAAAATCAAAAAACGGTTGTAAAGGTGTGACCAATCGTACTAAAAGTATTTAAATATTTTGGTATATTTCAGCCGGGATTTTTGGTATGTTACAAAGCCCCACTAGCGGTCATACCATATTTGCAAAACTAGAGAAACAACGAAAAATAACAACTAAAACTAAATAAAAGGTGGATTAGACGCAAATTAATTGTTATTAAAAGTGCTTTGACCTTGAGAATAGCGGAAAGTACCTGAGATTCGCTATACTTAGCCCTAAAAGGGTGTGCAAGAGTCCGTCTGGCCGAATTTATTTCGCACTGCCCACTGCGCAGTCCCAATTTGACGAATTGCACAAAGAACAAATTCGTAAATCGAATTAAGCGAACGCCTGTGCCATCCAAAAGAGAATTAATTCGCGCTGCAGATGGATCATCGTGTTTTCCTGTCGCTGATCTTTGTGCTCAGCGGCACCTTTAATGTCCTGGTGGTGAAGTAAGTGTCGGGATATAAGAATATACTTTGGAACGAACTAAACAAATATGCATCTGCATGTGCGTGTGCATGTTATTTCAGGTGGGCCAATCAGCAGCAGGTGATTGGGAGCGATGGCAAGCTACACGGCTTCCAACATCCGGTGGTCTTCACTCTGCTCATGTTTCTGGGCGAGTTTCTATGCTACCTCGCCTTCAAGCTGATTCGTCTGATCTCCAGCCGCCGCGGGGTTAGTACTGGAAAAGCAATTGGGTCTTGATTCTTTTTAATCCAAATGCATCCCCATTCTATAGGCAAGCACCGAGCTGGACAGCATTCTGGCTCATGGAAGCAACGAGTTTAGTCCCTTGAGTATGCTTCTGCCCACAGTGTTGGATGTAGTTGCCTCCATACTTCTGTTTACCGGCCTGTACTTGACTTACGCGACCAGCTTTCAGATGATAAGAGGTGCGTCTATCACTCGTCGTTTGTCTCACTTATCTCCGCTCACTCTTGCTGACTCATCTTCTCCGCAGGCGCTGCACTCATCTTCGTCGGCATTTTTAGCACCATGTTCCTGAACCATACCCTTACCTCCCGTCATTGGCTGGCCATCTTCACCATCACTTGCGGACTTCTGGACATTGTTTGCCTGGACGTTCAACGCGTTGATTATGATAGTGTTACCCTGCCGCATACGGATCACAAATCAATACTGACCGGGGATATGCTTATCATCATTGCCGAGATCCTGCACGGTCTGCAGTATGTATACGAGGAGAAGCAGTTGAAGACGTCCAATGTAGCGCCGCTACAAGCCGCCGGGTGGCAGGGCATCTTTGGTCTGATCATCACCTCGCTGTTGGCTGTTTGTCTTCACTTTCTGCCCACCATGAATCCCTTTAACGAGAGCTCACGCGCTGTCTTTGATGACTGGAGTGACCTTTTAAGTGGTCTCCAAGGCAATCCAGCATTAATCCTATCCCTGATCGGATTCACCATTTCGTGCGCCCTGTACAACTTCGTGGGCCTCTTCATTGCAATGTACTCTTCCAGTGCCAACCGGTTGCTGGCCGATGGTCTGCGCGTGTACTTTATCTGGGTGTTTGTCATCGTCATGGAGTGGGAGTACATCAACTTAATCACCATTATGGGCTTTATGATCCTGCAAATGGGCATCATCTTGTACCGTCAGGCCCTGTTTATCGACTGGTACCGATCTGCATTGGCTCGCTGGCAGCGCGCTCGCTACGTGGACTTGGGTGCCGACAACACGGCCGCTCCTAATAGCCGGCCAGCGGATGTGATCTAGGCACGCAGACAGGCAGCCGGCGACAGTGAAGAAGGACTGACAACCGTACGCGGTGGATTGTGATATGAGAGATGGGCTGGCAGATCATCCATGGGTTGATTCAAAAAGATTACTTATCGATTGTAAACGTTTAAATTTATAGATTTAATAAGAAAGTACATAAGATGTTTCTTGAAAATTCTTGCTCAACAAATTTAAATTTATTCTTTGTTACCCTGTTGCATACCTCTGCTACACCGATTTCGTTCGTTCGATACCCAATATGGTCTCCCCCACGCCTAGGAAGTAGAACATCTGGGCGATCCCAAATAGGGGGCCCACTACCATGATCCGGCACAGACCGCCCTTGAAAAATGCCCGCACACCCTCATTGTTTAGCGTCTTGCGGACACAGTCGACAATGCCATCGTATTTCTTGTCGCCTGAGGCCTGCAGGCGGGTCTTGATAACGTCGAGTGGCGTCACAGAGAAAGCCGACGTTGTCCCAGCCGTAAGTCCAGCCAACAGAGACCAGTAGAAGACGGCTTCACCAGAGCCATCTGCCTTTCGTGGGCCCTGGTTGTTAATTATGGCCATCAGCGGGAAGTAGATTACCGAGAACGTGACATCTCTCACTCCAGTGGCACCCACACCCTTGTATAGTCCAAAGATGCCACGTTCCCGGACAAGCTGCTTAGTCAGGCTTAGGGTTGTCATTTTCTCAACCTCTTTCCCGGCTGCGCGGGCATCTGCGGCTACGCGACCGGAGTCCTGCATCTGGATCTTAAGCAGCTCCATGGGCGTGGTGACTACGATCTGGAACAGACCGGCCAAGCCGCCGGCTAGCCCTGCCCTGGGCAGTGAGAGACCCCCCTCATTGGTGGCCAAGTGGAAGCGAAAGTAGTCGTTGGCAGTCAGTTTTATGGCCTTCTCGGGCGTGACCAGCAAGATGTTGACCGTCGATCCACGGTACATCCCAAAGAAGCCCTCGCTGGCAATTGTCTTCCGGAAACAATCGGCGCTGGGGAATAAGAGATTGATATCCATTTGATAATACTAAAAACTCTTTCCAGAACTCACATGCTGGAGTACATGCGTTCGCCATTGGGTCCAATCGCTTGGTTCTGCAGCCGGGTCTTGACCAGATCCAGTGGGTAGACACAGGAGACTCCAATGATTCCGGCAATACCTCCATTGATGACCTTTGGCAAAATACTGTAAGGGATCCACACTGTGGATGGGTTTTTAACAGGGCAGGAAACTTACTTAAATTGTGTTGACTTTTTTTGATCACTCTGGCCCATGGCGTGCTCCAAAAGGCCAATTTAAGTATTTTACATATTTATTTAATGTTATTAAATATATTTAATATATTTCGTTTGTTCATGTCTGACGTTTTTGATAAAGTATACATTGGATTTAGTCATGTTCTGGTTGCTACTAAAAGTTAAACTTTCGCCTGGCAGCAAAGGAAAATGCATTATTAATACAATTTGAGGCAAAACGTTCGTGGTTAGCTGCGGATTGCTCCGGGAAGTACACAGAGAAAGTGCCCAAACACAACAACAATTATAAACTCCACTACTAAACAAACTATACACATAATATAAGCATGGATTTTGCAACATCTTATTGTCATTGGGAGCATCAGTTGGTTATCTTCTGCCATGGTCTGTTATATATTTATATATTGAGTGGATTAATGGGACTGGGAGGAACTTTAACAACTGCATATGATAGCTTTACTGTCTAGTGTGTGCTGACTACAGACTTTCTGACTTTACAATTACATTCATGGACAGCTTTAACAACATTTAAACACGATATACACATTCAACATTTAGAGAGTAGACTTAAAATGCTTTTGTCTTTTCAAGCCGCTATCTTTTCTCTACTTTTTTTGCACACCCAGCAAACCCTCGGCCACACCCAAATAGTAGACCGTCTGGGCGATGCCAAACAAGGGAGCAATCACAATCATTCGGCACAGACCGCCCTTGAAGAAGGCCGTGGGACCCTCATGCTTCAACGTTTTCCTATCGATTGTACAGTGATTAGAAGATGGAAACTTGCAAACGAATATATACACTCACGTGATGCAATCGGATATACCCTTGAACTCCTTCTCGCCGTCGGCTTTTTTAATCGCCTGCAGGCGCGTCTTGACCACATCGAAGGGATTAACCGCCAGGGCAGCGGTGGAGCCCGCAGCCAAGCCCGCCAGGAAGGAGCACCTGCAGGAAGCAAAAAATGTAAATTATAAATTTAATCTTCAAAAACAAAGGGGATAAATCTTACCAGAATACCGCCTCGCCAGAGCCATCATTACGGCGTGGTCCCAGATCATTGAGCGTAGCGAACAGTGGGAAGTAAATGACAGAGAAGGTAACATCACGCAATCCTGTGGCTCCGATTCCCTTATACAGCCCAAAGATGCCCTTCTCCCGCAACAGCTGCGTCGCCAGTTGGGTGGCCGACACCTTCTCCACCGACTTTCCAGCAAGTTTAGCCGCCGCCGCCACTCGGCCAGCGTCCTGCATCTGGATCTTAAGCAGTTCCATGGGCGTGGTGACAATGATTTGGAATGCACCGGCCAGACCGCCGGCAACCATTTGACTCGTCAAGGGCAGTTTGCCATCCTTGGTGGTGAGCTTGTGGCGGAAGTAGTCGTTGGCAGTCAACTTGATGGCCTTCTCAGGAGTGATCAGCAGGATGTTCACGCCAGAGCCGCGGTACATGCCAAAGTATCCTTCTGCAGCGTACGTCTTGCGGAAGCAATCGAACCTGGATTGGGGTTTAAAAAATTTTAGATATTTTACCATAACACTAGGCATGAATCGGTTCTACTTACATGCTGTTGTACATGCGTTCTCCATTGGGTCCGATTTGCTGGTTCTGCAGCCTCGTCTTGACCAAATCCAGGGGAAAAACACATGTTACACCAATGATTCCTGCTATGCCACCGTTAATGATCTTTGGCAGCAGGCTAAAATCGCAACAATATTGTATCTTTTTAACAGCAAACTTAAATACAATGTTTTAGTGAATATATATACATAGATACAAATATTTAAGTTATATTAATAATTGAGTTCTTTAATAATGTGGATAATTATATGGTTTACTATATTATTTTAAAACTAAAACATCTTGAAAATTCTCTTAGTTTGAATTGTAGAAATTTCTTTCAGTATCTAAACTAACTATTTTATCAAAGAAATTTTAAATTCCTTTAAATCGTACCCATATGTATGCGACTATACAGCATCCTTGTAAAATTTAGAAAAGTGTAGAATTTTAAAGCTTGGTACATGGTTCAGAATTTTGCTTGATTTTTATAAATATTTCTTCTAGAATCGTAAGAGGGCATAGACTAGTCGGTGCTGGGATTTGCACTTGGCTAATTGACAAATATTTGCCCTGCGTTAACTTTTGCATTTGCTGTGCATGTGAAGTGGCGGCAATAACAACAAAATGTAAACAATGCCTGCTTGGATTGGCTTTGAACTTGGCCCACTTCATCGCTCTAAAGGTTCCGCAATAATTGGACTATCAGCCGAAGAAGATCAGCGGAAAGGTCAAATGGGTTGCCGCCCGTTAATAACAAACAAATATTTTGGGATGTCTGCCAACATCAACATCACACTCTGTGTATATAGGATCGAATATATCTAGACTTAGCTTGGGTCTATTTTCGTTTTGCAATTGTCAGAATATATATACATATTTGCGAGAGAGAAGCAAAAACAAAGTGTAAAATGCAATCATATTATGTCATAGTATTGCTCTATCTATCTGTCTGTGGTTTTGCCCTAAATTTATTGAATTGAGAGTGGAGGAGGTCGCTCGATGGGAGGAACGGGAAAGGAAACTAGTGCCAAATTGTCTGTTGGCTGGCTGAGGGCCTCACTTCAAAACAAAAAGTATTTAAGTGATGATACATTATGAAAAAATCAATACAGTATGTCTTCAAAATGTGAGAAAAGGCGTTTTCAAACCTCAAAAGTTCACTAACCCTGATTAGTGATAAGGCTTTACTAATGAAGCTTATCAGAAAACACATCCCAAGATGCAATATTTGTCATGCATAATATTTAAGCGCAGTAAAGATTATATTAATTATTATAAGCCTGTGCATTTAAGACAAGAATTATTACTACTATAAAAATACTACAAAAATCAAAATAAATCATGCATTTTTGATTCAAGATAAAGTATACTTATATACTTTATCCCAATCTTTAATTTGAAGCTTAATGCTGTGTTGAATAAAGGTTTATAAAAACAATCTTTAAAATAATAAGGTGCTAAAAAATAATTAAGATAAAACCTACTAACTACTGAACTTTTATTTGCTAAATCGTATTGTTTTTCTGTTCAACCTCCAATAAATATTTTTCTCTAAATAAACAAGTGTTGTTTAATTTTTTGATTACATTACTCAGACTAATTAATATGTTTATTGATAACTTACGCGAATTGCTGTTGCTGTGGCTGCTCTAGAGGCTGTTTGTGGATCGCGTTGCTCGACATTCTGTGGAATATTTACACACACACACACTCGATAAAGATATTTGTTTGATGTCTGCCAAGAATTGGAACAAACTGGTTTGTTTGAAATTTGAAAATATCAATAAATAGGAACTACTGTTGTTAAGTTACCCCAATTAAACAATAAATTATGTGTACATTAACAGGCTGATAGGGCTGAATAAATAATGTACTTATTATAACGTTAGTGATAAGCGCGGGACGAGGCGCGGGCCAAAGTTTATTGACATGCCCAGTCTCGGGCCCCACGGAGATTAGCAGCATATCAATGGGGTGCCATTAGCCTGCATTCGTGAACAAATACTAAACAAATGCTTCGTTAGCACAATTACACTTGAGTGCTAAAAACGAATCAGTTGGACATATTTTCAGAGTGTTTTAAGGTAGTATTACACCCAATTTTATTTAAATCGTGTAAATAGAACTTGAGTTATTAGTTAACTCTATCATTCTAAGGTATTTTGATCTGAGAAACTGCAGATATTATATCCAACATTCTACTATGCATAATCAGATATCAAATCCATTATTTAATCTTGAAGAACAAGTGTAGTGCTACCTTAAAGCAGCTCAACTGGCAAGGCCGAATAACGGGTTTTTCGAGCATTGCGCCAGCAGATAAGAGCGATTTTATTCTTTATCTTTCCACTTTTTTTCGGGACTAATTTAATCGAAAGATATCAGCTTGATGAAGGAAGTTGGCCTCACACAAGTTATAAACTTTCAGGGCGATAAAAGGAGTATATAGCTAGACCTTTTAAGATTGCGGATTCAAAGGTAAAGACGTCGCGGTGTTGTTGCCGTTTCGAATCAGGTTATTGATTATTGCCCGAAACGGCGAATTCGGGTCGAGGGGCTCGACGGCGACAGTTTATTGCAAGTTTTTTTATTTACAGTACAGCCGCGTGTTACCTCTCGGACAGGTGATACACCGCTTCGATTTGTGATAACTGTTATTGGGGACACTCTCGGCTTGGGGGCACTGGAGCAGCAGCAACAGCAACCACTTGTGCGAAACTTTACGTAATTTGTCGTGTTTATCACAATTCTCGAGCACCTTTATTAAATTGAATTGATTGCCGCACTCTCCTGATACGCACACGTTTGCATGTGTGTCTCTCTCGGGCCATTTAAATGTTTAAATAAATTCCTCCTTCACGCCCCCTCGCGAATCTTTGTCCCTCTCGACACACACGCGTTCCAACTCACATTTCAAGAATTGATTATTTGATGCGCCGCTCGATAATTGACTTGTTTACTTTAAACTTAATAGTTGCTGCCGGGAAACAACTAATATTCGTTGGCGTTACACTAAATTAAACTTATTTATTGATATTCTCTTCGCGCTCGTTCGTCGCTCTACGGAGTGACCGTGGCGGTTGAAAATACCTGAAATCAAAATGCTACCGAGTGGTGGTCACACTAAAATAATAAGCGCTTGTTTTATTTTTAAATCCTTATTTTCATATTTCTTTTAGTTTCAATTTCTTAAATTAGTTTTTGGAACAACAGAACTCTATTAAAAATCTAGTTGTTTTAAATTTCTGTCAAAAGCTCAAAAAAAAATAAATCTTCGATTAATTTTGAAATCCCGATAGGTCGACGTCGGCGTTTTGCAACACTTGCGCCGCGGAAGCACAACAAAAGAATTTTGCAACACCAGAACTTTTCTGCTCTTTAATTACATTCCTCAACAAAAAATAAAGTTGTAAACAGCGATATACTAACTAAAAAATAGTGCAAACATGAGCTCGGCTCGTTTTGCGCGTTCCGGACGCGTCCGGATCTGCATTCTGATGAGCATGTTCATCGTGCTCATCATGATGATAGTCATCTACCAAATGTCCCAGCACCAATTGGACGAGAGCCGCGCCTTCCAGGAAGGTCTGAACGTCCAAATGCAATGTGAGTCCATTTCTGCTTTCAGACAAGTCCAAAAGCTTACTTTTGGCGGTATTTTGCAGCTCTCACCGCCGAAAAGGTGACTGCGGAGAAGCGGATGAGTTTGTTGCGCACCGAGAAGATGAGTCTGCAGGAGAAGTACGAGGGCCAGCTGGCGGAGGCTGTTCAGAAGCAGCAGGAGATAGAGCGCGCCCTGCAGGAGAAGTTTGACGCACAACTTGAGAAGTACAAGCTGCTGGAGGGCAAGTACTCGGACCTAGAGGCGGAGTGTCTTAAGAGCAAGAAGAAACACATCGAGGACACCAACGCCTTTGACCAGAAGCTGCAAAAGCTGCTGGCCGATGTGCACAAAGACAAGGCCAGCAAGGAACAGGAAGTGTCGGCCTGGAAGGTAAGCTTTGTGAGTGTTTATTGCCTAAAGTTAAAACTTAATAATGCTTAATTTAGGATAAGCTGGAAAAGCTACATCGAGACTCAGAGCACAAGATACACGCCCTGGAGGCCACCATCTCAGAGTTCAAGGCGAACTGCCAGTATGTGCCCAAGGTGCAGCCAGCAGAGGCTCCGGCCCACGGCCACCAGCAGCAGCTTAACAAGCCGGGAGACCTCACGCCCACAACAAGAAACTCCAGTCCCGCCCAACTGGCTCACAGCATCGAGAAGCCTCGCAACGAGAAGTCCTTCGATGCCCAAGTGCAAGTGAGTGACGGCGTCTACAGGATCGGCGGCGGGGTAAATCTAACAACTAACCCAAAACAAAACCAAACTTACTCAACTACTAACACTACGATTAAGAGCAATGGTGGCGGGGCCAAGGATAAGGCGCAACGGCCGGAGCAAGAACCACTGCTCACCTTTGCCGTTCGCAACAACCACAGCTTGATAATAAACTCTGTTGAAAACTTTCAGATTGTGCCTGAGAAGCAGCAGCAGGAGGAACCGCAGCTTTCCGGCGGTCCAATTTCCCCTCTGAGCGCTCCCCGCAAGAGCAGCACTCAGTCGTCGGCCGGCGAACTGGCCGTCAAAAGCGCTGGCGAGGCTCCGAATGCCTCCGTGGCCCCCAAGGTGAGCAGCAGCGGCTTGCCGCCGCTTGCCAAGCCTCCGGCTAAGGCGGAGCGCAAACTGCCCGAAAACGTAGCCCCCATTCCCGAAAACTTCTACGAAAACAAAATGGACGGCAAGGGCGATGCCGTCGACGTAGACACCGCTGCCGAGGAGCTACCAAAGAACGAAAACAACAACCGCTATGCAAATGCTGTAAATGATCTAGAGAACACCAAGAATCTAGGTGTTGCGCCCAAGCCTAACGAGGACTCTGGCGCCCACGAGGTCAAGGATGCCTTGAACGAGCCCAGCTTCAATTTACCAGCAGCCGGAGGTCAAAACTTCTTTGATGGGGATTTGCCAGCACCGGGTCCCGGACCCGTGCCCGATGAGCCGGCTAAACAGATGGCTGAGGCAGTTGGCGCTGTCGGCGGTGGCGAGGGCGACGACGATGACGATGTCGGCGATGTGGCCGTGAAGCAGCCGCAACATCTGCTCGACACTGACAATCTGAACAACGAGATCGTAGCCGATCAAGGCAAGGAGTTTGCCGAGGGAGGCATCCATCTGGAAGATGGCCTTGATGAGGATCAAGATGGTGAGTTACTGAAAGTAATTTAAAGACTTGAATTTAACCTTCGGATGAACTTGCAGAGGATGACTACTCCAATGTAGCGGCGCGCAAGAAGGGAGGCGAGGCGATTAGACATTAGGAGAAATTCGTTTAACATCTACCGGCAAGTGTGCAAAAGAATAGAAACCCAACTCCTCCCCTTTAGGCTAAAAACGTGCTCGCGCAAGCATAGAATTCATGGATCTGAATACGAAACTTAATTGAATATGTACTATAATGGGAGAATATACAACCAGGTCTATATGGGTGTGAGCACGCCCTAATTAGTTAATAAGTAAAGTTCAAGCTCATGACCGGCACTATGATTTACGATCATATTTAAGATGCAATTCTTAATTCGAACGGAGGCCGAGAGGCGGTTCATAGAATGAACAAAAATCCACATAATACTAAGGCTTTTCTGTTTCAGATCCTTGCTAAGTTTATACATTTATCTTGTACTGATTCCTCATCCCAAATTTTGCGCATCTCAAGGAACAACCTTGCGGTTGCTGTTTCCTCCATCCCCGTACAATCCTTGTTTGTACTTGGTTTTCTGTGATAAAAATAACTCGCTGCACTGCATTTTGGGCAATGTTGCCTGTGTTTTTGTCGCCGCTTTCGAATGCCAACTCAACTCGTCTCATTTCACTAGTTTAGGTAGCCATGTAAGCCAGGAGATTGTACACACTCGCCTAGCATTCGAAACACACGCAGAACTTTATTGGTATTGATAATAATAATAATAAACTAAATACATAAACGTTAATTTCTCGTTGCAATTAATTGAAAATTTCAAGATGCCATAATCAAATTAAGCGGCGCGAACTAAAACTACAAACTCGGAACTAAAAAGGAAATAACTGAAGGTAACGCTAAACGATAATGTATCGACAGTCCCATCCCATCACTGTGTGTGCGCCAGAATCCACGGGTGCACTATCACCTGGTCGAGCGGCAAACGGTGCTGCGGATTTAGGACAAGCAGCTTAGAAATCAGGTGAGCAGCTGCCTTGGAGATGTGCTCGGGCAGCTTGTAGTCCACCTTGAGGATCTTCTTGTAAGTCTCGTCGTAGTTCTTTGAGTAGAAGGGGGCGTGGCCTACCAACAGCTCAAAGCAGAGCACGCCCAAACTCCAGAGGTCAACGTTTTTGGTGTGGGGCTTGCCCTGGACCATTTCAGGCGGCAGATAATCCACGGTGCCGCACAGCGTCATCCGCATTGAGTTGGGCTCGTGAACGGACCAACCGAAGTCTGCGATCTTCAGGACGCCTTTGTGGCCCAGCAACAAGTTCTCCGGCTTGATGTCGCGATGGATGATATCCCGCTCATGCAGGTAAAGCAGCGCCGAGCACAACGCCTGTATGTATATGGCCGATTGGCGTTCATCGAACCGCTTCAACGGTTGAGCTTGCAGAGCGTTAAACAAAGTTCCCTGTGGCGCGTACTCCAGGATCAAGTAGATGCGCACATCGTCGTGGAAGTAGGCGTACAGGCGCAGGATATGTGGGTGCCGCAGATGCGACTGGATCTCGATCTCGCGACGCACCTGATGCTCCACATTGGACTCACCGATCTGGCGCTTGAAAAGTACTTTTAGTGCCACCACGAATTGGGACTCCTTCTCACGAGCCAGATACACATTCCCGAACTTTCCGCGTCCCAATTGGCGGCCAATATCAAAGTTGTTCAGCTCCCACGTCTTCTTGGGCTTCTGAGCCTGGGTTTCTGCAGAAGATTTCGATTACACTTGGTGATAACCTATGGAAATAAGCCCTGTACCCACCAGTCTTTCCTTTCTCTTTGTTAGCACTGCTCGAATTGCTGGAAGCAGTGGCGACTCCTGTGCCAGCACTCGGTTTCTGGACTGGGGCAGCATCAGCTTTCTTAATGGGTCCCACCGGAGCGGGAGCCACAAACTCTGAAGCTGCTTTCTGCAATGGAGCCGCAGTGGGCACCAGTGGTTTCTGAAGTTTTGATGCAGCAGTTAAGCCTGCCGAATGGGAGGATCCAAGCGCTGTTTTAGTAGGAAGACGCATGCCACCAGCTGTCGTCGTCGCAGTTCGGATTCCAGGGCCATGAGGCCCTATCATTGACTTGCTGTCTGGTGCTGAATTTTCGCTGGTAGGCTGGATTCCAACATTTTAGAAGGATCCTTACACTTTTGTCTTAAACTCACCTTCTTTGGAAGAACCAATGCCTTTTTCTGCATGTTCAGGAGGGCGCTCGCCGCTTCCGACTTCTGGGCCAGGGCATTTTCTTTAGGGCGCAACACAGTGCTGGGCTGCTGGGACATGGCGACACGCACAATAAACAGCAAATGAAACACAATTTGGTAAAATAACAAGTTTAAAATGTTTTAATGTGTGTAAAACATTCACGATTTTCGGTCAATCATGAAAAAATAAAATGCCGTTCGTTTGAATTGTGAAGCGGGTGTTGGCGCGGCAAGCTGAATGTCAGTTTGTAGTACGATCATTTGGCAAAGATACCTGTGACCGATTGTCGACGATCGATATTTAGAGTGAAAATACTAAATACTAAGTAGTCCCATACACACTCGGGCTGAAAATCCATTAGTATTTTGGTCTATCGATTACAATATTTGATCGTCGATTTTTAACAGAAGTTAGTATTTTTAATCGACTCATAAGCGGTCACACTGCAAGTCAGCTGTTGAGAAAAACTCAACTCTTGTATTGTTTTTATTTATAAACTCCCAGAAATGCGAAACATGGAATCCACCGGCATAAATCTTAATATTAACACCTGTCGCGTCTGCCTGGAGATGGACGAGGCCAACACAAGTCTGTGCCTGTACGATGAAATCGAGTACAACGAACTGAACCTGGAGCTGTGGCAGCTTTTGCAGTTTGTTTCCAAAGTGACGATGACAGGGGATCCTAATTTTCCGTCTCAGATCTGTCAGACCTGCGCCCAACGGCTAATCAGCGCCTACGAGTTCATCCTTGAAGTGGAAAACGCCGAGAAGAAACTGCAAAGCCTGTGCCTGCAACAGGCGGAATTAGCTGAGACCAAGCCGGACGAGGGCGATGTGGAGGTGCTAGAGCTTATTGACCAGGAGGAGGTAATTCATATGGATAACTACTTGCCTACTGGTTACGAGGAGCAGCAGTCAACCCTTGGGGAGGTGGAGGAGGCTCCAAAATCTGATGTTGAGGATGAACAACTATATGCCGCAGAGGATCCAGACTTTGAAACGGAAATTAACATCAAAGAGGAAGAGGACGCCGTGGAGCCACCAAATGATCATGAGATCTCTCCTCCGCAAGCTACGTCTTCCCGCCTGGGTAGCCGTCTGACTCACTCGAATAATTTTACGTACAAGTGCGCCATATGTCCACGAGTCTTTGCCAAGAGCGAGTCCCTCCAACGGCACTTTGACCTGGCTCACAGAAAGACGGCGGACATGGCTGCCCAGGAGCTGGCCAACGAGAGCAGCGGGACTGGCCTGCTGACCTGCGAGCACTGTCCGCGCACATTTAAGCGCCAGGACACGCTCCGGCGGCACATGCAGGCTTTCCACCCCGACGCACCGCTGGCTGGTGGTCACGTAACGCAGGACAACTCGTCCCGCAAACGTGTTGCCAAGCGCAGAGACTGTCCCTATTGCGGCCTAAGCTTCCCTGCGTCCAGTCTCACTATCCACATCCGAAGGCACACCGGCGACAATCCATACAAATGTACCCAGTGCGAGAAGGCCTACCCCCGCAGTCAGGATCTGACCCTCCACATGAGGCAGCACACGGGCGAGCGGCCCAGCCAGTGTAAGATCTGCTCCAAGAAGTTTATATCGCAAAACAAACTGGCTCGTCACATGCGTCTTCATACGGGCCAGCGGCCATATGTCTGCGACAAGTGCAACAAGGGTTTCGTGCAATCCAACGACCTCAAGATCCATTTACGACGCCACACGGGCGAGCGGCCGTACCAGTGCGGAGTGTGCGGTGATAGTTTTGTGTGCGGCTCCCTGCTGACTATCCACCGCAACCAAATGGGCCATCACGAAGTCAGGGACAAGGGCACAGACGCAGAAGACTCCGCCCCAGACGACCCATATGTAAATGCCAGGGTGAACAAGCGACGAGCAGAAGACATTGAACGGATGCGCCTGCAGAGGGCTGCCGAGGATCAATTTCAACAACCACTGGAGGTTACTCATCAGAAGAAGTCGCCACCTATTCTGTCCTACAAATGCGGTGTGTGTGAGATGAATTTCAAGAGCGGCGCCCTGCTGACCATCCATCGCAATAACATGAGCCATTACGAGCTAGGAAAGGTTAACTATGGCGATCCCTTCGGGCAGAAACAGAAAGGGCTTAAGTATTAATTGACAAGAACATGATTAGGACCTAGAACATTGCATTTAGTTTTAAGTGAAAAGTTAATAATTTGTTTGTACCATTATCTAGCCTATTCTCCCTTTTTTCCTTAAAATTTGCAAACATTTTTTAAGTTATGAATTAAGAACTTGTCTCAATGTTTCATCAAATATATATACTGTATATACTTTTATGTTAAACAATGAAAAACTAATGAATTTATATCTTCTTGATGTAAATATAAAAAAACTGAACCTATATTCCATATTAATTGTTTTATTATTTAAAAGCTTGATTTAAAACTTTTCTTTCTGAAAGCATCTTAAACAGAAGAAAAAGAGAGAATAATATATATATGTATAATTTAACAATTAGCTGTTGTCATTATCTTAGTGGCGCTTGCGCGAATGCGACGCGGAAGAAGAGGAGGTGTACGCGTTGGAGCTGGATTTGTGAGTGCTGCGCGATTTGGATCGTGATCTCGTGCGGTGACGCTTGCGACCGCTGGTGCTACTGCCGTGATCATGACCCCGGCTATTGCTGTGTCGCGAGGAGCGGTGGTAGGTGCCGCGCGCCATCATCCTCTGCGGAGTGGCTTGAGCCGCGACGTCGCCGCTGTCCCTGTCGGTGACTACTACTGCTGCCTCCGCTACAGTGACGGCGGTCGTGACGTCTATCCCGATCTCGGTCCCGTTCTCGCTCCCTTTCCCTGTGGCGTTCCCGACGGTTGTATTTGCTGCGACTACTGCTGCCATGGCTGCGGTGCCCATGGCGAGAGCTACGCTTGCTCCGATTGCTGGAGGTCTTCGAGCCGCTGTCGCTGCTGGAGCTCCTGCTGTCATCGCTGTCGCTGCTGGAACTGCTGCTCTCTCCGCTGCTGCTGGAGGAGGACGATGTGGACGAATGGCGTCGCTTGCTTTTAGACTTGCGCGACGATTTGCTGACCTTATTCAGCGCCTTATCCGCCGCACTCAGCATGGTTGCCACCGATTCCGGCATCTGCAGTAGATTGGTGGCCGGATTCGGCACAGGCTTCAACTTGGGCGGCCCAGAACTAGAGCTCACACTAGGCAGCGGAGCAACAGCGGCGGCAGCCACCACCTGTTGAACATAGCTCTGGGACTGCTGTTTGCCGTCCTTGTTATCGCTGAAGCGAGTGGTACGCTCCTTACGACTGGGACGTTTGCCTGCTTAAGATCAAGACAATTAGTGGAGCTGCCATGAGAGAGACAGATTATAGGAATTCTACAAACCATTGTATTGCTGCAGTTTCTCGTGGGTTGGGCGGCTAGACGTCTCACCGAGTGAATCGGAATTGGGCAGCGGACGACGCTGCTCACTGGCAGTATCGGAGCGCTCCAGCTCGCGCTTTCGATGCCGCTGCAGGGTCTGTTCATCGCGTTGCTCCTGCTTGGCCACTCGATCCTCGATGTCGTCAATGACTCTTTCAAAGGATCGTTTGCTGCGCCTTATGCGAGCCTAAAAAAGAGAATAGGAGATCGTAAGAGGGTTGCAATGTATTTCGATGGTCAACGAACCTTCAACTCTTCCGCGCTTAGGTGTACGCTCTTATCGACATCCTTGCCAGCATCGGCCTGGCGCTCTCCATCCTCCTCGTCCTCATCCTCTTCGCTTTCGCTGGAAGAATCGCCATAGGCAGCTAAACCTATAATTCAAATCAGTGAAGTGCTAATTGTGGCTAACCAGACATCGATGTATGCAGAGATTGGGCGCAGTTTTAGTTATATTTTTCATCGATTTTAGTAGAGGTCGTTACAGAAACAGGGAAGGAAAAGAGGCAAAGCCTTTGGCAATTCGCATGAGAGAAGTAACTAAACCAAAAGGGCTTGATTGTTTACTTTGGATCAAAGTTATTCGAAGCTAGGAAGGGGCTTGTAATCCAATTCGTTGTCATTAGAGAGGGGTAAGGATTCAAAGAGACAGAGACGGAGGGGGATAAATGGGAGTTCAAGCATAACTCAGACTACCTCAAAACAAAAAAAAAAACATAAAAAGGGTGCAAAGGAAACTTACAAACTATGGATTTTGATTACTTACCCAAGTTGCCGGTTATGGAGGACAAGGCGCTTTTGCGAATCACTTGGGCTGATGACGCTTTTGATTCACACATAGTACATACATATATATATAGGTATATATTATATATTACGATAATAAGATTCAGCAAGTGATTTTATATTGTTTTGTGTTCATAATTAGGATTCAGAATTAGCAGAGACAAAGGATTATTAATAAAGGTGATAACGCGCGCTCGCCGATATTGGTATTCGTATTCGTAATATCTGGGTCATCCAATCTTGGATCAATGGCTATTTTCTATATATCAGCTACTTACACACACACACATTAACAACACGCGCGAGCGCTGGAAGAGATCGGTATTGGGTGAACTTAAGTTTATTGCAAATAATGTACCTTTGGCGCGGTGCGCTTTCAGAGTCTCGCCAGCAATGGCCGCAATCTCTTCATTTGTGGTTTCCAGCAGGATTTCGGTTAGTGTGCGACGCACCACAAGCATCTACAGATGGGTATTGGGTATTCATAGATTGATTTCGAACTTAACAAAAAGGGGGTCTTGGGTTTGGATGTGTCGCCGGCTGGCCAGGGAACGAAAATCCAGAGCAGAGTTAATTCGTTTGTGGACTCAACTCGATTTCATCGCCTAGCTGAGGGCATGACACATCCGGGTCAAATGGTGATTGATGCCTACCAGATCCGCCAGTCTTTCTTCGTAGTTTTTACCATTGACATCGCCGTCACCTTTAGCCGCTGCTGTTGCTGCCTTCTCCCCTGCCGTTCGGCTTCCGGATTCATTCTGCTCCTCCTCGTCGCTGCTGCTGCTGCTGCCATTGGCGGCCTTACTTAATAATTCATTACCTATTTGCTGGTCCTTCAGTTCTCCGCCAAGCTCCACCCCAGCAGGCAAGCCAATAGAATCTTCGCTGTCGCTGGCCTGAATTTCAAGGGCATGTTTAATCGAAAGTCTCTAGTACTGCCTTTCGCTACTCTGCGGTCTGTCACGGTTTCAGTTTGGGTTTATGTTCGCTTATTAAGTTTCTGTTTAGTTCAGTCGCGTTCTGGTGAGGAGTGAGCAACCAATTGGTGTGATATGTGTGCCTCGTTTTCGGCACTTTTCGGTCCGTATTGAGAGTCAGTTAACCCTGCAAGCCCTGACCACCATACCCATACTTACCACGTTCGAGATGTTCAATAGATTAACAGGTGTTGTTAGTGTTTTGCTTGATACTTGCTTAACGTGGACATCGATCTCAGCATCAGCCGTGTCTGATGGCACATGGGAGGAGGACTGCTGGCGCTCCAGCTGCCTCTGTTTCTCACGCTCCATTTTCTCCAAGCCCTCTCTGAAACAAGTTAGACATTCAAGTCAATATAAGATACTTTAATATAATTTCTACCGTCCCTGTGGCCTCACCTTATCCAAGCTGGCAACATTTTTCGTTTGTTGGCATCGATCTCACCGCTGGCACCACCGGCGCTTCCGCTGTCTAGGTGCTGCTGATGCTGTAGATGTTGCGATTGCTGCTGATGTTGTTGATGCGTTGCGAGCTGGTGTGACTGCGCTGTATGTTGCGATGGCTGCATCTGCAGCTGTTGATGCGGCTCATTGGGATTGCTGACGTTGAGTTTGAGCAGCGAGGGAATATGTGCAGTGGGATTGCCTGTGTTGGAAGTTTTTCCGGGCTGCGTGTGCCAATTGCTCCATTGCTGTTTGCCCAGCGTTGCAGCTGTTTGGGAAATGTTTCGCGATCAGATCATGGTCCATAGTCACACTATTATGCCCACTCACCCGCTTCGCTGGACGCCGGCACGGACAGGGCTGGCGTTTCATTGAGTGCCATCCACTGGGATTGCGTAACCATAGGGGCCGGTGGCGGCGGCGTTTCTGCGCCGTGTCCCCGCTCGTTGTCATCATCCATGTCCATGTCCGCCTCGCCTTGCTCCTCCAGGATCGGATATCCGGCCCGCGCCATATTAGGCATCGGCATGCTCATTTGTTGGTGATAATCGCGCACATTGCCAATGACGGGCGGAGGCGGGCATGTTGAAACGGGCATATTGACACCTGCCGGACCGGCGTCCCGCATATGGATCCACTGTTGGGCGAGCTGCGCCCAATCGATACCGGCGCCGCCCTGCATGGCCAGCGGCAAGCTGGTGGCCATCAGAGGGTTCACGATGCCCGGGCCGCCGCCAGTGGGCAGCGAGAAATGAGGGGGTGGCGGCGGGGGCTGCGCCAGGAGCTGATTGTGGCTATGGCCGTGTCCGTGGCCATGGCCATGAGCATGCTTGTTGTAGCCCAGATCGGCGTTGCCGTTGCCGCCAGGAAACATTTCCACACTTTGCCTAATTAAAACGTTAGGTTTCCGAACGAGTTCTCAGTTTTTCAAGTTTTTCCACAATTTTCCTTCCATTTTACTTTTTTGTAATGTGACCAATCCAGGCCCAGAAATAAAATGGTGGTTTCCACTTTGGTGGTAATTTTCTGCTCAACGGCAGCTGGTCACATTTTTTTTAAAACCGGTAGTACCGTTACGTTTAAATTTTGAAATACCTTATTTACTTTTACTTTTTTTTAACTATTAGAAGGATAAGTTAAGAATAAGATAAGTAATATAAATAGCATAGTATTTATCAAATTTCAATTTATTACTATATACATAGATATGTAGACGTAATGCACAACAATTTATATAAAGGAAACAATTAAACAATTCATTAGTAAATCCATATCTTGTTATTTAACAGTTTTTCAGCAACATATACATATATACTACATATATAGTTTTTAAAAACCTTCCATTGCTCTGTTTTTAATATCATATTCCGCCAATATATGCTTCTCTCAATAAAAGTTAAAAGACAATTTAAACAGGTAATCTTTATATATATTTACTTCATACTCATATATAGGAAAACACTGCGGAACGAGTCAAATTAGTGGCCGCACCAGCGAGAAGTTTAATATAAATCTCTCACAGTGCTGGTGCGGCGAAGGCCAATTGAAATGTCTACGCATCCAAAGCTTTAACATACGAAATGCAACCAACAACAGCGGGTTAAATTATACACCTCTAATTGTACACACTATTGAGACAGTTAATGCAAGCTTATAATACAATCGTTCAGTGGGTAAAACTTAATTGTATCTATAGTCAAACACGGGAGTCCGTCATCGAATCCTGTACAGGTTGCTAAATGCACACATCAAGGTTGATCTCGGCCGTTGCTTTATGTCCGATATTCAGCTAAAGCCCTGTGCGTTACCAACTTAAAGTTAAGTGACTAAACAACTAAGACGTTTCGAAGGCAGTGAGCAGACGTGGGATTGCTGCATCTACATCAAAACATAAACTCCATATCAAGCGAAAGAGCCTCACAGCTTGTTGGCAGTGAAAGTAAGGGGCGGGGCGGCGGCACCACTAATGGATTTGTGATCCGCGCGCTCCTGATCTGAAAGCCAGGCCATCTGCAAAAAAAAAAATGGTTGTAGCTGTACATTGAGAGAGAAACGACGTTGTTGCCAACACTCACCTTCTGCTTGTGCTGCTGAGCGGCGGAGTGACACCTGTCCAGCACCATCTTCTCGGTGAGCAGACCATCCTCAGAGGCATAGACTGCCGCCTGCCAGGACACGCCCAGCTTGGAGATTTCACGACCCGACATACCCTCGCACAGAGCGGCCATCTTTGAACACGTCTTTCCAAAGTCAAAAGTGTCCAGTTTGAAGCGCCTAAGGAAGGGTACAAAAACGTAAAGAACAATATCTTGCAAGATCATCCCATGATTTATACTCACTTTGCACCTGCTGAAGCCGGCTGCAGAACATATTTATCGAAATAGAGTCGCAGCAAGCGCTCGCGTTCTTCCAGGCCCGGCAACGTGAACTCCACCATTTCGTCCAGACGATCGTTGATGGCATAGTCGAATTGCTCGGGCGTGTTGGAAGCAAGCACTAGCATAAACTTGGGGTTCTGCTCGGAGGTACGGTACAAGAAGGCGTTAAGGGCAGCACGCAGATCCTCCGAGATCTTCTCCGAGGAGCGCTTGCGCAGGAAAGCGTCCGCCTCATCCACGAAAAGCAGCAGACCGCGCCGCGAGGTGTGCGACCAGTCGAACACCTTGTGGATGGCCGTTACTCCTTCCTTGCCCATGGGTGCCACATCACCGCCAGTCATGATGGCAAAGTCCATGCCCGAGTGTTCAGCCAGCTTCTTGGCGAACATGGTCTTGCCCGTTCCGGGTGGGCCGTGCATCAGTACGTTCCTGTACATGCCACGGTTGATGCGCGTGTTCTTCGTGGCAATGGCAATGTCACGTAATCTCTCCTCCAGCTTGGGATTCAGCACCACGCCCTGCAAGGCATCGGCGGGCTTGGCGCGTAACCGCTTGAAATAGTTGACCGGGTGCTTCAGGGCGTCCAGAAAGGCGAAGCGCGAGGTCTCGCCCACCAGAGTTGGCTTGCCAATACGCGCCTCTACGTACCGGGAAACTACGCCAGTCGCTCCCTTGGCAGAGTATACACCAAGAGCGAGCAGCGAGAGACCACCGGCAGCAGTCAGCACCTTGTCCCAGTCGGTGAGCATGGCCTCGGCGCCAGCGCCAATCACTGAGCCAGCAGTTCTGGGGATCAGAGAAGGATAAATAAGTAGCTCATGGCAAATTGAAATATTAAAACCCACTTGATGCCCTCCAACACGGTGGTACGGTGCTCCTGAGCTTTGGTTCGGATCTTCTCTAGATTGATATCACGATTCTCACGATCCACTCGAGCCTTGGCACGCAGCTCGTGCTCCAGGAGCTTGAGTCGGTTCTTCTCCTTCATCTCGATCTCATGCTCGATGGTCTGACGGCGCATTGCCTCCTGACGCTGCACACTCTCCTCCTGCTTGCGCAAGTTTTCATCCTGCACGCGTTGCTGCTGCTTCAGCTGGTCCTCGTAGCGCTGGCGGGAAAGCTGGTCCTGGTATTGGGCGCGTTGCTGCTGCTGCTTCGTCTCCTCGATGAGTGTCTTTCGGCGCTCCTCGTGGTCGATGCGCTTCTGCTCGACCTTGGCCTGCTCAATATGCGCCTCGTACTCCTTGACCTTGGTGTTGTACTCGGACTGCCGGGTGGCCTCCTGCATCTTGGACAGCTCCAAGGCTTCCCGGGCGTGTTCTGCACGATATTAACATAGATTACCCCACACTCACACGTCAAGTTGGACTCACACTCCCGGACACAGGCGCACGCACACGCAAAGGCATGCCGCGATAGCATGGCGCATGTCGGTTATGCAATTGGCTGACGAAATTTCCGCTTACTTGAACGCTCGAGAGTCTTGGCGGCATCCGCCGCCCGCTCCAGCGCTGAGGAGTCGAAGCGGTACGCCTCCATCGCCTTGCGCTCCGCCCGGCTCAGCTGCGAGTCTCCGGACCTCTCGCCGGCCGTCCTGCCTTCCGGATCAGCCCCTCCACCGTCCATACCAGCCGCCGGCTCCTGCTGCGGTTGCTGACGATTTCTGCCCAATAACCACGACATGGTTGTTTCTGCTCACTAGCTTCTCAACACGGCACTGATTTCAAGTACGCTTCTTGCGTGTTTCAATTAAAGGACAATTTTGTTTAGCAAACTAAAAATATTACGAAATTTGATTAGCTTTTGCTTTTCCATTCAGAGAACGTGATTCTAGAAGAGTGTGGCCAGGTCCAGAAATTATTTGCCAGCTGGTTGGGTAAAAAATACTGAAGCATGGCGCGAAATTATAAGCAAAAGGGTAATACTATTCGCACGCAACAGTTGGCCGGTAGCTTTTCTCAAAACAAGAACAATAAAACAAATAGTCAACAGTTTGAAACTATCTAAATATTCTTTATTAACACTCAAATTTCCATATGCACTAATATAACAAGTTTAACAGACGCAGCACGATATTTAAACATTCAGATTTGACATCAAAGCTTTATGACATCCTAATGTGACCAGACGGTCTCGGATACTGAAAGCCAAAGAAACAATGCTGCCAGTTCCACGTCACATGTTCATCGATGTATCGATAATATCGATATAAATTTCTTACCGGCCGGAACAGCTGATCGCTTTGTAAACTACTCGATTAAGTTATTTTAATTTATTCCATTTTAATTAATTTATAATTAAAATCCGTTAATATTATACAACAGTTTACGATAATAAACTCGGTATCGGTGTGAGAAATCGCGTCGCGAGTGTTGTTTGTTTGGCAAAGTTTTCTTATGGCAGGACTTGCAGTATCCGCCGGTCGGAGCACCATGTTCGAACGCAACCAAAAGACCATCTTCGTGTTGGACCACACGCGCTACTTCAGTATCGCCAGCGAGGAATACATCTCCATGGACTTCCTTAAGGGAAAGCCGACGGATGCCGGCGGATCGGGAGTGGCGGGCGGAACGGGAGGCACTGGAGCTCAGTTCAGCAAAAGCCTGTGGACATGTGCCTGCGAGTCATCCATCGAGTATTGCCGGGTGGTCTGGGACCTCTTTCCTGGCAGGAAGCATGTGCGCTTCATCGTCTCAGACACGGCGGCGCACATCGTGAACACCTGGAGCCCCAGCACTCAAAACATGTCGCACGTGATGAACGCCATGGTGATGGTGGGCGTGCCGTCGCGCAGTATGCCCCAGTCATCCGACTACTCGGTCATACACGGCCTGCGAGCCGCCATCGAGGCGCTGGCAGAGCCCACGGACGAGCAGATGGCTGCCCTGGCTGGCGGCCGACCTGAGGACCTGCCACGCATACCCAACGAGGGACGCGTCATCTGTATTACGTCGGCACGTGACAATACGAGCATGAAGAGCCTGGAGGACATTTTCAACACGGTGCTGTTGCAACAGAACGCTCTGGCGGCGGCGCCATCCAAGAAGGGTCTGGCCATTGACCACTGCCATCTGGTCATCCTTAACATAGTGCCGCTGGGCGTCGAGTCGCTGGTGACTAACCGCAGCCTGCTCAAGATCTCGCCGCTGCTGGATGTGGAAATACACACGGTCAGTGCACCGAATATTTCCTACAAGCTGACGCACCTTATTCTAGACCACTACGACTTGGCGAGCACAACGGTGACCAACATACCGATGAAGGAGGAACAGAATGCCAACTCCAGTGCCAACTATGACGTGGAAATTCTGCACAGCCGGCAAGCCCATTCGGTAACTTGTGGCTCCGACTTCAGCCTGCCAACGAGCATTAAACAGGGCGCCACCTACGAGACGGTGACTCTCAAGTGGTGCACTCCGCGTGGTTGTGGCTCTGCCGATCTGCAGCCGTGTCTGGGCCAGTTTCTGGTGACGCCCGTGGACGTGACATCGCGTCCCAGCTCCTGTTTGATCAATTTTCTGCTCAACGGACGATCCGTGCTGTTGGAAATGCCGCGCAAAACTGGCTCCAAGACCACCAGTCACATGCTCTCCGCCCGTGGCGG
This sequence comes from Drosophila serrata, assembly GCF_035046125.1. Classification (NCBI taxonomy): domain Eukaryota; kingdom Metazoa; phylum Arthropoda; class Insecta; order Diptera; family Drosophilidae; genus Drosophila; species Drosophila serrata. The sequence continues at coordinate 747,736 of NW_028256928.1, read as the reverse complement.
TGAAATCTTTGTCCATTCGTTGTGCATCACACGCTCCTGCATGGATGAGGCACCGGCGATATCTGACGGGCCCGGTGGACGGGTGCCTGACTATCGCATTGCAGAGCTTGGCCAGCTGCTTAAGATGTCGCGCATGCTGCCACTAAAGGCGAAAGATCCGGGCGCTCCCAACTTGTCGCGCCGCCTGCCCCGCTACTTCCCGCTTACTACTAGCTCAACGATTCTGTTTCACCTGCAGCGACAGATAAGCTGGTTGCCGCACTTCCTACACCTGGTTGTCAAGGAGGACATGGACAAACAGGAGGAGGTTCGCTGCCAGCAGCATATCCACGAGCTCTATAAGAGTGCCTCGCGTGGCGACGTCCTGCCCTTCACACACACCAATGGCGCCAGGTAAGGAAAAGAATGTTTTGTTCTCTATTTAATGGAAATAATTCTATGACATATACTTTGTAGATTGAAGCTATCCAAGGCCAAGGACCAGTATCGCTTGTTGTACAGGGAACTGGAGCAACTCATTCAGCTGAACGCCACAACAGTGCACCACAAGAATCTACTGGAGAGTCTGCAGAGCCTGCGTGCTGCCTATGGCGATGGGCCGCTTAAGTCGGAGTCGGGTTCCAGCCTTCTACGCTCCTACACGGAATCACCGCTCTCGCCTGAGCGGTTGGAGCCCATCAGCAGCGGCAGTACCAGTGGCAGCTCCAACTCCAATAGCCTGCTCAAGGCCAGCAAGAGACGCATGTCCAGCAGTGGACAAAGGTGAGTCGTGGGACGCATTCTTTCTATCCTGAATCATTTAAAGCTCTATATCTATTGTATCCGTCAGATCCCTGCTGGACATCATCTCGTCAGCGGAGCGTAGTCAATCCAACAAACGCTTGGACTTCTCAGGTCGTCTGTGCACGCCTATGGGTCAAGTGGCCAAATTATATCCGGACTTTGGCAACAACAAGGAAAAGGACTCTCTAACGACGGCGGGCAATGCAGGGCCAAATATTAAAGAGGACTCTATACGGATTTAAGTTGAATTCGGAAAGAAACAAGAGTTCAATTCTTGATGTTTTGTGTTGCACTCAAGTATTTTTCTGTGAGTTTTTAAGTTTGGACCATTATCCAATTGATTTAATCCCAACAAATGGACTTAAAAGCTAAGATAAGTTATATTTTTTAATTGCTATTGCTTATTATTCCTTATTGTGAACTGCCTCAAGCTGAATTCGCTTTTGATTCAAACTGCATGTTTTAAACTAAGCTAGTTTTTTACTTTTGTCTACCATTTAGTGATTATTTTGAATTATTTCTGGCCTTTTGCTATTTTTAACTATTAATTGTATCATAGTTAAGAGAAAGATGTGAATTTTAGATTAATTAATTATAAATAAATAAGGCCTTTAATATCTTATATATCTCGATATAATATTCAAATGTCCCAACGATCCCTAGAAGGCTGTGCCCCAAGGTACAATTCTTTAGTTTCTTTCGAAAAGTAATGTGTACGTAAAATTTTCAAAAAAAAATTCCAAATTTTCTAAATTTCAAAATTATTTATAAATTAAAGAAGCTGTGGAAATGGCCAATAATACAAGCGTGAGGCGACATGTAGTCCAAGTGTCCGAGATCCCAGTGGGCCCAGCTATGCAAAGTGAGCTGGAGCCTCCTCTTGTGACTCCTCTATATTCCCATTTTTCTTTATAATAGCACTGTGCGTTGTGGGTAACGAGTTGTGCGCAGTCACCCAGCAGGATATACGAAAAGTAGTGGACTTCCGGATGTTTACCCTCGGTCCCTGGTTGAACCATTGTCAACGTAGTCCAGAGACTGCTTCATCAACAATTTTGCTGGATCTCTTTGCCCAGGAGCCACCGAAGAAGGTCAAGCTGGACAACAATCCGTATGTTAGGCGAGAGGTGCTAAAAGTATCCGAGATCCCGATGGCTCCCGCTGTACACAGTGAGCAGGCGTTTTCTTATATGTACTACTTATTGTATACATTATAAATTCTTCCCTTTTCATGCAGTTCCAATTGTGGTAGGATGTGAGCAATATGTGGTGATCCAGCAGGATATACGGAAAGAGATGGACATCCGGATGTTTACCTATAGTCGCTTGGGCCCAGTTGCCTCAGCAACGGCTCCTGTAAATGTTTTCGGTGGCGCCGTTACGAACCTGCAAGCTTTCTCACTTCTAGCTTCGCAGATTCCTCATGTGTCATTTGATCCTTGTAATTTGCATATTGGAATTCCTAAAAAGCCAGGAAACGATGTAGCTCTGGGCAGATCCAACAATCAAATCTGTTACAGCGCCGGCACCTCGACTGATGGGCTTATGAAGAACAACGGCTGCCAGCACTGTCCCAAATCTGAGGATCTCCATTCCAGCTGCCAAACTCAGACCAGTCCGCCCAGTCTAGGTGCCGATTCGCAGAAGAATGTTGGTTGCCAGACACAGCCGGCCACAACCTGCACTGGATGCAATACCTCATCTAGCCTTGATGTGGTCTCAAAGGAGGAGATGGAGGTGGAAGAGGAGGATGAGAGTTGCGACCCATGCACCGAACGGGAATTGTTTGTGCAGCAAGGACCTATTCTTCGGAATCGTAAATGTCCACAGGATGAACCCTGCACATCCCGTTTAATCAATATGGAAGATCGACGGCGATACGACTGCATAAGGGCAAGAATCTGGGCACAGAGATTGGCCGAACGTCGAAGACAACGTCAACAAGATTGTAACACAACTCCACAGCCACCTCCACCAACGGAGTGGCTGTCAAGCTACGAAGATGTTAACCAAGAGCGCAGGCAATGGAATGCCAGATAGATTGGTCAACTTTCGATGGAATTTTTTATCGAATTCATACAGCTTTGTAGTCCTTCTTAATTAATTCAATAATTAAAATTGTGGCTTAACCGGATGACATTCTATAAGTTGTTTCTAAAAGACTAGTAGGATTATATTGCTCATTTAAATTTAATATTTGTATACTTAAAAAGTAATGCTATACAAAATAGTCACCTTTATATACCTAACTAACTCACAGTCTTCCGAGCCGAAGAGTTTTTAATGAGCTGTTTTTTCTTCTTAACTGGTTTCTCCTGCTTGGCATCTTCCGCTTGCACCTTCCGCTTGTTGGGCCTCAGAGCGGCCGTCCCTTCTGGCTGATTAAAGTAACGCCTGGGTTGCAGATGTTCGCGCTGTTCCCGCTTCAGCTCCTCCGGAGTGGAGATGCGCAAGTAGAAGTCCTTCAGCAGCAGTTTAAAGTCCTCCAGCAGGGTTTCCCTTAGCACTTGGACCTTCCCATTGCCGCACGGCGTGCAAGCCTGTACTTCAGTGACTTTGAATGGCTTAGGTGCAAATTCAGTGTACGGTCGCCATACAACGGCCAGCTCCTTGCCGCCATGGGGATTGTAGAAGAAAGCCGCAAAGTCGGAGTAGGCAGACTACAAAGAGAAAAACCAAATGCAAGGCTGTAGGACACAAAAGATCATAGAGACTGTCTGATTGGCTTACCCTCAGCTGGCTCACAATCTCGGCCAGTCGATTCTCTGCTCCCGCTGGGGCCAACTCGAAATTCGGCTGACCAAAGGATACAAATGGGGAGCCCAGGTCATAGCACAAGCTGTTGGCCACCAGATCCGGCTTGAGTTGTATGACCAAATCGTAGCCCTCGTTGGAGGCTCGAAACAACTGGGCAGGACGCACGAACCGTAGATCCTTTGACATCAAACTGGTCTCAACGATTTCGAGGGAATGACGAGCTAAACGCGTCACATGTCCCAGTACTCTCAGACTCGGGGCCTCATCCGACGTCCACAGGCGACCGACATGCTGTTGATCGTAGGCGGTGGCCACCACCAGAGGAGGATAGCTCTGACGGTCGCTACGATAGCTGTGCTCCAGATCCGCTATTTGTTGTTCTGAAAAAGACATCTAGGATTAGAGAGCTCCAAGAAGTTATCACTTCAAAGAACTACTCACCTTGCCAGCTGTTGTTAAAGTTAAGCAGGAAGAGCTCTCCGTTCCAGTCACTATGCGCCAGCAGCTGCAGGAATCGAATGAATCCTGTTTGAGGGGCCACTATGGCCTGTGGTGCGTGTCGCTGCTGGAAGAGATGTGCCACCAAAAGCTCGGTGGCCATCGCTGGCCACAACCCGTCGTCCAACAGTTGGGTGGCTAGCCATCGCTTCGCCAGCAGCACTGTGGGTCCAAAGGCAGAGTGCGTCTGATGCAGCGAGTGCAGAGAGCCCGTTACCTTGGGCAGAATGTAATGCTGGCGCTCCAAGAGTCGACTGGCAGGATTGTCAACGTACGTCGTAACGCCTTTTTCCGTTACCTCTTGCTTGAGCAGGGCCAACTCCTTGCTGTGGGCCAGTTCAATGAGGAAACAGAACCCTTGCTTAATCACCAGGAGACCTTTGGCGGTAATGGCCCATTTCAACAGGCATTGCTCCTCCAGCTTCTCGCCGATCTCAATGAGGAAGGCCGTCTTCAAGGCACGCAAGGCGGTCAGTTCGTTGGGCCACTTGCCACTCTGGCCCAGCTGGATAACCACCCGCTGCACATGCTTGGCAAGGATGCGACCATCAGCAAGGCGAGCTTGTGGCAGAACTGGCTCCGGCTCACAGTAGCGGAAGACGGGTGAGATACCCGATATGGACACTATATCCAGAGGCAAATCGTCCAGGCCATGAAGTTGGCGGGCCAACTCATCGTAGCAGCGTATAACGTGCGGACTAACTGCCTCCGCGTCCGTGTCCTGAGCCAAGGGCAGCTTGGTCTTGAGCTTTTTGATCTTATACCAAGGGGACAGCTGGTAGACCTGATCCAACTCGGCGGCAATATACTGCACATCCTTGCTCTCCAGCTGCAGATGATGCTCCAGCAGATGCAGCACTATCTGGCGTACAATCAGCCGCTTCTTGGCCGGGGAATCCTGTGCAGTGCCCCAGACAACGGCCTCAGTAATGCTGCCATCTTGAAAGCGTCGCAGATTTGATTTATCGCCCCAAAACCGTCGAAACTCGGCAGCTCCCTCGGGATCCTCGTTGGCAGCCGGTCCCTTGTTCAAAACCTCGTAAGCGTGCTCCGGATTAAGTATTAATCCGAGTTGAATGTACTTCCCAATTACGGGAGCTTTGTCGTCCACAGACCAAGACTTTGTTGGTGTTTCCAAAGGCAGAATGGCCTGGACACGCTCACCCAGTCCCTTTTGCAGAAGCCTGAAAGTAAGGATCGTTTAATGGGTGATATTTCTTTCGAATTTCTGCAGTTACTCACTCTGTCAACAGTTGGAAGAGCTGGGGATATCCATATTTGGCATAATCGTACTTGAATCGAGGCTGGGAGTGCAGCATGAGCATCTGATTGATACACGAATAGTTAGTGATCCTATTTAAGCCAAGAATTAAGGATTAACATCTCGTATTATCATTTCTTGATTAGTTACTTACTTGAGGATATTGTCCACTCGGCTGTACAGTGGACACTTCTGCATGAAGATGTGCGGGAAACTGTTGATCTTCATATCGTTCAGCAGATCCACCGCCAGCTTGGCCTCCTCCCGGACTCTCTGGTAAAGCGAGAGCGGTAGATTGGAGCATAAATTGTACTGACCAGTGACGTCCATGAAGCAGACATCATAGAAGCTAGCTGACTTCTTGCCAGCATCCTCCTTTTGAACGGAAGCTGGCGCCAGACTAATGCCGCCGCTGGTCCAGTCCGTGTTGGCTAGCTGGTTCCATACGGTGCGCGCCACCTGGTAACTGCTGCTCGACTGATGCAGGATCCGCTGCTGGCTGAGGTAGACAATAAAGGCGGCCAGGATGTGGGAGCCAAAGCCGCTGTAACCAATGTCTAGCTCCCGCTGACGCAGCCAGACTTTGAGCAGCAGGAGGCCGTCCTGGAAGTTACGTCTGCCCTTAAAGGTCTTATCAAGGTGAGCCTGGTTCTCGGCCAGTGTCAAGTCAAAGAGCACATTGGCATTATAGTGTTGTGTAGAGGGCAGCGGCTCCTCGGTCTCGTCCCACTCGTCGCCATAGAATGCGGGGCGAATGTTGTTGTTCCAGGGCACAAACCGGCCCGGTTTAAAGCTGCTCAGCGGAGCGGTGATGAAGAGGCGAATCTGCAGATGCTTTGTCACCTGCTTAGCCACCGGCGTTAGCTCCAGTACGGGCTTAAGCGGGTTGTTGGCATAGTAGTTAAAGGCAAATTGGTCCTGGTTATATTCTGAAGATTCCCGCATCCTTTCCGTCACATAGGTGAGGTACAAAGCTCGCTTTTGGTCGTAGCGTAGGTTCAAGTAGTCCTCCTTATGGAGGTTCTCTTTTGGCATCTCCAGGGCCACGTCCACCACAATCTTGGGGCCCAGTAGCGTGCCAGTGGAGGCGGCACCAATAAGGTAGGGTTCCCTCGTCGGTTTGGAAAAAATAAAGCCCGACGCTTTCTGGGGCAGACTCAGGGGCACCTCCAATTCCGATCGCTCCATCAGGCCGTCCTTTAGCTGGCGGGTAAAGGCCGCAAAGGACTCCAGCCAGGTCTCGATGAAGTCCGTGTACTTGGGCTTCAGCTGCAGCTCCTCCAGCATCTCCCTGACTTGCAGCTTGAACAGATTTGAATGGAAGAGATTGCGGGTGTCTCGCAGCTCCTTCATCTCCTCTAACGTCGGGGGTTTCACATTCTTGGACGGATCATTCTGCTTGAACTTGTTCCTCTTCGCTGGCTTGGAGGTGTTAGTCGCTGCTGGCAATGGAGTCTTTTTGGAGACCGTGGGCTCCTCGAAGCCATCGTCAGAGCTGGCAGTGGGATGCTCATGGTCGCTGTGATCCTCGCCAGCGGAATCCTGATCCAGAACTGAGTCTGTGGAATCCGATCGAACGGCTTTTGGTGTTGGCTTCGCTGTCCGCGGCTAAATCGGAGAAATATTACTTCAATACATTCCATTATTTATGTGGGCTTACTTACCGCCTTCCCTGGGTTTCTTTTAATCTTTAGCATTGTCTATTTCACCGCTAAAATAAAATATTAAAATATTTATTATTTGGAAAGAGAGAGCGAAACTCGCACGTGTTGCGATTGCGGTATTTGACCTGCGGTATTTTATCGGCACTTTTCGGGTGATGGTCACCCCAATTTTAGGCAGTGTTGTTTTTTAGGCCCATATTTTGAGGTCAGTCGCGTCAACAAACTGTAAAAATCGAACGTAATTCCGATCAAGATCATGACTGAAGTTATGAAATAAGTTCATAAATTATCACTTAATATAACAAACTTGGTGGCAAAGTTGAGAGCTACGAAGATCCATTCTTCTCTCTGTGGTTTCGTGTGTAAGTGTGTGTATACTTGATCCCATTCTGTGCCATCAGGAAACTACGTGTTCGATGCTTTTACGTATTAGTGAAGTAAACATTAAATAAAAAGCTAAAACCACCGTACAGAGTGGTTTTCGAAACACAATTTAAGTGTAGATAAACAAAGTTGCCGGCTAATTGGCCAGGCCAAACGTCGGTATTCGATCTAGTATTTTTCACACCTCAATTTTATTTATAGTTTTTCAAACCCAATAGTTGGAAGTGTTATTAATTGTTAAAACAAAAAACAAGCAATAATAAGCATAATCAGCCAAGAAATTGCAATATTGTACGTTTTTATACTTGTTATTTGTGTTGTAAGTTTATTCAGTATATTTACTGCCCGCAGTATTTCTGTTTCCCGGCTGCATGGTCATACCTTGTCTCAGTCCGTGTTTGAGTGTGTGTTGTGTGTGTGCAGGCAAAAGAAAAAATCGCACCATTTTCTCGTGCTCTTGCGTGCGTTTTTTGGTCTATTGAGGACAGATTAATTGAAAATCGAACCCGTACAAGCCAAGCTAAATATGTAAAAAGTAGTTCTTTAAGTAGTTACCGAGGCGCCATCGTGAGAAACCGACAACCGCACACAGTGTGAGAGCAATTCAAGTTGCAAAAATTTAATTCGGTCCGAACGTGTGTAACTGTGTCTGTGCGTGCGTGCGTGTGAGTGTATGGGTGGAAAAATGAGGCGTAGTGAAAATGCGTGCAAAACTGTCTAAAAGGTAAATTGCCAAAATCAAGGCGCCGAATTAATTACGCGTGCAAATGGTTCAATTAGGGAAAAATCAAAGCCGCCGCAAAATAATGATGCGTTGGCAGAAAGGCGGCCCATTGAAAAAAATATGGCCAAAAGTCGAGTAGTTACACCCTCTCTGCCTCTGCCTCTCCTTGGCTTTCGCCCTCTCAGTTGCTCTCTGTCTCACTCTATCTCTCTCACACTCTGTCTTTGGCCGATGAGCGCTTTTTGCCTCGAACAACACAAAACGTGAAAATTTATAAAAATAAAAGAAACCACGTACGGAAATATTTACTTCGACCTTGCGCCCAAGACGAAGACTTATTTCCAACATTTTCCGTGTGGTGTGTGCGAGGGCAACGCAACTAATTGGCCTAATTTTTTGGCATTCGCTTAGGTTGGCGTATTTTCTGAACCACGAAAATGTAACTTTCTTTAACCCAAGGCTAGGCTAGGAGTGTGTTAAGTGCAAAGAGTTAGGGGCTAATCCAATAAGCAATAACAAGCCAGGAAATTAAATGAAAATCAATGGGCATAAGCAAATTTAGTTAGTCTAGCGCGTCTGGTGTGACCAGGGTTCGTGCCATCTGACAAAACATACCGGAAAATACCGCAGCAGCAGCAGCAGCTCACCTGCACTGCGTTAAATTTTATTTAATTCCATTTTGTATATGTGAATGTTGATATTAACGACCTTTTTCTTTTGTTTTGCTTTTGTTTTACAGGGGCCTTGTGCTTAAAGCCACCAACTGACCGGTTAAATTCGTAAATTTAACGACATCATCCATCAGAATTTGTTTACTTACTCTCTCTTGCCTAACAAGTCACGGCAGCAGCAAAGGCAAACCTGAATGAAAACAATTCGGTGTGTTTTGGGTTTGTTGTCTCACAGAACGTTGGATAAAATGTGCAAAAGTGTGTTGTTTGTCAAATTGTTTAGCCAAAATTATTTGTTTACCTAGTTGTTCAGCGTAGCTCGAGACTGTTTTCCTTGTTTCCCTCGCCTCTGAACACACACACTCTCTGCAGCTCGATCAATCGTTCAATCAATCAGCAGGAGGATCCAAGGATAAGGAAAAAGAAGGAACTAATACGAGAACGAGAACGACAACGACTGCGAGGGAGCGAGAGCAACAGGAATAATAATTCAACGACAAATAGCCCGCCTTTTGACATATGTACACATACCTACACGGCACACACACATACACGAACAGACTACCAACAAAAATAACTAAAAAATTCAAAGAGATGCTGCTCAATTTTCAAACTTAATGTCAAATAACGCAGCAGCAACAACAATAACAACAGCAACAGCTACATCTATAGCAGGAAAAGGCAAAGGAAAAGGAAAAGGATTAGCTTGGAGCTAGCGAAGAGGACGAGAGCCGTGCATACACACCTGTCAGCTCACCACAAGCTCAACATCCAGCCCAGTCTAGCCATCCAGCGGAGTGGGAGTGGGTCGCCGTTTGACCGTGTGTGTTGGCCGCATGCGCGACATGCGCGGACGCTGAGTTTGTGTGTGTGAGTGCGAGTGCGAGTGCGTGCGCGAGTGCTCGTGTTCCAGAGTGCGTGCGTGGGCGTTGTGGATAGTTCGCTCAATTCGCACGCATCCTCCAGATCCTGCAAAGTTGCAAGCTTTTGCTGCCGGATCAAATCTATCGCCAACGCAAAAAACAACAGCAAAATCAACAACAGACGCAGCAGCAGCGCAGCAGCGGCCGCAGCAACAAGTTCCAGCCGATTAAAATTCATTATCAAAATTCCCGGAAAGGCGATTGAGCCTCTGAGTCAAAATTCAACGGAGATTAGCTAGCGAATACCTGGTGAAATGCAGCGACGCGAACGGCAAGCCAGGTGAGTTGTATGTCCTACCGAAATACCTTAACAATTCCCATGCCGCCACAATGAATTCCCGAATCGTTTAACCAATGGGGGTTACCCCCATTTCCCTATCTAGGAACCAGTCCTAGAGCTTTCTAAGATTTTTATTTTAAAACTTAAAAAAATAATCCATCTTCCTTCTGAAACATAGAGAAATTATTGTTTTAACCCTTGGATAGGCAAGTGAAATGCTGTAAACAACTGAAAAGGTATATTCTATAGAGCATAATTTTTAACAGAAAACGCACATCATTTGAATGCTGGTTTCGTCGATTTTTAGTAATCGTAGGCCCCTGATATTTTTTAAATTGTAGCTCTGCTCTCGAATCCAAGCAAAAGCCCAACAAATTGATGCGTATACATTGACTAATTTTTACTGTTCTGTGTTGATAATACCAATAAGCACCGGAAGAGTGGGTTGTTGTTTTTACGAACTTCTATGAAACTACAAATGTATGTGCTTTAGTTTGTTTCTCAGTTATTGGTCTAAACATATAAACGGATGGATATTTTTATAGCGATAAGATTAGGACCAGGAGCAAGTGTTTTTCAGTTATTGAACTACTTATTATCGGCTCCAAATGTTTGTTGGCTAACCAATCCCTGAGTTCTCATTTCGTATTAGTTTTTTTTTTTAATGCGAAAGTCTTATATAATTAAAGATTATGTATAACGAAATACATTATATATTATTGAAGAAATTATAACACCTGTTCAACTTTTAAATCAACAAAATACAGTGGGTACAATTTATATTCTGACAATCACCTATTATATTTTTTGTCTTCCTGGAAAAATTCTGTTTTAGTTAAATTATATTTTTTTTTTAGGTTAAAATGTACATTCGGTATTGATAAAATCTAATTTTCGGGCCCACACTGTACTTGTTTAAAAGTTCAACCATCACTTGAATGTGGTTTTTATTTTGTTTCTGCCTGTGTTTATTTGTTTATTTTTTTTTTGTTGCCAAAAAGATTTTATTTTTAGCCAAAGAGATTTTTCTATTTTAAGTGGGGTGTTTGATTTGATTTTATTTTCGCAACTGTTTCTTCTACTTTTGGTTTATCGTGTCTTCTCTCTTGTGGCACGCCATGCGTATGAGAAGAGCACGGATGGGGTAGAAGGGGTTGAATGAAATGGGTTTCCAATCCAATACATAATACCCACAGATGTGTGTGCATAATAGATGCCCTCGGACAGTGTGTGTGTTTTGTGTAAGGAAGCGGAAATACCCATACCTAAATACAATAGTGGGCAGAAAAGTAGGAATTTATATGGATTTTTAAGTACATTTTAAAATAACAAGAAAAGGAAACTAATTTTAAAATGTAAAATACTCATAGCTAAGGCCAAAAAGCCTTCAATTTAATTTGAGTTTTCCTCTAATTTTTTTTTTGCTGTTAATAAATCTGCATACTTAATTTAAAATTGAAAAAATGTAAAATTTTACACTTGTTGCCAATTTTAACACCTTATAAAATTTTAAAAAATTTTTAAAATTGTATTTTTTTACTGAGATGGCTAGATCGATTTGGCTTTTGATGCTGATCAAGAATATATATGAAATGACTCTATCACAACGTTACAAGTTTTTGACTAAAGCTATAATACCCTGGCAAGGGTATAAAATCACACTGACCTTAATATTATCTTAAAACATTTTATTAGGCGGTTTATTGATTAAAAAGATTTTGTGATTTGTTTTATTAGTCATAATGGTATTCTGAAAGTCATAAAGTTCACACCTGCTATTTTTGCCTCTGGTGTAGCTGCACTCACGCACTTAATAAATGTTTTATAGACATTTTAGTTGATCGGCCTCCTTATGTCAGGCCAACGGAAAGAAAGCGACGTTCTTGCGCCTTGGACGAGGATGTGGGTCTGAAGTTGTCGCTGTCGATGATGTTACCTTGTGCCTCCTCGCATATTGACATTTCTAGGTTCTTCCCTATGCGTGTGTATATATGTATGTGACTGTGTGTGAATGTTTTTATAGTTCTTTATACGGTCGTCTGTTTGCCATTGGGTCTCCCCAATGTTTGCTGTCTGCATTTTTGGGTCTTCCAGGGATATATTTACACACACAAAACACTTGTTTGCTCTCCGTTCATCATCATTATGCGTCCCAGTTTATCGGGGAATGATTTTTCGGCGATTCATTAGTTGCCCTCAAGGGATTGAAAATAAAATACGACAATCTGGGGAATCATTCCTCAAGATTTTATTGATTCCAGGCTTAAAGTTTAAGGTACTCATATATAAAGGGGAAAAACATTTAAATAAAATTCATTGAACTTTATGAAGGTTTCCATCAAAACAAAGTGATATTTTATAGCATACTTTCAGACGCATTTCGGGATATCTTTAATCGGGATTTCTGTTATTACAACAAATTTTAAAACTACATTTGCGACTTTGGTTAATCCAAGAAATTGAAGTCCTTAAGCGTACGACGACCTCGTTGACTGGGTTAAGTCATAATTCCTTTGTCAATTGGGCGAGCCTTTCCTCCCTTAAATGTTGAACCAACAAAAAAGGAAGAAAGAAATCATGTTACAACATTTATTTTATACTCGCTGCCGGTGTGCTACATAATAAAAGAAAGCAAAAACCAACTAACAAAACTTAAACTAACGTAATTGTGTTGCCAGCCAACCAACCAACGAAACACAGATACACATCGACACACGTGTGGCATATATACACATATATATAAATATATATGTATATGAATGTTTCCACACATTTTAGATGGAGACAGCGAATGTAACGTAAAACAAACTTTTTGTATTACTTTTTATTATTTAATAGCCAGCTGAAATGGAAAGGTGGGGGCATCCGGGGAAGACGGCGGCGAGGTGCTTAACGTTGGGATAACCTAAATTTTGAGTTGGCAACGAGAACAACAAGCAACACATAACTGTAACAGTAACGTAGGCCAGTCCAGGGTTGCCACCTGCCACCCATTGAGGAAGAGCAGTACAGTCGGGTTTCCCTAAATAGATCAGAGAAAGGAAGGAAGGATTAATGTTCATAAGTATTACTTATTTAAAGTTAAATTTATTTAAATTACTGAGGAATACAGTCATGCTAAGCTAACTAGAGCATAGAAAGGTGGAATTACTAAGCTAAATTAATTTAATTTATTAAATAACTTATCTTAGTTGAACTTTAAAAAGTTTTGCATAGGTTTGCCTCGTATAAAAAAACATCCCTAACTTCTAAAGTTTATAAATATAGTCAAATATTCTTATAAAATGAATAGTAAATTTTAGTAGGCTTTCTGCAATAGATTAAATTATTAAGTAGTTGCATTACAGTTGTTTTGACTGTATTGAAATGAAAAAAGAAAGAGAACCGCAGAAAGAAAGCCAAGTTGCGTGTGGCGAAAAGTAGCTTCAATAATAACAACACAAGGAAACGCTGATGAAAAGTGAACGAAAGCGAGAGGATAACGGAGGGAGATGAGTGGAATGGTGTGTGGCTCTCGGTTGGAGCACTTGGAGTGGGGACTGGGTGACCAGCAGCGAGCAGCAGCTGTGGCGGCACATAAAAACAAGGACAAATTGCGGATTTAGCAAAAAACAAAATATAAAAAATACAAAAAGAATGTGAATGTAAAAGCGGACACAGCGAAATAAAAAGCAAAGCAGACGACGACAACGTTGACGATTTCCAGACTTCCAAGTGACCCATCAAGCACTATAAACCACACTCACTCACGCACTCTCTCACACACACACACATGCAGGCACTACTTACCGGTGACGTCATTAGGCTGTTGTCGGCTGTCAATCGCTGGCTCCCTCCCCTTCTCTTCTCCCTGCCTCCCATTCCTTCTTGCTCCACAAGTGCGTGGGTGTACGAATGTGTGAGTGTAGAAAAAGAGGCAAAAGTCCGAATAAGATTTCGACCGATTAGCAACAAATAGAAATAGAGAGGAGAGGAACCAATGAAGCGAGGCCAAAATTAAAGAAAACCCAAGTTCGATAAATAGTATTTATTATAACAATAAATTAAATTGAAATTTCTATTTGAAACTAGTAAAACCTAAGAAAATGATGCCACTTTTTGCAGTAAAATAGGAACCATGTCAACACTGCGTATGAGTAATTTAGTCAAGAGCAATCACTTCGATTTGATGGGGAAAATTAAGCATTACGAGGATGTCTCGAGTTTTTAAAAGTTTTCTTTGTATTGTATAATAGTTTCACTAATAGTTTATAATCAAAATCTTTTATTATGCATCTACCACTAACAGCTCTTAAAGAAAATAGCAAACAATTTGTTGGCACTTAAGAGCGTTAAATTTAAAGGCTTTCTCTTACCTGCAGAAATGCTGTTCTTGCAGTCTTCAAATGCAGGTAAAAAGTGCGAATGAAATGCACATTGCAAAGAGGAAACGTAAGCAAAAAACAGGCAGCAAACACAAAAAAAGCAATGGTGTAAAAATTTCATCTAATTAAATTAGATGCCAGTCATGCTCCGAGCCCTGTGTGGGTGCCATTAAAAGCCTGTCAAACAAATCGATGGGAATCCACCGTCAAACAGCTGACACAAAGCTTTAACAGAGCCTCTTTCCTCAGTCCTCTTGGGGTTTTCTTATTTTTTTTTATACACGTGTGCCTTTGGATCATCAGCAGTGACTCATCAGGTTCTTCTATGTAACCGAAATCCGAAGTGAAATCCTTTGGCATTAGGACAGAAAGCCCTGAGCTGTCATAAAGTACAGCATTAACAAGTGTTGACCAAAGCATTTATGTTGGGCTTAACGAAGTACAAAAAATTAAGATAAGGACTTACAAATGTTTGTAATATTTGAAAGTTCAAATATATATACTCATAATGGTATTTTAAAGAGGGCAATAATCACTTACTTACCAAGTACTTCCGCTCCAGAGATGCATATCTGTGAATATTGTTTGTGCAAAATTTGTCTTGTTTTTAGACTGAAACAATCAATAACTCAATTGAAATGGTCGAACCCCATCAAACCACTGTATAAAAGTGTAAACCCATAAATTTTAAACCACATGAATACAACCACCACGCATTAATCACTTTAAAGGTCTAAAGATTTATTGATCAAAAAGGTAGAAGTGGGGAAAAACACATCACAGAGTCAGAGTTGATAAACTGAATCAAGTAAAGCTTTAGTCAGACTTTAGTTGAGTGAATAATGTTACATATCCAATTGCAATACATTTATCTCTCAATTGTGGTCCCTGAACATTACACTGAACTCAATATTTGTAGTATTACTCATCAAAACAGCTGTACTAGTAAACAGGGAAGGAAATCCCATACCTATTATAAAACCACCGCCCATTAAAGATATCTGTTTAAAGCACCGATTTCAATGGAACAACAATCTTTATTATGTATTTTGTGTTGCAGCGATAACTGTTTCCAGTCAGTCATCAGACATCTTGACGGCAATAAAAAACGTTTACGATTTGATTAATAAATTTAATGATTTGTTTTGGCCAACTATCAGAGTTTTAAAATCAGTTCTTTGCAGAACTTTCTCACTTTTCGGCACTCGAAATTTCAAGAGCAGCTCAGCAGCAGCAGCGCCAGCGAGAAAATGAAAAGGGACAAGTGCTGTTCAAGCAACTCTCTGTTGCCTGCCGGGCTCAAGTTCCTTATATATATATATATATATATATATTCATATATATATCCCTCATCCTCCGGAACCCTCTTTGCGTTAATTTCTCATCTCTGTCTGGGGTCGGGGTCTTGGAATTTCTCGAGTGGAGCGCACAGCGAACAAACAGATTAGAGGGGTCCTCCTAACAAGTTGCTCAGGTCAAGTCTGGTTTTCGTTTGAGTTCCCTTTGTTTCCATCACACTCATTGCTCGTTCCTTTCTGCTATTTTTACCTCGTATTTCTCAAGTTTTTGGGAGTATATTGCAGTGAATTCCTGAATCTCAAGTTCTCATGGGTATAAAGGTATCTTTTGAGCATGAAATTAATTGGTAATATACATTTAATGAGTCCAAAGTTTAGTTATTGAAAGTCGATTAAAATGATTACTTGAGTATAAATTAAATAAATTTTACTTTCTACGTATCTAATCAAACTTCTATCTTTACTATCAAGATAAATTATTGCAAATTTGTTTGTTGGTGTTAAGGTTTGAACTTCTTCTGACACATGCCTAAATTTTTTGGTGCAATTACACCTTGCAACATAAATGCATAGCTCAACAATGCGGGGAATGTCCCAGTCGAGACCCTTGACCAATTTTGCTAAAGATGAGGCGACAGAAAAAGTTGAGTCCAAGAAAGATTTCAGTCATTTTTAATGAACAGAGTTTGCCTTGAACTCACTCCATCTCTTTCTTTCCCTCTCTTTTGCTTTTTTTCTATTTTTCTCTTCCCCCTTTTTTTCCTTGGTTCCAAGATTGTATGTCTTGTATTTCTTCTTCTTTATTTTTCTTGCCTCTGCTGATAATTAAACACCAACAGCAACTGGTTTTTCCCTGGTACCATTGATTTGGTTCTTGCGCCCGGTTGGTTCGTTCGCCGCTTTTTGTGTGTTTCACTCATAATTGTTTTTAATTTTCGAAAACAAATAAATGTCGCTGGTATGGAGTAAACATAAATTACATTTTAATTAATTAATTGGCATCGGCCACCAAAGCAAATAACAACACCAATGGCAACAGCAGACAGAGAAACGGTAAAAGAACAACATTTATATGGCCATCTCAGTCTCGCCTCTGTAATTGAGGTCAAATGCGCGTAGTTATCAACTGCAGCAGCAACAGCAGCAGCAACTGAGCGAGACGGTACGATGGGGGCATGTGCGAGGGAGAGAGAGAAAGCTCAATAACCCCAAACGCAATGTTGCTGCTCGAGTTTTGTTTTTTGTTTTGTCGTTTCTTCATTTCGATAATTACAACACGCACATGTGTATGTGTGTGTAACGATATGCAGTTTAAAAAAAGAAAAAAAAAAACACAATCAATTGAAGGTTAAATCACTTGAGAGCCTTAACTAAATATTTAATCATTTAATTATGACCGGCGATATCGATATCGATGCATAGAGATAGTGTGTGTAGAACCTGAATCTCTGACAAAACAAATGTTTGAACAGTTGGCATAGATGCGATTTAGTCGCTGTATTGTGACACTGTAACTATCTATTTGCCAAACACGGATTTATTTTCGTTAAATTGTTAGTGCTTGTATTTAAAATATGTTAGAATAAATAATAGCAGTCTCCATAAAATTATAATATTTAGTTTTATAAATTGGTGTAATATTTTCCCTTGGCAGTTCACTCTTGTATATTTATCACTGTAGTCCTTTTTATTCAATCCAGCCCACTGTGCTCATTCTGTTAAAAAGAGCCTCTGTTAAGTCTGCAGAGCAGAAAACGGTCGTGGAAAAAAGAATAGCAACAAGCTACAAATTGTTTGAGCTCAAATATTAAGTTTTCATGAAACTAATGCTTACAAATGATAACAAATATTATTTCTTATTCAAAAAGACTGTATAAACGTTTTGATTTTATAAAAATGTATTCTTAGATACAAGAGATATATATTGAATTGGCAAATAACAGAGAACAGCTAAATGGTCTCATATTTATATTATTATTTAAAAAACAACTCTTCTATCATAGATTCTAATGATAATTAGTTCGGCGGGAAATTAATAACTAAGCGCCAAAAGAAATCGAGTTGTGTTTCTATTATTGTTTCCAAGACTGTAAGTTAGGGCATACAGCTGTCTCGCTTATCGTCGTTTATGTATGGCATGGCGGTATGAGTCACGCACTCACACCCTCTCTGTCGCTCTCTCTCGCTCTCACTCATTGACAGCAATCCCACAGTTGCGACTGCGCTCAAAAAAAAAAATCCATTCAGATCGGGGAGCTGAAGCTTCAGCTTCTCTTTGCCGGCTTAAGTTCATTTTGCTTATACTGCTTTTTAGGCTTGTTCTGTCCGCGACATGTGTGCGTGTGTGTTTGACAGGTGCGTTTTGTTTGTGTAACAAGTATGCTTGAGATAGTTTCAGCCTCTGACGCATGAAGGAGCGCTCTCTTTTTCTCACTTGCTCGCTGCCGCTCATTATCAGTTGATTCTCCCCTGCAGCGCGACAAGAAGGAGCTACAAACAGTAATTATATACTTATACAAAATGCTCATTTGCCGCATTTTCATTTTCACACGCTCGCAAGTGTTTTTAGCGCGCTCTCATTGAGCGGTTCTCTTAGTATCTGGCACTGCTCTCTGAGGTGAACTCTCATCCTCTCATTGGGTTGCCAATTTGGCAAAAGAGAAGCTAATGCCAAAGACAGGAAAAATAAATAAAAATAAATACAGAGTCTGAATAATAATAACCTTTAAATTTATTGGACTTTTATATTTTAAAAGCTAATAATAATAATAATAATACACTTTTATCTATCAATGTTTATAAAAAAATTTAATTAAAAAACCAAGGCATAATGAAAATGCCCGATTTGACGGAAAAAAAGCTAAGCTGCCATCACTGCTCTCCAACCACCTCGCTCTCTTGGATTTTTGAGAGAGTCATTCGGTAGCCTTCGGCTCGGTTCGTCTGTTGAAGAAACCTATAAATACAAGTGCAAGCGGCCATTCGGAAAAAAATTTTTAAAACAATTGCGGGTGTAGGTATTTTTCATTAAAAAGAAAGGTTGTAAACAAATTATACAAAACTGACGCGTTCCGCGATCGTCCACGAGCAAATATGGTTGCATTATCAATTTAATCCATTTACTGTGTGATATTAGTGAAATAAGAAGTAACAAACACGAATTAAAACCCAAAGAAAATGTGAATTCCATATTTTAAGTATAAAAAAAAACCGATCGCGATCGTATTTTTGCAACTGGCTATCTCCGTCTCGCTCGTGCACCGAGAATTCGTGGTGTGTGGTGTTGTACGTGTGTTAATCAGTTTATCGCTGTGAATAATAATTTGTGTTTGCTCTAGTTTCCTTTGCAACTTAAATTGGATTCGTTTTTTTTTTTTGACTGCAGCAGCCACGTTTTGTTGCCTCCCTGTTGCGCTTTGTTTACTTGCGGATGTGTGTGAAAAGAGAAGAATACATGGAGGGAAATAAAAGTTGTGGCTGTCAAACTGTTATACCAAACACTTCTTATCTCTTTTATATGGAATATTGTATATTCCTCATATCATATATCCTCCGCCCTGCTCTCTCGCTCAGCTGTGTGTGTGTATCTTTTGGTTTTCCAGTCAGCTGTCTGTGCTTTATGCCTCCATCTTCTGCACAACTTTAACGAGTTTAGTTTCCTTTCCTGTTGTTTTTGTTGCTGCTGTTTTAAGCACTATTCTTGGCTCGCTCGCACTTTTTCTCTTTTGCCTGCACTTTTTGTTTATTGTTGCTGCTGCTGCTGCTGCGCTGTTGCTGTTGCCTTTGTTGCTTTAGTTTGTACACCGGCAACATAAACTGGTTTTTCGAGTTATTTATGACTTTTTTCCACAATTTATTTTGCCTGCCTTTTCGGTATCTGTATCTCGCACTCTCTTTCTCTGTCTCTCTTTTTGCTTCGCTCTTTGCTTCTCGTGTCGGTCTCTGCCTCTCCCTCTCGCACTCCCACTCCTTTGTCTTTCCAGACTTTTGACCTGCAAAAGAAAAGTAAATGAGTAAAAAAAATCTTAAAAAACAAGCGCTTAAAAGCCTTTTGGGTCTGCGATCTTTGGCTTTGGCTTTAATTTCGTAATGTGGCGAAAGTTGAGCGGGTTTTTTTTATTGGATATATTGCAACACATTTTCTGATGTATCAGAAGCTTCTCTCTCTCGCTCTGTTTATCTCACACACACACATTAAGACAAAACGTAGCGGAAATGACAAATTAAAAACATTTTCCACAACTCCAATTGGCATTCCATGAAATGCACAAAGAGCAAACACAAAAACACACAAATATAATTATCCATTGTGTGTAAATCATAATGAAAATATTTAATAAAGTCAGGAAAAGTGTGAAAAAGTGTTAAATAATTTACAAAAAACAAAGATGAAATGAAATTATAATTCTTATTTATGCCCCAAGCTCCTGATGTGCCAATATCTGTGCTAAAAGTGTGCAAAAATTACAAAAAGGAAGTTAAGTGCGGGCAATTATAACAGAACCAATAACAAAACACGTTCCCAACTTCAACAACAACTTCAAATAAAAACAATAAACAACAACAACCGCACTGAACGAGTGAACGGCCGAAAGAGTGGACAACAGCTGCTCGGTCACAGTTTGACAGCCACTGCTGAAAGGGCTGCAGTGTCGCTGGTGTGATCCCCCGCGACGCTTTTCTTCACTCTTCAATTTCCATGCATGAGGCCCATTCGCCATCTTGCTTGCATTGAAAGCACCGTTAATCGGAGTCTGCCGGGTTCGTTTTATTTTATTATTTATTTTGTTGTTGTTGTTGTCGTTTCCCTTATTTTCCTAGCATTTGTCCACTTATGTTAAACACATGTTACAAGAACACAGTTTCAAATAGCAGAAGGTGAAGATGAGGAAGAGAAAGGGTTGTGGGAAAATAAATGAATATCCGTTTTAAGTGTGACCAGGTGGGAAAAAAGGGATTTATGGTTTGGAAAAAACATAAATTACATGTTTTATTTTCTGCTTTTTAATATATTATAAATTAATTTATTCATATTGTTCTTGAGATCTACGACTACAAGGTATTTGTGAGAGAAATCTACCGTCACTCAGTATTTCCTCTCTATTTGCAAATAATTGCATTAGTGACTAGATTGTTTAGCTTCCTTATTTACACACTTTTTAATTGCTAAATATTCAGAGCGAATAAAGTAATACTGATTTAACCTCGAAGTTACGTGTTTACGTGTTTAGTTAACTAAACAATTAAAGATAAAGCAACTTCATTTTTAAACTCCAATTATTCCTACGTTTAAATGGGAAGAATTTAATTAAGTTGTTATTTACAATGTATTTAGATTAAAGATAAAGGAAATACTGTGGTCTTTCACTAAGATCTTTAATATTGAAGCAGAGTAGCTTTGTTGACTTCCGCTTGGAACTGTGTAATTTTATCAGTGACTTCTGACGGAATTGACTTTTCTCGGCCTTCTGGCAGACACATGCCGATTAAAAGATAAATGGGAAAGAAGCGTAAGAAAAAACGCGATTGCTCAAATTGCATTGGCCGCGACATTGAACTCGGCCAGAAGCTGCAAACCTGGCAAGTAAAAAAAAAATAAGCAAAGAGTAAGAGACATCTTCAGTTGGCAAGCGCATTGCAAACGCACGTGCTATTTTTCAATGTCGTAGATAATTCAATTCAATTCATTATTGGACGCCCAGCCACCCAACGCCCATTCAAGGCGGAACAGTCAGAGAAAGAGAGAGAGAGGAAGGAATCGAGCGGAAATTACGCAAATATGAGGGCACCGAATGGAAGAGAAGGGTGGTGCAAGGACACCTAGTTGGGTTCGGGGTCACTTTTACTCGGTCTGAACGTGCCAAAAGGTTGAGCCATGCAGGAAGAAAGCACTAGAAAGCAAATTACCGACAATTTTACGGGCACACAAACAACCAACCTGCTAAACAGCTGCGGCCAGATTAATAGTCCAGACTGTGTTCAGGTTGCTATTTACAATATACAATAATACAGCGTAATAACTTACAAAAAATAATTAAAATTAAATAAAACAAGAAAAGAAACTAACTACGGGATGTCGAAGCTTAAATCCTTGAATGTTTCAATTTAATTATAGGATCGTATCAGAAATCGATCATAAGTGAGCCTAAAATATTTGCATTTGAATTACGAATATCAATTAGTTTGTTTATAATTTTATTTGCCAATTTTTCGATAATTTAAAGTTTAAAAAACTCATAACTAAGCCAAAAAATCAGTATTTTTAATTCGGAAAGCTTTCCTATTTTAGTTTTTATTGGGCTTAAAAATCTTCATCTGCATAAAAAAAGCAACATTTTGGCCAAATTATGGCAATTTTAACGATGTAACCCCTTATAAAAATTTGAAAAAAAAATTAATTTTTGTCCTGAGACGACTAGATTGACTCGGCTGTTGATGCCGATCAAGAATATATAGGGTCGGAAATGATTCCTTCATAGTGTTACCTGCTTTTGACTAAAATTATAATACCCTGGCTAGAGTATAAAAAAGGTTAATGATGATATATATATTTTTGTACTACTCGGAAGGTGAAAATTGTCAGCTTATCTATTTACTTAACTTCTTTGCATTTTTTCTCCCTTCAAATGGATTTCTGTAGGAACCTAAATATTTGACGTAATTTAAACTTGATTTCCATTCGAATCTTTTAAATGGTTGGTCGTTTTATGCTGTTTTACACACACATAATACACGTATGTAGATAGTGGTTTGGCATCTGACCTCTGTGGAGCCCATTTGCATAGCTTTTGGCTTTTGCACGTGTCCGCGTTGGGAGGCTAAACTAATTAAAGCCTCCACCGCAAACAGGATCTGTGGGGCGACGGGCCACGTTGCACATTCAATGTTAATCTAACATGCAAAGGTCAATCGGCCATTGAGGCGCCCCCATACAGACATATATATGAATACATAGGTACTTACTCTCGGACACACAGATACAACACACTACTCTCATTGTGCACTTTTCAGTTAGAGGCTGTGCCCGTTGATAGACTACGTCGTCAATGGAACTGTTGCTGTTGTTGTTTTTCGCCGTCTGAGTGACGTGCAAGCCCAGCCCCAAACCTGGCTGCACTGTGGGATAAATATGGGTGCCACCCAAAGCCCCCATTCACACTTTTCTCGAAATGCGTAAAACGCTTTATTTGCCAGCTATTTAGCAAACTATTTCTGCAAATTACTTTATTGAATAAATCAAGACATTTTAAAGATAATCTAATTAGGAAACATATTATAATTGGATTTACAGTATAATTAACTTTATAACGTTACTCATCGTTAATTATATTTAGATATTGTTCGCATGCAGAGTCATAGCGAATTTGTATATATATTTGAATACATTTTCTTTTGGTGTTAGTTGGATTGACAATTCTTTATAAGGTTGAGATATGATGATTTTGAAAAGACAAAAGGAATGAATTAATTACTGTGATTTGTTCCACGGTGCAAGATGCAGTGGCGCTTGCTTGCATTCCCTCTCCGTCGCCCTCTCCTGGATAGGCGCTGCTGTTGTTTCCTTTTCTTCTCTTTTCCTTTTACGTCCTTCATCCATTGCCATTCTGTTGTCGGCCGCCCTCCTTTCTCCTTTCTTCTCTCTCACACTTGGCACTCGTTCATTTCGACTCGCTATTGTCTGACGTCGCTGCTAATCAAGGCGCGCTTATCTAGCCAACTTGTTAAGTGAGTGTGCGGTGTGTGTATGGCTGTGTTCGTTCTCGAGTGGCTTGTCTGTGTGCAAGGCTTTTCCTCTCTATCTCGTTCGCACCGCTTATCAGTGCTGATAGGTCAGTTGGAGTGTGTGTGTGTGTGTGTGAGTGTGTTCATTTATGTTATGCGAATCAAAATGCTGCGATTGTAGTTGATGTTGTTTTTGCACTCCATGTATGTAAATCGCTACGCCTTTCAAAACGTCAAAATGCCATTGAAAATTGATATTGACACTTAACGTTATGTTCCATTACGTTACGTTATTGAATGGTGGCAGCAATTTGATTACGATTACAAGTGCCTTCAATAGAAGCAACAAGCACATCGCATTGTTAGCATCTTTAAATTACAATTGATTTATCATATATACACTACCACGTAAGTGGGGAATTTTGAATACCTAGAAAGAATAATAATAATAAATATTAATTGGTATTTTTCTGCTAAATTTGTTTTAACAATTGGTTAATGAATTAAAATACTATTAATGTCGAGCATAATGTTATTTATGTATATTTTATTATTGAATTCTTGTAATAAAAATCTTATATTGAGTTCGTTGTACTCTTTAATATTCATGAAATTGTAAACGAATGGCAGTACATCCTCTTCTGTTATACGCATTGATTTTTGTACGTTATTTCAATTGATTTGCATAATTGAAATTCAATTGCTTGTGGTGGCAATTATAATGAAATTGTTTGTTTCTATAAATAACATTTACAGCAAAAACAATTCAATTGCGAGCCATTGAGAAGAAGGCGGACAGAGAAAGAGAGAGAGGGAGTGCTAGATGGGGGGAATAAAGGGAGACAAGAGGCGAAAACAAGTGCTGCATAACGTCACACAAATCTCCAGCTGATAAGCATAGCGCCCACATTGATACACACAGACAGTTCACACAGCGATTTCCTTTATCACATAGGTTGGTCGTTCTTTTTTTTTCACTTTTTCCCATTTGTTTATTTTTAAGCGACATTTGTGAGCTTGTTGCTTATGTAATTTCCCAAAAAAAATTATTGGTGATTACTTTGCGGGTTTTTTCTGGGGCTTCTTTAATGAGCTGTTCTGTTTTCCCCCTCGCGGACTTAATTGAATTTCTGCGAGTTAGTCATCGTTTTTCACTGTGCATTGTCTCACCTTTGCTACCAATCAATACTCTATTAAATTATGTGAATTTCTGTTGTGGTTTTTCACTTGTGTTTATCTTGTTTTTGTTATTTTTTTTAGGGTTGTTAGATTTGTATAAAAAACATTTATAAATGTTATTTAAAGAAAATGAATCCATGTTAATTGGTTTAAATTATTACACTAAGTAAATTGTGAATAACATAAACTTCTACTATAATATTTTAATTTGTGAGGTTGACAACCCTGTCTAATGTTGTGATATTGCGGCTTTGACAAATTCTAATTGGGATTTTCCGCTGTTTGCGGTTTCTGTGTGTTGTCGTCATCAGCACAGGTTCTTCTCTCTCTTTCTGCTCTCTATTCTCTAGCCCCCTATTTCGTTACCTCCCCTTTCCACCCATCTCATTCTCTCGTCGTTATTCTTTGAGTCGGATTTGTGTTCAATTTACACTTGATTTATTTATGAGCCACACACAAACACACATTCTTGGAAATATAGATATAGGTGCAGATAAGAATGTGTTTGCCGGAGTAATGTGTATGTGAGTGTGTGTGCATAATTTTATTTTTAGCGCCTGGCTTATTTTTAATTATCGATTTTGTTTTTTCTCTTTGCCCAAAACATGTAGCAGGTAAAATAACACAACACAAAAAAATGCAAAATATGTTTGGACTTTCTTTCTTTGTTTTTTACATTTCACTTTCATCGAAACGGGTTTCTTGTTAGCGCTCTTTTTTATTTTGTTAACCTGTTGTTGTTTTTATTAATTAGCATTAAGTTTGGCAACAAGTGTTAATTGGCTATATATTTTTTTGTACGAAAGTTAGGTAAGGTTATATTACAGGTGGTTGAAATAACATCCTGTTTGTGTAATATAATATTAGGGATCATTATGCTCCAGAAGGTGTTTTAAATAATAAACTTAGCCTGAGGAGGAGGAGCCCAAATACTGTCTTTCTTAGACATTAAATATAAATACATACTTTATTCTCCTACAAACAAGAGTCTTTAAGCTGTGCTTATTAACGCATAATGTCCAGGAAGCTGTCCCAGCTGCTGCTGGAATATTCAACCAAAAGCCATTTTCTCACATTTGATTCATGAAAAAGCATAAAGAAACAAAATAAAATTAAGAACAACCCGAAGCGACAACTTGGGGAACCCGTTTCCAGACCAGGCCACAGGCTGTAGAAAGCAATGAGAAGAACGACCCCAAAAAAATACAAATAAGAAGAAAAACATTACAGAGACACACACTCCAGCAAAGTAAAAAGAAAAAACTTTTTAAAATGGGGAGCCACCAGATATATACCCAAGAAGTGGAGAGACAAACGATCGATCTCTGGACATTCAGGCGTTTATACGTTAATACCCGTCTATATGTGACTGTGTGAGAGTATGAACCAGTTTTACCCGCAGGATATTAAGCCATAAAACAGTCAAAGCAATAACAAGACATGAAAAATAGAAATGTCGAGGCAATGGATACCCTAGAAAAAGTGTGTCTACTAAATATACCAGTCTTATTAGGGTATGATGAATGTGAGTTATTCAATTGAACGTTGAATCGGGATTACTGAATGCCTTAGTGCACTTTCGTATTCAATTTTTTGATATTTTCAATTAAAAGATAATCTTATTGATCAAGTAACAAATGTTTAAAGTTGGAACTAAAGCAAACTATGTTTATGGTTTTTACATATCTATTATTTGCACTTTATCAAGAGCCTTTCTATTACTGAGTTGTCTACCAATTCTCATATAATCTTCATTGGGATCTTATGTCTCTACTAACCTGTATAAGTTTAATAAACTTTTTAAATAATTTACCTACATTTTTGAACATCCTTTCTGATAGTATTACCTTACAGGGCATCTTTATAGGCTATATTATATGTGGCAATTGAATTTGCCTCCTCGGGTCCAGTGGCTCTGTTAAGTGGTCAACATAAAAAAAGGGGGGAAATTGTGGGGACGAGGGCTAAGGAGGAACTTGTAATCGAAGTCGAACTCGAACTCGAACTTGTTTCTGCCTCATTTCGCGCAATCTCCCTCTTTTCTCTCTCTCTCTGTATCTCTGTCTCTGTCTGCCTCTCTGCCCACAGCAATTTACTCTTTAATTGTTATCGGCGGTTTTTTTTTACTCTGTGCTATTTATTTTTTTTAACTGCCGCGCTTAACGGTACAATTATCGGTTGTACTGCATGAGTGTGTGCTTGTGTGTGTGTGTGTGTGAGTGAGTGTGCCTGGCCAAGAAACTTGTGGGCAGATAAGATTTTCCGACTCCCGTTTCGCAGCTGACAGACTGATATTAGATGAAAGTACGAGTTTCAAGTACGAGTGGGAATAACCAATAATTTCCTGTTAATGGTCTGGGCGGTTACCAAGATTCCCCAGCTTTGGCATCTCCTTTCCATCTCAGATAATCAATACAAAACTGCATATGCAACAATCTAATGCTGTAATTCGTGATATTTTGCTACTGTATATGATCACCGATTCGAGGTATTAGTTTAAAGATGGGTTGGTATCCACCAAAAGTTCAAGTCTGGCTTAAGAACTTGTAACGCCTAGTTCTTGGTTTAGTTAGAAAATATGTACTAAAAAAGTAGCTTAAACAATGGATTTATGACCGGAAATGGATACAGTTTATTACTGTAGTTTATAAGATATCAAAGTATCTTGGCTATAAATACATTATAATCAAAGAGAAGGTACTGAACATGTATTAGGTATGATATATTTGACATACTAGATAGCAATTTAATTTTCTCACCTATTTTGATTCAGATAATAACCAAATCTATGTAGAGTACATTATAACCCACTCGACTTGAGATTGCAAATGTTAGAAATCCCTTAGAGACTGTATAAGTGTATAGTTTATCTATACTTTTGTTTACATTGTGTCTTTTTATTATCTCTTTACTGGATTTATACCCTTTCCCTGTATGGTTTCTGACTCATTTGACTTACATTATCTTGAAACCAAGAACGGGAAGAGTCATAACTTAACCCTTAACCTAATTAAAGCAACGATTAAGGGCTACACAATTCCAAATACCAGCAAGTGACATTGAACTAAATGTTTGTAAACTGCAAAAAGCATGGGAAAATGAAAGATCTTTGCACAGACAGTAGTAGTAGTAGCCACACCCATTCACGAAATGCAACAAAGCAAAACCTTTTGTCTTAATCAAATAATATTTCCCTTGTCTGGCCATGAGTCACTCCACTCGAAGCTCGAAGCTCGAAGCACTCTGCTCGACTCCCGGCTCTTGACTTGGACTCCCCGCGAATGGTTACGCCTGGGCGAGCTGCGTCGACATGTGGTGGCCATAACCGCCAGGCCATTTCGGACCAGCCAGCCAGTCAGCCAACTAGTTCTCTATCCCATTGCTTTGGTAAACAAAAAAGTCACCTGGCCTACGGAATCGATTGGCTGCTAGCCACTTGAAAATGCAAAAAGTTTCTGTGTCATTGTCCTGGTCTTGGCTGTTTCTTTTTTATAACTATTTTTCCTAGTTATATTTATAACTTGATGTTTATTTCTGGGGTTGGGGTAAACAAACACGCCATGACAGTTTCTATTTCGGTCGGGTTTTTGAACTTCATTTTGGATTTCAATCAGTTTGGTTGTATATTGCTCAGACCAGTTTGCTCGAGACTTTTTAGTCTCTCAAAATTTAAATGTTGCGCAAATATCTAACCCTACGACATAACATCAAGGATGAAGCGTACGTATTCATAGTGAACTACAGGAACTATATTTCAGGTAGAAACCTCACGTGAAATAGCAAGGAACTTTGAGTCTACCATAATGTTGTACCTATTTTTGTTTCATTTTTTGACATTTAAAGCTGGGAATGCTTGGATTGTGTCATATATTGAGAACTATTTGAAACTATTTGAATTGCCTACTTTATCGTTACTTACTAATCCATTTCCGTTTTGTATTTCTTTTCCCATTATAGTGGCGGTGGCCCCCAAACGACAACTGCCGGTCCATCCGCTGGTAATGTGGCTAATGCAACCACAGCCCTAGCCGCTGGTAAGAGCTCAAGCAATAACATGTATTCCACCCGCCAATCTGTAAGCACCACAACAGGTGTACTTATGGTCGGACCAAATTTTCGTGTTGGTAAAAAAATTGGCTGTGGTAACTTTGGCGAATTGCGTTTAGGTAAGTAACCAAAGAAAACTATAATAACTATAAATAATCATAATAATTATTCAAGTAAAAGTATACAATATATAATCGATAATACATCTTCATCAGTGTCTTAAAAGTTTGTTTGTTCAGTGGTTTGTTAGAGGAGTTTATAAATTAAATGAAAGGAATATCATTTAGAAATTTCTGTACAATTTAAAATTTAATGATTGGGTTTCTGAAAGCTTGGTATATATTTACCTTTTACTTTTAGAAAGGAAACCATTTCATAAGGACCGTCTCTTCAATTCGCTTTAGCTTTTACTTTGGTCAAGTTCCTTTATATTCATATTCATACTATTATGAATATATGATCTATATTATTTACTATGAATAATATTCTAGGTCTTGTGGGTTTAGAAACCTTTTAAGCATTTCTCTACTTATTTAAAACATATGTATTGATTTCTCAGGCACTTTTTGCATCTTTTTAGTCCTTTGCTCTGTTCAATCTGTCCAAATAACTGTAAATAAATGGTAAATTATATTTACAATTCAAAGCCAGACGTGGAAATGCCCCCCTAAAGCCTCTTTTCCTTATTTATTTCCATATTTTTGCCTGTTGGCATGCAAATAATGTCGTTCCCTTTTCTTCATTTATTTATTTTTTTTTCGGTTAGCCATTCTGGTTGGCCACTTCCTTTCGGCGGGCATTCCTTTCCAGGTCTGTTAGCCACAATGGGAACAGTGCTGCTCCCCCTGCCTCCTGCTACCCTCCTCTCTCCCCTCTGGCCCCTCGAGTTTCTTTCATTTATTTTTACTTACGAGAGTGCACAATAATATACAAAAAGAAAAAAAATGCCATACCATTCCGCCATCTGTTTTCTTGGTGGCGTCGTCGTCGTCGTTGTCGTCACTTTTGCTTTGTTTGCTAAATGCGCTTTTATAAAGTTGTTTCATACCGGCCCCGCCCCCTTCCCACAGTTGTTTTTTTTCCTTTTCTTTATTTTTTTTCATTTATTTATTATTATTTTTTTTTGGGGCCTGCCACTTCCTTTTGTGCATTTGTTGTCACATTGCCAACAGGTAGCTCTACTGAGTAGCTAATTTTCATTTCAGCGGGCTCAGTCAGTGCAGCTCAAACTGTACACAGCAAAAAAAGTTTATTAAAGATAATAAAATATTCATTTATTTCATTTCCTAATATATAATATTTTTAATATTTTATTTATCCCAAATATAAATATTTTTGAAGTAAACATATGATTGTAATGAGAAACTATATTTATTGCATTTTATTAGCATTATTTAAATACCAAATGAAATAAAGAACAAAAAACAAAGTAATAAAGATTATTAAATTTAATAATAAACCATAATATTGTCGAAAAAAGAATTTTTTAAATTTCCATTCTCTTCGATAAATAAAAATTTGTATAAATTATATATATTTTTTTTTAAGTTTGTTTTGATTATAGCTTTAATCAAGTTGTTTTTGTTATTACTTATCTCTAAGCCTAAACTCATGCTCTCTCTTTCTGGTTGCAGTACATCTCTCTAGCTCTCTCTTTCTTGTCTCAGTTTATCTCTTTCTCTCTCTCTTGGCCTGGCTAAGCCGTGAATTTTTCTTTGTTCCATCTCAACATCACGATATTTATTCTCTCTTGATTTGTTTTTATTTATTTCTTGCTTTTTGTTTGTATTTATTTCATGTGGTTTTGCATGATTCATGATTCAACCAAAGTGTTGATAAATACAACAAAAAAATCACACTGAAAAAGTGCATTTAATTGGTTTTCTTGATATTTTTTGCTGCACAAATTAAGATAATGGGATCTATTTTCAATATTATTGGCTTCATTTGTTATTATGACGTAGTAACAAACAACATATTATTATTCCTCTTTGGTTATGATATCATTTTTATTAATTGTGGTCTATAAATACAAATTGGCCAAGTATGTGTTTTGTTGATTCCCTGCTATTGTTATTAAATTAGATTATTTCTGAGGTTGAGATAAAAGGAAACTATTTGACATTTTCACTTTTCACTGAAAATGCAATCAAAATGACATAATTTTGGGGTTTTCTTTTATGAATTTCCACTTTTCCCCCCCTTTGAAAGGAAAGGAATTTATTAGAGAGGAAAGAGTGAGAGAGAATCGTTTGGGAAAAGCAGAACATTGACCAACCTAAATACTTTTACGCCCTTTTTCTTCGCTCATTTTTATGGCCGCTTTGCGTGGGCGTTTCTCGTTTAATTTTTTTTTTTTGGGAACTTTTTGTTTTATTTTTCCTTAGAGCACGCCCTTTAAAAAGTTTGGTTCATTTCAGTTTTAGTTTCTTTGAGCTGCTTTATTGTTTACAGCGAAACTTGTGTTGGCAAAAAATCTTTTGAGGTATGTTTCCCCTTTGTTGTTTTTGTTTCTTTTTGCGGTATATTTACTGTGATTAATATTGTATATTGCGTTAGGTCACGGTATTGTTAGTGATTTGGTCATCGTCTGGGGGTTTCCCCTCTTCAGTTCTATAGCTCTGTTCAATATTCTGAACTCTTGTTCTTGTTCAATGATTACATGTTGTATTTTAAAGCTGATTTTCAATATTTGATTTGTTCAATATTCTGAACTCTTGTTCTTGTTCAATGATTACATGTTGTATTTTAAAGCTGATTTTAAAGATCTTGTGTTGCTTGACTTTAAATGGTATTTGCTGTTGGCATTTTTAAATGGAAATTTCTAATGGCTTTTCCAACTGCTCAGCAATTAAACAAGACTGCACAATTTTTGCATATGTAGACCAAGTAATTTATTGTTAATTTGGCAGTTTTTGGTTTTGAGTCTCTTGTTGTGTGTGTGTGTTTTGCTTAGTTTATTTTCTTGTTTTGTTTTATGGCAGCACGTAATGTTGGGGCCTTCTAAGGAAAATGCTTTTGAGGGGGCAATTAAGGGGCCGTGGCTGCAAAGGGCGTTGTTAGCGGTTTTTCTGCATGTAATCAAAGTCATGCGGTGACTGTGCCAGTGTGTGTGTCTGTTGTGCCTGTGATGATGACTCCTATCAGCGCTCTAATGTTGTGTCTGTTGATAAGCAACATTCTGTATCATACAACCAACCAACCACCCACCCAACCCATACACACACAGCACACACACCACACCACACACATTCATTGGGTGAGGTTCGCTCACCGCTGCCTCTCCCATGACATAATTTCGCACATGAGCGAACCGCCGCCCGTCACTGTCTCTCCAAGTTCTGTCTGCTGCGTCTTCTTCGTCTGTGTTGCATCGTCACATCAAAAATGCAATTCTCAAATTATGTACAACCTTGTTCCCAATTCCATTTCCGAAAGATTTGCCCGATTTTCACGATTTCCACGATTTAATTGAGTTTTGGAATGAATATAAGAGGATAACTTAAAAATGCAGGATAAATATGAAAATGGAAAGTCTATTAAAAGTTATAATTTCTGTTTTAAACATGACTTAAAATGAAAGAAATACATATAAGGAGATGATTAAGAACAATTTTTTTTATAGGGAAGACTATTGTTTAGCTAACTTTGGTTATACCCGTAAAAGATAAGGCTATGGATTTGAGGATCAATTCGATATGCAGCTTAAAAACATAACTAAGCAATGAAAATAGTATTTATTAATTAAAAAATATAATGATTTAAATTGAAGTTCAACTAAATATATTCAATAATATATTCAACGTATATTGTTATACCTTTACAGGGTATTATAATTTCAAAGAGAAGCTCAGAACACAATGAAGGAGTCATTTCCGACCCTATAAACCATATATATTCTTGATCAGCATCAAAAGCACAATCGATCTAGCCATGTCCGGTCAAAAAATAATTTTTTTACATTTTTCCGAAAATTTAAAATTTTATAAGGGGTTACATCATTAAAATTGCCAAAATTTGACAACAAATTGAATTTTTTAAATTTGAAAACTGAGTATCCAGCTTTGTTAATCTACTAAAAACTAGCATAGAACAGCTTTCTGAATTAAAATTAATGATTTTTTGGCTTAGTTATGAGTTTTTTTAAACTATGATTTTTCGAAAAAATGGTCCGTTTTTATACCTTTTTGCAGGTTTTTATGATTTTAGTCAAAAACTGGCAATAGCATCAACAAACGCAGTACGCAGATTTGTTAGAGCAATAAAAACTAGCACAGAAAAGCTTTCCGAATTAAAATTAATGCTATTTCGGCCTAATTATGATGTCACAAAAACTTTGTTTTTTCAAAGAAAAATGGTCTGTTTTTATACCTTTTTGAAGAATATAATTTAAGTCAGAAGCTTAAAATGCAATAAAGGAATCATTTCCATCCCTATAAAGCCTAATTATTCTTGATCAGCATCAAAAGCCAAATCGATCTGGCTATGTCCAGCTAAAATTAATTTTTTTCAAAA
This sequence comes from Drosophila serrata, assembly GCF_035046125.1. Taxonomy (NCBI): domain Eukaryota; kingdom Metazoa; phylum Arthropoda; class Insecta; order Diptera; family Drosophilidae; genus Drosophila; species Drosophila serrata. The sequence goes on along the minus strand of NW_028256928.1, from coordinate 714,666 downwards.
TTTTGAAAATTGTATAAGGGGTTACATCGTTAAAATTGTTAAAAATTTGACAAAAAATGTAGGGTTATAAATTTTAAAACTTTGTAGGCAGATTTGTTAGACTATAAAAGCTAGCATGAAAATGCTTTTCCAATTGAAAATATTACTTTTTTTGGCTTGGTTGTGATACTTAAAAAATAAAGTATCGATTTAATATACCTATGTTTTTTTAGGCATTGCTAACTTCAAGGGTATACAAACTTCGGCTACTCGAAGTGAACTTCATCTCTTCTTTCACATAAAAATTGCAATTAAGTGATGGTGTTGAGAACAAGGGGGAGGCGTGTCTTTTTGGCCAAGTTCTCACCAACTTTCTTCTTATTCCCATTTGGCTAGGTCGTCGCATGTGTTGCTTTGGTGGTGTTGGTGTTGGTGGAAGTGGAGGTGGGCGTAATGGGCGTGGCACTGCCGAGAACAATAGTGCGGCAGGTAAAGGCGTCGAATGATGCATGCAAATCGCGCAATAGTCTTGAGCATGAAAACAAAAAAATACCTGTGTGCGTGCCAGTGTCTGTCTCTTCTTCTCTTAATGAACGTTTACTTTTTGACATTGCAGATTAAATTTGAATTGAATTTGAATTGTGTTCTATTTGAAGTTTATTGCTAATTTACTAATATGTATTTTTCCTTTCTTCTTTTGCAGGCAAAAATCTTTACAACAATGAACATGTAGCAATAAAAATGGAGCCTATGAAGTCAAAGGCTCCGCAACTACACTTAGAGTATAGGTTTTATAAACTATTAGGATCACATGGTATGTAAACAATTGATTTATTGAAACTATAAAAACCCCTCTTTATCTCTACAATCCAACCCCAACGTTAACTCTTCCAATGCTGTCGTGCCCTTTTAACTCTTACTAACTTATGATTCACTTACAAATTACTAATCAAAGACCCCCGCCCCCAAAATAGTTCTGATTAAGTTCAGATTTTGCGAGGAGAATCCTTGATTCAAATCTATTCTCTGTTCCAGTCCTTACCTCACTCTCTCTTACTCTTTCTCTCTATAGACCCAAATCTAATTTCTTACTAACCAAAAACTTACTCAAAAGTAAAAAAGTTTTGCACCGTTACCACCACTTGATTAGTTCCATACGTAAATGAATGTATTTATTATTTTTCAATAACACTTTTTTGGTACCTCAGCAATGTTCACATACACTGCGAGGAATGAATACGACGAAAAGAAAAACATGAATAGATTTTCTCAAGCATATTTTCGAAGGTCGGTCGGTGCGTGAAGTGAAATTTGAAAAATAAAAATAAGAATAAAAAGAAAAAAAAAAACTGTATAAACACCACTACTTCTTGTATATTGTAATGTTTGCAGTTGAGCGGCTGTTATACTGTTATACCTGCCAATGTAAAAAACAGCTCGAATATCACTTTACCGCTAAATCTTTAATCCATTTTCTAGATATATATATATATATTAATGTATATATATATAAATCGATTTCTGAACTATTCCTACTCTTACAACTTTCAGTTAAATATATATATTTTTTTTTTTGTTTTTTTTTTTTATCATATTTTGTATTGTTTCATATTGCCTATTCTGATATGTTGGTTTTATAAATATATTGCTCTCTGTTCCTCCATATTTCATCAACTGCTACAACAACGATAACAACTATAACACCAAATACAAATATCAACAACAAATGTTTGCAATGAATTTTTTGAAAAACCAAAAACCGTTGAATTGAAATTTGAAACCCAACTCCGATCATCATGTGCTTTCTATCTATATACATATATATATTTATTATCCCGTGCCTGCTGCAATCAACCAAATCCGAAAACCATCTTTTGAAACTGAACTGAATCGAACCGACAAAACCTACAAAACAACCGATCAACCGTTGCATAAAAATGCATTGTGATGACATGTCGCCTATAATAATTATAATGATCCAAACCCTCACTCACCAATCAATCCCCACCATTATATTGGACCTGCAAATCGAAATCGAAATCGGAATTGGAAATGCGCCATCGAAATCTCAATCGCAATATCATTATTATCGAAAATTGAAAATGCAGCCGATAACGCCCCAGATGGCATACCACGCATTTATCATTTGGGCACTTGCGGTGGCCGTTATAATGCCATGGTTTTAGAGTTATTGGGATTATCATTAGAAGATCTCTTCAATATTTGCGCCCGTAAATTTTCACTTAAGACTGTATTGATGATAGCGAAACAACTTGTAAGTGTGGCATCCTCTCCAGTATTGGAAAACACCAAATTGTATTTTGTTTCTCGAACCTAAAGTGTCTCAACGGCTAAAAGCTAGGGTTTCTTTATTGTTTTCCTGATTTAGTTTGATTTAACAAATACAACAAAAAAAATAGTTTGAAACTCTAAGTAATCACGCAATGAACGTTAGTCAAGTTTTTAGTTTAATGTAGATAAATATATATTGAAAATGTTATTAGTAGATGTATTAAAGTCAGCATACTTTTTTTTATCTTTTGGTTGTAGCTTCCAAAAAAAAAATTTTCTAACCACAAAAGCAAGCCCCCAAAAAGCATGTAAACAAAGCGTCGTATATAGAACTTTATATAAGGCATATAAAATAAATTCTTCCTTGTACATAATACCGATAGCAAATACTCTCCTTCTATATTGTACTTTCAACTAAGAAAACAACTGCAACAAAGCATTTTATATAACAGTTTCGTTGTTATACTTAACCATTCTTCAGTTGACGTTCTCTACTTCACTTTTGTTTCCGTTTATCAAACTTACTTTTCTTTTGTATACGCTCTCCTTTCTTTTGACAAATCAAGTATACAATGTATATAACTTAACCAAAAATATATACTAACACAGAACCAAGAGATCTATTCAAGTCTCCTTATACGAAATTTTTGAAGTACTCTACAAACTGTTATACACACTACACACGCATAACAAAACAAAGGACAAAACAACTACTTTAGCTTTAAGCCTAGCTGTAAGCACACACACATACAACTGTTATACACAAAAGGCGGCACCTGCCACAACTTCCACTGGTTAGGAGGAGGGGATCTATGTATAATAGAAGTTCAGAGAAGGAGGAGGAGAGGATGGGTTGGTAGGTGAGTTCCTGTCTCCAGTGTGGTCGTCCAGCAGGCTTTTCCTTGTGTATATGCTTCGAGAATCTCTATTTTTGTTGTTCTTGTTGTGTTTAGCACAGTTACCCGATTATGTTATATTATATATTTTCGCTCGCTCTCTGTCAAAATGAAAGGTGGTAATATCGTAAGACGCGCTACACTAACCTCCAAACCATGAGCCGTATCTCCATTGCTCTCCACACATCACTTTCCCAGTCTGTGTCTCTGTATCTCTCCTCTACTCGTTCCCGACCCTTCAAGAAAAATAGAAGTACAGCAAAAAACAAAAAATTATATAGCTAAGAAAAAAACAATGCAAATTGAATTTTTTTTTCTATTTTGTATCTCTCATCTTTCTTTCTTCTCTCTCTCTCTCTTTCTCATCTCTTTTATCTCGCGCTCACGAATTTTTGCATAAATACAACAAAAACAACATCAAATAAACAACGAATCGAACTACTCTCTCTTGTACGCTGTCCAACACTCGATTAAATAATAAACACTACTCGCTCGCTTCCTCCAAACAAAATTCCATGTCAACCCAACCAACTACCAACCGATAAACAATCGACCAATTACTTGAATCTATCAATCGTTCGATCAATCGATAGCAGAGGGTGTACCAGAAGTATATTACTTCGGCCCTTGCGGCAAATACAATGCTCTTGTTATGGAGTTGCTTGGTCCATCACTTGAAGATTTATTCGATATTTGCGGCAGACGTTTCACTCTGAAGAGCGTACTACTGATAGCTATACAATTAGTAAGTACAACCACTAAAAATCCACCACAAAAAACAAAAAGTAAAACAACCAATGCTGCAAATAAATAAAAAACAAAACAACAACAACAGAAATATGCAATCAGCTAAGTTTCCTTTAAGCACCCGCATAACTCTGCACATAATCACATTCACAACACTGGTAGCCGAGATCGAAATTAACCAACACTAGCACTAAGGACAAAAACCAAAAACACCTTTTATTTGTTTTGGCTTGTTTGTGGGTTTTGGGGCGTGGTGTGTATATAAATAAATGTGTGTGTGTGTATTTTTTTATATTAGGACAGCTTGGTTAAAAATTAGTTTTTACTTTATAACTTTTAATTTTTTTATTTTGATTTTCATCACTAACCGGAAGCAATAAGGTCGATGCCGCCTGTCTTTCCTTCTCTCGACTCTCTCCGACTCACTCTATCTCTCATTATTATTGCAGACGCCTGGTTGAGGTTTAATTTGTTTAATTAAGTTTTAAGTTTAATTAGTTTCTTATTCTGTTTTAGTTTGCAATACATTTTGAGGTGTCATTAGCAGCGCTTATTTAGGAACAATAGTTTGTAATCAATTCCACAAATCCAAAAACATAACGTTCATTGTAATGAAATATAAATTTGCATGTACACATCACTTTGGTAGTTTAATCTAGATATTCCTGAGTTATTTTCAATTTTGATTTATCAGCGAAATCAATCGATATATAAATAATTGATTATTCGATGCCATCAAACAAAATATCTAATACAGCTAGTTGAGACACTACAGAAAAAAGAAATGTGAAATATTTAATTTGAAGTCAAAAGAGCATTCCATAAATGTTTTAATAATAAAAAACAATTTATTGAATGCTCTGCTTTGTAATTAAAGAAACATACTAATATATTTCTCCTTCTTCCCTCCAACAACAATATGAAAATGTAGCTCCACCGGATCGAATATGTTCATAGTCGGCACTTAATATATAGGGATGTTAAACCAGAGAACTTTCTCATTGGCAGAACGTCAACAAAACGTGAAAAAATTATACATATAATTGGTAAGTCTAATGATCATTTAAAGTATTGAATTAAACTTAACTAAACTGTTTATTTATTTCAGATTTCGGTTTGGCCAAAGAATACATTGATTTAGATACAAATAGGCATATACCATATCGGGAGCATAAGTCCCTAACTGGAACGGCACGTTATATGTCAATCAACACGCATATGGGGCGTGAACAGTCGCGTCGAGACGATCTGGAGGCATTGGGTCATATGTTTATGTACTTCTTAAGAGGTTCACTGCCGTGGCAAGGCCTGAAGGCTGATACACTCAAGGAGAGATATCAAAAAATCGGTGATACGAAACGAGCAACGCCCATCGAGGTGAACAAATCTATATGCCACAAAATATTCCCACCTAAATGTGGTTAATCCAATTGAATTGTAAACTAATTATATTTTTTCCCACATCAGGTGCTTTGCGACGGACATCCTGAAGAGTTTGCGACATATTTGCGTTACGTACGGCGGTTAGACTTTTTCGAAACTCCCGATTATGATTTCCTGCGAAGACTGTTTCAAGACTTATTCGATCGTAAGGGATATACCGACGAGGGCGAGTTCGACTGGACAGGGAAGACTATGGTGAGCTTCTCTTAGCAATCCCATCTCCATTTAAACGACACTAATCTTAAGACACTAAAAAGAGACACTAACGTTGCCATAGCCGAATTCTAAAACCTAACCCTAACCTATTTTATAGGAGACATAGACATATGAGCAAGTTCTTATAGTTATATAGAGAAATAATATCCGTTCCAGTAACATATAACCTCGAAGCACTTTGAAATTAACAATCATCATTTAACTCTAAAATCATTTTGAATGATGGAAAGCATCTTCGAGCATGACAAAAACGGAGCCACATTACTAGCACCACCACCAACCACCACCGAGGGCACCGCCGCCGTCGCCAGCGTCAACTAAAAACCATTGCGAATGATACGAATCAATTAACACAAGTGAATGCAATGTTGTGGCACTATCAGTTGATATTACGACCAGTGTAATCTATCATTATATCATGGCTGGATCATTGTTGTATCGCCATCGGTTGCCATAGAGTCGCCGCTGCTGCATAGAAGACGGGGCACTGTTAGTTGCAAGTTCCATTCATGTTGCCTGCCCCATGGCATTATGTTATATTCCTCCAATTTTAATGACTTGAATATATATTTTTTATAACGTGCCCCACACCACCAGCAACATAGTTAGGCACATCAATTAAAGAGCAAACTAAAAAAGCAGCAAATCAGTAAAACCCCAAAAATATGAAATGTGTGTGTTTTTTTTTTTACACTTTCTCTGAACAAAACAAAACAAACAAAACATTTTGTCATCGATATTGAAGGTTTTCTATGTTTTGAATTTAAGACAAAGGAACAGCTGGATCAAATGAAGGTCATAAAGAATGCGCCCCCATCGCATTTGGCCAAAAATAAGTCAGACAAGGTATTAAAAGCATAAAGGATATAGATGCGATCCTTAATCAGTGTTGCCTAGCCATGTATGATGCTCGAACGCTCGTTCAGTGTTGGTAAATGCTTATTTACAGTGTGTAAGCTCGTTGCTTTAGGTGGTTAAGCTAGCGTATGTTAAGCAAGAATTTAATTAAACTAAACTAACTTAAGCAATCAAAATTGATGCCATTTTTAACAGCACTTCTCTTCTCTCCTTGATCTCTTTTCTCTTTTTTCGGTTGTCAACACCGTTTCATGTGCGTGTAACTCTCTATCTCTGTGTGTGTGTAATAAACAAAACTACTGCATCATCTATATATAAACATGTGTAATCAAAAAAACAAACAAAAATAAATGCATTCACATCACTACTGACACAAACAGTCAACGCCCGTCGGATCTCTGCAAACTGGCCATGAAGTCATCATTTCACCAAATAAAGATCGTCATAATGTTACGGCTAAGGTAAAGTATACAATATGCAATGATTAACTAGCACAGTCCGAAAAGGGGAAACAATTTGTTACTTTCTCTCTCTATATATATATATTTTATCACTGACAAAAACCTAACTTGATTACGTTTTTAATAATGGTTATAAGACAAAACAACAATTATCCTTGTTTCAACTTAGCTTTAGCAAACTTTATTCTCTTTTTGGTTACTCAGTTCCTTTCTTCTAACATTCGTTCTTAACTGCTCTTCTTTCTCTACTTATTATGCTCAACGCTTTTGTTTTGATCCAACTCTCTTCTCCCTCATCCACACAAAACTTTGCTATATAAAACTTATTATATAGGATGTTTCTTATTTTGATTTTGATGACGATATTGATAATGAGAATGAGAACGAAGAATATATAATACTTCAGGTTAGACGTTGTAGACTTGAAAAATATCTCTGTACTGGTTAGTGTGAACTAAAATGCTCTTCTATTACTCTCCGCACTCGTACTCTTGAGACTGGTCTTAGGATAATCGCTAGGATCAATAATAGTTGGGCTCTCTCTAGAAATATTTTTGATTTCTTTTAATTTTATTTGCTTTTCGAAATGATATATATACTGCACTTGTTTTCTCAAGTTGATACTTGTAGGGGCTTAAATAATCTAACAACTGTACAGTGCGCTTGTGAATCAATCGGTTGATGGGAATTGTAGAGATATTTAATATAATATTAACTTGATCTGAAGATCTGCGCTCCTAAGCCTGCCGTTCGTTCGTTGATTATACTTTTCATTTTGTTGTCTGGCTTTATGTGTCTACCGTATGGATTAAGAGTATGTTTTTGGTTCTTTTGTAGCACACTCCTCCTGACTTGCTTTAGTTTTATTTAGACTTTTTCACACCACACACACAACCTACCTAAATTAAATACACTCGCATATAATATTAGAGCTGACTATCTCTTTGTTGTACAGAATTAAACTAAACAAAAAAAAAGAAAAACTTTTTAAAATTGAAAATTAATTATTGATAAACTTGCATAAATCCGTTTCCAACCATTGCTCGCTCGCAAACCGAACCGAACTGTACCCAATCGATAAAAAAATATATACGAATCGAAAAAACCAACTGCCCAAAATCCTTCACCACCACTTCAACCACCACCACACCACCCGTACCGTTCCGTACCGTACCGCCCAACCACAGACAAATGCCAAAGGAGGTGTTGCTGCGTGGCCTGATGTGCCCAAACCGGGGGCAACACTGGGCAATCTAACGCCAGCCGATCGGCATGGTTCAGTGCAGGTAAGTTTGCTGCAACAACCGGCCAGTGTTGTACAACAGTATTTCTTTTCTTATCCTTCCGTTTCCGTCTCCATCTGCGTTCCGTTTAATTCTGTTTTGTCGCTCGCTCGCTCGCTCTCTCTCCCTTGTATACTCAGTCTTTCAGTCAGTAATTGTACATAAAACATCAGTGAAAATTTGGAAAATCTGCTCCTGGCCGAGACATGACCAAAAAATATTATAAAAGCAACACATTCGTACTCGCCTCATTTCGTTATTATTGAACTGTATTGTTCGATTGTGAATTTGTACATAAATGCGTATATATATATATATATATTTTATCTCCTATAATTATTACAACGAACCATTATCTATCGCAGACTGTTATATTTTTGGCCTTTTCAATTCTAATGTTTTCACTTGATTTACTCTACATTAGCTCAACAAGGTACTGAACAATCTCTCTGCTCCCAGCGTGTGTTATTCCTACTCCTCTCCACTATAGTTTAATCCACATCCGTTCGGTTTGATTTGTTCCTTCTTCAACACGTTTCGTTCGTTCTCTTTTTTGGGTATTTCTCCTCGGATCTTCCTTTTTTCATTTTTTTGACATAGCGTTTTCCTTCGATAGTAGTAGTAAGATAAACTATTGAGGATCCATTTAAAAATTAACAAAAACTATTCCATGCATGACAAAGAAGAAATGTAGAATATTTCAATTTTTCTGCACGGTTCCGAATGCATGCCTACGTAACTCGTGTCCCATTAACCAACACTGGTCTAGCCGCAACTGTACTTGACTGCATGCCATACACACATCCTTAGAGATGCATGGATCACCTTCACACAAACACACTAATTCAGTCATAGACTTAAGTAGAAACTATAAGAAATTTGAGAATTCGGCTCGAGGAACTCCATTTACCATGAAGCGACACCATTGGCATGCGTTTTAAGTCGAAGCGATTGATTCTGATGCATCGTCGAAGCAAATTCGAAACCAAAACCCCAAACTTATTACAGAGATTGCCTGAAGATTCGAGCTCGGATGACGATAGCCCCTTTGATGCTTACTACGAGAAAAGTGACCACGATGACGACCCTAAGAAATAAGACACCAAAAACCAACCAACCTAACACCACAACTCTTCTACTCTTCTACCCAAATATAACAGCTTTACCTTCTAAAAACGAAATTATCCTTCGATCTAAACAAAAGCGGGGTACTATTATTTTCTTTTTCGTTTTACAACACTAGCGAGAGGTATTTGCGATATTAAGTGTGCGTCCCGAGTCCTTTAAAACATTTATGTTTGTGTCTGTGTGTGATTTGTAAGCGAGTCCTGTGTGTTCCAGGCAATCTCTGTACTAGGTTGAGTTCAAGGTTCGAATTTATATCCAAAATTTGTCATTCGATTTGATTTTGATTTGATTTTTATAGAGACCTGAAAAAATATAGTCCTTGTGTAAAACAGTTTCGTTCTATGTAATGTCCAATCAATAGTTTTAGTTGTCTCAAACCGTATTTTAACAGATTGGTTCATTTTTGATTAGTGAAGGCCAAAGCGTCCTACTATGTTTAATCACAACTTAATCTGCTGTACATGTACATATACATTATATATATCTTTTTAAATATATACATATGTATGTATTCGTACTATATATATATGTTTAGTGCAAATGTTTAAAGGAAAGTGGAGACTGATAATAATAACAACTACAATTTAATGCATCGTTCTCCTCTGTTCTGTATCATCTCGTTTACAGGTTGTGAGTTCGACGAATGGCGAACTAAATCCGGACGATCCCACGGCCGGACACTCAAACACGCCCATCACACAGCAGCCGGAAGTCGAAGTGGTCGATGAAACAAAGTATGTGTGTTGCTTAAGCGGTCAAAATTAATCAATATATCGATACTTGGATTAACCTTTTAGTGGTTTTAAGGACTAATCTATGGGAGATTGTAAATAATAAAGATAATAGGAATTTCTTATAGTAATATTATTAATATTTATTTATTATATTATTAATACTTAGCACAGGCCAAAGTTAGGATCCTTTTACTATTTGTATGACTAAAAAACAATTAATTCTTTTATTAGTAATGTGAAATGGAATTGTCTAAAAGCAAAGGTATTTTTTGGATGTTTAAAATAATTTAAAATTGATCAGATAAGTGACATTGTAAATATCATTAGCTGGAAAGGGATTTAAAGGTTACTTTTGTTATACAAAATTGAATGTTTTAATGCCTGAATAGATTGCTATAAAGCAGAATAAAGAACTTAACGATGTTTTAATAGAAAGGTTTAAATATGTTTTGAGAAAATTTTAGAATAGTTTATAGAATAGATTTGTAAAATATAAACTTTGATATAGATAGTTGGATATATCGATACATTGATTAACAAGATCCTAAAGATATTTGGTGACTTTTTTGTTGCTTTGACGTTTTTAATGCGCAACTTCCGTTTTTCCGTTCTCTCTTTCTCTCTCTCTCTCTCTCAACCCCCTGGCCACTGTCCACTCACTCCGTAATCCGTACCCGTAATCCGTTACCCGTTACCCCCTATCCAATACCCGTATCCGTATCCGTATCCATCTCGTTTCTGTCCCCTTGGTTAACTGTCTCCAGTGGTTCCTTATATTCCAGATGTTGTTGTTTCTTTAAACGAAAGAAGAAGAAATCGACGCGCCAGAAATGACTAGACGGTGTACAATGTAGTCCAGAACGCGAGGCAGTCACCCTGCTGCGCGCCACTTCACATTCAAACTCACGGGATAGCGTATTGAATAATCCGAGTCAGGATTATATCCAGCAGGCAACGTCGCAGCACACGTTGCGTTATCCTCCATCCGCGTCGATGCTGACGCCAACACCAACTACAAACACACCGACACTTCCGTTGTAATTTATACAAAAATATAAAACATTAAAAAAAAACCAACAAAAACACCCGATACAGCAGCAGCTAAAAAACAAAAACTAAAAAAAAAAAAATACAAACAAACATAAAAAATAAAAACAAAAACACAGAATCCAACAAGAAAACAAAAGAGAATGGTAAACATTAAATACACTAAAAGAAAAAAACAACAAGAACAGTAAACGAAACAAACAAAATGAAACAATTTTTGATTAATAATTATTGTAATGATTGTATTTTATTATTATTTTTATTATTTACCAATTTTGCGTTTATTATATAAATTATTATAATTATTAATTATATTATTATTAATTAATGCTATTATAAATAAAAAGAAAAACAAAATTCAAAAGTAAATCAAAGCGACTAGCAAGCCAGCAAAGAATCACTCACAACCCAGGCAGCTCAGCTCACAGCTCCTCCTTGCAAAGGGAAGGGAACAAGGAACAAGGAAGACATAGCTCCCCTCAGAGAAAAGATCCTAGAACCTATACCTATACCTAATACCTATACCATACAACAATGCCCCTCAGAAACCAATTGCTCTTAACTGATGGAAACTTAAAGAACACAAAACGAAAACACTTAAAGCATATTTATATATAAAACATATATATATTAAAACAAAAAAATGAGACGAAAACAAAACTAGTGCAGCATCATTAAATGAGAGAAGTGAAAGTGGAGAGGAAGCAAAAGATCATATTTATACGCAAAACCAACAAAAACTTGTAAATTATAAAGAAACCGAAAAGAAAGCAAAAATAAACTTCATTTTTGAAAACTATTCAACTAACGATATATGTATGCAACTTACGCGTATTACGTGTATATCAGAATATATATACATATATATATATAACTATATATAATGTCCCTGTATGCCTTCTCCCGTTGTGGCAGCTGCCCCGCAGGACATGGCTACCACCAACAGCTGCTCCTAACCCGGAATCACCTTGGTTTAGCTATGTTTTGGATGCACTTTTCTAATGCTAATTGTACATATTAAAAAATATACAACCAAAACACGCCCACAAGTATTTTGATATATATACACACATACACAAGTCTATTGTACTATTGTCGGAAGAATCAAAAAGATAAATAATGTAGAGTTCCCGTAGTCGAATTCGATTTTTTAAATTTAGTTTTTTTGTTGAATCATTTGTTTGCTAGGTAAATTTTTGTTTTTTAATGTGCGTGGTGTTAGCGGAATATATATATATATGTATATTTGTCGGGTTTCCGCACAGATCAATCACTCGGATAGGTAAAAACTAAATGTACTGAGACATTTCTTTTTGATATTACGTGATATGAGTACTAAACTAACTAAGGAAGAGATGCCTGCAGCCACGAATTCCCCAAAATTTCTTCCTTTTCGAATAGCAGACACAGCAAACACTCTTACACATCCCCGGACTCTGAACGAATTTGTTTTCCTCTAAACACACACACACATAAACTAACCATTAAACGTGAGAAGTAAAGATAAATCAGTAAATCGTATGGGGAATAAATATATATAACAATAAAAGTATATATATATATATATTTTAAACAAATTTTTTATACTAATTACAAATATACATACACCATTAACAAACAAACCAAAATAGCGTTAACTTTACAAGAACAAGGAAAACTTAATGTGTTTTTTGCAATCTTTCTAGCCTAAAAAAAATAAAAAATTACCAACCAAAAAAAAAAAAAAAGATTCAAATTCTACATGAAATATAACATTGCATATGAAATTAACCCAGATTTCTTGTATAGTTAAATAAAAATCATTTGTATTATACATAAAATATTAAAAATTAGCAAACAAAATACGCTAAATAAATATATATATATATTTCTCGGAGGAAAAAATACGAGTAAAAAAAAAAACAGAAAAGAAAAACCGACAAAACCGCACTAGTTTATATTTATATTATATACATAACTAAAGTAAAATATAACAAATTATACATACATTATGTACTTTAAATGTTGATAAACCAAAACAGAACACACAACATAGCGCATGCATTGCATTGATTTATATATTCAAGAAAGGAAATTTACATATTTGCGACACAAGAGACAACAACAAAAATCGGAGGAAGCGTATAACGGTTGGCAGAGCAAGCAGTGCGCACGCAGGCCTTTTGCTACTTGCAGGTAAAGCAGTTAACATTGTTAACTGCGGCAAAGCAGTTTTAAAACAAAACAAAAAAAATCGAAACAACTTAATTCTATAATAGAGCCGATATAGGAAAAAAAAAACAATATAGACCGGGAAGCGGTGGATACAATATGCAAAACATATTTTCCACTTTTGGTTGAGACGGCGAAACAAATATGAAATAACAACAGAAAATATTGTGTAAAAAAATGATTTATTATTAATTTATAAGTATGACAGAAAACAGCAACAACAAAAACGATGTAAGCAAAACGAGGAGAAAACAACCAACAAAAAATATTAAAAGAATAAAAAAAAACAAGAAAAATTAAAACCAAAATAAATGAGAAATTACAAAAAAAAAAATTGGGTTTTTGTTTACATTGAAACTATATTGACTAATTAAGCAAATTAATCGTAATTTATACTAAAAAAATTACCTTCTTGATCGATCTAACAAATGATTCCCCATTTCAGTTATTAATATTGTCATAAATTTTCAATAATTTGAATTATTTTTACATTTCCAGGGTGCTAAAACTAAAGTTAGAATATTTTTACCCAGTGAAGGATTCATTTCCGACCCTATAAATTATATATATTCATGATCAGCATCGAGTCGATCTAGCCATGTCAGGTCAAAAAATAAAATTTTCGAAATTTTTTTTCAAAACTTATAAAAAAAACATAAAGGGTTACATTGTTAAAATGTAAAAAAATTTAAATTATGAATTGACTATGTATATTTATTATTCTAATAGCAGAGTTTTCTAAATCGAAATGAATGATTTTTTGGTTAGTTAGGAGTATTTTAAATTTTGATTTGTCGAATAAAAATGTCTTACAAAATTGTGTTGATAAATATTGCTTAAAAGAATGCGAATATGCGAAGCTTACTTGTGATCGATTTCCGATCCTATAATTTAATTACTTTAGCTTCCTTATGTTTCTTTACCACAACTAACCTTTTATACCATTTATACCATTTATGCTACTTATGACCCTTATGACAGTTATAAAAATAATTGCTGCAAAATTCACCAGGTGGTGAATAATTTGTGTAGAATATTTCAAATGATCAACTTTACACGAGTAAATATTACACAAATACATTTTACATTTTACGCCAGACACTTGTATACTACACATTTTACACCGATAAGATTTTTACTAGAGGAAAATTTATAAAAGTGAAATTTTCCCTATAAATTTCTTGCAAAAAGATTAACGTCCAAATCTTGTGAGTATTTTGTGTGGTTTTTAATGTTAATAATTATATTATTACTAAACTGTTTTTAGCTTTACAGCACTCTTCAGAGGATTAACAAAGAGTGATGTTCGAAAGCTAACTATAGCCTTACTGGCAATTGGCAACGCGGGCAAATGGCCAACAGCTGGTCTCCGGCATTTGAAAGCTTCCCACATGCCGGCTGGTCTGGACTGAACAGCCTTTGTTTTCACGATTTTGGCACCAACTACCAACTGCATCCATCGCGGACGTGACTGGCAAGAGGAAACCAGAACCTAATCAGCTAAAATCCCAGCCGGCGACGTGAGTAGACTTTGCCTTTGTTTGTTTATTGCTGTCAAAGTATATCCGAGTTCTAGCGTTACACTTGCGATCATACAGGCGATGAATAATCGTTCGTGCAATCTCTGGTATTGTCCAATTAACAATTAACAAAAGCCCCTGGGTGCCGTTGCCATTGGATGTAGTATAAAAAGCTTGGTCACCCAAGCCAGAGCATTGCAAATAATACTCGCTCGGCGCTACAGAGAGTGTTTTCAGTTTTATCAGTGGTGTTTCTTATCGCCAGCCGCCACCCGCTTTCTGTTCCAGATCCCGCGCCCGCTACCGACTTTCCAAAATTCCAGTTTCCAGTTGCAGCAGCGCTTTTGTTTCCAGTTCAGTGACGCCCCATCTGCCGATCGACCAAGTCGCATCCAAGTCATCATGGGTATCGAAAAGTGAGTACCGAGTATTGAGTACTAAGTACCAAGAGAAGACTACTCCCCATTTAGAGGGTGTGTTGTTAAATTTATTGAGAGGGCTTAGTTAATCTAGCCACGCTTAGCGACCGATTCTAATGGCCACGAGAAAAGCTCTCAGACTTTCGCCATTTTTTACAATTGGGGTTAAGTAAATAGCATCTAGCTATAAACGTTTTTAAAATAATTTCGCAATTTTAAATTACTAATATAAAATCGTAAAAACATGGGGAGGAAAATTTAAAATTTCATAAATTCCAACTCTAAATTATTGAATAAAATTTCTTCAAAAAGAAATTCTTTAATATCCTGGCAGTGTTATTATTTTCTATTCTATTTTCTATTCTTTAAATATATATATTTTTATAGAGTTAAATATACCTAATCTTATCCAAATTTAAGTTTAGATCGTGGCATCTATAAAGTTATTTATGTTACAAGTATTTTTTGTACTCTTTCCCGTTAATGTTATTATTTTGACCACAGTTGCTGCCTTCTAAATTGGGCAATTGGTTTATGATTAGCACAATCATTATCAAACTCTTATCATAATTTTTTATTGCACTTATAGTTAAGATTATCTCAGCGCCAGCAAAGTATTAGGACATGGGCTTATTGATAATATTCTTGGGAAGGGATTTCATGAAATATTGCAAATGAAATAGAATAATGTTCTTAGTGTTATTTCATCAGTTCATAAAAAACGTTTAGCGACGTGATATAAATACAATGCATTTAACCATTACGTGCCAGTGCTATTGTTGACACTTAAGTAAATGCTTCTCAATTGAGTAATTGAATTCTATAACAACTATATTGTGCACTTTGTTCCAGAATGCTTCCCTGTACTCTACGTCTGAACAAGTTGATGAGCCGCACAGGCAGCGATTGTCTGTGCATCATCGATCGTGAGGCTGTGCCCAATGAGCTGAAGGATACCTTCGAGCAGCATCGCTGCTTTGACAAGTCCTTTGACAGCAGCATCTCATGCTTTAAGGCACCCAATGTGGACCAACCGGTGGTCTACGCACCCGTTCCTGAGCTCACCGACTATGATGATGTGAGGAGCTACCAGGCGGCGGCCAAGAAGTCCATGCAGAAGGTGCTCAAGGTAAGTAATTTGAATAATGATTCATCTTTTAATGTAAAATATATATAAACATGATAATGTTCCTTTCCTTCCCCAGGCTGGTTTCCAGACTCCTTTACTGTATGTACCCAAGGTCAAGCGTTTCCCCCAAGCCGAACTATGCACCGTTCTTGGTGCTCTGGAGGAGCTCTATGTGGTAAGTATCAATTAGCTATCTATACCCTATTAAATAATTAATATAATCAATAACTTTAGCCCATTCAACTGCGTGAAGCTGGAGCTCCCAAGGATACCCGTGTGACCACGCTAAGTATTGAGATCGATGATCCCCAGGCGGATGAGATTCTCAAGGAAGCTCTAATCCTGGAGGCTGGTCGTTATGTGGCTCGTGACATTGGTGTCGGAGATCCGGAGCGCATGACCCCCATCCAAGTGGAAAAGTACATCAAACCCTTGTTCGACAAGCTGTCCGTGACTGTGATAAGTGATTTGAAGATCCTGCAAAAGGAATATCCACTTTTTGCGGCTGTTAACCGAGCAGCTGAAGCTGTCGAGCGTCACCGTGGTCGCATTATTTTCCTGGAATACAAGCCCCCAAAGCCGGCTAGGAAGACCCTGATGCTTGTGGGCAAGGGTGTGACCTATGACACCGGTGGTGCTGACATCAAGGCCGGTGGTGTGATGGCTGGTATGTCCCGGGACAAGTGTGGAGCAGCCGCTGCCGCTGGATTCATGCAGGTGGTCAATGAGCTCCAGCCGGACGATATCCATGTGGTGGCTGCCCTGTGCATGGTTCGCAATTCCGTTGGCGAGGAGTGCTATGTGGCCGATGAGATAATCACATCGCGAGCCGGGCTTCATGTAAGGATTGGCAACACCGATGCCGAGGGCAGGATGTGCATGACCGATGCCCTGTGCCGCATGAAGGAGATGGTTGTGGAAAAGAATCTGCCAGATCCACATATCTTTACCATTGCCACTTTGACGGGTCATGCCTTCATATCGGCTGGCGAGGGTCAATCGATCGCCATTGACAATAGTGTGGCCCATCGGGAGGATCATGCCAGGAGACTGCAGGCTGCTGGTCAGGCCTTTGGTGAACCCTTTGAGGTCTCAGTGCTGCGTCCCAGTGACTTTGCCTTCAATGCCGGCAGAGTAATTGGTGAGGATCTGGTTCAGGCCAATAATGCGCCATCGGTGAAGACACCTCGTGGCCACCAGGTGCCAGCAGCCTTTATGATCATGGCTTCCGGATTGGACAAGCATGGCTTGGACTCGAATATGCCAATCAAGTATACGCATATTGATATTGCCGGCAGTGCCGGTGAGCATCCAGCAATGCCCACAGCTGCCCCTCTGGTCGCTCTTGTCAAGACCCATTTGCAAAAGTAAAAGTTGTATCGAACTTTGGAATTATTTGTGGAGACCAACCACCATTTCAGAGACAACTATACGAGTACTTAGACACTTAAATGCATAGCTAACCAACAATATTATCCTTCTGTCCACTTGCAGCATCACTGGTCAAAATAAATGTATAATCATTGAAGATTTAACTGCCTTTTATACGTATTAAGATGCACCCTTTTAGGGTATTTTAATGTAATAAATAAAAAGATGTTTCCATTTTAAATATTTCTCAGTATCACTTGAAAAGATTTTTGGTTTATGATTTGTGATTGTGAAGTCTTTAAAGTTTTGTTTTTATTTGCGATTATAGATTTTAATGCCGCCTAAAGTTATGCATTGATTTTTTAAGTGTTTTATACTTTAATTTCAATAACAACAAACTACTTTGTGTAATTTGTTATCCCAGAACTAAATGATGTCCTAAACAACATGATTTTAGGAAGAGGTCTTGAAATCTATTTGAGGTTTATAAGTTCTTAACACAAAATACTTTTTGCAGTCCTTTTTAAATTACTGGAATATACATATGTATATTATAGTTATACAAAGTTACCTAAATTCAAAATATATTTATTTATATATTTTATATATATTTATTTTTTCCTTAATTTTTTGTACCTTCATTGTTTTGCATAATTGGCTAAGCGTATTGCATCTTTAGCTCTTTATGGTTATCTAAGGCTCTCTCTTTCTATCTCCCTGCCCAACTTCAGTCTCCTTTCCCTTTGTGCTTCCACCTTTTGCAGCGCCTTCTTCTTTTTCAGCTTGGCCCACAGCCTAGAACCCGTTAGTCGCTTCTTGGCCATGCTCTTTTTCTTTGTGCCGCCTTGCCTTGGGGGCCTCCAGATGGAGCTGAAGCTAGAGCCGAGGCCTGGAACTTGGCTCTGTTGGTTGGGGCCACTTGTCAGCTGTCGCATGTGTCGTGGTACCGTTATTGCCTGGCTTTGGAAACTCGGTCAAGAGTGTCTCATTCATGCTGTGATTGCATAATATACCGTTGCCTCTTGTTGGCCTTCTTCTGTTGCTGTTTTTTGCAGTGGCTTCTTGTTCTTGGCCATCTCCCCGATTCCCGATTCCCGATCCCGATCCCCAATCCCCGATCCCAAACTCGATGGCTTCCCTCCTCTTGGGTGCGCTTCCAGGTAATTTATTGGCTCGGGCCTCCACATTCGACAGTCACACTGTCCATTGGCCACCGCATTTGGTCATTTGGCCAAGTCGGTAGACTTTGGCTCTGACTCTGACCAGCGTCCTAACGGTACTCCTGTTATTGATGAACGTAAACGTCTCTTTCGCTGACTGCTCTTCCCATTTCGCCCCGTTAGTGTGAATTTATTGCCAAAGCGAGGCAGGAAAAAATAAAATTACAAAAAAAAAAGAACAAGAAATCGGGGAAGTATTCTGCTGTATTGGCCATTTAACGGGCCTCGAGCCAAGGCTTGACCTGATTATGGCAGGACTGGTTACCTGGCTTCCTGAAAGAAGCCGCTTTTTAAAGCCTATCGCTAAATCGATTTAGTTTTAAGTTGGTGTAATCGATTTGTAAGCAGTTTTGTTCGATAATTTTATCGAATTAAGGGATTAATTGGGATTAAGTAATACAAAATGTATTTATTAGTTGTTTAAATATGTATTTTTGTTCAATATAATTAGCCTATGAATTAAGGGTTGTCTACAGATAGTTGTTTGCTTGTAAATAAATTATATCATATTTAAAATTAAAGAAAAAGTTTGAGAATCTTTTTAAAAAGTTATATTAGAGATAAGTTACTTGAAGAGAGGATTTTCTTATTATTATTTATGCATACACATAAAAATTTAAATTACTTGAAGAACATTGTTTTATTTATGTGTTATTTATTATATTAACAGAAAGTATTAGAGAAAGCCTTGATATTCGCCATTAGTATAGTAATTTATTTGTAAAAACCTTTGAAAAATTACCTTAAATTAAGCAATTAATGTCTTTCTTGTTAATAGATTATTATATATATAGAAGGCTTTCGCAAAGCCCAAAGTACTGAGGTCAGCAAATACCTTTGCCTCACTCTATAAAAAGGAATCGAACCAAAACTTGTCTCATTTTTCAGGCATATAAATCCAATTCTTACTTGTATGTATTGATCTTGATTACTAATCTAAAGTCAATACATGCCTTGTCTTAACTACAAGTTAATCCCTACAGATTCCCATATCAATTCCTTTGAAAAAGGCATTAAATGAGATGAGGAAGACTGGCCTGGCCCCCCCAAAGTATGACATCAACAGCATAGACACAGTCACACGCTCAGTCACTGGCTCAATCGTAGGCTCAATCACTAGGCTCAATCACTGGCTCAGTCACAGGCATAGCAATGAGGAACAGCAATCCGGTATGGACAATCACCAAAACACCTTGTCAATTGGGCGCCTGTCTTTGGGAAGCAGACGAACTGGCTCCATATGTGTCCGCGTCGCACACAGTTGCTCCCCGATCCATAAATTCGCGAAAACAGCGAATGCAGAAACGGCAGCAACATCACCAGGAGTCTCCCCTCCCCCTTGGAGGAGACGAACGGGTGACGGGTGAGGGGCATTAATAATAGCAAACAACAGACAAGCAACACCAAATGAGGGGGGGCTGTGTTGATGCTTGTTGCAACTTGCAACTTGCAACTCTTGCACCGGCAGCAGCAGCAGCAGCAACAAACAACAGCCACAACAGCAACCACTTGGAGCAGCAAACGACAGAAATGATCTTAAATGAATGCGGAAGTTTTTCTTGGGGTTTCGTAACCAGCTACAGCTACAGCTACAGCAGCAGCAACTGCAGCAGCAACAGCAACAGCAGCAACAGCAACTGCAGCAGCAGCAGCAACAGCAGCAACAGCAACATCAGCGTTAGTAGCGCCAAAGAGGTCGTCGCAATTCCAGTGGCAGCTATGTTGCTACATTTATGTACATGTGTTTGAGACTACCAAGTACCAAGAGTCGGTATCGATGCCGTGAGCCCATAATCATAGATGCTGCCCGGCCTAGGTCGAAAGCGGCCCAATCCATGGACATATTAAAATTAATCCAATGATTGCAGCACCGACAGCCGCTTGAAAATTGTTAGCCAATTTTGGTAGCCGCCTTCGTTGGCCTCGCTTCAGTAAGCACGCCAAGCAGCAGCGTGTGAATCGGAAGCTGGACCAAAAGCCAGCTGCCAATAGTCATTTGATCCTGGCCCCAAAAGCTTAGCCAGTTTCCCATGTGTCCAATCAGATGGAATAAAGATATGACCATGCAGCAGCTGCTGACCGAGTGAAGTTCAAGGCTGTCCAGGATCCATATTGAATGTCCTGCAGTTGTTCGCTCATTCATTACCACCAAAATCTGTGTACGTGTGTGGGCCAACTTGAACAACGAAAAAAAAATTGTTATATATATCCTTGCCTGAGAACAGACAAATTTCTGCATAAACCCATAAATATCAAATTGATCTAAACGGGATATAAGCCAGAGGCGCCGGCGCCCCGAACTTGAAAATATCCAAAAAGGCTGACAAGTCACGTACCGAACACCTTTGACAACTCATAAATAAACGTTAAATTATGAACTTGTAACTGAATTTCCAAAAAAGAAAATTGAAATGTTTTTGCCACACCAAGAGATTTTCCTTTTGCCAGCAGCACAAACCGAAAAACGAAAGAAAATTCACAGACAAAATCGTTGGTAACCCGCAGCAAGCCAGCAAAAGGTACACAGGAACAATTTTTTGTTATCTCTTACAGATAAATATATTTTTAATCCGTGTTTTTAAATGCTAAAGTTGATACTTTACAATTTTATGTATTTTATGTGTAACAGTTTTTGATAAGATTAGGAAACTTCGAGGGAACAGCCAAGGAAACATCTTAAAAATGTTTAGACAAAGTTGAGAAGATATTTCAATTTTGTATCTAATACTTCCCTATAGAAGTTACTTCGCAAATTTATCATAGTATATAAAGGAAACTTATCCTTAATATTATCTTTTAAATTATATACATTTCTCCCATTTGAAATTGTGATAACCTTAAGTTTCAACATATTTTTCTCAGTGCTTAAAAAGGCCCCTCATAATCCATAATATTGTGTCATGTTCATGATCAACGCGGCCTCAGCCTTGGCTAGGAAAATGTGTGAGGCCGGCCCACACCTTGTTGGCTAAATTATTTGGAAAACTCCTCTAGACGGGCAAACGAAAGTAAAGAGAAAAAAAAAGATAGAAAGAAAGGCCCGAAAAACCAATGCCAAAAAAACCCGACAACCGAATTTCGACCCGCTCGCTAGCCGGCTAATGAAGTGGTAAAAAGGGGCTTGGAAAACTGCATGCCATTGCATTTGATGGTTGTTATTTGCTATTTGCTATTTGGTGTTTGGTGTTGCTGCCACCAACGCCGTTTCGCTTGATGTTGCACTGTTTGCCGCAGTGTTGCAGTTGTGCCGCCGCTGAGTCGAGCGTAGTTGGTTTGCCATTTTTATGGCCTCTTTGGGTAAAATGTTAACAGAAACTATGCCGGGGGCGGGGAGGTAAAAATTATGAATTTTTACTTTCACCGCATGTGGCAAATTCAGGTTTGCCAGCAGGCTTGAACTTGAGGCAAAGGAAAAGGCAGCAACAGCAGCGGGAGTTGTCAAGGCCAAAGGTCGCAAAGAAAAGGTGTGGTCGAGCAGATGAACGAGTCAGATACGGGATATTATCATGTCCTTAAATTTGGAGATGCAAAATCATGATTAAAGGTGACACATATTATTGAAAAGGATTTATATTTGTCTGAGGATCTTTCGAGATAATTACTATTTTGAAATTTTGCTTTAAATGAGATAAGTTTAATAAGAAATGTTGAAGGAGTATATTATTTTAAATAAGTATTATAGAATATAATATACTAAAGAGTTAAAAAATTATAAAAAATTCGATATATTAAAAACTAATTAATATAATAAATATAATATTATTATAACTTATATTATTTTAGTCAGAAGCTTATGAAGCATTGTGAAGGAGTCATTTCCGACCCTATAAATCATATATTTATCTTGATCAGCGTCGTCAGGAGAGTCGATCTAGCCATCTCGGGAGGAAAATAAAATGTTACCAATTTGTTCAACATTTTATAAGGTGTTCAAATTTTCAAAAATTTATAAAAATTGTACTTTTTTTTTTGGCTGAGTTATGATAATTGTAACACTTTAATTTACCCAGAAAATTGTAATATAAAAATATCGAGAAATATCGATTCAAAGAATAAGAATACTTTAAGCTTAGTTATGATCGATTTCCGATAAAATCAATTGCAAACTGCAATCTTATATAACCTTCCAATTCCCAAAGTTAGTTGTCTTTTTGTTTTTATAAATAATTTATTAATAATATTTAATAAAATGAAATTTCCCCCAGTGTGCCTCACACAGATCCTGCTTCAAGACACAACACCGTGGCAGCCGGGTCATAATTGATTGCTGCAACAAATATTTTTACGATCAGGGCCCGACGAAATCACTTTGGTGAAGCGAGCGCGAAGCTGGCCATCCAATTTGCTTTTAATCTAGCCAGATGAAGATGTCCGCAGCGATGGGATTAACACGCCGCAAAAGATACAGATACAACACAAACACACACACACACACACCAAGCATACCCACACTCACAGACTCGGCCGGCCAATGTGTAACTTGCAACATTTCCGCATTTCGGCCTAGAGAGCGGACAGGAGAGCAGCATTTACTCTTAAGCCCTCTTAAGCTACACCGATAGGTGTGTACTCTTAAGCCCCCCCCCCCTACTTCCCGTTCGCTCGAAAGAGTAAAGCGTTGGCCCAAAAGGTTTGAGCCGGGTTCGGTTTCGGCCTCGTTCGAGCTTCGGCTGCTGCTGCTGCTGCTCCGATCATGGGGCAATACGTCACAAGGGTGAACGTACTCGCGGATGTTAGTGGGTCACTATTTGTACGGTCAACGAACCTTTGCCCGCTTGTAAATACAACAAAAGAAAAAGCCAGCGACTGCGGCTGCTTCTTCTTCTTCTTCTGGCCAACAACTTGCTTTCTTTCTTAACTTTTCTCACACACACAGAGCGTGGAGCGGCGATGCGATGCGACGCAACGGGGAGATGACTCTCGTCTTGACTGACTCGACTGGTTGACTTGCAGTCGTAATTTACTTGGGCTATAGGTTGATCGTCAACATCAGAGCGGCCTCAACACACCGAAAGAAAATGCATATTTAAGAGTTAAGATCATAAATCTGATGGCTTTCTCAATGCGAGCGATAATGCTTTTGGACTGAATAATGAGTTGATAATGGTGGCAAATTTATATATAGAGAGATACCAAGGTATATATTGGGAGTGAACATATAGATCTTTAATTCCTCTTTATAAACATTTTAAGTTCGTTAATGATAGCTATTATAATTGATTTTTATATTTATCTACAGCTAAACTCAGAGCTATCTTAGGGTTCAATAGCTTTCATAAATCTATTTGAAGTATCTTATCAAAGTTCATAAGTACTTCTTGTGTATTGTTATAAGAAAATATCCCTATAAACTATGAATTTATCTTTAAAATTCATACACAACTCCGTTATGCATTTCTATAACTGATATTAGTAAGGAAATAATGCTTATATTATTTCTTTTAAACAACTTTCAAAAGAACAATCCGAACAAACCTTTGTTTCTGTCAGAGTTAAAGCTACCTAGTATCAAGAAATTGACTTACTTCAATATTATATAAGATAAGATTAAGAAATTTAAATAAATATTTTATCTACAGATCTCTCAGGATCAAATAAACTTAATTTATCATTTAATTTAACTTTTCTAGGCGTCTAGAAGTCAAGTGTCCTAGACTTTGGACCATCTATCTATCATATCAAGCTAAAATTTCACTCACAGACAGCTTGCTGCAGTTTAATTTAATAAATGTAAAAACAATTAAACATTAAGGCAAATGAAAATAACAAATGCATATCAAAATGAGTTTGTTTTTGCCGTGTAACCCCCGGAAAACCCTCCACTCAGTTGCATCCTGCTGGCCGTATTTGTTGTTGCCATTTTGGTTGCATTGCCAAGCAATGCAACCCCCTGATGTTGCTGCTGTTGTTGCTGCTGCAGGCAGCTGCATTGCTTGGTGTTCTTATTATGCCCCAAACAGGTCCATGGGAGGCTCTTTGGATGAGGCGGAGGCTTTGGCTTTGGCTTTGGTTTTGGTTTGGTTTTCACATGATTATCATGATCATCATTACCATCCGCAGCCACATTAATATCGTCATCTTCGGGCCAACACACACGAGCAGGAGGGACAGAGTCAGAGCCACAAAGAGCGAGAGAGAGAGGGAGATAGAGAGAAAGAGAGAGAGAGAATCCAGAGCCTCAGTTCACATGCAAGTTTCGCCCGGCTGGCATGACTTGTGGTGTTTGAGTTGTGTGTAAGTAAGTCCATAGAAATGCATTTCCGCATATTTTACACCACTAAAAAGTCCAAAAAGAAGTAGGGAGAAATTGGAAAAATATACACACATATGTATATGTTTTGTTTTGTTTACTCTTTTGTTGCTGGGGCGTTCGTTAGCCGGCTCTCAGTGTCGGGTAATTGAAACCATAATCATTATCTGCCGCCAGCGGACAGCAGCCTGCAGTCTGAAGTCTAAAGTCAAAAGCTTGAAGCCTTCAGCCTTCTTCGGCCTCTCAATCAGTTCTTGGCTCGAATCAGTTGAGTTTTGTTGCCGCCGCTCCATTATAATGGAGTAATTATGGCAAAGAATTCGCTTGAATGCCAAGCGATTCCCTTTTGTCATGATATGTCTTATCTTACTGACTCTCTGGACCTCTGATAACATGTCACTGAACCTTCTCGATGGAGCGTTGGACATTCACAATCATTTGCATTATCTTCTTGAAATATTCATGCTGTTTTCTTGAATCATCCATTGGAATGATAGAATTATTTAAATTTTAACTTGTGGCCAGCATTTAAATGCTAAATAGATGGTATATGGGATTAAGGTTTTGATTATATCGCTGTAGAATCGTTTTTACTAGGACTTTCATAGCTAACCATAAAAATAACTAGTTTGAAGTATCGACCTACTTTTTAAATGTTTATATGGATCGTTTTAAGAGTTCTCTTGAAACCTCTTTCAATCTTTCTCTAATAATTGACCCTTTTGGCTAGCTCATTTGGTTTTCTATATATATATCCATCATCTTAGCACTTTAATGGCCCAACATCCATCAACTTTCTTCAACTATCTTTCTACGAACTTCTCTTTATCATTAGGAGTGCACGATCATGCCAATAAAAGAAAGAAATCACGGCTCGCGATCGTTCGCCATGGTAACAAACTTAATGCATTCCGCGTTAAAGTGTCAATGATCTCGTTACCAAAAAAAAAAATGAAGAAGAACGAAGAGCTTCAAACATTTCACGCACCGGAGTTCATTGTACCACAGAAGAGACATGGGGCCACCATATGACAGAGGTAGTCATAGATACAGTCAACATTCCCTAACTATAACTAGGATTTATCTAAATCAAATACCATATAATTACAAGAAAATAAAAAAGAGTAAAGATAGGAGCTTTAAAGCAGATACAGAACATTAATCTGATTACTTTTATTTTCTACTAGATTATAGGAACCTTTCCTCAAAAAGAATCTAGTTTCAAAGTATGGTTCAGCTTAGACAAGTTCGACTGTAGCTTATGAGCTCATGAGAAGAGGGACATGGGCTAGGGGCAACTCCATTGGTGGTAATGGCCAAATCATGCACGGGCTTTTGCAGAAAGAAGATAAATTAATATGGTCAGCATGTCATGAATTAGCTTTCTTCCTATGGCCCGGGCTGCGCTCTGGCTATTCCATCGCCATGGCTACCTAGCCCAGAAGAAGGCAACAAACAAATACTGCCCAGATTCACACACGGCACACAAACTTTCACGCAAAACGTAC
This sequence comes from Drosophila serrata, assembly GCF_035046125.1. Lineage (NCBI taxonomy): Eukaryota > Metazoa > Arthropoda > Insecta > Diptera > Drosophilidae > Drosophila > Drosophila serrata. The sequence continues at coordinate 687,954 of NW_028256928.1, read as the reverse complement.
ATTCAACTCCGGACGGGGCTCAAATAGAACCAGAAGCTGAGGCAGGCCAGAATCGGAATAGGAATCAGAAGGCAAGAATCAGAATCAGAATCAGAATCAGATCCAAAAGCAGCAGCAGACCATAGACTGCGACTGGGACTGGGACTGGGACTGGGATAGGTATACGAATATATATACGTATAAATTCCCATAAATCAGCTGTGAGCCAAAGGGTCAAATACCTTGTGTGGCGGGTCTAAAAATTACACACGAACATGTGTTGAAAGGAGAAATTAAAACAAAATTAGTTTTACACGCTGACCAGAAACAGGGAGAGAGAGCAAAATAGAGCAAATAATAGATTAGTTATCACAATTATATGCATTGTAAAATAAACAATAAATAAAGGTGACAATTATTACCATTCTCTTAGCATAGTTATACCCTTTGCAAGGGTATTATCATTTTAGTCAAGAGCTCTTAGCCCAATGAAGGATTCATTTCCGACCCTATGAATCATATATATTCTTAATCAGCATCAAAAGCCGGTTCAATATGTAGCTATATGCGTCAGAAATTTAATTTTTTCAACATTTTATAAGGGGTTACATCGCTAAAATTGTCAAAAATTTCGGGAACACTTAAATTTTTTTCAACTTTAAATTGAGTATGAAGATTTAATAACCTAATAAAACTTTCGAATTAAAATTAACGCTTTTCGGTTAGTACTGAGAAAAAACTTGAAAAAACTTGATTTTACCAAGAAAATGTCATATAGAAATATCGATAAATGTTGATTTGAAGAATATGAATATTTTAAGCTTAGTTATGAGCGATTTACGATAAGATCCTATAATTCGATTCCAAACTGCAATAGTATAAAACTTCGGATTCCCAAGTAAGTTTTCTTTCTTGCTTTATTATACTTCTTATTCCATTTAAGTAACCTTTAAATAAACTCTTTGGGGTACGAGTAGCATAATTTTACATTGATTTTTAAAAAATATTTTATAGCTTTTGTATATGTTAGCAATTATTACTATATTCTTTTTTCCATTATGTTTAAGTAATTTATAAAATGTTCTATCTAACCCTAGCTTATATGATATATTTTCAAGTTTTGCTTTGCTATCATATGTTGAGCTCTCCTCCCTCTATAAATCTGTTCCGATTTTGTTCCACTTAAAAAGCAAAAGCGGCTTAGATACGGATATGACTTGCTCTTGACTTCTCTACCAAATACAGAAATACATGAACTCATTGGCCGAGGATCAAAGGGAATCGATGTGTGGGAAGAAAGCCAGCAAACAAACTTAAACAAAAACGAAGAGCCAAGACTTTTGTGTGGTCATAAAAATGCTGGAAGTTAAATTTGGGAAAAAAAGAGCCGAAATAAAACTCAGAAGCAGTGGAGACGTCACTCAGTCCATCAGCCAGTCTTTCGGGCTTTTTGGCCAAATGCAACGCAAATTAAACCTTACTTCGACTGACCTGCCCTCCAGTGCATTTTGCACAGGAAGAAAAGGATTTTAGATTACAAATAATTAACAATTTCCTAAATTTAAATGTATATGGAAGGGAGGCTTTCCTAAATGCCTGGTATTTCTTTCAGTGTTAAATTGTATAGTCACATATATTTTCTCTTAGTGCTTATCCTCCTGCTGCTCCACCCAGAGCCCACCCCAATCTCCTTTGTGTGCCAAAAAGTCTTGGGATCCGCCATGGTCACTGATGATGATGATGATGACGATGTTGTGGCTTTTGGTTTTTTGATTTTTGGTTTGTTGCCGCCGCCACCGCCAGCACTGCTGCCACTGCTACGTTTAATACGCCACGGTGTTACCAAAGTGGCAGCGACAGTTGCGGCCATTCACCTCCCAAAAAAACCAAAAACCAAATATCCGCCGCCAGTGTGTGTGAGTGCCCATCGCCACACACATGCAGCACACACAAAGTGTGTAAGTTGGACTCCGGAGAGTAAAAGAACGGCCAGGCCAGGCCAGAAGCTATACCGTTCGCGTTGTAACCAAGTTAAGGCCAAGCTCGCTAGGCCCACATCCATACTTATGCAGAGCCACGTCCATGGCCAGTGCGTGAGAGTGCGTTTTGGGCCCAAATAGTGTGTGTATGAGTGTGTGTTTCTGAGCTTACCAAACTTTTACAAAGGAAAGTACACTGTCGAATGTTAAGTATTCTGTAGCAACATCTACATGTATGTTTGCAACATTTTATATTGCTCAGCATGTTCCTAGAAACATTTGTTTTTATTTGCGTGTTGTGCAACATGTTCCTAGTACTTCTGAATACTTTCTTCTGCCTTTCGCCTAGTTTATTTCAGGTTTTACATGAGTTTGAAGCCAAATAGACCACGGAAATATAAATGAATATTATCTATTATTTTACCCATAGTTATGGCTATATTATAATCGGTTAAACTGGACTGAACCTTTCATATTTTTTTAAACCTTAATTGGTTTGAATTCCCGAATCAATTTAGCTTATTATAAACTATTGACATATATATTTAAAATTTGTATAATGATTATGAGTTAAGAAGGCATATATAAATTTACTTTGTTAAATATTAGAAAGGTCAGTTATTGCCATAAATAATCCCAAGAACTAAGGATGTTAACTCAAGCATTAAGTACTAATGTCCCTAAGAAACCCTATTCCTTAAAAGTTGGGAAACTATAATAGTTAAATTAAAATTCTTTACGATTTTTATCCCATTAATTAGCTGATTCCTTGAACACTTTTTTCCCCCAGTGTCTTACTTTTTTTGGCGGCTTTTTCTTGGGATTCATTTTCGGGTTTTCACTGTCAGTAAGACCGGGCCTCCAAAGATTACAGGGCAGTCCGGCTCACACACACACGCACATACATACATGAAGCCACACATCATAGCCATCATAAGCTCGTTGTAATGGATTTCGCCTTTTTGGCCTGCTTCCCTCGACTGGAATGATTGACATTGGGCAGGGTCGCCGCAGCCTCGACTGACATGCTAATGTGCGCCAATATGTATGTTCGGTGGGAGCGGGAAGGAGCGCCAAGCTCCAAAACAAACCGAGCGCGACTTTGGAGCTCAGCTTGAAAACCGGCAAAAGTTCAAGCAAAACAAAATCAGCTGACGCCCAGCAGAGCCGGAGGAATACATATGCCAGCTTGTAAGAGAGCTCCAAATGTAAGAGAGCCCCAAAGAGAGAGAGAGAGAGCGCAGTGCAATGCAACTGGCCTCAGAAATGCGGAAGTGTAATCCAGCTCTCGTGCATCCGTCGTGCATGCAATGCATATGCATTGGGGCTGGGGGGAGAGGAGGTTGGAGGTTGGAGGAGGGGCTCGAGCTATTGAGAGATCAACTGGTTTGAGGTCTGCTGTCTGTTTGTATTGGTGTGTTTGTCACTGTTTAGGCAAACATTGTTTATAACTTGTTTATATAAATATTGTTAATTCCATGCGAGACCTGGAAACTGGCCCCAAAACCGGCAAAGCTCTCTTTCTGTTCTCTCTCTCTCTCTTACTGTTGGGGACTCTTTTTCGGTGTCTCTCTTTTGATCGTAGGTTCGATGAATATTACAAATTTATTTGGAGAGGTAAAAACGTCCAGAGAGAGAGAGGGAGAGGCTAAGCGAGAATCGTTAAAAGCGCAATTAATTGCTCACAGCCAATATCAAATCAAAAGCGTTTTTAATGAATTGCACAAATTTGCACTGATTGTCGCTCTTTGGAGAAAAGGAAGGAAATAAACCGCATTATGGGTGGGGGGTTTTGAATGAAATGAAATTAAATAAAATGTCATAATGATTCATGCAGAGGAAAAATATCGTATATTAACTTAGGAAATAGGTTAGCTTCTTGGAAGTTGGCTTTAATAATAGCAATAAATCAAAGTACGGGTATTCAACGGAATTCTAAGTAAGGAAATATGAAGTAACTAAAAATAATAAGTTGTGTCACTCACAGAACCTACATATATTATAAAATCTAAAAGATAGAATTCATTAAATAAATTTGGTAAAAACCCCACAGGATAGTGATGAAGGTAGCCTCTGGAAAATACTGATTTCAATAATTATTCTGGGTATCTTTGCTAAATTTATTTTGATTTATTAGTTAAATTCTTCCATAGTTTCTTTAACAAATATACTTTTAATTAAATAAAAAAACCCCCAGAAAATAAGTTAAATCCTTAATTACAATGCTTCTCTTTAAAACGGCCAAATTTTATGACCTAAAATGGTGAACTCCCCCTTTTTCCCACTCCCAAAATCGATCGATTAATTCGATTATCTAAACATTGGCCGCTCAGGCAATCCATTTCCCATATCATTTGAGCGGGCGGCTCAGCGCACTCACAACAAATTGGGTATATCATCATTTTATTTATAGCCATCAATTACCATTTATGCATTTCCAATTAGCCTGGTAGTAGTTGCACTAGTAGTAGTAGTAGTAGAAGTAGTAGTAGTAGTAGGTGCTGAAGCCACCACAAACCCAGCGAACACACAACTGCCACATTCACACGTGCAACAAAAGCGGCAACAGCAGCAACAACAACTGCTGCTGCTGCTGCTGCTGCAACTATGAAAGCATTTTCCAATTCCGATGCATGACATTAGATGCGCTCTCCCCCCATACACGAAGTTACATATGCATGAAAAGAATCCCAACTGGTAATGAAAATAAAGTGCACGTCGCATGCGGTAATAATAACAATAAAATAAAATAACAAATTACACGCAACACTGCCTGGGACTCTGAGCCTGCGACTTGGGACCTGCACTGAGAAAAACTTATCTCACAGCGGAGAAATTGCATCATAGCTAATTTGCATTTTATGACGCTTATTTAGAGCAAATATTTTCATGTGTGTAGTAGGGGCGCCTTACTCGATGGGATTTATAAATCGCGTGATTGACTTCTATTTGTTTGCTTGTTTGGCTTTTATGGCTCTCTACAGACCGATTACACAATCGATTTTGTCTTATTTAATTAGCCACGATAATTAGTTTATATTATATGGATTTCTATGTGTGATTTAATAGTAATTTAAGGTTGTATCGATTATTTTCAGACGTTTTTTAATAGGTTCATAACTCTCACATATAAATTAACCCCTGGTCAAACTAGACCTAAATTGAATCGATTTTCTGGAGTTTAAAAAACTAACTGGAGGTTAATAGGTAACATTAAACTATAAGTATTTTTTATTACTAGTTTTCATATGCAATTGTGCAAGTACTAAGTGTTAAAAGAGCCATTGAGAAACCCCATTTATTGATCGAAATTCTTTATTTTTCTGATTGTTAACCAACAGGAATTCCAGAAACCGACAGTTAAAGTAACCTCCCATTACATCAATTTCACATACAGTTTATTTTCTAAATTAAGGAACTGTTGAGAAAGGTTTTCGTTGATTTAAATGCAGTTGGATCAGGTAAAAAATCTTATGAAACAATTGAAAATTTCTAACAGTGTCGCTTTCGGCTTTCATTGGAGTTCAACTGAAGTTTTGGGACTTGGCCGAGGCGAGGAGCGATAATTACGGAAACACGGCAACAAAGGCAATCGAGCCGACGACGACGACGAAGACTCACTGTAAAAAAGTTGGCAGCAAAAGAAGGAGTTGGGAGTCGCTGAGAATCGTGTGTCCCCATTTCGGAGAAAGAGTGGATTCCACGTCGAGGGACGACTGGGAGAATGGGTGTGGATAAACCCAGCCCGGGGCAGAGAAAGCGGTTTGCTTGGCCAAGAGTATCCATACCAAAGAGGTTACAGCCAAGGGCAGGCCGAGGCAAGCTTACAAGTCTAAGCTAAGAGCGAGCTTGGGCTAGCAACGGTTCTCTTAGCCCGCTCTTTGTTCTGAAGAGCTGGAGAAATGTGGCCAACACACAGACGGAACACAAACACACACACACACACACACTGGTAGCAGCTTAGTTGTGCAGCTCAGACAATCTGGGTCACATTTTGCCATTGAACCGGTGACGTCACAGCGGGGCAACGACCGCAAAGCACGACCAGCTACAACAACAACAAAACAACAACAACAGCGAGAGCAAGAGCAACAACTACAAACGAAGACATCGGGCAACCATTGGAAAGCGTGCAAGCAAACATTTTTACAACGACAACACGAAGCCGCGACCGAGGCTTTCCAGCTTCTGGTTCAGCCTCAGCTTCAGCTTCATTTCTGGTTTTTGGTCGCTCGCTCGCTGGCTGATTTGTTGCCCAGCAAGCAAAACTGTGTGTGTGCGACACCCGGCCCAAACACCCTCCCATTCCGCCAGGTGATCCTCCTCCCCCGCGCACAATAGTTCATTAGATGCCATGTGCCATCGTGGCGGAACAAACATGATTTGGCTGCAGACTGAGAAGCAGCCAAAGAACACTTGAAGAAAAATTATAGACAAGGATCAGTCTTATTCCTATTATATTATTTCTTTAATTAGTGAATATTAATTTATATTATTCTGATTAATTATTTATTTTCTAAAAACGATTTAATTGTATTATTTTAACAAATTAAATATAACAATTAAATTTCTTTTTGTGTGCCGGACTTTCAACTAAATCCAAAAGCCGGCTTTTTGCATTTGAAACGCCTTTGAATTTGAAGGCTCCACAGATGGCGCTGCAAACTATTGCCCCCGCCTTACTTTATGGTCGCTCTGCCGGGGGGGGTCAGGGCAAAAGGTTCTATTTTTAAATTGCTCGCGATTAGATAAGGCCCCCCCAGCAACAAGAGAAGCAAAAGCAAAGTAGGAGAATCGCCACCCCCTAAAGGAGACGGAGCTATGCAAGCGCAACTACATGGCTGTTGGCGCCATCGCCGTCACAGCGCCGAAATAGCTCAGTTGGGAGAGCGTTAGACTGAAGATCTAAAGGTCCCCGGTTCAATCCCGGGTTTCGGCAATAATTTATTTTTTTATTTCTTGTAATCTAAACATATTAACTAACCCTTTATTAAATATATTTCCGTTTAGTACTTCAATACAGAATTTTACAACATTTTACGATATTTTAACGAAGATTTGATGTTTAAATTTTGTAGTTTATTTTATTTATTCATAATATATAAAACCGTTTTGTTATTAAAAAGTCTTAAATATTGTTAGAAAATCAAAACTTAAGCAGTGTAGTTTAGTTTTTGGCTAAGATCCAATGTGTTTAAAAAAGCATTTATTTAAAAAAAATATATGTATCAATGAAGCAGAAAACGTTATAAATCATTAAACATATAAATTTAAAAATTGATTAAGTAAAAACTAAAAAAAAAAAACAAGAAAAAGAAAAAAAGAATCATTGCCGAAACCCGGGATTGAACCGGGGACCTTTAGATCTTCAGTCTAACGCTCTCCCAACTGAGCTATTTCGGCGCTGTGGAGGTGTGGAAACAAGGGCCAGATTCGGACACCGACTGTGTTCAGTGACTGTTTTTCAATTTTTAAATGTTATTTTTGCAATATATAATATTTTAAATTATAGGAATTTTTACTTACCGATATTTTCACATATAAGTTCCTTTCTTCTTCTTAGTATTCTTCTTGTTAAATTGAATTTTTGCCACTTCCGAGATTTCATCCATTTCCTTTCTTTTCTTTTTATTTGCCTCACATTATTAAAAATATATAATGTATTAATTAAAAATGCACACTAAAAAAAAAAAACAAAAAATTACCTCTGCGTTGGCAGTAAGACAAGGAAATGAATGGATAGAACTGCAAAATTACACACACGAACAACACACCGATGATCTTTGACATAGATATGTATGTATCTAATCAACATTTCACTTTTTTACTCGTTTGTTTTACACACGCACTTTAAGCTTCATTGCAGCTTTAAAAACAGTTACTTTGAACCACGCAACAGAACTTTTGTTTTGCATTTGCTTTTTGGTATACACACATCCATACATACATGACGGCGGCTGCTGGGGTCTTCGATTGCCGCGGGAGTCTCAAGTTTTTTGTTCGCTGTTTTAGTGGCTTTAACTTGATATGCACTTGATTATTGTTTTAACAATGTATTATTTATGATCACGCACTTGGTTATTTATTGAGTTTATTTCGGTACTTGCACAATTTTTTCACATGCCGCTTTCTCGCTCTCACTCATTTCAGTTGGAGTGAGAAGCTGCGCTTTCTGCATTTTTCATCAATTCTTTATAAATTCACTTGTTTAATGCTTAACTTCAGTGTTCCCGCATTACACATAGTTAGTTTTATTGATTTAATAGTTTGGTAGGTATTAATTAACGTTTTTATCGCACTTAAAACATTTTTTAGCAGCAGCCACCTGAATTTGCACTTTACCACTTGTGATCTGCCTCTTCACTCAAGCTCTCCGCTCTATCACTCCAGAAAAGCCATCATTGCCATGTCAAACGATTTGCATTTGAAAAGAAGGAGGAGGAAAACAAAGTCGCAAAAGTGCAAAGTTACGTCGTGCTGCTGCTAAAAAAACGTATATCGCCCAGAAAATCGGCTGATAATACCTACAAAGCAATTAATTCAATAAAACTAAGTGCCCTTTATATGGGGACGGTGAAATAACCATGGAAAACATGAATTTTTCAACATTAGACTGAAAAAACGTCCATGCACATATGTATGTGTGTATGTATGTGCTGCGTCTCCGCGCAATTTGACCAAATCGGCGGGAAAATGGAATTAAGCAAGTGCCAAAGTGAATAAATTAATAACTACGTGATAAAAAAGACATGTACAATGGATTTGATAAATGAAAATTGAAATTAAGGCTGGTAAAAATGAAATAAAAACATTGAGACTCCCGCGGCCAGCAGCAGCACCCGCCAATACATTTCCTCCAATTTGATTGTGTTAGTGTCAATGTGAGTGCAAACCGTTACCCAGCGGCGAAAAGAATGAGAGGAGAAGATCAAATGCCGAAAGTGAAAATTTAAATGGCTGCTGCTAAAAAAATGTTTTTACGTGCGAAATAACGTTTTATAAAACGAACAAAACGATTAAATCAACTAAACTAATTGAGTTTTATGCGGGACCAATGAAATTAAGCTATAAACAAGTGAAATTTTAAACAATTAATGTAAAAGTGAAATGACCGCTGGTTCTCACTCCAACTAGAACAGTGAGAGCGGGGCAAAGCGGAATGTGAAAAATCATAGAAAGTGCAAGCGACGAATTGAACTTAATAAATAAACAAATGCGTGATCAAAAATAATACATTGTTAAAACAATTAGCAAGTGAAGATCAAATTAAAGCCGCGAAAAAAAACTTGTGACTCCCGCGGCAATCGAAGTCAGCAGAAGCAGCAGCAGCAGCAGCAGCGCCGCCGTTTGAGTTGAGTTCTTTGCATATGTTTGAGTGCAATGGCACCGAACCTCTCACAAAAAGTAAAAGCAAAAATGCTCTCTTGCGATGTATGTAACTGTTTTAAAGTAACAGTTTTAAAAGCTATAACTGTAAAGTGCGCGAATTAAACAAGCGAATAGAAAAGTGAAATGAAAATCGGTGTGTTTTTCGTGTGCGTAATTTTGCATTCCATTCCTTTCCATTTTATTGCCAACGCAGAATTAAAGTGTTTTAGTTTCTTTATTTTTTTTTCAAGTGTAAATATAAAGTGCAATGTAAAGGAAATCTGCCAGATATAATTGGTGTTTTTTGTTTGGTGTTTTGTGTGTGTTATTTCCCTTCCTTTTCAATGTGTTAGTGTTTTTTTCCTTTTTTTTTTAAGTGTTTAAAAAAATTAATTAAAATAAGGAAAGGAAGGAAAGAGAAGAAATCTCGTGATTTGGCAGAATAATATGTGTGTTAAAAAGAAAAATAAGTGAATAAATATATATTTTTTGTTGTATTTTTTTTAAGTGTTTAAATTAATTAATACATAAAATGTGTTGAATTCTGCGTGCTATAAAAAGGGAAAGGAAGGAAAGACATTAAATTTCGTGAGTGATTTGTGATATGTGGAAATTAATAGACAATTCAACAAGAACAATGAGAAAAAGAAGAAGAAGAAGAAGAACGAAAACAGAAAAATGAGAAGATCGGTAAGTGACAGATTTAGTTATTTTTAATATTATACATATTATATATTATAATTATTTTTTATCAACATCTATTTGCCATTTCTATTTGAACTTTATTATATATTGAACTTTTAAAAATTTCTCTACATTATATTTTATTTTATTGCTATATTTATTACCTTGCTTTAAAATCATTTTTATATGGGGATATGAATATTCAAAATCAACTAAAAACTCATTTAAAATTATCCCAGCTATTAAGAGGACCCCTACAATATATATTTCCTTGTCCTTGATACAACATTTTCTATATGTCCTTGTCCAGTGGCATGTGACTGTCAATCAAAAGGATGTTCGCAAAATTAAACTAAGCCGGCGCAGCAAATGCTGACCTGGCCAGCGAGACAATGAATGGCAAGATGGTCAGGATAAAAGGTGTAGATTAAGCTGGCATAATGGGCACAACGACTCAATCAAGCAGCAGGCCAAATGGCACAAGGCCAGGGAAAAGTGAAAAGTGAAAAGGGAAAATGCAAATCGCATTACTGAGGCAGTAGTGGGACCTTGGACCTTGGACCTTGGACCATTGTCCAGTTGACTGATACCCTCTAGGCTGGGATAAAGCAAAAGTGTGACGAATGCGTTGACAACAATTAGGCAGGGATTCGAATAGGTGCGCTCCAGGTAGGAACACCTTCAAGTGGACACCGGATTGAGTCCAACCGAGCAGCAGCAGAAGCTGTGGGGGCGTGATGATAGATTCCTGGCAGCTGCAAATTATATGCAAAAGGAACTACTGGGCCGGGGAATCGTATACCATTCAGGCGGTGTCCAGGAACAGCTGCCAAGTGGAGGACGCGTGCTAGGCGACCGACCACAAAAGCCATTGACTCGCGTTGAATTGGTAAGGAATCGAATGGAGAGATTGCTACGGCCTACGCCCCAGAAATATCGCATATCCGTTTGGCATAAAAAACCAAATGCTCCTCCATGGCAACTGGCACGCACCACATGGCACCCTCGGTGTCTTTTGCATATAAAAAAACCCAAAGAAAAAACTGAGAGGCTCGGGTTTTTTTCTATAATTTCATTGTTATTTATTTTTTTTTTTATTGAAAGTGAAAGACGAAAACAGGCACCCTCAAGTTGCAGCAGCCAGGAAGTGTGGCAGCCGCGAAATACACAAAAAAAATTGAGTTGAAAACAAGAGAACATAGGATGAAAAAAAAGTGAAAAGATCCTTTCGGGTCTGCGGTCGGGGTGCGGATTGTCTATGACGCAGTCTCAGGTTTTTTTTTTAGGTTTTCCTCCCTATCACAGAGGAAATCATGTGCTGCTCCTGCTGCTCCTGTCTTTGTTCCTCTTTTTTTACATGCCACACACACACACACGCTAGTCCTTCCCATTGAGAGCTCCTTGGTACTCTCGTTTTCGTTTCGTTTCCAGAAGCGTCCGACGATGCCGGATCCCTCAAGCAGATGCGCTTAGAATTTAGAAATATGCAAACTTGTATCAGGGCCCCAGCGTTCTGAAAGCGTTGAAGGCGTCTTGTGAGCTCAGACCCCATCCCCATCCGGTATCATACCATATTATTACATGGCGTCTGTAAGGGTTGCGAGCTAAGCACAGCGACTAACTGCCGTAAGGGGTGACATGTAAATTTTTGGTAGATTTGTAGTACAAATTCCTGTAAAAGCTACTAGGCTTACAGGTTTTGGTAGCTAGGCAACAATGTACGCTGATTTACAGAGGACTCTGCCATCATCCCTTAGGCAATCGCAGCCAGAGCGGAGGGGTTTTTGGAGCCCACCCCCTTTGGCATTGGTTTACACCATGTGGCCAACACGTACATAGTTTGTATTACAAAAGGTACTCACCAATACCCCTACAAAGCTCCTTTTGGGGGTGGTTTTCACAGTGGGGCAGAGTGTTAAATATAATAATCCCTTATTAAAAGCTTGTAATTTGTGTTAAAAAGGGGTAATTATTGTAATATCAAGGATATAAATAGAATTATAGGTATTTTAAAGGTTAAATTGAATACTTTACTTTATATAATTTGTATGTCGTGGAAAATCATATCAAGAAAATGTTTTTAGACTCTTTCCCTTGACATACATCCCACTGTTTCTCCCTGCGCAGCGAGAATCCTGCTCCATTCTACACTCCCATCACTTTCTCCTTCTGTGACCTCTCTCGGCGTTTGCGCAGACTGGGAGTCCTTGATTTTGGGGGGGCTGAAGGAAAGTCCTGCCTTGGAATGTATCCACCTGCTGGCCAATGCTGTTGGCCCGCTAACAGAATCTACAATATTTCTTTTTCTCCAACGGAATGTAACGCCCACGCAAAAGTCGATTTAGGCGCCAAGTTTTGTCACGCAACGCTGTGCATTGATAATATATGCAGACGCTTCCCCCACGTGACAGGGACATAAAAATTTCTTATCATTATCGTAAGGGTAATAGGCAACCAAAGTTGGCCAGTAAGTCGGGGGCGTTAGTGGGAGTGAGTGAGTGAGTGAAAAGTAGGTATAAAAAATAAGAGAGAGAGCTCTTTCTGACATTACTGCCACTGGCATTCATAACTTTTGCTCCAAAGATGTTGTAGTTGTGTGAGTTGTGCCACCAAAGCAACCAATCCCCCTTCAAAATGCAAACACTGCGCAGTGCGCATGTCCTGCCAGGAATTAGAATCACCTATCCTTGCTCCCTGCTCTCCTGTTGCCCATCGACGCCGACAAGTTGACTGTTTTCGCATTAAAATGCCAGATTTATTACCCCCAGCAGTGGCGGCGAGAGCGAGAGAGATCCAAGAGCATAGCTTCTAATACCGCTTCTAAGCACGCTGCTATGCTGCCCGGCTGCATTTTCTTTTTCTAACATTTCTATGAGAAATATCTGGCTAGCAGGCGTCGAGGAACTTCAGATGGAGATTGGAATGCGGCAAAATCTTTTGGGGGAGCCATGCCATGCCGCCATGTATCTATCCGAGCCTCCTGTTGGCCTGACAACGTGTGACGAAAATGGAAATTTTCTAATGGCCGCCCTCGCGGGCTTCCTTTTTGGCCAAAAAAAAAGAGAACAAATATTGCCTTGGGGGCTCTGCCCGGGAACGGAGTTCTTGGCCCGGCTGCGAGCCTGTTCGAATGGGCCAGAAGATTGATGACTTGACGTTTTAATGACGTGCTAAATGCCCATAAAAGTCAACGACAGGCATTTTTTTCGGCTCTCTTCGATTTCCTTTTTGTGTTACCGCTGTTATGCATATTTTTTTTATCTAGAAACACATGTCTTTGGCCATGCTAGCCTGCTCGTTTCAGCTCGAAAATATTTTTTTAAAGCCACTCAAAGTTGCCACAAACACACACGCACCCACTCACAGCACACGAGTGTGAGATAAGCTCAGAGTGGTTGCAACTCGAAATACATTTTTCTTTTCTTTTTTTGGGGTAGGTGGCATCGCACAATGTGTTGCCTACTTTGCAGGGCCCCTTTTTTACGGTCTCAAGTTTATTGAAAAGTCTCCGGATGCCAGAGAAGAATGCTTGGGCTGTTGTGGGGAGGGGGGGGGGTGGACTTATATAATATACACACATGCCATGCGGCCATAATATTTAAGTGCTGCGGTGCTGTTGCTCCCAGCTGGGCACCTGTTCGCATAAAGCCACAAGTTGGCACTTTAAGAAGCGGGCGCCATTTTGAACATTTTTGTGTGGCATTTAAAACGCTGACTCACGCTGCGTATACGCGATTTGCGTATGCGCCAACATTCCGGGATATTTCTGGATAGATTTCCCGCGGGCGAATCGCCAGCTCCTGCCGCTTCCTGGCCGCCTTGTGCCACACATGCAACGGATCAATAGCTGACCCGGCCACGCCCGTCGAACGGAATGTTCGACCATATATATATATCTATATGTATACAACGGATATTGGGGATGCGATGCCGAAAAGCTGCCACACATGCGGAACTGATGCATTTTCATTTACCAGGCTATCAGGGCTGTCGAACCGGAAGTGAATTCCTAAGCTCACTTCCGCCACTTTCGCTGGCAGCATTATGTTATGCGGCAATGCAGCTCCATATCCTTGCTCCTGTTCGCCTGTCATTCAGGCGTCCTGAACTGTCGCCTTGGCTAATGTTGCCATGGGGCCTTGGCCATGGGCTCCAAAAGCAACGACAACAACTCCAACCAAAAGCAATGTGTTTACAAAACATTTCGAAATGTATTCTTGTTTCGGCAGAGAGACTGTGGAATATTTTCGGTACTGTGTCACACATTTCATTACATTTTTTTTTGGGGGGAACAACAACGTCATCGGATTGGAATGCGATGCCGACGCTTTTACTACCATCTGCTGGCCTAATGACGGTATTCCTCTGCCGGCTCCAAAAATTCCTCGGACTTTTCCCGCATATATTTATATTTATATATATATATATATATATATAGCTATAGCATTTGTGTCCACCTATCGCCCAGTTCTCAACGCCCGACTCTTGACATCGGCGAGGGTTACTTTCACTTACTGTGACTACCGATTTGCGACCCTTAACTTTTTCTGCTTTCGGGGTAGTTTACACGCTCGACTGTGCCACGTGCGGGTGGAGGTGGGAAAAAAAATAAATAAAATAAATTCATGGAGCTGCTTAGATTTCTTGTTTGCGACAGGGGTTTGGGCAACTTCTTGGCTTTGCTTAGACGCCTCACATGTGTAGTTTTCGAATGCCAAGAGCGCAGGACACTTTCGCTTTTCACACACACACGAGCATAGAGCTGGGGAGAGAGAGAGCAACTATTATCCGGTAGTAAAAGACCAACTGAGATAGTTGGTTGTCCTGCTGGAAATACTGATGGCCTGATAACCTGGTATGGTAATACTGTTAGTTTTGAAACACTATAGTTTCGTAGTTTTAGTTATAACAGTAGTCGCCACACACACACACACTCATGTGTGTATGATGGGGTTGTGTGTAGTTTTATCTAAGGGCCCAATGGGCTTTGCTGTTCGCCTTGTTGGAATATACGAAAAAATCCATTATTATGAGCGCCAACTCCTGCCGCAGGAGTCAGATTGGCTCCTGTCGCGCACCTGTCGCCGTTTGTCGTTGCCAAAGATTGCATAATTTACCTGGCCGCAACAGGCAACCAGAAAATGAAGCAAACTGTCTGTTTGTCACCGCCCTCAGGTGAGATGAAAAAGTACGCTTTAAAAAAAAAAAAATAAAGGCCAATTGAAAAAAAAGGTAACAAATTCTAATACCTTTTTGTGTGGGGGTGGCAAGGGCACAACAATGCCTAGGGTTGCGTTGGCGTTAGAAATTTCTAAGCGAGAATTTCAATATTAGAAGCTATCAGGCGTCGAGAAAGTCACAGCAGGCGTTGGTATGCATTAGCTCAGTTAGATGCTTCTCCTTCAGCTATGCCAGAGCAATGCGCATGACACATAACACCAGGCACCCGGCACCCACAAAACCACCACCTGCCAGACACCACCCACAACCCACCCCCATTCAAAAATCTCAGTCGTTGAGGAGGTGGCGCAGTACATACGTAGTGCACTCGAAGAAAACCTCTAGCAGGAATCTATGATAAATAATATAAACTATGAAAATATTTTAATAACTTAATATAATTATAATAATTATTTATTACTAAGAACTGAAACAATTCCTGGATTTAATGTTTAAAATATTCTCAATAAGAATATGAAGCAGATCTTCATTCAACTTTTCCTCCAAATTGTTTTCTATTATTATAAAACTTAAAAACTTTTCCAAGTGCATTTCTCGTGACCTGACCATTGAGAGCGCTTAGCCGTACGGTAAATAATATTACAATAAAAAAAAGAAAGAAAAATAATGAAAACGGAAAGGAAAAAAAGAACGTGACAAATATACATATGCCGGGGGAGCAGCATTCCAGTGTCCTTCTCCTGACCGCTGACAGCCTGTTTCAAATGAATTTCTGGAGCTTTGAAGATTATGGACTCACTCAGGAGACGCTTTGATGTCGTCACGCTGAGCATGCTCAAGTCACCGCTCCCGACATTTACTTAGTTTAAGAGGATCAAAAGGGAGCTTCAAGTGGTTGTCATGGCAATACAACCGACGGACGAGGGCCGCACAAGTTGCATTTAAAGGATACGCCAACAGGCGAGCAGCAAGTCCCAGTTGGCAAATGACAATTGGGGGGGGGAATATGGGAAATGTGGGAAATGTTTGGGAATTCGAAAAGCAAAAATAAATACAAATACACGCAGGTCATGGAAGAGAGAGGAGTGAAAATAAAATTGATAAAATGTCATAAATAAATTGCTGGTCAAGTAAGCATACACATAAAGCCATGCCCCATGTGTGTGTGTGTGTAAGCCAATCCTGTGGATACGGATACGGATACCAATGCCCTCCGTCGTGTTGTTGTTTGTGTGAGTTTCCCTGTATCTGGCAGATACATGTGCCTAGGCATGTATATCTGTGCCATGTACTTAATGAACTGGCAACTGGCAACTGGCAACATGTGTAGCATATTATTTACACAATTTAATGTATTTAAATGCAATTCTTTGTGCCACCAGATGGGGAGTTCCCGTTAAGCCCCCCCCCCGGAACCACCCCCTTGTGGCACCCACACACGTGCCACTTGCCAGGGGGTCGCCACAAATACCAGTGCAGTGATGTAAGTATATGAAATGCGAATAGGTTCGCAGGATACAAGCGCAAGTGCCGCTGCCATTGAGGGGAGGAGTGGGAATGGGTGGGCACTCAGGGGTTCAGGGGTTCTGGGGTTCAGGGTTCCACAGGGTAGCAGCCATCATCACCGAGGAGGGGAGCAACCGAGGCACAGCCCCATGTCGGCACATTGCCCCGTGCCGCTCCACATTGTCTCTCCTTCTTGTCTCTCAGTCCGTCTGTCTGTCTGTCTGTCGGGGTTGTGTGTACACCCTGTACAGGCCCCGCTCGCCACTTGGCACTCTCCACCCCAATTGTATTTTTCTGGGTTGTTTTTTTTCGTTTTTATCCTGCTTTCGGCGCAGGGGTACACATATTTATGTGTAGTACATATGTTTAGATTTGTTATTCATGCCATGTAACGGAGCCAGCTGAGCTCTCTATCTCTCACTTGTAAATGGCATTATGTGCTTTTGTACATGAGCCGTTCCTCTGGATTACCCCAACGGAGGGTCCTAAGCCCAAAATGTCCTCTTATGTATCAGGAGCAGGAGCAGGAGCAGGAGCAGGAGCAGGAGCAGGAGCAACGTGCTCATGGACACTGATTGTTATGCTGGGCTCCTAAAGTGGCCATCTAGGGAGTGGGGGCAATCGAACTTTGAAGGTCAAATCAGGCAATAGGATATTATTTACTTGAAATAACTGATACATATAACCTTATTGGAAGAGCTCGAACTGATTGATATTCGGTATTTGTTTATTAAATGGTTTAATAAACAATAGGATAAGCGGATTATGCGAGATTTTTATTGTCAGAATAACATTATTTTAGGAAGGATTAGAAAAGATTATATTTTATTTTATAATACAGGGCTTATCTGAAAAAGAAGTAAGCATATAAATATATGCATGTTCACAGTATTTTATGTAAAAACAGCTGATGGCTCAAGTCATGAAAAGTATGAATGATGTTTTACCTCTTTCTTAATTTTTATGCATATTACTTGCAGGGTATTATAGTTTTAGTCACAAGCTTGTTACAGAGTGAAGAAGTCATTTCCCATCCCTATAAATCATATATATTCTTGATCAGCATCAACAGTCGAGTCGATCTAGATATGTCCGGCCAAAATTTAATTTTTTCAACATTTTCCAAATTTTATAAGGGAAATGTCGTTAAAAATGTCAAAACAAAATTTCAAAAAAATGGTAAACTTTTTTAAACTTTAAATTGAGTATGCAGATTTATTAAGGCAAATAAAAACTAACATAGGAATGCTTTCCGAATTAAAATTAATGCTTTCTTGACTTAATTATGATATTCCTAAAACTTTGATTTGTAGAACATATTTCCATATAAAAATACAGATGAGAATTTTAACTTAGTTATGAACGATTTCTGTTTTAATCATATAATTGGATTGCAAACTGCATAAATATATAAAGTTTGGCTTCTCGAAGTTATTTTCCTTTTCGGTTAGATTTATAGTACTGAAATTAATTTAAAATAACAGAAAATAATTGAAAAAGTAAAGGTAACTGATACTGCAATGTAATAACTTACATATAATCAAAAACTTTACTCTTTTAGTTGCTTACCTTTGTATTATATATATTGTAAGTGTCCAGGAATTGCACTATATATTTCATGAATCCCGCCCAAGTCCAACTAGATGGTGGTGATGGCCCAAATCGTTGGAGCCCAATGCTGGGTGGGGGGGAGCTTTCACTTTCGTTAGCTTCGCCATGGCAGCATCCAATAATAAAGCCATTTGGCTGCTAAACGTTCCGCTAAATGTTTGCCATAAACCGGCGCCGGCGTCATAAAAAACCCAGCTAGATACCCGTCCTCAGAGGAAGAACGCGGCAGCTTGTTGGTGGGGCAACAAGGGGACGCGGAGCAAGTTCAAAAACCCCACGACACGACAACTATCACCGGGCAAGAGTGTTGCAATCTGGGTTTATTGTACTTTAAGCGTGCAGAGCATACAGCTCTAATTGCGGCTCTGTGTGCGTGAGCCCCTCTGTATCTGTATCTGTATCTGTGTGTGAGAGTGCCTAAGTGTCCACCAGATACGAGTACTCGTACTTGTACTTGTACCCATGGTGGCGAGGCGGTGGCCCTCGATGATGGCCTGATGGGCTGATGAGCTCGTGTCCATGTCCATGTCCATGTCTATGAAAATGCATCGCTAACTATGTCCACAGCAGATCTAATTGTTTGTGTGGGGCTGCTTTTGGAAGTATCTGTGTGACTTGGGGAGGTGCATGAGTGTGTGCGTTGTGTGTGTGACTATATCTCGTTCATGTTTGCTATAATTTTTTGACGCTTGAGTTAAATTTCAGAGCATCAGCGTCTACGTTCCAGCTCACAGACCCTCTCCTTGTCTATGTGTTATCAATTGGGTATGTTGGGGGTATATAAGGCTTGAGGATCATTTGGAAAGCTTCAACATATTCTTACTATTTATTTATTTAAAATTTTTAAGAATCTAACATAAAAATTGAGATAGAGATTAAATATTTAAGTAAAAGCTGTAACGCTTTTATAAATATCAAAACTTTCTGTGTATATTCCTTAGAGTTTTCTTTAAATTCATAAACCCATATGTATCTTTGATCTTATTTCTAATATATATTTATACATTTATTCCTCTCAACTGAATAAATCTTATAGAAAACTTGGAATCAGCCAAGGATACTGATAAAAAAAAGAAGAAAAGAAAAACCTTAAATTCACTTGTACTAACTTTAAGCTAGAATCTTTGCCAGGATCTTAGCCTTTTTTTTGGAAACATTTTAAAATTATATAGACACTATAATTTATATTATTTTAACTATTCTGTTTGTGTTCAATCCTTTACTCTTCTATAATTTTCCTAAAAATCTGAGGCACTTCCAAGTCGAACCCTTTTTCATAATCATCCGTTTCTACTGCGTTTCTTAATGAGGAAGGAAATCGCCCTAATTGGATGTCAACAAACATATTAAACGCGAGCCGCGAGCGTCTGTGATATGAGTATTTTATTGCATTCGCTTTCCCGGTACTCGACAGTACTCGCCACTCTCGGATTTCCCTCCCCCCTCCCCCCTCCGCGGGCCCCAGTCATCCGGACTCCGGAGTTCCCCTTCCATGGCAGGCGATTGTGTGGGCAGTCAGCCAGTTTCCGGAAACTTTTTCGCGATAAGTTAATTGTATCTGTCGTCTGCAGCCAAAGCCGGTGCCGCTGCTGATGTTACTGTTGCGAATTGTGAGCTTATGCTCCCGCTCGCCAAGCACAAGGTTTAATTGAGTGAAATTGAGACTGCAATCGCGGCTCAAGCCATAGGCAAAAGGCCACTTATTGATATATCCGGACTGGCTGGCAGCCACAAAACAAAACAAGTTGCAGTCGTCGAATGGCAGAGCGGCAAATCACATTTCTCTGCAGCGAGTTCATTCAACCTCGCCCCAGTGAACTTAGCTGAGGTTATTTATACTCCCCAGGCAGCACCAGCACCTCTGGCCCCCTGCCTCTGGGGCAGCCTCCTAGGCCATTCCAAGTAGTAGCAGCCGGAGCAACTGGTCTGGTCTCTAGTCTCTGGTCTCTGGTCTCTTGTTCGGGCCAAAAGAGCTAGCTGGTTGGTTGCTTGACTGCTGGCTAGATGGCTGGAGACCAAAAGCCTCCGGTCTCTTGCGAGGTACAGCAGATTTATAGTGCCTTCGGATGCACTAAAGAAAAAGTCACAAGATTGTATAATAATCTTTGGACGTGTTTAAACAATTTTCCCTTAAAGAAACATATATTTAATGCTATTCAGACTTTTTTTTTGTAAACAAATATTGACTACCATTTCATAACTATTCTTTTCTGCAAATCTAATTTATTATATAAATGTTGTGGATGTTATTTCTACACTATATATATAAATACAATTCTGTAACTCATTGGTAATGTATTATTTATTATTTCTTCAAGTTGTGTGCCAGAAAAAGATACATTTGCATTTGATCAATCACCATTTACTGTGGTTAGATTACTCCCAATTGCTCTCAGATGTGTTCAAGTGTTTTGATTTATGATTTTCGCTCAGTGTATGTGGCTGCTCTGCTGCTCATTTTATGTTTTGCTTGACTGCAGTTTCTGGTGGTCGTTTGTTGTTGTTTCTGTTCGACGTTGCCGCCAGTTGTTGCATGGACTGCTTTGCTTTGCTTCCTTATTGGGTGAAAATCGCGGCTATGTCATGGGGAGGGGAAGTACATTTTGATTGCCAACAGATTGATTTGTCATTTTGTTGTTGTTGTTGGTGTTTTCCTACTGGCCGCATCCTTCCCGCCTTCGACTTTGGCCCATTCAGCAGAATGCGGTGCCTTTGTTACGCAGGCGACTCTGGTGCATTAATCTAATGGCCATTGACAGGCACTGCTGATAAATTATGAAATCAATAACAAAGCTGTAATAAGAGCGACTGTGCAAGGTTCATAGTTGGCATGCATAAGATACAGGCACGCACTCTCCAGATGCCGCGAGAGGGTAGAGAGATACAAAGATACATTCGAGTATCTCACTCACTGCAAGTGCCTGATAATTACAATCACAATTGTCACATATGCAAATCGATGCGGAATTTCTACAGAACTCTGTTCGATGATTTCCATAGCGACTGCTTCGTTGATTGATAGCTGAGAATCAAAGGCAGATCTTGTCTTTACACTTTGAAAGAGTAGAAAAAGCATATTGGGAATGGTAAACAAGGGATGCAGCTGGTGTGGGATATTTAAAAGTAAACCAATGAAGTTGCAGGAAGTTACTGAATAAATAAAAGATTCTTATAGATAGTAATCACTGTGGATTAGTAAAAATCTAAAAGAGTATCTCGACTTTCGGCTATGTATGTTATGTTGTTATTCTCGCTTGCCGGGTGCTCTGTGTTTTCATAAATAATTTTGCGTAAGCTTCGACGAACACATGGCTTACGTGCCACCGAGCAGCAAGCGGAGCGGTGTGGCATCCAAGGAGTATCTGCAAGATACCCATATCTGCAGGCCAATGACCCTTTGACCGCTGGATAATGATCAACTGTCACACAACCATATGTAGATTCTTATGCATCCACCACCCACTACGGATCTCTTCATCCCAGATCGGTGTCATTAACGGAGAACGACCCCTTCCTTTCGGCTCACTTCGACTTACCTAATATCCTGGCCCCCTTGGTGGGGTTCTTTCATTGAGTTTCGGCAACTGCCGTTGGCCAAAGAGTGGCAAACAGCAAAGAAAATTTGCATTTGTCGTCACTGTGCGTCAGTGCGTTTGTGTTATGAACCGATCGAATCGAATCGAATCAATTTAGCATATTCAATTTCCTCAGAGATTTAACAAACGAAATGGCGCGGGGTACTGGGACCTGCGGCGCACTCGTTGGGGGTGGCATTTCGGTGGCTGTGTGTGGAAATCGAGGAAAAGTTCCATCACAGTCACGTTTACTTGATTTAATTCGTTGACCAAATCTGGAGTAAAAGTTCACTAAGTAATTTATACTGGAGTATCGACAGTATCGCCAACGAGCACGTGGATCACAACGATCTTGGAGAGTCATTGCCCCAGGCCAGGATTCTCGAATGATCGAAGGTGATTCTTAGATGGATAGATTACAGATGCCTTGAATATCAGAAAATGTATCTGCAAATTGAAGAAACCAGCATAAATCCGGGTCAACTAAACTCATTGCCTACAGTTTGATTTGGCCACTCTCTTTCTCAGCTAATTAAAAGTGTCAAGCGATAGGAGCCAATTAAGTGGATTGGCCAGTTACTACCATTTATCATAGGCCAACAGGCAAAGCCAGTTAAAGCCAAAAAGCACGAATGCTCAAACTGTCAACGCGGCTGCAACACAACAACGCCAGTGGCAGAAACAATAACAAGTTTCTGACATTGCAATTGCAAATTATGAAAAAAAGAAAATAAATACAAATAAAGCAAAAACTGCAGCATTGCATGGGCAAGTCCAAGAGCAAAGAAAAGTCAGCGGAAAAATACTGTTAAATGTGCAAAAGAAAAAAAAACCGAAATAAACAACTTGGGGGGAACATTGACCCAAATTTTTTAAAATAAATTTTCCAAGACCATTTGAAGGTTTTCCTTGGGGTTTGGGAACTCGGCAAACATTGCATAAGTAAAACAGCCGTCCTGGCTCCCAAAATCGATCGAATTACAAGGCAAATGCGGCAGGGAAAGTGACTGATGAGAGATGGATCGTGGATCGAGGGGGAAAACTCACCGACTGACTGACAGTTGTGCCAACAAATGTTGGATGTGGCACGTGGCACTTTGAAAAGAAAAAGTAAAACAAAAGGTGCAAAACGGAAAGGAAAACGAAAACGAAAAACTCAAACGATGCATAACGAATTCGTTAATAAAAAAATAGGGAAAAACTGTTTGGAAAGTGAAAACCCAAAAGCGGAAGCGCCAAAATGCAGCGAGGATGATGTGCATCCGGGGCAGCGGCACTCAGTAAAAAGGTAAATTTCCGTGGGGATCCCACGCCAGGTAAATCAACTTTGCTTAACGGAACCGGCGAAAGACTTGGATAACATAAGGTTAATGGACGCCTTTGGCTGTTTTCCGTATTTAAATATTTATGGTTAGTTTGTGACTTGGTTTGCCTCTTTTACTTAAAGGCCAAATTAATGGTTAAGGAATTGTTGTTCTACGTTTTTGAAAGTCCTTATCCTTGAAGGTTTCATTGCCTTACCAAGGCTATGGCGATCATCTTACAAGGGCCAAGGGATCACCTCTCAAGATGTGTCCCATCCCCATCCTCCAGGCTCATAACCCGTGCCAAAAAGGGTTTGTTATCCCCGCTCGTGCCAGGCAGCCGCTGAATATTATTTCCATGCCGGAAGTCCTTCGGCACTCCTTTTCTCTCTCTCATATTTTGGAGTTTTTTACGTCGTTGTAATAAAACGAAAGGATTTATATTTCCTATTGTGCGACAGATGACACATCTTGTAATGTGCCTTCTGCTTGCCCTCAACAGCTGACTTGGAAACAAGCTGATATATTTTTTTTTTTTGGGTTAAAAAGATGCGAAAATCGACTAATTCGGCAACACTTCTGGTGTGCAGTTTCTTTTCTTTCACTTCATATTTTTCCTCTGTTGGTTCTTTGTGCCTTTTGTGGAGTGGACCTGCCTCCGGTGTCGCATTTCGCGGAAGCACCCGTCGCAAACGGTGGGCCGGCCTGCTGACTCATCTTGAGCGTTTATCCTTTTTATGAGTCGGCAGTTGCGGCTTAAGCCCTTTGAGCTGGCCCGGCTTAGCTACCACAAATTGTCACGTAAAGTGGGCAGTGACCGTCGCGCCGACGCTGGCTCAAAGACCATTAATTTGGGACTTATGCCACATAAGGATATTAGCATTTTGGCAAGGATGCTCAATGTCTCTGTTTGACCACTGGCGACAGTAGGAGATCCTTTGGCCAATATCTATATTTGAACGAATTGCACTTGGAGGAAAACGGAAGGTGCCTGAAAGGGTCTGAAGAAATAAGAAAAAGGATTAGTAATTGCTTAAAGAATTCTGTTGACTGCTCATTAATATAGAAATCGACAAGTTCATGGAGTTATATCTTAGATCTTAGAGATATTCGGGAAAAAGATTTTACAGCATTTTAAGAAGATTGTAAAAGTTTTAGGTTCATATAATATTTACACGGCTTTAACTATATTATATAGGTGTCCGATTAAGGTACAAGAATTTCTTTAAAGTTTATAAAAGAAAATATACAGATGGTATTATTCAAAGATATTTATAGCCTGTAGAAATAATATGTGTGCCGATTCTTGTGATAAAAATGATAATAGTATATTTATAAGAAAATAATTGTCAAGTTAACTGAAAGTTTTAGATAAGTTTCTTCAAAAATGGAATCGAAATCCTGAAACTAATACCCTTGCTGGGTATTATAATTTTAGTCGGAGATTTAAAAAGCAGTGAAAGAGTCATTTCCGATCCCAAAAATCATATATATTCTTGATCAGCATGATAAACTGAATCGATCTTGGTATTTTCGCTAGAAAAATAAAATTTACCAAATTTTTTTGAAATTTTATAAGGGGTTACATCGTTAAATTTTGGGGAAAAAATATTGCAGAAAATTTGAATTTTTAAAAATTTTGAATTGAGTATGCAGTTTTGTGAACCTTATAAAAACTAACATAGGAATGCTTTTTTGGCTTAGTTATGAGTTTTTTAAATTTTGATTTAATGAAAAAATTTCTTATAAAAACATCGATAGATATCAATTGTTATTTATAAGATATGATTGATCCTATAAGCAAGGATAAAGAAAATGTAACTTTCCGAAGTTATTTTCCATTCTTGTTTAAAGATAATACATAGGATTTCATATTAATTTCATTTTAACGTGATTTTAATGGAAATCAAATCACTGGGGTATACTTGGTTCAGAACTAAATCATATCCGACCGAAGCTCTTAGCCAAGAGCTATGGATCTTAATTAGCTATTGAGGAAATCAAATCACTGGGAAATACCCATAAACTTTCCTCAGTGTACTTGGTTCAGGACTAAATCAAATCCTACCAAAACTCTTAGCCAAGAGCTATGGATCTTAATTAGTAAAAAAAAGAAGGTGGAGTCTTCTTCACGGAAATCTTCGTTCGCTGATGGAGGAGGTGGAGAAGGAGCACCAATAGCGGAGCAGCAAGGATAGCGTTTACCTGAAGAGCCTGCGATGCTCACTCACACACACTCAGATGGAAAAAGACACACACACACACACTCACACACACCTGGACAAGAGCATAACGAGGGCACTCGATCGTGTCGCAGTTCGAGGCGGAACAGCTGTTTCGTGAATGAAACCCAGGTGGGTGTACCTCTGTACCAAAGAGAAAGAGAGACGGCGAGAGAAAGGCAAGCGTCGATCGGAGCGCACTCTCGCTCCCGCTCTACCTGGCCCAGGTAACCACATGAATGAAAACCACAAATCTCTCGCACTCGCTCTCACCCAGCTAAGAGAGTGAGATCTGGATGGAAAGAGTAACGCACCTGCCGCCTGTCGTGCTCTTTCCACGCTCTCGCTCTCGGTGCTCGGTCGATGCCAACAGCGCTGCCAGCGCCGGCGTTGCGGCCGGGCGTCAGGCATTTAAGCTTACGACTTTACGAAAATCAAATCATAAGATCGACAACGTTCCAGCTATATAGACAGCCACACAGCAGTCAGTTGAAGCGAGTAAACAGACCTAAGGTTTTTCGCAGTAACGATTTTCACGTAACGATTTCCACGTCGCGGTACAAAAACACACACAAAATCCCTCAATTGAACATTAAGTGTCAGTGACTTTTTAAAAATAAAAATTAAACAAAAGCCCAAACGTGACTGTATAATCTCTCAACCAACAAAAAAAGAAAAAAAACCCAACAACTTGGTGGTGATAATAAAAGAACTTACAACAACAGCGTTGAAGAACCAGTATAAAGTTCAATAATAAAGTTGATTCAAACTGAAACAAAAGGAGAGGAGAATATCTTCGTCAACCCGGTGTATTGTCATACAAGTATTTTGTTAATCTTCGAAATGGCTGCCTACTTGGATCCCACTGGCCAGTACTAAAAAGAGCTAAAGAAAAGAATCTTTAAGAATATAAATAATAATCAAACATTGAAACTATGGCCGCCTATCTGGATCCCACGGGTCAGTACTGAAGGAGGAATAGAAGATCATCAGAGATCAGAGATCACTTCATCAGCAAAACAATCACAAAAATCGTCTCAACATGTCGCTCGATTTGGATCCCACTGGCACCTACTAAGCCGCTCCCCAAGAGTCACAAATCTATACTCTGAATAATTGGGAAAATCCCCCTTTTTGGAAAATACACAAAAAAAAAAGAAAACAAAATGCTGGATCCCACTGGAACCTACAGGCGACCCCGCGACTCGCAGAGCACACGCCAAAAGCGACGACAGAGGGATTGCCTGGATCCAACCGGGCAGTACTAATGGAGCCAGGAGCCCCGTCGTAAAGCCCATTGCCTTAACTCCAAAAAAAAAAACAAAAAAAAAACAGAGACTCCAACTTCTGGGCATGATTGGGGGAGCGCGCTGGCTGCGCGTTCGTGGCCGCGAGGAGACTTCCAGCTGCCGGCGAAGGAGAAAGCTGTAGATCCTCGGGACACATCCGATGCGAACTTTTGTATTTATGTAGTTTTTTTTGTGTGTAGAGAGCAGCCTACCATATGCCTATTATATATTAATTATTTATTATCATATTATTTAAATTAAATACTGTTCACTTGCATATTACCCTACATACATGACTATATCCTATTGTATCGCACACAAAACACACCATATATGTTATATATATATTATGTACTTGTACTTGTTTATGCAAAGAGTATTACGTTTAGTGTCATATTTGTATTTCCCCCAAGCAAAACATTCACGTTTTTTTGTTTCAATTTGAAATCCTATTTATTTTTTCATCTTTTTTGACCAATTGTTGAACATTTTGCCAGGGAAAATGGCGAGCAGAGCGATACATTTTTGTTTAGACACTAAGAGCATTAAGAGTATTTATATGCGAACATCCATCCCCACATTACACATTACACATACATATTAATATTAAAGAAAAACCATATTTAAAACTGAAAACATATTACTTTTTTCTTACCACTTCCATTGACGCTTCCATTGGAAGCAACTCATTGGAGTTTTGAGTGAATCTTTCCTTACCACTTCCAGGAGTTGGGCTTTTGAGTTCATTTTTCCTTGCCACTTTCACGGTCACTTCCAGTGGAAGCAACTCGTTGGATGCGATCGTCGCACAAAATTGTCGCATTAAATTACAAGATTTTCCAGATACACACAGACACAGAGACATCTCTGGGGGATCTCGGGATCTCGGGAGATCCCGGCGCAGACAAATTGCTGCCGGGGGGAAGCTGTGGAAGCGTGAAATATGATTTTCCGAACGGCCGGCGCATACATGATGAATCTGCGGGCATTAATTAATGTCACTGGGCGGTCGCCGCTGCCGCCGGCCTGGAAATGATCAATAAAACTATTGGAAAATTGGAAGTACAAAATAAAAATATTAGTTTTAAAGAGCAAATTCCGTTTGCAATGCTCCTCTCCTCCTCTCATGCGGAAGTAAAAGTTCAATGTTCGTTTGTGCTCCACAAGTGATTAGGTCAATAATAGCACACAACCACAACAACCACAATAACAACAACAACAGCAGCACAATAGCTGAGAACTTGCACTGCATTTGTTGTATTCTGAGAGTGCGGGAAACTTAAGAGAGCACAGAGAGCTAAGCTTTTTTCTCGCAGCCAGTTTTTCCGGCTCCAAAGAGAGGGCGCGGTACAAAGAGCACAGCAAGCAGGCGAGCGGCATGCGCTATTAATAGATATATGTACAATACGCGCACATTAGCTTTTCAGTATGAAGTTCAGGGAAATCCACTCGCAGCAGCAGCAGCAGCAGCAGTGCGACAGCTGATCGCCAAGGTTGCTGCGGATGACGTCGCCTAACGGAAAGCTTTCCCACACACAAACTCATTGAAAAAAAAAAATGCAATTGAGCAATCAGTTCCGTTTCAATCAGTTCCGATATGTTCCAATCAGGTGCCATCCAGGTGCACATACAGATCTTCCCAGGCCCCCACAAAAACACACACGTTGACCCAGTTAACGGGGATGTGATGTGTGTGTGTGTGTGCTGCTCGTGTTCATTCATAAGGCCATTTTAGCCGCAGACAGAGCACAGCCAAGCCAAAGACTTGCAGGCCAACTCGTAACGCCCCGAATAAACCACACAAATCAGTGGAGAGGCGAAAGGGGGAAAGAAAGTTTAACAAAAGTCAGCGGATACCCTTGCAATGGAATATTCCTTAAAATTGATTTTATTTTGTTACCTATTTTGCTTAAATCCAAATTAGCAAATAAGAATTCAATACATAACTGATTGAGTAACTCTTTAAATAACCATATTTTGAAGTTTTCGTATTTAAAGAATTTATAAGTAAATATAATTTGATTTAGATATGTACGTATATCTTTATCCACATATCATTGTATCGCTTATTCAAATAATTCATGTCAAATTGATATTATTTACCAAAAAAGTTGATTTGACAAAATGTTTCCCCTAGGCTTATATTCCTTTATTAATTATGAGTTCATTATTAAAATATATTGGGAAAACTAGGTTACAATTATTATATATTTCTATTCAGTATAAAGTCTTCTATAAAATGTTAAGTTCAACTGTTCTGAATTTACAAATAGAAACCTTTTTCTTTTGTGGTATAAGCTCTAAAAAGGTTTTTCTAAGTACCTAATCACGATAATCTAAGTACCGAATTAAAACAAACCATATAAAAATAATCAAGTGTACTTTTATTAATCTAATATCGACATTCGTAATACAATCACTTCAATAATATTAAAAAAAATCCTACTTCAGAAGTACACCCAAAAAAAGATTTCTACAAGTACATAAAGACATCTTGAATTGTGCTTCCCTCAACACTTTCTTCCTGGCAAAGTGTGAATTCTCAGAACAAATACTATATATATATATTACGGCTAATAAGGGTATTCAAATAAGAGCAACAAAAAAAGAGCCGAAAAAATCCCAAACCGAAAAACCGAGACCGCAAGCAGAACTTTCTAAGTGAAAGTTTTTGCCCGGGGATGAAGCTACTAGAAAACTCTTGACTCTTCGTCTGACTTTTAGTCAGTCATTCCGGAGAGCGACGGGATGACAGGCCCCGCAGACCTTCTTCTCCTCCTCCACCCCCGCCCCATTTCCTCCTTACTCCTCTTGGTGGTACGCAACTTCGTCCCACACTCACAGATACTCACAAATACACATATACACTCACTCGCAGTATAACTTGACCTACATTCGTGGAAGACAATAACAACGAAAAAAAGCAAGAAAAATACACACGAAACAAAACCCTGCACACACCGTGTACCGCTCGCCACTCTCTCACACACTCACTCACCTGAGAAAAAGAAAAAGCAAGAAATTTCCAACGGTACATGGGTCGATCGATCGGATCGGATCGGTCTTCTCTGATTCAATACATATATAGATATATATATATGAATCGGCAGGGCTTCACATTCAAAAATTATTATCGTAAAATTGATTTCATTGAAGTGGAAGTCTTCGTCATGAGCTTTTGCACGCGTCTTGTGTCCCCCTGCTACTGATATCACATATGTATATCTTTTTGGTACACTTTGCTTATGTATTTTGATAATTAGGCGAAAGGTGAATAAACTCACCAACGTCGTCGTCGTCGTCTTCGTCGCTGCCCTGTGCGTTTAATTTACACATTTTGGTAAAAGAAATCGAGTCGGCCGACTGACTGCAGCTCGATGGCTCCGATGGTTCCGCATTTGGAAAACGCTAGAAGACACCACAAATAGAAAGCGACAGTGGATGTCAATTCAATCTGGGACACAGGCCACAGGCCACTCTTCAGATAGCTCGAATATAAATATGCATATATGCACAAATTAATTACAAAATTTTCCACAGAATTTATACATATATATTTTTCATAAAGTTGAAATGGAATCTTTTTGAATGTGAGATTTCAGGAATTTTATTAAGTTATCAGTCTGGTCAATAATATATTATAATATATTATTAGAGTGCAAAGTAGAAAACATTACATTGCATTTTATTATAGTTATCTCTTATATTATATTATTCATATAATTATTATAATGAAATTGTAATTGTAAGCTTAACAGATATGAGTCATATTTGTATATGACTAATAATGCAGATAATATTGAGAGTTATGCCAGAATGTAGAATGGATTATAATCAAATACAATCAGAAATGCAAGCATATTAGAAATTTAGAAATTCAAAATTTTTGAAATGATTTCAAAAGTCCCTACAATATTTACAAAATTTTGTAATAATAAGAATTCAATTAATTCAATGCAATTCCTATCCAGTATGATATTTTCCCTGTTTTCAAATTTCTAAATTATTTCATAAATTTCCACTGCAACTGTATAATTTTTTCTAGAAAATTTCCCTGCATTTCCCCACTTTTTCCTTACTTCACCAACAAGATGTAATTGCATTCAAGTAAAGTCGACACAAAAATCATCAACGTAAAAAGCTTCTCTTTCACTGATGCTTTTCCCTTGAAGCAAAACAACAACTGAAATCCGAAAAGATAAACAACCAAACAGCACTCTCACTGCTATTTTTTTTTTTGGGGCAACTCGAAAATGGAAAGGTCAATGACATGGTCCAATTTCCAGAAGATTGTCTCCATGAGCATCTGCCTGTCTGCCAGCCGTTGTTTTCAGTGTAAACAACAACAGTGGCACCCCAATGAAGAGCAATGAAACGGCCGAACACAGAGCGTCAGCGAAAACAAATTCAATTCACTTTCTATTCCAATGAAAAATCGCTCAAAGCTCTAGCGGCGGCTCAAAACATAAAACAACAGCAACAACAACAAAAACATAAATAAAAAAAAGGCTAAAAAATCAACAACAGTAACAACGAAAGTGGTAGACCAACACCAGCAACTTTGGTCTTGGTCTTGGTCTTGGTCATACAATCCATTGATCTTCAGTCGCTTTCAAGTGGGGTAAACAACGGAGCACGCCTCATCAACAGCAGCAACATCTACACCAGCAACAAGTAGCACTGAGAGAAAATATAATACTTTATAGGAAATAAATTATAGTGGGAACTTTCGGTTATTATGTATGCATTATATCCTTTAAGTCTCAGTAGATAAATTAGGTAATTAGGTTAGTTGGGAGCACTTTTTATATAGTACATATATTTTATGTACATTATTAATCAATGTTCTATTTATTTATTCAATATATAACTTAAAAGGTATTAAAAACATTTGTTTATCAAACTTTAAGTAATATTTTTACTTATCACAAGTATTTGCTTTAATCAAACAATATTCCGGAAATAGGTAAAAGAAGAATGTAATAGAGATGATACAGAAATATATACTCTAAATTATTTTCAGTGTACAAAAATTTGAAAGCGACTTCAAAGCTAAATTTTAATGTTGTTGTTGTTTTTGTTACTATTTCTTTGACTTTAACGGTTTCCGTTTTTTGTGTGTTGGTTTTTGTTTGTTTGTTCAACACAAACCTAAGAAAGCTCAAACAACAAACACACCAACACCAATACTAACACCAACAACAACAACAACAACAACAACAACAACAACAACAACAACAACAACAACAATAACAACAACAACAACAACAACAACAACAACAGCATGCACAGCAGCAGCAGCAACATTTGTTGTTGTTCATTTGAATAACTAGTGAAAATTTCACCCAGACAAGTGCCTTTTGTTATATATTCAGTTTCAGTTTCATCTCCATCTGGGTACCTTCCACAAAAATATGAGAGTTTCTCCTAATTTGCAAATATTTTTACGTTAAGGTTTTGTTTTTTTTTTTTTTGGCAAAACAAACAACTTAAAAGAGAGAAGATAAATATTTTAAATATTTTTTAAAGTTGTTTTCTGGCATAGTTTTAGGACGATTCACGTGCCAAATGTTGGATTTCGGCTTAAGCTGGCATTAGTCATGCGGGGATTTGTATTTGATTCACCACGGGGCGTATACGCAATATGCAGTCTAAATGGGTCGCATAAATGTGTGTATGTTTATTTTGCCTACGAATGGTAGTTTCGGTTTTTCCAAGCACTCTGCACCGACTTTGGCCAGCGGCCAAAACCAAGAACCCTTTGGGCCAGAAAGACTTAATAGGCCAACAGGGCAAAAATATGCACCGCATGGCACGTACAAATGGGGCGGGAAAATAGATGGAAAAGCGCAGAATGAAAAGTGAAAAGTTTGCCAGCGGCAATCGGTCTTGACAGGAATTGTTGGATGTCTTGGACTTGGTTTTGCCAATTGCAAATTACGTGCCATAAAAGCCAACTAGTTTGGCGTTGGTGTGGGCACTCTTGCCTGCTAAATTCACCCACTCACTCAGTTGGCCTGGCCAGTGGTCGCCACCATTGCAAACTCGCACTTTCACGTCTAATGCCAAAACACGTTGCAATTTTCATTGCTTGGCACTGACTTTAGGCTTGTTGGCCAAGTCCAAGTTAACCAATTGCGCAGTCAGTCGCGAAAATAGCTTAGCCGTTTATGTATGTATACTTAGTTGGCGTGCCTAGTGGCTGTTTTTTGTAGCCACTATCAGTGACGTCAGCAGCGGGAGGGAGGTAGGCACAGGCACCTGTGCAAATGTCGTCGTTGTTGAATATTGCGTAAGTCGCCACGCTCAGTTTCAGTTCCAGCATCATCTCTCGCCTATCCCTCTCCACCCACTCGCAGCTAGATTGTGTAATAAGCACATGACAATTAATTAATAGCACCCCAAAACTCAAGTAAACAGCAGCCAAGCACTCGTAAAATCAAACAGAAATAGCTTCGAAAGCAGACAAAGTGCGACGTTTTTGCTACAATTCAATTAAAATCCTATTACACATTGTTTTTGGCCATGCGAGGCCCTTTTCACTGGGTATATCGATTTTCGCAGCATCTTAAGGAATATAATATGAAATATGATTTGGTATATGTTGCATATTTATTTTTATTTCACTTTAAATCATTTTATTTATATAATAAATAATACATTTTGAGGGTTTCTAATTGATTTTTCAAACTTGGTAATGTGTAATAATTTTTACATAAAGATTCGCATAATCCTGATTGTATATTTATGTTATCCTCCATTTAATAAACCAAATAATAATTCAATTCGTATATTTTGTTTTGCATTTATATATTTTATGAAAATAAGATTAATACCATTGTAGAGTTTTATATTTTTAGTCAGACGCATTTCCATTTCCAACCCTATAAATTATAGGTATTCTTGATCTCTTGATCAGCATCAACTTTTGAGGTAATATAACAATGGTTTATTAACCTACTAAAAGTCAACATAGAAACACTCTCTGAATTAAAATTAACGCATTTTGGGCTTAGTTATAATCGATTTAAAATTTTTGTTCCCTGATCCATATGTCAACTGCAAGGATATATATACTTCGGATTCCCAAAGTTAGCTACCTTTCTTGTTTATTTTATCAGTATCAATTTAGGATTAAGGATCTTAGATAGATAACAATATTTTTAAAGTGATGTAACCTTGGTTATGTATAATTTGTTATATGACCTATTAAAGCTATATTTTAGGATATTTCTTAAATGAAGCTATTGTAAACCCTTTTCCTAATTATTTAATGTATCCACCATTACAACCCATTACAACTATTTAAGGGCAACCACGATTCGAAGCTTAAAACGTTGCCATTCATTATCCATAATTGTTTTAAATGTAAAAGTATCAAAGTATATATTTGGCCAAAATGGATAAAAAAAGACCTCTCAAGTTTGGAGCTTCCCCTCCCCCAGATGACAAACGAAACGTGAGCTGGCTGACGCACACACTCAAGCAAACACCTTGCTACCAAAGTGTGTGTGTGTTTGTACACCTGTCAGGTGAGACAGAGACTCTTGTACGCTTTTTTTGCTTTTCCTTTTAATTTTTTTATTTATTTTTTTTTGGGCCCGAAGTTGAAACCAATCCATCTAGCGCCTCTATCAGCATAACAATTAAGCTTAAATACGTTTTGCTTACTGACTGGCCCCAAAATGGGATTATTCACACTTGATTAGAGGCATGTGAAAATGTTTTTTCTTTTTTTTTTATGCCATCCGAGGATAGCCTGCATGTGTAGCTATCAAAATTCATTCAAAAATTAACAATCCAGAAGAACGAGAGCCACCATCGGGTGTGTGGGCTACGTGACAATATTTTTGTGAGAACAGAGAAAATTAAATGCAGATCAAAGATTGAAAAAGAGAAGGAAAAAGAAACTTAAAATTGCCTGAAGAGTCGTTGTAAATGTAAATGTGACACGATCATCGAAAAAGTATCTCAAAGATACATGAAAGCCGAACGAACGAAGGGTGTGGGGATTGAGCTTTTTAATGCATTTCAGTTGCCAGGTCAAAAAGTATTTCCCACCTTGCGGGGCTGCCACACATAAGAAATGAATTGAAAATAGACGAAATAGACGAAACAAATACAAAATAAAACATAAATAAACACACACACAACACAGAGAGAGGGCGACCAGCATAGCAACATACATACAAGAGACAACAACAAAAACCAAGTTCATTGAACTATTTGTGAGCTTTTTTTTTTTTTTTGTAGTTTTTGTAGTTTTTGTATTTTTTGGTGTGTGCCTGTAAATGTTTGTATCTGTGTGTTGGTCACTGGTCGCTGGTTTCTTTAGTTTTATTCGTGGATTATGGTATCATAGCGCATAGCTTCTTCTTCGAAAGGTTTCCGTCTGCTGCTTCTTTTCCATTTTTTTTTCATACCCATATGTATATACATATATACATATATATATCTTTTTTTTTTTGTTTGAGGTGTCATGTGTGCTGCTTTTGGGTCTTGGATTTCGGTCTTTGTTTGCTGGAAGTCGATTGTAATGTAGACTTTTATAATGAAATTAAAATTGATAGCAACACACAATTGTGATTAATCATAAACTGGCAATACACACACACAGGGAGAAAATAATATAAGATGAAGACGAATTTTGATGTTTAACTGCAGTCCAGATTTTGGAGACTTAAATACATGGTTTGAAAATATTTTTGCTGAATTTTATTAATAATATTGGAACACATCATTGAAAATACCCCACTCTTTTTTCAAGCATATGAAAAGCTAATCCTTTTTGCAGGGCTTTTGGTAGTAGGTTTATATATATACCTTTCAGCCAAGTCATTGTCCATCCCGGAATGCCCCCCACCAAAAAATAACCAAGCCCAGTTTAATCCATTATTTGCAATCTATACTCTTAGTCTCCGACAATTAATTCACCATTAAAAAGCAGAGGCAAACTCTGCGACCTTGAGATTAACAGGCGAGAAGTCCATTAAAATCAAGTCACCAACGATTGTATTAATTTCAATTAAATGTCGAACAATACCTTTGGGGCTTGTTACGAATTTTGGGAGTATTCCTAACACACATTAAGAAATCCGAGGGAGAAACTCGTCTGCTTGCTGGCAAACAGAATGCACTCAATTAACTTCATTTCGAAATTTATTTTCATTTGAATGTATCCAAGTATCTGTATCTGAATAGTCTTGGGACTATTGTCGAGTGCTGTGCACATTAGTCTTATTGGTTATTGTATTTCTTTTGTTGCACAGATTACTACCAATTAATTAATTTTACGTATTTTAAGCGAAACAAGTATTTTACTTTGTTTATTGTTATTTTTGGTTGGAATTCTTATTTTGGGAAAAATACAATACAATATATGTACACAGGGAACCGGTATTGTGACGTTAAACAGAAGTAAAATGCAATTACATTGGCATAATTGGAGTTCGAGTTTTGAAATTAAAGTGTATTAAATATTTATTTAATTAATATAAATAAATGGGAGTGTTTCACAGCTAAATGTGGTTTTAGTGAATGTATAGAATTAAATATTGTGTGTCTATTCCTTAAGTAACCAAAGTTCAAATCTAAATTGACCCATTGACTTACTCTTCCGTCTAAATAAACAAAGTTCATAATCAACACAAACTGCATTAAATCATAAACAAAAGATATAGAATGACATTCCCCTCGTCCCCCCATTATGGACACATGTGTCGCATTAAAAGTTTGGCTTTTGCATAAATCAGATCAATATCCATGTAAATGGCTCTAAGGCGGCTTAATGCACAAAATGCGCCACAGAGAATATCCCCCTCGTCAGTCCGTTCCGTCCCATTACCACCTACGGCGGCGGGTAACACCGATCGCTGACAACATAAATAAATAATTAATAAATTAGAATAAGACGGAGGAACAGCGGCGGAGCACATGAGCCAGTTTACGTGAGAGAACTCGTGCCACAATCGCCCGGCGTAAGCGTCAAAGCCAAGTTCAATATCAAATAACACGCGCTATGCTCGAGCTTGAGATCAGTCAGCTCAATGATCGGCTGGGAAAAAAAAGACGCCTAGTCATAGTTACACACACTCACACACGGGCGCACAGTATACAGAATGCAGTGATCACTCGATATAGTAAGCCAAAATAAATTGAAAGGTGTTCAATGTATGAATCGTGTTACCACAAAAAAGAAAAATATGTATAGAGTTTATAGTATGATTTATCATCTTCATAAGGTCACTAGATTTAGACATGTCCGTCTCTCCGTTTGTCTGTCTGTTACAAGGACTATCAAAACATAGACTCTTGATCTGGACACTAAGAGCAAGAGTTACCAAAATGTACAATATATAAATTATAACGATCGTTTTTATGGCAGCTATATGATACAGAATTCTAATTTTGATAAAATTTTACATAAAATTCTAGATTAACATAACCTGGCTATGTTCAAGTTTGATGAAAATCCGTTGAGAACTGAAAAAGTTATAATTTGTTTTCTAAAATTTTTCCGATCGTTCCTATGGCAGCTATATACATATATGTATATATATATAGTTCGCCGATTCGCCATGCTCCGACTTAATTGTGTTACAAAAGTTGCAAGTCGTTGTTTATTAGTGTTTAAAATTAGTAACTGATCATATATACTTACTCGTCATAGATACTTACTGATTATAGTTACTTATTGGTCATAGATACTTAATGTTCATTGATACTTACTGATCAGAGTTACTTCCTGCTCACAGTTACTTATTGTTTTTAGTTAAATTAAATATCAGCTCGCTGCTCCTTTCTGCCTCTCCCCCTCTCACTCTATGTTAAACGCTCTATGTTAATCTCTAAAGGCAACTGCTTCTCTCCCACGCACTCACACTCACTTTCTCTGCTCTTCTCTGCTCTGCTCTGCTCTTCTCTGCTCTGCTCGGGGACTATAAATAGAGGCGCTGAGGTCGCGCGCGCCTCAGTCTGTCCTAGGGGTACCTAGTGTTAACATCGATAGTGATAGTGCAAGTGATCAGCCTTCGAGCTCAAAAATATGACGTGGCCAATGCAAATACTTACTGCTGCCAGCCAAGTCTCTGGAATGTGTTGTTACAAAAGTTGCAAGTCATTGTTTATTAGTGTTCAAAGTTAGGTACTGGTCATAGATACTTACTGCTCATTGATACTTACTGATCATAGTTACTTACTGGTTATAGATACTTACTGTTCAAAGTTACTTAATGTTCAAAGATATTTACTGTTCAGAGTTACTTACTGTTCATAGATACTTACCGTTCATAGATATTTACTGTTCGGAGCTACTTACTGCTCATATTTACTAAATGCTCATCTCGCACACATGTGCATATGATTCCCAACTGGTTATAACATCCCCGGAACGAAGTGACTTTTGCCGGCCAAGTCTCAGAAATGTGTTGAGTTACAAAAGTTGCAAGTCATTGTTTATTAGTGTTCAAAATTCGTAACTGATCATTTATACTTACTCGTCATAGATACTTACTGATTATGTTACTTACTGGTCATAGATACTTAATGTTCATTGATTCTTACTGATCATAGTTACTTAATGTTCATTGATACTTACTGATCATTGTTACTTACTAGTCATAGATACTTACTGATTATATTTACTTACTGCTTATAGTTACTTATTGCTCATAGTTAATTAGTGATCATAGCTATTTACTGATCATAGTTACTTAATGTTCATTGATACTTACTGCTCATAGTTACTTGTTGTTGAAAGATACTTACTGATCCTCTACATTTAACAACCGTTTCTCTGGCAGTTATATTATATAGTATTCCGATTTTTATAAAACTAAAACAAAACTTTGAATCAAATTTAATAAAAATATGTTGTTCATACAAATTGAGTGCTCACTGTATTAAATATGGAGACGGATCTGATGGAGAACAGGAAGCATTACGATAAAAAAAAAAACGCCATAGATGGCGACTTGCAATAAATCAAAATTAGCAGCATACAACTTTGGGCCAAAACACACGCCCTTTGGCCGCGGCCAAAACTTCCCCGTCGCCTCACCCCCCTTTCCCGTTTGCCCCGCTAGCCCCGTTAGCCCCCCTTAAGCCCCCCGTTCCTAAATTCGCACATTCGCCTTCCCTCTCTAGCGTTCGTAAGTGCAGGTTGCAATCAATGCCGTAATAGCAACAACAGCAATAACAACTTCCGTATTTCATGCGCTGTAATTTAGCTCAAGTAACAAAATGCAAAGCCAAACTAAATGTTGACGGTGACGACGCGCCGCAACGCTGAGACTTTAAAGCTGAGATTTGCGAACTACACTGTGGGAAAAAGTAAAGATTATATGAAGAATATATGAATTTATTGGGAAATTTGTTATATGTAAATATATATAAATACATGAGCATGGGATAAGAAATTTTTGAAAATATATATCTTTATGTGTGTTAACTTATTTAAAACTCCTTCATTGTTTGAATTAATTTATGATGGACTGTATATTACAATACTATTCACTTAAAAAAGAGAAGATGTAGGAATTCTAAGTTCGAATTTTAATCAACAATTAATAAAAGATTTTTGAAGTAAATTTAGATGATAAATCGTTCTTGAAATATAAAGGATCTGAGGTACAATATATTGATTTATATATATTTGTATATATTCCAAATTGTAAAATGAACTTGCTAATCTATTCAAAAAAGTTCCTATATATATATTAAATGGTTCAAAACGGAATTCTTAAATCTATTAAATAAATAACATATCATCACGAAATTAAATGATAAATATTGAAATTTAATTGATAAAAAATGATTGACTGATAAATCAATCTTGAAATATGCAAAAATTTAAGGTTGAATATAATGAATGTAATGAGTATAATAAATATAATGAATATTAATACTATTTTTGGTAATATACGTATATTCCGAGACAAAATAAACCTCCTAATAGGCCCAATCTAAGCTTGAATAATCTAAAAAAATATGAAATGATTTAAAAAAATATTCTTCAATTTGCAAAGTTCTTTAGACAAGCACGTTTAATTTTCCAATCTATAAATCAAATTTATCAATTTAAATGAAAGTAAATTATAGATATCGGTATTTAATTGGTATAAAACTAGAAATCTGAATTTTTTTTCGGTGTATGCTGAACCGACAGCAAAAAGCCAGGCTGTAAGCTGCAATCCAATATTTGCAATAATCTGTGTGCTGGCGGACCGAAAGGCGACTCTCTGCACGTCTGCATTCGATGGCCGGCCACTCGCTGGTGCGATTTGATTCGATTTCATGTTTACATACAAATTGACATAATTTGTTTATAAATGTTTAATGATCAGACCCAGACGCAGACTGTTTACCATTGCAATAGTGTAAATATACAAGCGATCGCTGATTCCGAGTCAAAGAACAGGCCAAATGGTAATGTAGATATCAAAAAAGTATCCAAAGTGCACAAAGAAGTCCCCACATGTGACATTTGCTGACATAAATTAGAATAACTCAATGCATTCAGGCCCCGCGAGACACACGCAGTTGTTCAACATCATTTCAGACAATTTATAAATAATATTAATTGATTGAACAAACACCGCCAAATAATTAGGCTTTATTTACAAGTCTAACTCGTTGGCAGCAGCAGCCGCCAAATCAGTGCAAAAAACAAAAAAATCACAACAAAAGCTGCAGCAATGAACATAAATAAAATCCCATGAAATTCCCAAATCCAGAAAATCGTGCGATTAAAACTGGATATGCATATCCTTACTTTTTTTTTGCCCAATTTTGGATTTTTATTTTTATTATTGTAGAAATGTTGAAATTATCGTCTTGATTGCATAACACCCAAAAATCATCAGCCAGAAAAAGAAGAAGAAAGCAAATGCGCACCCGGGAATATTTAAAGAAAAAAAATATATAAATGAAATAAAGAAGGAATAATAAGGGGGCAAAAAATAATTAACATATTCTTATATTAAGTTGTCTTGACCAAAAGCTTTTGCATATAATTAAGGGACTTATGTACACAATAGCTTTAACATTCATAGTTAATAACAGAGTTAATTTAAAACACCTTTATTTTTAGACTTTGATACGTAAATGTGGTAAATCACATTGTCAGCAAAGTCATACAACTTCTTGAATACTTTTGAGGTAGAAATAATACTATAAATCTATAATAAATCTCTTGTTTTTTTTTTACTGATAGATCAATAAATATATATTAAATTAGCACATATGATAGATCAGTCTAACATTTAAATTAACATAACCCTATTATCTTTAATCTTAAACCATTATGCATTAAGATTTTTAATATTATGTTTCAAATATGTCATAATAGAGGGGGTTAAATATTATTAACTATAAAAAATAAAATGCTGTACCAGCAATAACATTATATAAAACTCTAAATAAACAGGAAAGTTAGATTCGTTAAAATCTTTATATTTCTTCTTATAATATGTACATATATATATATATTGCCTTTAGGTATCAGTTTGATCCTTAATTGGTAAATATTTATAAAAGAAAAATATATACAACTAAATCCATTTCATAAGAGATTCTGTTGAAAGATCTCTGTATCTAAACCTTAAAGGTAATAGTAGGTAGGAATCGTTCTAAAGATTTATTGTAGAATTTAAATTCTATATACTCTAAACTTCTTTTAACTCAAAAGCGATATGATATGGAAGTTGAATCAATTTTTTCGAAGTATATATCATTGATATAACGAAATCAACCCGTGCAATACGAACACATAAGTGCATTATTAGCACTTTCATGGAATTGAAAATGTCAAATGGGAATCGCAAGTTGTTGTCAATTTGAGTGCGTAATAGAGGAGGGGAGGGTTATGCCGGTGGACTGTTGGCCAAAGTCGAGTAGATCGGTCTCTCTGATATAGCTGCCGGCCATTACAATTATTATTACATATTAACATTTGTGGCATTCTTACATACTTAATACATTATTACAGTAATTTAATAACATGTTCTCAGGGCCAACGTGGTCATATGTACGGAGTGCCGCCAAGTGGATTCCGCCCGATCGCTGGATCAAGTGGATACATATATGTATATATGTATATAGATATATATATTGACAGTATCGGAACCGCTGCATATTTTAAAGAGCCGCCAGCAGCTAGATTACATTGTAGCCAAGAGCCACGAGTGTCGCTGGCCAACAATAACAGGAGGTCATAATGAACGACACTTTACGGGCGATCCGATCCATTGATGGCTCAATGGGGTTCCGTTCCTGGTCAAATCACAGATACTACACTCACATCAAATATCACGATTTTCAGTCAGTCAGTCAGTCAAACATGACGGGGGGAGTTGCCTTAGATGCGGATACGGATTTGGATTCCTGGACATGGACATCTGAGACAGATTGGGGTTCGGTTGGTGGAAAGTGAAAATGCACTCGATCTAATTATAAACACGTGATATCATCGGAGGCGCATGATTTATGCGCAAGTGCACCAGATCCGGCAGTAACAATATCATTGGCCAGAACCTGATTGGATTTGTCTTGGATTTGTGCACCGTAGAGATAGGGAGAGCTCAAGTTCAATGTGGAAGCGGCTAATCCGAGCCGCCAGACAAGGCAGCCCCCTTGAAAATGGAAGCGTCTCATTCGCTATCTAATACACTGAGAGAATGTCTTTTTTATGTTTACAAATTTAACTTGCCATTAAGAAAAAATACCAACCATTCTTTAAAGATAAAGATAGCAAATTAAGGGAATAATTTATCTACAATTTATAGTTGTATTCAATGGTTTATTTATCTACAGCTTACAATTATCCCTAAACTAAGAGCTAACTTAGGGATTAAGAGCCATAGCAGCTTAGGCCTATAGCTCTTTGGTTATTATGGGTTATGTATTTATTTAATGTTAATTTCTTAACCTTTTCTTGGCTCTAAAAATGTGAAATATTTTCTCTCTGTGTGGGGGCCTCCACCATCATCCACTCGATATGCCTCTGGACACCCAAAACCACAAACCTCGACGTGCAAAATGTCTATGCAAATGCCGGCACCCTCAATGCTTGGCAAAATCCCCTCTTACCTCTCAAGTTTGTCTCTTTTTTTTTTTGCATAAACAATTTCATTTCGCTTTTAATTTCTTCGCTCTACACATCATTTTGTGTGTAAGTGTGTGTGATTGTGTGTTTGTCAACTAAATTGGGTCTAGTTTATGCGGTTTTTATGAATCTGACCTTAGTCATGATCATGAAATACTCGAAACTGTTCCACTGGGCTGCAATTAGGGCATGAATAGGGGATACTCAGTGCCAGGCAAAAAAAAATAAATAAAACCCATTGGAAAAAATGAGGCTGGAAATTGGATAACAAGAGATAAAGATTGGAATGATTGTAGGGGATGAAATACAATTGTCAAAGATGCTTTATCCACAGTGGGGATCTATAAAACATAACTGATATACAAGAAACAATTTATGGGTAAGGTTATACTTTTAAAATGAAACAGTGAACTTTATTTTGAACCGAATAAGAATGTTCTTTAATCGATTCATGGTACAAACAACTTTCTGCTATACTAAGTCGATGAAATATAAGTTATATATTATTGATTTTAATATTTTAATAATTTATATATTCAATAAATAGTTTTTCATATTACATTATATTGCATAATAACATCCCTAACACTCTTTGCGAATTAGCTTAAAATATACTTTTCATAAGGGTTTCTATTTTCTGAGAAAATGTTCTTTTTTTGTCGAATAGTATAAACATAAAAGGGAAGACAAATTAGTGAATTGAGAGATAATTAAAAACAAATGAATTAAATAAATATAAATGACTCCAATGACTTGACAGAACTCAACAAACCCAGATCTTGTCTTACACTATATCAAGAAAAGTTCCCGAGCTTCGTTCTCGACGATGAACCCCCCAAAAGATTCGACTATTGACACATTTGGCTTTTTTGGCTTCAAACAAGCTCTAAATCAAGTTCAAAGCCAAACTAATTATCAACAATTTAGCTGATGATCAATAATAACATAGATAAAAAAAACTCCAAGCAAACGCCCAAAAAACATGAAACATGTTTGGTTTCAGTATGAGTTTCAGTTTGAGTTTGGGCTTTAGTCTTGTGTTTATATTTATTTGGTGAATCTTTATTTTGTTGTTGTTGTGGCTTTAGTTGGGGCAGACAAAACAAAGTGACTAGCCAAACTACTTACTTTACACTGACTGCTACTACTACTACCTCTACATCTCATCGCACATAAATGCAAATAAATAATTAAAGGCAAATATACACGACGATGGCGACGGCGTCGGGCAACAACAAATCA
Source organism: Drosophila serrata (assembly GCF_035046125.1). Taxonomy (NCBI): domain Eukaryota; kingdom Metazoa; phylum Arthropoda; class Insecta; order Diptera; family Drosophilidae; genus Drosophila; species Drosophila serrata. Next base: position 643,912 of record NW_028256928.1, on the reverse strand, counting down.
ACGCGAACGGCTATATTTTTGGCAGCGAACTTGTTTAATTTGCATACAGAGTTAAATCCGGACCAATACAGGTACAAAAGTAACCCCCTTTAGGGGAGGGGTGGCCAGGAGGGAAACTCTCGAAAGATGCAATTAAAAAGGCGCGCGCGCGCGTAGATCCAGTCAGCTGATGATGAGCTCGGGGATTGGTCCCGGGAGCCAGGCGGAATCGGGGGGAATCTCCGGCTGCCGGGGTACACAAAAATTTAAATACTTTGTTTTATATGCACTTTGTTGACTCGGAATTCAGGAATCGGAATCGGAATCGGAATCGGAATCGGAATCTGCTGTGTCGAAACTAGTTCGTCGCAGAATTAGTGCAGTAAATATACAACAAAAAACACGAAAAAAGATAAAAAAAATTTATAAAATATATATATGCATATATGTACTTGGATTGCTAAAATAAGCTTTATTTAGCGTGTTCTATTGAAAGGACAATAAACTCTCGACAGATCGTCAAGGTCAACCACATCGCATTAGAAGACGTCGATCGATTCTTATTCGGGTCGCTTTGAATATATATGTACTACGTCAGTGATTTTTGTTCTAAATTCAACTTGCTCGATTTGATTATGCAAATCTCTCTGGAATTAACTAATCATATTATAAATTGCATTAATATTTGCATTGTGAAATAAAGAAACAATCCCTAGACATTCCTACTCCATTTTTATTTTGTCTCAAATTACTTCTTGAGGTTCCTGGATAACTGCCTTATTTTCCCGGTATTCTGCTTTCAAATTAGCTCGATTCCTTTTCCCCAATTTGATGTCCTAGCAGCAAGGATAACCACAATAGCAGCCGCCACAGGGTCCACATGCATAGCAGGGACCACAGACATTAGGCCCGAAGCAAGGACCACATCCTCCGCATGGTCCACAGCAGGGTCCACAAGGACCACAGCATGGTCCACAAGGACCACAGCAAGGTCCACAAGGTCCGCAGGGTCCACAACACATGATTGATCCGTACAAGTTCTAATAAGTAAAAAGTATCTGTAGGATTTTACTTTTTTTTTCTATTCAAATTTTCACTTACTTTGGAACCGAACAAGAAAATAATTTGAGACCTAAAACAAAAATTTTGAGATGTTATCAGTTAGAGCACAAGAACGACAATGATTTTGTTAGAGAGTTCATACAGGAGAATGAAAGTTTTGTAGACAATAGGCTCAAGGCTTGCTATTACTTATTATTACTTAACTGAATTTATTAAACAAAATTCATAATAATCTTCGCATTCAAAGTACTCCTAAAACCTTCCCAAAAGATAGTCCATAATGTCTCCAAATCTTTCCTTTGTTTCACACCCATATGATACATTTTTTGTATTTCTTTATCACATTTATATTTCCGCAGTGCCTTGTAATACATAAAATAAATAAATGAGATTTAAATTTTTGTTGTTTTGTGACCGTGTCATGTGTTCAATGCACCCGCCGTTGCCGGTTCTCGAGTCGAGTTCTGCGCTGCAGTTTTGTTTACTCTTGATTTTGTCGTACATTTTGATTAAGTGCATGCCGCATAGTATCCGACTCTGATTCGGAGTATACATATATATATATATATACCCGATCGTATAAAGTTCATTATCTGGCTAAAGAGACGAGTTGTTTTCCAAGCCAAGAATGTCGCATTGAAAGAGGTCAATCACCAGTGATTGGGATAGCGCCTTGGATGTCACTCGTGTAATTGAGTACAATTTATTTTATTTGCTAACGATTTTTACGATTTCGCTTAATTAACTCCCCAAAATAATAATAAAAGAAATGAAAAGCAGGAAGCCAAGCCAACTAGTTGACAGACATAATATTATGGCCTGGCCAATGGTATATGCTTATACAATGATTCGTATTTTTGCATGACTGAGTCCATCCAGGCATCCGAGCATTCGGGCAGAAAAGTATGGGTTTGCAAATAAAAAGCGCATAATAGGCGTTTAAATGCAATTTTCTCAGCAAAATGGTCGAACGAAATATCAAAAATTCGAATTATATGTTTTGCAGCATGTTGATTAGAACGAAATATGTATTTTTGTGTGAGTCTGTTGGTCAGCAGAAGCAAAAAAAAAAAATAAAAATAAAAAACCACATGGAAGAAGGCGCACAGAAGTCCTGTCCTGTCCCTTCTAGCTGAAATATTTTTGGGTAGCATCTCGCATCCGATGAGACACGGACAAGTCCAACTCAAAGTCCGACTTTAAGCACTCTGAAAAACTTTCTAAAAGATCTCATATGATATAGAAATTAGAAAATTCAACTTTCAACTGAAATTGGTCCTCAAATTCTGGTCAATTTGTTTAAACAAAACACGTACAAATACGTATCAATAAACTAATAAGTTAACCATAAAATCCTGTTGTGATTTTTATTATAATTTTCTCTCTGTGTGGTTTCTTACTATTTTTTTAGTTTTGGTTGCTTGGAACCGTGGTCAATAATTTTGTGAGGGTGCCGCCAAAAGGGCAGCAGACGCCGCTCTAACTCAGTTTTTTTTTCCTTTATATATTTTTTGTTTTTCATATTTATGCTGGCCTCTGTTTGAAATAGATTATTGGCAAACACATATGTATACAAATATTTTTATTTCGTCTGGCGACGCGGAGAGTTCAAGGATTTTTCTTGGGTTCAGTGAACCAAATGTCTTTCCTCCGGCCGGAAATATCGAATTCGGTTTAATTATGGCCCCTCCTCGGTACAACTTATTAATATAAGTTTGATGAAAAGTGAAACACAATGGGCATACACAGATGTCATCATCATCATCATCACAGCTACTGGAAAGCGTTGAATAGTGTGCCATTCAAGTCCAAGGAAATCAATATCCGCCAGGCGTAAGTGTGCGACATAATGACATGGGGGCGTGGCGGTCGAAAGGGCCAAAGGTGAGGAATGAGTTCTTGAAAGGGTAAAAAAGGGGGAAAACTAACTCGCAGGTAACCCGAGTAGGTGAGGAAAGTGAAGAAAGCACGTGCCGCCCTCGAAAAGTGGCAGCTGATCTTTAACAAACAAAAAAATAGGAAAAAAGGAAAGTGATGTGCGAGTCAAGATAGGAAATTATAGAACCAAATGAGAGGTAGGTAGTTAAGGGAATATTATATGAAAATATATACTTAAACCTGTATATTTTCATTAGATTTTACAGGATATAAAAACTAATACAGATTTCTGGCCATGGAAACTAAAGAAATCCCAATTTCTAGGCACGTGCTGCCTTTAAAAAGGGTCTTCGTCATATTCTGAAATGAAAGGGAACTTAAACTGATCCCGATAACCGATCTAGATCAAAATCGGGAGGCCCCTGGAAGCCAGAAATTCTGATTGATCATGCGACATGGGATGCGGATGAGAGAGGCTGCAAGGAATTCCTAAGAAAATGAAGTCCACAAAAAACGCAGCACGCAAAAAAATACAAAATAAAAGGGTGGAATACAATATAATAATAATAAGGAGCGAAAGAAACGATCTCTTATTATTTAATTTGGAACTGGGCCGACCTTTTTTTTTGTTGTGTTTTCTGGGCCGCCGTCGTATCAATGAATCGAAATGGAATAAAATGAAATGCGAATGTCTCGATCGCGTGCGGCCACATTTTCACAGATTTCAGATTTCGAATTTTCGAACTTTTTGCGCCCCCCCCAAAAGATTTTTTGGTTCTTCTTTAGCGTTTTGATTTGTGCCTCCTTTTGATGGTATCCCCGTTTTTTTGTGTTGTTGTTTTTCTACATCGATTTTATGTTATTGTTTGTGTGTAATATTGGGGGTTGTGTCTTCTGATTCGACTATAAATGGCATACAAATACATCATTTTGTTTAACCCTTGAATGGTTTTGGGTAGCTCTTTGGGGTTTTAGTTAGTTAGTGAAATATACGGGTTAAAGTGGGTTACTTTTTATTGGCTTTTTGATTTATTTTACATATTAATATTGAACAAAAATTGAATGTGAATGTATCAGGAATGCATAAGCTCACTGTATTTTTGTATCATTTTTTTAAGTCATGTTTTGACAAATATTTTATATACTTTGTAACTTCATAGATCCTGAAATTAAATTTAAACTTTACATTTAAATTTTGTACTTAAAAAAAGACATATTTCTCTAGAGATTTTCCCATATTTCCAGGGTTAATCCCGAAAAATCATACCACAAATGCGATAATTTTTCATGTTTTGTTTGGTTTTTTATTTTATTTTTATTTTTTTATTTTCGTGCAACCACAGTTGATGACGAATACGCATGCAAGTTCCACGAAAACCACCGACATAAATCCCCTAGCCTCCCCGAAATTCCACAAATAGTTGGGGCTGTGCCCAAAGCCAAATTGCAAGTCAATTATAAATTGCAAGAGTGGAAAAAGCGAAGAAACCCAAAAGGCGAAACCGGGAAAAGACAAGAAAAAAAAGTACCCCGAAACAGAGTTGCAGTGTAAAATTGTAGCTTAACAAAAACTGCTAATTTAACTGCTAGTTTCGCATGCTAACACACACACACACATACACTCATGAAGTCGCCGGAAAATATCAATGGACATGGCATGAAAATGCAGGTTGAACTCTGGAAAAACCATGAAATGTGTATAGTGAAAATCTTCCGCGTTTGTGCAATATAGGAAGATTTTGATTTTGAAATTGCTATAAGCCATAGGTTTCTTTTGTTTATAATTAATACATATATTTATTTATAGTGTGAAGATTTTGGGTACAATTAATATCAAATAATATTATTAATCATTCGAGAAACAAGGAGTTTTATAAAGTAAGTAAACCATGAAGGTTACAATGTTTTTTCTTAGTATTTATTCTAAATTGACCGATTTTTCATTCAAGGAACTGCAATTAATTGCTTGATTTTTAGGAGGTTTTTCACTTGATCCTTAAGTCTAGGAATTAATTTATAAAATTTAATATTGAATGTATTGTAATATTAAAAACAGTCAGGTTCTGCAAAAACAATACAACAAGTTTCTCTTGGAGCGTCAGAGATCGAAGAGCGAAAGCACACCGTTCGGAAGAAAGCAGGTGAGAGCGGCATTCGCTCGTAAAACGCTCAAGCCGTGACGCCTCTGATGCGCCTGCTCCCGCTGCTCCTTGTGCTTCAAGGGAGCAGTGAGGGGGGGGGGACACAGGTGGTGGATGGGGAGAGAGGGGACAGGTGAATGGGGAGAAAGGGGACAGCGTGCGAAAGTGAAATCGAACCTTTGCTGCCGGCGTGTGGGCTTTTGGACAATAACAAAAACCACGAAGCCGGGCCGGTTTCAAAGTTTACGAGGGGCGCGACAGGGGCAAACAGTGGATCGAATTCCGTAAAATAATAATCGCTGAAAAAAACAATTTTTAAAATTAAAGCTCACCGTAAATTAATGAAATCTAATGGGAATAAATGCACAATTTATTAACTTGATTCCAAGTGTTAAATAAATATAATTTCTAGATAAGAACAGTGAACAGTGGCACAACTCACTCAACACAAAATAATAATCATTATATTATATTAAATATATTTTTATTAAATTTAACAGTCTTATAAACTTGATTTAAAGTGTTAAATATATATATAATTTCTAGATAAGAAATGAAACTCAACTCAAAATACCTTTAAAACGTTTTAAAAATTATAATAATATATGAAACAATATATGAAAGCTAAAATGCTTAATTCGAAGTGTTAAATTAACATAATTTCTAGATAAGAAATGAATGGAACTCAATGAAATGAATCAACTCAAAATACATTAACCGTTTTAATTATTTTTATAATATATAAAACAATATATAAAAGTCTTATAAACTTGATTCGAAGTGTCAAATAAATTTCAAATTAATTTTAGATAAGAAATAAACAGGCATAACTTACTTAACTGAAAATACATTTAAAATGTTTTAAATATTATTATAAAATAGAAAACAATATATAAAAGTCTTATAAACTTGATTCCAACTGTCAAATAAATATTATTTCTAGATAAGAAATGAAAGCTTGCAATTCAAAAATACTTTACAACTTTTAAAATTTTTTATAATATATAAAACAATTTATAAAAGTTTTAAAAGTATTACCAATTAAACTTTTCCTCACTGTACTTGTCCGATTTCAATTTTGGCCAAGTGCAAAATGTGGGAAGGCGTCGGGGGGCGTCTCTGCTGACTTCGATTAATAATAACAAAAATATGAATTTGTAAAAGTTTTGCATTTATTTTTACAGTCAGTTGAATGAAAATCCGTTTCAGTTTTAATTTTGGCTCCTGCAGGCAATGAGTTTTTTTTTTTGTTTTATATTTTTATTATTTTATTTTGGCCTGGTCAGTGAACTTTTGTCCGAGTGGACTTTCGTCATGAAAAGTTTAACATACGTGAGTGACCGCCGGTGACGCGTTGGCCAGGCCCAAAACTTGATAATTATAATTACACAGCGCCTGCCGGGTGGGTGGGTGTGTGATGATGATGATGATGATGAGTCGGTTGGATTTCCTCGGATTCGGACGCAATTCCCACATTTGGAATTAATTGCGAACTTAACTCGGTCATTCTTCAGTTGAGTTTTCATTACAACTCGGTTATATAATTATATTTTCGGGAAGCCTAAAATAACATATTTAAAGATTCTACAGAAAACTGTTTCTTTTTTGTATTCCATGATATTCTGTCGACGACCCTGTTGTTTCTACACTACTCCACAGGCGTCAATTGGCAATGCAAATCCATTTAAAGATCTCAAGAAATATGCAGCTTTAATTAGTTAATAAGCGGCGCTGGCTACCACCTGACACCGTCTCGACATGGCCATGGCTTTGGCTATTTCACTGGCTACATTCTGGTGTCTCTGGCTACCCCAGGATTCCTGAGGCGACGACGCTGATAAAGCGTCGCTCCGACGGACTGGACCACAAATGGGCGTCGAGCGCAATTAGCGCCATATATCAATTACTATACATTGCTCCACTCCGCATTACGTATACGCAGACGACGCTCGGCTAAAGTGTTTTCATTATAAATCATTTATTCAAATTACATATTAGAGCAACTGGTTGGTTGTTGTGCTCACTACATTGGGATAACTAACTGCTCTAAACAGCTGATCGATGGATCGATCCAAATATATATAGTATATATAGTATGTATGTAAATAACGAATAGACACCGGCAGCCGCTAATAATCACTTGACGCCTTTCGGCTGGACAGCTGTCTGGCCAGCGATTGTCTAGCATAAACAAGATTCAAATTAATGGAATTTTCAAAAGAATTTCATACAAGTTGTGCAGAAAATTGTAAGAGTCTAATACCAATTAGCAATTGGTAATAAGATGAGAAAACTTGGTCCACTAAACCATAACTATAAAAGTTAAACAAATATAAGTAGAAAAACACATAAAATAAGTACTCAACTCCATTTATTTATAACTCCTTGAAAATATGCTCGATACATATTAGTTTAAGGATTATAATGTACTGTCTTAGTACTTTAATTTAGACCGTTACATGTACCATACATTTACATTCATATTTCTTTATTAAACAATACGTTTCATATATATATTTGCCAGATCCGATCAGTGATCGTGAAAAGCTTTAATCGGCTTTTGTAACCACAAGTCGAGACCTAAACCTCCTTACGTTAGCTTTGAAACCGAAATTGATTTAGTTTAGGAATCACCTAATATATATTCTTGGTTAAAGAGAAAAATCAAATACATTTTTGTTGTAATCATTCAATTAGTGGAATTCTCTAGCACGATACAATAATACATTTAAGTTAATTCATTTTGTGCAATGGGTATTATAACAATTTAAATTCTTTTAGCCTCCATATTAATAGTTTTACAATTTTTCAGGAAAGTTATTATTGGTTAAGTTTTCGTAATTAATTTCAATTGAATTCTCTCTGGCTTCTCTGAACTTGTTTTTATCTTGGGATCTTTCAAGTAAAGTCCTCAATATAATATAAAAATGTATAAAATACACCACTTATCTAACATAAAATCGAAGTATTTAAATTTCATTTCATTGTTTTACCATTTAAAAAGTAAGTGTGCTTATGACATTATTTATGGATCTGCACTTTTTCAAGTCGGTTTCGTTTTGGTTCTCGTCTCTGTCAATAAGATCAGCATTTGTAAAACCGTATAAAATACATGGGTGTTTGTTTAATTTGTTTTTTGTATAAAATTGTATATTTATGTGCGTAACTATTTTGTGGTATCTAAATTGGAGGTTTTTTTATGTGTCTTGATCCTTAGTTAAAGTTCGTTGGTTCAAAAAAGTGTCCAATAAACTCAAATAAATGTTGTTGGTTGTGTGTGCCTTTGAATAGTTTTAATAAAACGTTAATATAATAATTAATTGTAGTAATAAAGTCACATATACCTAAAGGGGAAAACTAATTACACTCGGGATTTGATGATGATCCACGCTACTTCAGCTCCTTCTTAATAGTATTATTAAAACTGAAAAAGTATTAAAAATAATAGGTGCTTCTAGGGTGGGTCGACCATTGCAGTGCCTTAGGAAAACCATAACAAAGAAATATATTAAATATTATATTTTTACAGTAATCAACTCTTATTAAATTTCACATTTCCAGAAATCAATCAAGTTTCTAATGTTTCAAACTGTGAAATCAGTGAATCGTCGATTCAGTGAATTTAGTTTGAAACTCGAAAATTTTAAAATTTTTGAATTATACCCTTTTATCAAGAGTCTTTTGATTTTAAAAATGAATTAAGGGAACTTTGACATTTAGGATTTCTATTTTTAAATGGAGAATTTGTTCTTAAACGATTCATTAACGACCTATTAATTTCTTGGCAATCAAGTCGACCCACCCCCGCTGCTTGATGATGCTGTGCTGTGGAATGTACACTTGGCTTTCAAAAGGCATCGTTTAGCTCCACAACGGATAGCCTCAGCTCGGAGATGGGCGGTAGCTAGTCCGTTCTGGACACTAGATCCATGCCGCCCTCCTCCTCCATTTTGCTGAGGAACTTGATAACCCGTTGATGTGGCTCCGATTGCCTGACCATATCGATGAGAGCCAGTAGCTTCTTGATACCGATGCACACTCGCTTATCGGCCATTTTCCTTGCGATACTCTGCAGTTCTTCCGGACTGAAAAAATCGGAATCATCTAGCACGGCAAGAACATGCTCCGGTCTTGAGAGATTGGACACGTGAAGCACGGATGTAAAGGCCGGTAGCATTTCCATCTCTTCGAGAACATCTCGACGGCTGGAAGTGCATAGGATAAGTAGTTTGCGGCCCTTGGGCGGCTGCTTCTTGAGCAGCACCAGCAGGGCCTGCAGCGTGAGATTGGAGTACCGTGGTCCGATTGGGCCATAGTCCAGCAATCTCTCCACATTGTCCACCACAATGCAGCTTAATGTGGAGCGGTAGGCGTCGTCAAAGATCTTGCGGATGTGCAGGCACTTGGCGGATTCGGTGAAACCTACCATATCCTCCGGTGAACAGACCTTGACGAACGGGAAATCGCTCATCTTGGCCAGATTGGCGGCCAAAGCCGATTTACCAGAGTTGGGAGCCCCTTCGATCAGTACAGATACCAATCCCGAGACCTCGGTGGCCTTGGCTTGCTGCACAGACAGTAGCCCGTCCTCCAGGAGTCCGGTGACCGGTGGACCCCAATTGATAATTCCACGTGCCAGCATATTCTCCAACATCTCCTGGGCGGTTCCAAAGGCGGGCTTTATGTCGTTCTCCAAGGCGTGCAAGAAGTCGGAGCGGGTTACTTTCAATTTTTCCATGGCCTCTGGATCCACATGAACCTAAAGAATAGTCCAAAAAAACAATAATTAATGGAAAGTAATTATAATTACAAACATTTCAACAAACTATACCTTGGAGTCAGCTTTGATTAATCGATTCATGGCCGTGGATTGTGCCGCTCTGACCAATCCTTCCAGCTCTGCACCGCTAAAGTTCTTTGTCCTGGCCGCAATTTCGTTGTTGTCCACATCGCTGGCTATCTTGTTAAAGTCTCGCATCCGCTTGGTGTGTATATTGAGGATCTGGACGCGTCCTTGCTCATTTGGCAGGCTAATCTCCATTTGGACTTCCAAGCGTCCGGGCCGTAGTAGTGCCTCATCGATCATGTCCCGCCTGTTGGTCATACCTATCACTAAAATATTGTTCAGCTGCTCCACACCATCGATTTTGGCCAGCAGTTGATTGACCACCGTATCGTGGACACCGCTATTTCCAGCCACCGAGCCACGAGCCTTGCATATAGCATCGATCTCATCGAAGATGATGATGTGCAATCCACTGTTGGGTCCCAAGCGCTTCTCCTCCTCCTCGGCTTCCGCGAATAAGCGTCGAATATTTGCCTCCGATTCGCCGACATACTTGTCCAGGATCTGTGGACCGTTAACGATCTTTGGCTCGCGGGCATTCAGCATGGTTCCTATCTGGCGGGCCATTAGGGTCTTGCCCGTGCCAGGTGGTCCGTACAGGAGAATGCCCTTCACATGCTTAATGCCCAGCTGCTCCACCAGTTCCGGTGGAAAGACACGCGACGCAAAGGCTCGCCGGAATATCGCATTGAACTCCTTGTCCAGGCCACCGATACCCATTTTGCCAAAATCCCAGTCCGGATTAATGATGGACTGGCGGACAATCTTTCCCTTGGAGCGTCCTTGAAGATTTAGTACTGAGTTCTCAGCCTTTTCGAACTGCACCACAGTGTTACCCAGAATGCGACCGAAACGTACATTCCTGGCTTTGGGTGCAGAATCTCCCACGGTTCTGGGATCGATAGCCTCCAGGGTTTTCACCGCCAGACCCAAAAACTTTTTATCCTTGAACTGAAAAGATTAAAAGAGAGGATAATTAATTTCAAAATTCATTTGTATGTAATTTTATATTAATATCAATATACCCTTAGAGTCTATGTATAGAAAAAAAGGCATGGCAGAAAGCCAATTAAATTTTGTTACGTTAAATATATTAGATATATACATATAATATACATAATTTTATATAGCTTCTGTCATATCTTTACTAATATTGCACAGTTTACAATTATTATTATTAGTCATCAACCAAAGGCTAGTCATACATATTTACGTCACTTATGCAAATACCTTAGTTTGCTGTTAAATTGATTGAAATTTGCTCAGCGTTTGTTACGATATATACTGTAAATAATTCAAAATGCTTTAGGGTTTTTGTTGTTAAACAACGCAATCATAGGAAATCATATTTTCGTAACTAATTTCATAATACTTTCTGGAATCTAATCATAAAACTTGGGATATAAGCTACATAAAGAAATCATTCTTTTTGGCATATTTTTATAAAGAAAACGAAATCCTTGGCTATTTTAGAAATTGAAAATTAAAATTATTTTCAAGAAATCTCAAAATAGTTTACCTGAAAGACTAGTGTTTGTCCAACGGTCAGAGGCATGCCGGCGAATTGCATGAGAAACTCTTTGGCCATCTCATCCGAGTCGTATGGCTCCTGCGTGGTGGTCTTTTTCTGCAGGAAATCCGTCTCAAAGGACACCAGGGTAATGATATCCGCACTTGCATCGAACCGGTACGGTCGGACATCTATCTCCTGGTTAATGGAGAGCGTGGCCCACTTTCTTTGGACCAGCGAAAAACCGACGTGGCCCCGTGGCAGCTCTGCGCCGCTAATCTTCTCCAGCGCAAATATAAAGTGCAGTCCCGGCCCCGTCGAGATGTCCACATATCTGAGAACGGATAAATGCGAAATATGTGTGAATCTGTATATAGTAATATGGGGAAAATACGCCCACGTATGTATATGGCCTGTGTGGGAAAACACTCACTTGACCTCCTCGGTGAAATCGGATCCATTCACAATTGCCTTGTTGGTCAGCGATAGTTCGTCCGTGGGGCACTTGATTGCCCTCATCCGGTGGGCCATTTCGTTTGCCATCTTTCCAATATTAGCAAATAATTAATACTCGATTTAACATGAATTTCTTTTCAACTCGCACAGCTGGTCAGTGATGCCAACCAACTCTTAAAGATGTACAAAAGCTTAGAAAGCTTTTGGAAAAAAGCTAGAAATGTGCTTGGAAATTTTGACATAGTAGTTAGAGAAAATGTAAACTAGATAACTAATTGGGATTTAAATATGTTTTCCAGTTCTGTTTTTTAAATAAACCCTTTTTTTAATGCCTAGAGAGACCACTTTCAGTTTTTAATAAAAACATAAACTTCCCTTTGACTTAGTTCAGCATTAAATTTGAAATCTATATTTTACATTCTACAACAAACATGAAAAAACGGGTCAAATGAATAAAGTTATGTATAATTCCCATTTGTTTTCTTTCTATATTTGAGAAAAAAAAAGATTAATATTTATATGTTAATCAAAATAAAACCCCAAACTTAAAGAGCATACGATTTAAGGGTATATAAACATTTTATTGTTTGAATTAATATTTCTTAAAACTATGATACATTTGTTATCTCAGCTGGCTGTTAATTTTCTTGTTAATTAAAATATGAAATATGAATAAGAACAAAATACAATTGAAATGCATAGTTCCTTTAAGGCGTAAAAGGCTAACTTGGAGTTAGCAAAGATTATTCTTAATTATTAGTAATAAATTCAAAAGAATTGTCTCTGCAGTTGGTCGACTGGCTACTCCCATCCCATTTCGGCACCCATTTTCTCAAGGAATTTGGGAACCCGGCGATCGGGCTTAAGGGGATTTACCCAGTTAATGAGATCCAGTAGTCGCTTGATCCCAATTGAAATGGGCTTGTCCACGATGGCAGCTTCTATGGCTAGTAGCTCCTCTTTCTCGAAGCGTTGTGAAGCCTCCGCCACGGATAGTATTTGGTCCGGATCAAAGAGATTTGGCACATGGATCACCGAAGTGAAGACTGACAGCATTCCCAGATCCTCTAGGATATCCCGACGACTGGAAGTGCACAGGATGTGGAGCCTGTGACCTCTTGGTGGCTGCTTCTTTAAGAGCACCATTAGTGTCTGGAGTACTTCGTTTGAGTAACTCCTATCCAATGCCGAATACTCCAGCAGGCGTTCCAATTCATCGAGAATTACGATACTGTCATGGGAGACACAGGCGTCCTCAAAGAGCTCACGGATGTGTCTACATTTTTCGGGCTGACTAGCTTCTAGGAAGTCCTCCGGCAAGATGAGCTTTACAAAGGGCACATCACTTTTCTGGGCGAAATGAGCCGCAATTGCCGATTTTCCCGACTTTGGAGCACCCTCGATCAGCTGGCAAAACAAACCCTGATCAGGTGGCATCTGGATGAAGCCACGTTCAGCTAACTCGGCGATGTACTCCTTCTCAAATTGCGCAATATCCGAAATCTCAGTGTTCATTATGTTTTCCATCCGCCGATTCATCAAAATCCGATCCACCGATTCCGGATGAGAAGAGACCGAGAGATTGGCTCGCCTCCCATTGAGCTCCACGTTTCTTGTTCCACCTTGCGTCTTTCGTGAGTCCCGAGAGTTTTCCAAAAAAATAATGGTCTGCAAGTGCGACACAATATTACCAGCGATCTTAAAGGCACGATCATTCAACAACTTGGTCTCCGTCATCTCCTGAGCCGGGCGTACCGACTCAAAGAAGCCGCCTGGCATCATCTTTTCGAGTCGTTCCTTTTGTACACCAAATCGCGGCTTAATGGCCGAAAGGGATTGCAAAAAATCGCCTTGGGTAATCTTGAAGCCATCAGGATTTCCATTAACAGAACGAGTCATGGCCCAATTGGCGGCTTCACGCACCAATCGGCAAAGTTCGTCTTCTGTAAAATTTTTCGTGAACTCGGCTATCTGCACTGGACACACGTCGTCGCCGATCTCGAAATAGACAGAAAGATTCTTAATGCGCTCTCCCAGCAGCTCCAACCGCTCCTCCCGATTTGGTAATGTAATGTTTACCATTTTGGTAACTTGTTTTCTTTGACTTTTGCCTTTAATTCGTACTTTTCCACCTTCTGTTTAAATTTTTTTCTTTCCAATTTTTCTACGGGGTTCGCACGATCAGCTGTTGGATACTTGTTCTCTTGTGATAATACCCGCTGGCGGTACTGCCAACTGGTCTAATTTAATGATTATAGCTAGATTTTGGTTTAACAAATTATTTATTTTTTTTCAAATAAATAATTGGTTTAATTAAAGATTGCATAAATCAATTTAAAAATAATACCCTGCAAGGGTATAATAACATCAAATTAAGTTTTTTTCGATCAGCTTTAGCAAATAATAATAATTAATAATGTAACAAATTGTGGCATTTTAGCGAGAAAAAAAATACTATAGTAACATCTTAGCTTTGAATGACTAAGCCATTGGTCGGTCTAGTTTAAGGTTTTCTAAAGAATCGACATTTAATTTAACGATTGCATCAGCCTTTGTTTTAAATTTAAAGAAAATACCTTTTCAAACATATTTAAAAAACAGTATACCCTTAAAGGGTATTTCTGCATATATAATTCAATACAGAAAAGTCAACTAATTATGTTTTTGGATGTGGATCGCTTGGCCAGCAGAACTACGTTCTCAAGCGTCACATCTCTTGGTACATAGAACTTCAGCTCCGCCTGGTAGCCTTGGGATCGCAGGTGCTCCAATCTTCCGTAGTCCAATATCCGCTTACATTGCTGACCAATCTTTTCCCGCTCCTCGCGGCTCAATCGCTGCGTGTTCGGCTCCGTTGGCTGCTCCTCTGCCTTTTCCATAGCCTTGCGTCGTTCACGACTCATACCAGTGCCACAAACCGCCCAACTGACCATTTTGGTTAGAATGGTAAACTCTCGGGCCTCAATGCCAGCTGCTTGGAGAAAGGAGCGTCCCACATAGGAACTCCAGGAGCATCGATGATGGCAGCACAAGGCGATAAGCACATAGTCAGTGGCGGCGCCGCCACCTTCTTTACCCAATATGCAACGCAGGGTCAAATCTGTGGCCGCACCGCATAGATGCTTCGATAGCGCCACCGTTTGCTGAGTTTTCTTCAATTCCGGCAAAGCGGAAAGCTTCAGATCGGCAATGTCCGCTCGGATGCGCTGCACCTGCTCCTTGTTGGTAAGCTTATTATCCTTTTTATGGCGCAGTGAAAGGCGATCAATTAGTATGACCTGCGAGCGGGTGAGTTTCTGGTCCTCCAAGACGGTGGCTAAGTAAAAGGCCAATTGTCCCTTTCCGGCACCAAATTCCACGTAGCTAGTGGCATCTGCGAGTTGATCATCCCTTTGCAGGATGCCCAGCAAGCTGGAGGCTTGAGTGAGCTGCCGTAACGTTTCCTGGCCATAATCCGAGCGATTCAGTTCTGCCCTCAGGGATTCATGCGACAACTTCAGCTCCTGGATACTAGAATTTATATGTTTATCGTATAATTGCTTTACTTTGTCAATCAAACCATAGAACTCTTCATCCGGCAGCTCGTGCAGTTTTATTTGGTCGTATTTCTCCAGTGCAACCTCCAGCTCATCCTCTCCAGAATTAATCCCCTTAACAATGTAAGGCAGCACACTTTCCTGATCCCTGGCATTGCAGATAGTCAAATGTTTGGCCAGCTTCCTCTTGAAAACTGTGTGCTTCGGATCCAAGGGACAGGGAATCCGTTCTTGGAAGGAATCCTCACCGGTTCCATCCACATTTTCTGTGGCGACGGCGGTGGGAGGTGCATGGGCGCCGCAAAATGGGCTGCCTTTGTTGGCCGTCATTTTGCAACGGCGTTTTTTGCGTGGCACCCAGTAGGAGCAGGTGGCGGACACACTGTCGCCACTGTTTTCGTCAGAGTCCATTTTTGGTTTCTTGGCTGCCATTTAAAAATTAATAACAAAAATAATAAATCTCGTGCGTGGCAGTGTGACCTACTATGGTTCTTAGAAAATATCAAAATAGTGAAGAAGGAAAATACTACAAGCTTAAACATACCATGTATCGATATTAAATGTTATCGATATTATGGTTATCATTCCTATACCATCTCTAGAATAAAACAAGACGCGGTGGGAAAACGTTTGCCGTAAAAATATCTCAAAAAAGCACTGAAAAACCATAAAATAAGACTTTGCATTGCATTTAACTAATAATACCTATAGTTTGCCATGTAAGTAATACAAATATCAATTGACCAACCAGCCAGAAATGCTACTTCAGCGGGCAACATGTGCGCCGGCATTTTGGATTGGTTGGTTTCTCAGTTTTCCGGCTTATTGTTTTTATTGTTGCAACTCTGTAGGGCTCTTGTGAAACCAAAATCAGAACTAACACCGGAGGAGCTGGCCCGCCAGGAGGAGGAGGAGTTCAACACCGGGCCACTGTCCGTGCTCACGCAGTCGGTGAAGAACAATACCCAGGTTCTGATCAATTGCCGCAACAATAAAAAACTTCTGGGAAGAGTCAAGGCCTTCGATCGCCACTGCAACATGGTGCTGGAGAATGTGAAGGAGATGTGGACAGAGTTACCGCGCACCGGCAAGGGCAAGAAGAAGGTGAAGCCGGTGAATAAGGATCGTTTCATATCGAAGATGTTCCTGCGCGGCGACTCGGTAATCCTGGTACTCAGAAATCCCCTAGCCACGGCGGCAGGCAAATAATGGAAGCCATCATTTAATCAATCAATAAACACAAATTCGATTCTCTAAGTTAAACAAAAAAAAAAAAAGAAGGTATCAGAATCATTCTGTGGAAGTGGTGAATAGTTTATTTATTTGTTGCCTGAAAAAACGAATCCAATAAGGCAAATAGTTATTTAAAGATGTTTAAGGCAACTTTAGCTCACTAAGAACTTTACAATAGTTAAATCAATTTAATTTTTAGCTCCTTAAGAGTGTGCATATTCTCAGAAAGAATTATCTGTGTATAATTAATTAATTTTCGGACAGCTGCTGATGCAGTTTTGGTACATAGTCATCGTATTGAGCTTGGTAAAAAGTACCCGCTACGACATTGCCCAGCTTATACTTTTGGGCAAATTTGGAGGCGCTAAATTTGGGTCTATCCCTCCTCGACTTGTTGCTAACCCGCTCCTCATCGAACTCCAGCTTTCCAGGTTGCTTGTACAGCAAGAAGACATAGCGATGCAGACCCGTTCCCTGGGGTGGACCGGATCCAATGTATTCGGCGATTGCTTCACCAGTTGTCAAGTCATTTCCAGCAATATTAACCAAAACCCAGTGCTTAAACTCCCGGAACTTGGGCTGAGCCCGACTGGGTGCATCGGGATCGGTCATAATGAGTGTGTAGAATTCACCGGGCTGGGCATTCCACTCCACCTGAGGCTGATCCTTCACTTGGGTGGGCGTGAGCTCCACACCATCCTTGGCCACCAGACCATTGTTGTATGTCACCTATTAGGCAAAAAGATTTGATTAGTTTAGTTTTGAATACATTTGTGGCAATTAAGAGGAAGTGTAACCAATTTTAAGAGCAGTTTGTTTATCAGAAATGATTTCATGAAATCGTTGATGCGAAGTAAATTGATTGTTATTGTAATTATTTGATTATTTTTAACTGCTAGGTGAAGTATCAATAATTATTTTGTTTCTCGATACGTCTCTTATACCATTACTATTCTTGTTTTTCGTTTAAAATGACCTTTGATCAGAAAGTTTTTTGCTGTTATTTATGTCTTTAGGAAATAGTAGTTTAAAATGAAAAGAAATTTATATTTATTATAAGATAATACACAGACGAAACTATGTATGGGATTCTCACACCTTTAAGCTCTCTCTTTAGTTAGCTTTCTTTTAAATATTCACCTTTAGTAACTGATCTGGTGCCTGGGCAATAACATCGGGCACCACCTGGTTGCTCCTGAAGACTTCTTCCAATGAGCCAGCTTGGATAGCCAGCACACAGCTCATCAAAGGTATTAGAATCGAGAACATGTTGCTAAGAAAACTAATTAGCCAAGTGTCTGACTTTGAAGTTAAAGTGATCTACAAGCGAACAAGGTCTGTTTAAAACTGAAACCGGTTTGCCATGATGCCTTACTTTTAAGACAAAGCTGGAAAGCTTTTTTTATTTCCATAAACAGCTGCTGGGGGAAAAAAAGCGTTGCCACAACAGTAATTAAAGCGAGTGATTAGTTTGAAGTCACGCTTCACAGAAAAAGGGGCGCATTCAGCAGCAAAATTTTGCAAAACAAATTCAATATTTCGAAATCCGTTGATAAGAATATAAGCTTGATACATTCCCTCCTATTTTTTGCCAGACAGCTGCTTGTACAACTGTGGCACATAATCGTCCCACTGGGCCTGGAAGAAGTTTCCGGCAATGGGATTTCCCAGCTTGTATTTGGTAATGAATTTAGCCGTACTAAAGTTGGATCGCTTGTCACCGCTTGTCTTCGGAATACGCGGCTCATTGCAATTCAGCTGTTGGTTCTGTTTGAAGACCAAGAAGACATAACGATGAAGTCCAGTGCCCTCCGGGGGACCAGCGCCTACATAGGCGGTCAAGACTTGGCCCTCTTCGATGTTGTTTCCCGGAATATTGACCACCAGCCAGTGGTGCCACTCCCTATACTTTGGATCCTTGCGACTGGGAGCATCCGGATCGGTAAGGATCAGTGTGTAGAGTGTATTCGGATCTGCTTCCCACTCAACCGTTGGCTGTTGTTTCACCTGTGTGGGCGTTAGTTCTCTGCCCATATCCACCCTTTGACCACCGCTATATGTCACCTGAGGGGATAACCAATTGTAAGTGAGATACAATAAATCTTACGTGGAGAATTCAACCTTAAGCATCTTGTAGGGACATGCTTGCAATACATCCGGTACGATTTTGTGATCTGAGAAACATATGGTGTCGTCGGACATTTTTGGGGGAGAAGGAAATGATCAATTTAAATTTGAAATGCCAAAATATAAGTGTTGGTAAACAACCTGGAATCCTGTTTCGAATAGATAATTTTCTCAAAGATGTTATGATTCAGATTCTAGTTATGCTTTATTTCTTAACTGTTTAGCTGGATCCGAGTGAAATGGTTTTCATAAGCGCTGGAACATCTTCACTCCAGGTGGAGGTGAAGAAATTCCCAGCAACTGGACAGCCTAATTTATATTTTTTAACAAACTCCTGAACTTTGAATCCGTGTCTTCCCTGAACCGAATGCTTGGGCACCTTTGGGAACTCAAATTTGGTATAATCCTTTTGTTTATAGAGCAGAAAGATGAACCGATGCGTTCCGGTTGCTGGGAGCGGAGCGGCGCCCATATAGCCGACGCGAACATCTCCCATACCCAGATGATTTCCAGGAATATTTAGCACCATCCAATGGAGAAACTCCCGATGCGATGGTGTCAGGACATTGGGTGCATCCGGATTTACCATTAGCAGCGTGTAATAGTGTTCAATAACTGCGGGCCATTGAACTGCAGGTTCATCTCTCACCTCCATGGGCTGCAATTGCTTTCCACCATCCACATTTATATAGCCATGATATGTGACCTTGTTGGAGGAATAAATTATATATTATTCTTTTCTATTTTATAATAAATTAAAACACTTACATTGAGAAACTCCTGGGGTCCGATATCAATGACATCCGGTATAACATCCATGGTCCTCATGTATTTGCTGACTTCCGTGTCCGAAAGATGATTTTCCCGTGGCCATCTCGCACTTATAGTTAGGCTTATCCTCAAAACGATAAGAAACCAGAGGCTGGTTAACATGGTATAGCAACTTTTTGCACTAACTACAGATTGCATTGTGGGTCTTTCTTATATACCAGCGACACCCACGAGCAGCTGGTTTTTACATGGTCAGTCGACAAAAACAGCTGAATGATGGCATAATTATATAATTATAATATATTAATTTCTTGTCTTTCACATGCACATGTGACTTAAACTGCTGTTAACTATAGTTATTAAATTTAGTAACAGAAACCATTACGAATCGGAAACTCAGTTCAGTCACAGTTTTCTAGACTTCAAGTTCCCACGTAGATTAATTTCAATTTAAAATCTAGTCATAGTGCATTTGATATTCTCCCACAAACTAAACTATAGTTAATTGATTCAAGCACGCTATTTGCTTAAATTATATTAAGCAAATAAAAGTGAAGCCTCCCCTGAACACAATACAAATAAAAACACAAGCTTGATGATTTTAATCTTTTCAATTTTTGCATTTTTAATAAATTAAATAAATATAAATTCAATTCAGTTTGATTTTTGGTCGATTTGTGTCGATGTGACGTAGGCAAAAGGACTAAAAGAATGTGCTGACAGTGAAGTGAAAGTGAAAGTGAAAGGAGGATGATTTTGGGGAAAAATCAGGCTAAGTGGGGGGAGTGATTACAGCTGAAGAATGGCTTAAACTCTCTCTCTCGCATGGCTTAACCCTTAACGACTACAATTATGGCCTGGGCAGGTTCCGGTTCCGGTTTGGTCTGTGCGACTCGCAGTGATTCCTCCTGAGAGAAGACACAACTGATCCTTGGTATGTACAACGGGGGCGGCTTATTTTCCCCTCCCCAATTTTAAGAGGATGAGCTGTAGCTGGACGATGAGCCCGAGGATCCCGAAGAGGAGCCCGAGGAGTAGGACGACGAGCTGCTAGGATGATACGAGCTATAGGCCAGATTTTGCGAGTCCCAGCGGGCATAGGGACCTCCGCTCATGGGCTCCCAGCTGCTGGGATCATACGATGAGGCCGTGGTGCTGGGCACACCATATTCACTGGCCGGCACTGGGGCTGGCATGGGCACCATGTTCATCTTCATGCCACCCAGCTTCTGGATGAGATTGTAGATCAGGAAACCGAGCACCAGCTTGATGGCGATCTTGGACAGAATCAGAGCCTTGGTGGCCTTCAGACCGATCAGAGCCAGCAGGATGGGCATGACCACCTTCAGCTTGAGTTTCATCAGCAGCAGCAGGGGCAGGAACAGTTTGTCCTTGTTCTTCTTCTCGGCGCGACCTGCGGGATTTGGGAAAATTAAGACTTGTCTTTGAAATTTTTTCACCATCACAACTGACCCTCATCCTTGGGCAACTCCAGGTCGAAGCCTCGATCCGAGCGATAGGTCACCACGGAGCCAGCGAAGAAAGTCTGGGGCAGCTGAAGCCTCATCTCGTTGGTGTTCAGAATGCGACCCAGACGGTCCACAATAACCTTGTCGATGACATCGTCGCTCAAAGCGCGACCGCTGACCTCTTCATCCTCCACATTGGCCACCGTGTCCAGATAGCTGAGCACCTTCTCCTTGAGGCAATGCATGGCATTGGCATGGAAGCACTTATCCACAATGGTCGAGATCAGCTCATCGGAGCTGTGGATGCGCGGAGTTACCGCATTCTCGATGGCAGCACCGGACACCGAAGTGGAGGCCACCACCAGCAGCAGCAGCAGCACCGCTCCACCGGACGCGAGCAAGGACGAGAAACGGAAGGCCATTGTGTGAACCCAATCGAATTAATTACAATTATTAAATGGACACTACCAGGAGCGCGTAGTGTTCACAGCGGAGTCGATGCGGCGACAATGTTGGATGATTTGACGATCGAATCGAGTTTTATACTGGCCGCTCCCCGAGAGCGCCAAAGAGTTGTTTTTTTTTTTTTTGGAGTGCACACAATTCGCTTTTTGGACAGCCAAACTCTGCGAGTGACGAGCGACGAAAGTCGGCGAGGTTTGGGCCAAGTCCACGAAAAGCAAGTGGCCAAAGTTTTTCACCAACAATAGTTGAAAAAGAAAACCAGAACACAATAGTTATAGGTCACGACTTATGCATACCTCTCGTTTTTAATACCTAGAATATTTAAGAAAAAGTATAAGTAATTTGATATTAATTAGAAACTGAAATTTAGAATGGTTTTAAGTTAATATTTAAGGGAGTAATGGAAATGAAATGATATAAAAAAGTCTCTAAACTCTGCAACTTGAAATGTATGTATAATATAGCATACTTTTCAACGCTCTTTCCAATATGTTTTAAATCTTTAGACAAGTCTAATTAAGTGAATGTTATCTAGTTTAAAATAATACCCTGTTTCAGTCAATGCATATACCCTGAGACTTTACGTACACGTGGTATTAAAAAAAGAGTAGCCTCTCCCTCTGTTAACTGGGTTGCCCCTTTAAGCTTTCTCGCTTTCCATATTGGCCACAGAGACACCTTAAACCCATCCCCAACCCTTCTTCCAGTGGCCAAAGTTGCATTATTGACGCCTCGGTGGAAATAACTTTATGTTGGCCAATTAGTATGCAGGCCCATTACTCTTACGCGACCATCCGCAAGAAAGCCAAATCGAAGACACGTACATTTTTCAACGTATTGTGTCAAATTTCGATACAAGAAATCAGTACGGAACTCACCTACGCTTTGGTATCGAACTCCCTATTTGATATGTTTCTGTTTTTATTTTTTATTTTGTTAAACACGGAACTGTTGTTTCGATTTCGCAGTGGTCT
This sequence comes from Drosophila serrata, assembly GCF_035046125.1. Classification (NCBI taxonomy): domain Eukaryota; kingdom Metazoa; phylum Arthropoda; class Insecta; order Diptera; family Drosophilidae; genus Drosophila; species Drosophila serrata. The sequence goes on along the minus strand of NW_028256928.1, from coordinate 621,465 downwards.
CAATTAATATTTTGTTTGCTTTTCCTTTGTTTTAGATTACGAAATGTAGTTTCGATTTTATTTGTGCCACATAGATTTGGGGTGACACAGTTTTTAAGGGAATGTGATAAGGAAGGGAGTTTCTAATTAGAAGAATGACTATATATTATTAGATTTTCTATGGAAGCGCGTAATAAATAAATCTGCCATAAGGTTGATTTTAGTAAACCTTTATTTATTATAATAATATTTCAGTAAACCTCTATTTATATAATTAATAGAACATAAAACCCTTTCTTTACTTGAACTTCAGAGTTTACTTTCTATAAAAAGCAAACTCTTGGTTAATCCAAATAAATCCTTCATAATATCCTAATAATCAAGTGCTTTGATTAGATAATACTTTTTAGAAAACTCTTCCTCACTGTTATATAATCTTTGATATATTTTTTTCTCTGCCAAAATCATTGTATATTTATATACATTACCTAATGGTGAGCTTAAATAATGCAAAGGTTGTCGCTTACACCAGTGACATGTTTTTTTGTTTGTTTTATATGTATCAATCTTATCCCTTGGTTAAAGAAATTGGTGGACAGCTTCATGTTTATTTCACTAGCGCCACACTTTTGCTCAGATCGTGCCAAATTGTCAAAGAGCCGACAATTTTATGCGGCAATATAAATTTCCATTAAGCTCGTGTCTTGGCTTCAGACCCAAATTTCCTATGCTGATGATGATTATGATGATGATGACCAAAACAGCGTCCTCGTGCATGCCAAGCGATTATGAAAGCGGAGTCACCTGTCCGTTTGTCCACCTGACCATTGGTACAGGTGTTTATCCACTCTACTTTGCTTTATCTCAGACTGAACCCTGTCTGTAGGGACATATATTTTAGGTTTTATATTTATTATTGATGGTTATTTAGAAGTATATAATTGGTATTTGTTAAAACGTAAATATGTACATTTCCTATGCAAAAATTGCTTTTTAAAGATATTACATATAAGCATTGTAAATTTAACTTAACTAAAGCTTGTTATGCCATGAAGGAGTCATTTCCGACCCTATAAATCATATATATTCTTGACCAGCATCAATAGCAGAGTCGATCTAGCCATCTCAGACAGGAAAAAAAATTTTAAATTTTTTTCAACATATTTTTAAGGGCTTACATCGGTAAAATTTTCAAAATATCAAGAAAAATTTTAATTTTTTTTAAATTTAAATTGAGTATGCAGATTTATAAACCTTATAAAAACTAACATAGGAAAGCTTTCCGAATTAAAATGTATGCTCTTTTGGCTTAGTTATGAGTTTTTTAAGCTTTGATTTGTTAAATAATATTAATATAAAAATGTTATTAAAATCGACTTAAAGAATGCCAATATTTTTAATTTAATTTTGCTTCTTTAATTCAATTGCAAACTAAAAGGATTAATAATCTTGACATTTTATATGTTATTTTTCTTGTCTTGTATGTTTCAGTTGAAAACATAATTACATTTTGTTAGGTTTTAACATTTAATAATTACGTATACTTAATCTGGTGCAAGAAGGAAGTGATATTTTCTTTATTGATTACAGAATAAGTATATTTTTAAATAAAATTATATATTTATGTATTTTTGGGAGCTAGTTTATATAGTTTTCCATACTTATATACTGTACAAAAAATCATATTAAATATATAAACTTTTACAGTTTTCCTTTTAATAGTAAAAAAAAAAGTATAGTGTAAAACTTGCATATCATTCACTAAAAACGAAATCTCTCTCAATACCTTATCCTTCAAGATAAATCTTATCCCCATTCAAGAATATTCACACGTTGTGAATAACTTTATCAAGTCAAGTAGACTTTCTAGGAAGTCCATTGTGATGCGCTTGAGCTTAAGGTTTGATAGTATCCAAGGAATATATTTGTGAAATTAAATTTTATACTTGGAACGAGCTTCGATTTATGCCTCACTGAATCGCATTTGGGACTGCAAATGTCCCTGATCTCTGGGAACTTGGCCCACCGAACCAATCCCCATTGGGTCAAAGAATATTGAAAGACTCTCACCTTCTGTGATGGCTGGCGACTTTCGCACAAGTGAAATTTAAATTTTTAAATTATATGCAGTTAATCAATTGAATTGTCTGCCCCAAAACCGGGCCCCAATAGCGGCTTGTGTTGAATATTTAATACGATTCTGTTGAGGGTGGGCATTTTGTGTGGATTAAATTTGGCTAATTAGGACACAATTGCCGTGCGGGCGATGGCTTATACATATTGTATGCCAAGTGAAATTGCTCGAGACTTTGATAACACAGCCAGGGGGGGGGGTGGCGGAAACGTTAATTAGGCCTTTGGGCTTAACAATTCAAGCGGTTTGATTTTAGCCGCCTTTGGCGCCAAGAGCTTCTGGTTTAATCTTTAAGTCAACTTTAAGTACTAACCTCCGGACTTGCTTTCGATACAATTAGATACAATTTAGCATATTTAAGGCATTTATTTTGCTACTTTATTTTGGTGCTTTGCTTTCTCTCTTTTGCTTAATCTCTTTGTTTTCAATAAATAGTTAATAAATATTATAAATAAAGTCTAGAGACACGGACAGGGGGACAACTGGTCGAAGGTTGCAGATTATGTCTAACAATTAACAAATAATTATGCGCTCTTCGAGACCACTTCTCATCCAGGGACTTTCCCGCTTCTCTTGGTTCTTCTGTGTGGAGGATTGATGGGTTTGCTTAGGCGTAGGCCTTATAGGCCAGGTTCTGGGCCAACTTCTGGGGCTGCTCCACAACGGGAACGGAAACAGAGCCAAAGTTGCGACCATCCCAAGGTCCATGGGCAGTGATGTGAGCGGTGTGATGGTGATCATGAGCAATCTGTGAAGATATAGCATAGATATAGATAAATATCCTTTTTTTTTGCACTCTTTAAGTTAATAATTAATAATTTCTAAATGCTAGTGTTGTGGTTTTGGGTAGTCAGTTTTGTGGTTTGGTTTTTGGGGAGAGCGGGAGAGTGTGGGCGAGGATTCTGGCGGAACTTACCCTGCTGCTCCTGCCGCCCTCTAGACTTCTTCTACATACATACATACATGCCTCTTAATCTTAATTGCATTTAAAGTTGGAGCTCCACCGCCTTCGCCACGCATCCCAACATCATCCCAACACACAACAAACGCACACTAATTACCACATCCAGCGAATGCCTGGAAGACAATTGAAGATGCGTTTTAATATCACTGAAGGCTTACCTTTTTGCACAATTGGAAAATGGCCAAACCAACCGAGACAATGAAGGAGAAGAAGCCCAAAGCCAAGGCATTGAAGGCCTTGATCTTCAGTATGCCAATGGCCATGGGAATGACAGTGATGGCCTTCAGCAGGATGAGCACCAGGATGGGCATGGCCAGCTTGCGGAGGCGATGCTTCTTGCCTGTAATAATTAAAGGTATTTGTGTGTGTGTTTTTTTTTAATAAAGAGGCTCTTGTCTATGTTCGTGCAAACAAGGCATGCAGAAAGTGAACCCACCCTTCTTGAAGATGTTGCCCTTCTTACCCCTGGCTTCGATATCGGTGGCATCATCATTGCCTTCATCGCCGTTCAACTGAAGGTTCAAACTCAGCTGATTGTTGGCCAGGTTACGGGCCGAGACGGTGACCTTGGCATCGGCCAAGGGCAAGTTCATGCTAACATCATGTCCCCTAATATAGTTCTCGATGGCATCAATGAAACCATCGGCACTGCTAGCACGAGCTTCGCTAATGGGTGCTGACTTTTGGCCATTGGAATGCACTTCCAGATTGGAGACCTATTGAAACAGGAGGAAATTTGTACATTTAAAGTATTTATTAGGGAATATATTAAAAATAGCACTTTAATATTATATACTAGAAGGGGAATTTAATTTGAAAAAATAAGCAAAGTCTTTGTCTCTCTTTTATAACTTATAATTGCTTTTTATTGAATGTATTTTAAGTATTCTTTTTTTAAATTCTAACATTAAGGAGTTACCTTTACAATTTATCAAACTTTTATCTAGAAAGCTACCCAAAAAATTAAATATTTAAATAGTTGTTTTGAATTAATTTAATAAGTTCTTGCCAAAATAGATTTCTTTAAGTTATTTTAAATAGAATATCTTCTAGCACTGAGTTAATTTCCTATTAAAAATTCAAGTAAACTTTGCTTCAAAATTCCCAATATGATATCTTGATTTTAGTAACTGATTTTAGCTTAAAACTTAAACCCCTTTCTTGAGCTCACCTGGTAGCTATCTTTGCTCATCACATTGTCCACAAAGCGCATGGCACGCTCTTTGATGCAGGCCATCGAATCTTGTCCGCTGGCGCACTTGCTCTGCTCCTCGGCAATAAGCCGCTGCAGTTGCTCGGTGGATCCGATGCCAGCTGCCTGTCCCGCCGCCACAAAGGCCGCCACACCGACAATCACAAGGAGCAACTTGGCCATTTTGTTGTATTCGTTTCTTTTTTTGGTCCGGTTCGTAACTCGCCGCTGGTCAACTTGCCACAACTTGCCTCGCTGCTGGCACAATTGCGTTTAATAATCGTTTTTCTATTGTTCACGATTTTTATACTCACTCGATCTTTAACTCGTTCGCTGGCGAATGGCGGTGCAAAAGGAATGGCAGGTGGAGAAGACATGAATGAAGCAGACGTCGCAAGAGCTTCTCCACTTTTGTTATTTTTGCCCGAGTGCGTGCCGCGCTGCACCACGTGTCGTATACTTAATGTGGCTTTATTTCCAGCGCGTGCCCAACGCATCCAAGAGTTTTTCCTTGTGGGCGGAATAATGCACTCGAAATAATTAGGGTGACGGGAATAAAGGGAATAAGTTCATTCAGTAAATACAGATATTGACTGAAAAAAGGCTGTTTTGGTTAACCTGTAATTTATTTTGGGACTGTTTGGTGACTGTTGAGAAGTAAATACAGGAATTTAAATACATACAGCATTTAATTTACACCAAAGAATCGTTTATTGTTAATGTATTTTATAATTCAATTTATTTGAACTTTTTATAATGAAATATTGTTGTATAAGCTTATAGAAATTGTCATATTTTTTAAAAATAAATGAAAAATTTCATGTATTGAATAATACGACTAAAAATATCATTCAAAGGGTCGCCACAAAACAACATATAATTCAAAATATAAATTTAAACGTTAACAAATAAATATTAATTAATATTAATATTAAAAAACAAATATTAATTAATATTAATATTTATATATATTTATATATATATAAATTAATATTAATATTTATACCTACAAATATTGGAAGAAAGAATCAATATTTACATGATTGTAAAACTAAAAAGACACAGATATAATATACAAATACAATATAAAATATACAATACATATAAGAATAAGAAGGCAACGACATATATTACCAAAAAAGATTCATATATAATTTCTATCATAAGTACTCTAATTTTCTCCGAGTGTAATCAACAGTTTGCTCTTAGTTTTTGGATTCCTATTGAGACACCACAAATGGGAAGTAATCTCGACCATTACTTGATTGAATTTCGTGAAAATGGAGTTGCAACTAGAGACTTTACTTTCTTACTAATTAATGAGGAGAACTTGCTTACTTTGAAGTAATAGAAGGACATAAGCAATCCCGCACATTATTTGTTGACCCCACATGGGAGTACCACACTCTAATGACTAAAAAGAACAACTAATTACAAGTAAAGAGCCTAGGGAAAAAAAGTTCCAAGACAAACAAAAAAGGAAGCAAATAAAGTAAATTGGCAAACTTTGTAAAAACAATGCTTTTCCCTTCCGCTTTACTTTCAGATTTTTGACCTCTCTTGTAGAAATTTAAAAGTCCAAAGTTGTATCGATTAGCAGGTCTTTAGCAACTTTTAATGGGTCATAATAAGGGAAAAGTTTGCCAGAAATATTAATAATAAACACATAATCGTGGCTAAGCCGAGGAGGCTCAGTCATAAACCATTTATTGCCCACAAGGAACTAACAATTAAAATATCGCCAACACTTAATTTTATACAAATTGCGCAAAACTAATTACGCCACCATCAAGTCATAATTAATAATTGGGCAAGGAATATGCAAATGTATCAATGGACAATGGCCAAAAACAATAACAAATAAATGGTCTCCTACATGTCAACGAAATAGAAAGTATTTTTCCTTAACGAAAGCGAAAGTGACAAACCTCCCCCAAACCTCCGTGAATCCAAGGCATGCACTGAATTTAAAGAGCAATTGAAGTCCACGACTGAATTATGAATCTCGTGTATTGATTACGCGTTGTTCGCCATGAAAATTGATTTGACTGTGGAAGAGTATTTCTCGTATTTTTTCGTATATTTTTTTGGGGGACTCGATTATATCGTTTGGACAAAAGTTTCACCGTTTCATTGGGCCGACAATTGCCATTCCGGTCGCATTTCTTTCTTCGAGCCAATGAAATTGGAAAACCTTTTCATATTCCAAATTGTTGCGTAGAAACGATGGCCCAGCGATGGCGGCCAAGTGCATGTCGTTAAATATAAATGAAGTTTCGTCGCTCAATGGCATTATTGCTTTTCAATTTTTATGTTGTTGCTACTGAAGTTTCCTCTCCTCGGTTTTTTCTTCTTCTATTTTTGATTTTTTGTTTGTGTTTGGCGCCATTGCCATTTTGCATTGCTTCACGGTATCGCTGTCCACATTTTGGCTGCAAGTTGTGTGTGTGTTTGTTTACTTTGTGGCAGCTTTCCAGCACAACACACCTGGGTCAGGTGGATCCAGGGTTTCACTGGGTGGCCATTGCCAATTGAGATGACCGCACCAATGACCATCGATTTTCTCTTTTGCGGTTGCATGGCAAACCATCAAATAAGAAAAGAATGCAGTCAATATATATGTTTTCATATTTTTCATTTGAAGTTTATTTTTGTACCCATCAAAGGAATCTCCGGAAAGTATGCTAAAAATATGAATTAAACACGAGTTTGCTATTAAGCTGAATAAATTGGAATACCAATGAAAATATATTTTCACATTAAAACATTTCATAAATTCTTCGAATTTTGAGCTGAATATAGAATTTAATAAATATAAATAAATAGGCTAAAGCTCATTATTCATATAATTTATGCCTAGAAAATTTAAAGTTAAAAGTAGAAACATTTGCTCTAATCGAAGAACTTGTTTAAAAATATTTTTCTAAATTCTAAGAAGTATTTAATATTGTTTTTAAGTTACTTCTACTATAGATACAATTTTTTTTATTTTTAAATTCATTCCAATGTATAAATTATATACAATTGTTACCAGAATATCAAAGTATTTTTTAAATATTTTCATACTCCCCTAAAGAATTTTTTAATTCTTTTAAAGAGCACCTTTAAAGTTTCCCCTTTACGAGGTCTTAAAATTCAGTTGAATTTAAAATGAAAGTTTCTTGAAAATTTTATTGGCCACTTTGGTAGGAAGTTGCACTCATTATTCGACGGTTTTCAACTTGAAAATTTCCCCCTTGGGATGCTTTTTGGCCGACTGACAGGTAACTTGCCACGTTAGAAAACTTTTTGGGTTAATTATTGTTGGTTGCAACCCTCTTTAAAGAGTCCTTAATTAAGCACATAATTTTTGGCATGCTTTTTATTGCAGAAATATTTACACAAAGGATACAAGAGCTCCAACCCACTTACTTCCTTTAAAAACACCCCAGAGGGTTCCTTCTTCTTTTCTTTTTTCTTTTTTTTGCATTGTTTTGTTTTGTACACTTCTCAATAAATAAATAAATAAACAATACGCCAAACTTCGAGCGTTTCAACTACTTAGCTTAAAGCGAAATAAATAAGGTTGCATTTTGGCCAAATTTCGAATAGGGTTTTTGGGTTTGTGGTCTCTCAGCCTCATTTCTGACCCGCATAGGCCAAGTCCTGGGCATCCTGTCCCTCCTGCGAGGATCGGGCCCAAGCATGGGGATCCCAGGCGGGCGAAGGATGCTCCAGATGCTCAATATGCTCCACTGGCAGGTCCACATGATGATCGATGTGGTGCTCCAGATGATGGTCAATGTGATGCGGCACAATGTGCTCGATGTGATGGGGCACCACATGTTCGATATGATGGGGAACCACATGCTCAATGTGATGTGGAACCACATGATCCACATGATGGTGGGGATAGTGAACCACCTCATAGTTGACAATCTTGGGCTTGGCAATCTTGAAGATAACCAGAGCTCCGGACAGGACCAGTGAGAGTAGACCCAAAGTCATGGCCTTCCAGGTCTTCAGAGCAATGAGGCCCAAGGCAAGTGGCACTAGCACAGTGGTCTTCAGTTTCAGGCCCAGAAGGAAGGGAAGAACAGCCTTGCGGATCATGCCGCGTCCTGGAAGAGCAATAGAAATATATAATATAATATTGTATATATGATAGAGAATGTTTTCTTACAAATTTAAAGTATAAAGTATAAAGTATATATGATAGAGAATGTTTTCTTACAAATTTAAAGTAAATCATTTATAATTGAATTTATGAAACCATGAAATATTTTATCGGTTCTAAGCTTAAATGTAAATATATAATGCCAGAAACATGTAATTTATGTTAGAAAAGCGTAATAAGTTATATATTTTCATATTTTTCACACTTTCAACTCTAAAATTTAATATTCAACATAACAAAATTTCTAAAATATTAAACAAACTATATGTTTGGCAGTTCAAAATGAATTTAGCACTTACCTTCATTGGCAGCTGCCAGTGGAATCACTCCACCCTGGGTCAGGGGGTTCTCCATCAAAAAATCGGGCACCAAAGAGCGAGCTTCCGAAGTGCGGAAGTATTCCGGAGCCAGGATCCTTAGGGAATGACTACCCAGGTAACCATCGATGGCATCAAACATACGTTCCTGGGGATCCATGGATCGTGACTCCTTCATCTTCTCCGAGGTGCGGACAATGGACAGGCGCTCGGTGAGACGCACTTCCGGCTGCTGGAGAGCAGAGTTGAACCACTGCAGAGCCTTGGGTCGCACGCACGAAACACTGAGGTCCTTGAGACAGCCGTGGTACATGTCCAAAGCCAATTGGGTGGCGGATTGTGGTGCCTTTTGACCCTCGGCGGGTGCCGAGTGGGCGACGGCCACCAGTGTCGCCAGGGCGACCAGTAGACAGACGGCGGTGCTCTTCATCCTTGGTTAGTGATGGTTGTTCCCCCCTTTTTTTCGATATTTCGATTCCCAAACTCTTACTTTGGCTCTGGTGGTGCGCACGCGTTGGCCACTCAGTGGGTTATGCAAATGTCGCACGGGTAGAGCTTGGTTTTTATACGAAGTGTACTTTTCCTAATTGAATTGCGTATGCCAGGTACGCCACAGAGCTTCTTTTTCCATCGCTTTGGCCTCCTGCTTTAGCGGCCATTTCGTTTTGTTTGCCACAATGCCATGGAAAGCGCAAGTTGACCAAGTCGTTCGAGTTTCACCTTTAGTGCGGGAGTTGGCCCTAAACTGGCTTTGGCTTCTGTGTTCTATCGATGGTGTATATTGGGTCAAGTGGGTACTTTATGGGCATGCCGTTCTTTAGGCTCACGGAATTCGTCATTATAACGATTTCCCGCATAATACCAGCCATAATATGCCGCACATAATTGAAAGTTATTGGACGGCTTCTACCGCTCGTAAAATCAAGTGCCCAGCCATTTGATGTGCGTGCCTGGAAATCACAATTAGAATGCGACTCTCCCAGTGTACATTTCTTTGGCAGTTAACGAAATACCCGCATTGGGCACTCAATTGCACCTGCTGACCAATGAAGAAGCCAAAGTATTCCTTTTACTCTCCGGTAAAAGAACGTTTTGATTTCTTATACAAAAGGCGGAGGGTATTCACTTCCAAAGAATTTTATTGAATAATATTTAATTATCAGTATTATATGTAGTATTTATTATTTAATTATATTTTAATGATGTCAAATGTATACAAAGAAAATAATGGCAATCTTGGCCTTCTTCTGACAGATGCATCCATAAAATGTATCTTTATTGTATAGGTTTAACAGGTGTTTTCCTTTTAAGGGGAAAGAGGCAGTGTGAAAAATAAACACTATTCCTGAATCTACCTTAGTGTGTGCGGGTTAAATGTTGTGGGTTTACCTTTTATAGTTCCTGAGATTTAAGTATATAAATGAATGGTCACCAATGTGAGTATTTTACGAGTTTTTGAAAGCTTCGTTCAACCCATTGAACACACAGTGAAACGACTAGTTTACGAGTATACTTGAAGTATCCTTTAGTTTCCATTATTCATTAGCAAAATAATTCAAATAAAAGCCCTCTGGAAACGATTGGAACTTTAAATTTATTATTATATGTAATAATTTACATTACTAAATAACTAATATTTAACTAAAATAAACAAGTTAAAGGAAATGGAGCCATGAAAAGGTCGATTTATTTGTTTATTTAAGAACTGTAACTTATAACATTAAAATATTTAATTTTTACGTTATATAGAAATCGTTAAAAAAGATTTGTTTAAACATCTTGAATATTATATTTATATATTGTATATTGAATATAGTTATTTAAAAGACTGTGTATTCTGTGCCTTCATTCTGTGTATTCTAACAAATATTTATAAAAATTTAAATATAGGAACATTTGAAAAAATATAACTATATTTTATTCAATTATAATCTGTTATTATTATTCCCAAATATCAATCTTTTTTTTAATAAGGCATACAAAAGTTTCCCATATATTGTATATGCATAAGTCCAGCAGAAAGACTCCATATGTTAAGTGCAATTAAGGGAAAGCAAATGTATCCTATAGATTCATTTCCGATTCCCATTTTATTAATTACCTGTCTCAATTAACTCTTGTTCTTCCAGCAGCCTGACACTGTCCAAGGAGGAGTCGAAGAATTCTCCGAATTATATAAAATCAATACTTATAGCATTGGAATTAATTAACAGCTGTGAGGCTGAAGCGGGTGAGTATTTCTTAAAAAATGTTTTTCTCTTTAGCGGAAATATTTTCATAGGCCAAAAGTTATAAACATAGGGGCAGGAAAGGGACTGAGAGGAGTATCAGGGGAAACGTTCGTGACGCTGACATTTCTTGAAGTACTCGCACTGCTTTGGCATTTAATGAGCTGCCAATTTGGCAATCGGTGTTTTGATGTCAGTGCAGTTGGTTGGGCCGAGACAGCGGGCCCACGAATCCCTAATGTCTTATTTATACTTCCGCTCTTTGTTGTAATTTTTTTGCCTTTGTTTTGTGTTTGGGCAATAAGGAATTTCTTATTTTGTGTACTGAAAGAAAAGTGAAAGCTTTGCCATTTGCGTGTTAATTGCGACTGGAATTTACATAAATATTAATTTCAGATGAGTTCGTGCTCGAACATGGAGACATCAAAGTGCGGCCAAATAAATATATATTTATGTAAACGAGTTTCCATTTCCATTTCGACTGTTTGCCGGCGACAATTAGGCCTACATATTGGCTTCGCCATTCCTGCTGGGCCCAAAAACGCCTTGATTTATGCAAAGAAAATGTGTTATTAGAGAGCCTATTGGTCTGTGTGAATGATTTCACAGCATGTGGGTTTGCTCAGACTTCCTGGAATATTTAGGGAGGAATACCAGAATTAATACAGCATTGATTCAATAGCAGGGATTTCGAGAAATCAAGAATGAAGAAGGAATATATATATGTGCTTAATTTGGCTAAGGTTCCACAACCATTTTGCCTTTTAAATTGTATTGTAAAGGATCTTTAAAGTAACATAAAATAGAATAAGAATTTAAATTGAATTTATTAGACCTCTAATTTCAAAATGAATGCTTGCTTGGCTGTTTAAGACTTTAACATTTTTAACAGCTTTGATAGTTTTTGTGATATTTTTCTGAATTTCCCCGAAATTGAAAGATAAATAATGCTTGAATTGTTGGCCTTTGTTTAATTGTATTGGCTGACTTTTCATGTGCTTGCTCCATACGAGTGTTAATAATGCCAGAATTCTTATGAAATATTATTTATTTCCCATTTGCATTGCCTTGAAAATTCAACTTGATACACATTTAACACAATTTTAATTTATTTTCCTCTGTATGTACTCTTTTAACAATTTTTGCGTATTGACTAATTGAATTTGCAGACTCATCCGTTTGGTCGAAAATTAAAAAATATTCTGATTTCATTATTTTTGTTTTTTGATTTTTTTTTTTTAAAGAGAATTCTACATGTGTGTGTGTGGTCGTTGTGGGTGAGAAATTTAAAAAGTGTTTTGACCGCAGCCAATTATAATAAATAATGAACCATTTTGTAGGTAATCATCAACAAAATCAGAATAAATATTAATTCAGCGGTCGAATAACAGATGTGCCTTAATTAATAGCAACTAGGAAAACCATTAGACTACAATAAATAAATAAATACGAGTTTAACAAATAAATTATGCTTAAAGTACGATTATTATCCTATTTACAGTTCGGGTTTTTTTCTTTTTTGTTTTGTTTTTTTTCTTTTAACAAGGAAAAAAGTTGACTTCAAAGTGACTGCTCAACTTGCAGACTCCCTTCGGCTCATTTGGCCGGCATATTGCACTGTGGATACAGGCTCTGGCAATCCTTTTGATCCTGGCCATCTCGAGCAGCCTGAATTAGCCGGTAGAAACGACGCACTGCCTCATTCGCATGCGTTACGGGCTCCAGTTCGCTGGTGTCGCTGCAATAGATACAAAATGAAAAACTTTATCATAAAATCGTTTTTATTTAATTAAATGTGTTTGTTCTTTATATTTTTTTGTCGTGAGCAGATGATATTCTGTTAATATTTCCTTTTTATTTTGTTAGGTAGTTAGTTAGTTCGGCAGGCCTTTTTTGCTGGATGTTAGGAAGTCGACTAATTAACTTTGCCTCTGAAGTTTCCATGAAAGCAGGTCGAATCGCTACGCCTTTTTTATATGTGTTCCAACAGCACACGCCCTTTGTGTGCCTTCGAAAAACTCACACACTGGGGGAAAATCTAACTATTATAATAGAGTATTTATATGGGAATTACTAAAAACAACTTCTATTTAAATCTACACATATACTCCTCCACAATCTATTGATATTTTATGATCAAATGAATAGATAAGTACGAGTACAAGTATTTTATTTCAAGTGGAATATGAAATCCGCCTTCCGGCCTACTCAGCTATTCTGGCTTAAATTGAAGGCGTCTGAAGCAATTGATTCTGGGGGGCGGAGTGCTGCTAATGGATTTCATGTGACTAGTGAGTGGGCGGGAAATGCCACCCACATAAGCCAAGGTCAAACTGATTTTCTATGTTTTTTCTCCCCGCTCCCTGAAAAGGAGTGCTTGTTGGAGAAAATGAAATGAAAGGACGTGACCTGATGCAGGAAAATGTTGTATGCGATTTAATGTTCATAATTATTATTTCGTTAGCGCAACATTCAAGTAAAATCTTGTTCTTATATAATGGAATAGCTTAATTAAGTAAAAAACAATCTAACAATCTGACAAACCAACCACTATTCAGTTCCTTGTACAGTTTTCACTTAAAAAAAATAAACCGAAATTAATATTTAATCAAACAAGCAAATTTTTATGTTAAAACTTGTACCTTTATCAATTAAAATTGAACTGACAGAAACACAAATGTATTCTCATCAAATAATTATGAATGAATTTAAGGGCAGGCACGCGTATACTAACTATGAACAAAACTCTGCCTGCCTTTCATTAGGCCCATTTATTTTAATTAATTTTCAACTTAAAATGACCGAAAACCTGAGCTTCAAGCCTTTTTTGCCATTGGCTCTCCGATAAGGCAATTAAGCATATACTTTTGGGCCACTCAATTAATAATGTCACGGGCACACGAACTCATAAATCATAGAATATTGGTAGGAACAGCACAAGGGCTTTTCCTGACTTTTCCTGGACGTCACTCACAATTTTGTCAAAGCAGTTATCTTTGCCAGACAGCGAGAAGTCGGCCAGTTTGGCACTCATTGTTGTCAGGGCGCAAAAAAAAAAAAAAATGATGGAAATAAAAGAAAAATTAAATAAAAAACCTAGGCATGCTGCCTCAAAAGATAATGAGGCGTAGGAAATATGATGAATACGAAATGTGAGTTTATCTGGTCTGTGACATGCTTGAGTGCGTCCCAGAGTGACCGATGTGGGTGGAACCTTCTGCAGATGATGATGGCGCAAGCTGGCATGCAGCATGTGGCATACAGCATGTGGCATGTGTGGCAGGGAGTTCCACTTGGCTGCCCCGTGTGCTGCAGTGTGCAGTTCAATTAGTCGACGCGATCCGACAGCAACGAACTTGCAATGACAAACTGCGTTTAGACAGCTCCAAGTTCCACTTTCTTTTCACGCTTTTGCCTATCAATTGAAAGGCGATGACGGAAAACGGGAGACCCCTTGAGACATTAAAGGTTTTTAGCTTTATGGCGAGAGCTGAAAAATGAATCTAAGCTTTGACAGCGTTGACATCACAATTTGCCATGGCCAGGGAGCAGCATTTAGAGCAAAAAATAACACATTTTTATGACTAATGACACGTCCTAGTTTATGACATTTAAAGCCTTTAAGTTGTTGTGAAAAAATGTTGTATACAAATAACAAAAGTCGTCTATGACGACCTCCAAAACAAATATTAATTAGTGATTTAAATTGTCAATTAAGTCGTTGTAGCCAAGTCACTGTAATAAAACCTATTCAGAAGTGGTTGATCCTGGAAACTGTCGGAGTAGTGTGCGCTTTTCGATTAGCTTTGAATTTATTAACTATTTTCATTGCCCTATTTTTTGCAGTACCTGGGAGGAAACTTTCCATAAAGTCCTATTAAAAGAAACTATTCTAAAATGATTGTTTCTAGAAACTATCAGACTAGGACAAGCTTTTTGATTTCATTCAGACGTACCAATTATTTTTTACATTTCCTGGCAAGACATTCCCATCAATTCTTATTAATCTCTCTATAAAAGAACCTATTCCAAAACTCCATTACAATTAAGTTCTATTGTTCTCCCTAGAATTGATCCTATTTTGTAGTGACTTTTTCTAGAAACTATAATAGTAGGATTTCATTCAAACGTACCAACTATTTATACATACATTCCGTGTTCCGACATTCCAATTAAGTTCTAGAATTGATCCTATTTTGTAGTGACTATATTCTATCTATCTATGTTCTTTTCTCAATTTTTTGGACTCACTCTTAGGAAATTTCCAATTAAAACTTACCGACTTAGTTCGGCAGAAACAAAATTGCTGTGCGGACTATAGGTGGCTGGATCCTTGTACATGCTGCAAACAATACGCTCCTTGCACAGGTCATTCTTTACGCCCAGCTGCTCTACAATCTTGTCTATTTTCAGCAGAATGGGACTGTAGAAGGGATCATAGTTGAGCGGATATAGTGGCTGCAAAACGCATAAAACGGATAAAACAATTTATTCACAACGAAAGGAGATTATGGGATGGGATTATGAGATGGGCAAACCTGTCCATCCTGCACAAATGGCTGATGCTCCAGTATCTTTTGCTGCTGCTGGATTAGGCGCTGTTCGGCCTGAATCCGAATGGCCTCCTTTAGCTGAGCGGCCAGTTCAGGCTGTAGAGTAGAGGAAAAGGGTAAACATGTAAATTTAGTGAGTGAGTAATCTAATCCGGGGTTCCTTTTAGTTAGATACTAGTTTCAAATTGAATTATACAGCACCCACCTCTATCACATTGTACACTTTTCTTTGGAAATTAAATTGTAACAATTAAATTAAAAATATATATCTGTAGGCGTTAATGTTTTTGACACAATTTTAACAACTTCTTTGTGAGAGGGCAAAGGGCAAAGTTTGTACATGTTGCACACCTTCTGTTGTGGACAGTCAACTTAATTTAGAGAGCCGGCAGCCAGCCAGCAGACTTTCCCGACAGCTACTTCCCATCATATTCTGTGTGTTGTGCTCATTTAATTAAGGTGAACAGCGGTGAGTCAGGTTTCGCAAAAAGCCTACGGATTGTGCTGTCACTCACCGGGCACTGCAATGGCAAAGTGCAATTTAATTATGGCTTACTATGCCCGAAAGCACAGCCCACATGTCCGCACTTGAAAGTGAAAACTATCGTTGAGTCTGGCTTAGAGTCATATACATATATAGTTGGTTTGTGCAAAATTCATGTTTGCCAAGCAATACACCTTGAAAAGTCCTGCAATTTAAACATTGTCGTTAAACGGAAAAAGAGAAAAGAATATGGCAAAAGCATCTGTCTGCACTTGGAGGAAAGTGTCAATAAATGCAGTCCCCCATATGCCGGGTCTAGACATTTGTTTGTTTTGGGGAAATTATTGCTTCTGTTGTGTCTGCTTGTACAAATGTGCAATTTGCAAATAACATTCAGCACTGTGTCACTAATGATGAGAGGAAATGGCCGTAAATAGGGGGTGGAGACAGCCCATTGACCTACACGGGAAATGAGCTCTCTCAAACTGAGACATTGCCATACAAATTAATGTTCCGTGAAAGTACTTTGTTAATGCTTGAATTTTATTAAAAAGTCTGTCATAGTTGTGAGTGGTTTTTAAGATAATTGAATATTTACCAGTAAAATAAATGAATCTTTATATTTCCGCGAAATATTTCTCTGTAAAGTAACCTCGAAATCCTTTTTGTAAACATTTCTAATTTGTTTCTAATTGCTCTTACCTTCAAATATTTCTTCCTCTAATTACATGCTTGTATTTGCTGTGCTTTTGAAAAACCCGACACTTTTCCCCAAAAAAGGATTTACTTTCTGCTTTTGCTTGTAATTTTTAAAGAGAATATTGTGCAGTCTGTCTACATTTAGCCAGGTTTTATGCGTAGACTATCTGATTTCACTCATTTTCATGTTTATTTGCATGTGGTTGTGATTACAATTACCATGCACATTCGTGGATTCTGTTTGAACACACTGCGTATACGTAATGTAGTGAAATTAGATACGCACCGAAAGTTGTGGCTCCTGCAAAGTTTGGTGTTGCTGCTGCTGCTGCTGCTGCTGATTGTTCCGTGCGGGATCATACTGTGCGGCTATTTGTGCCGCTGCCGTGAGTCCTGGCCCATTCTGTGGCGGATGATGTCCTGGCACGAACACCGGATGATGCTGCGTATGTGCCGGCCTTGAGCTGGAAAAGAAATCAAAATAAAAAAATTTGGGATCGAATGCGGGTTCGAGTGAGGCGGGTCAACTTCCGTTGCCACAATGGTGTTACACTTTTGGCGGTGTATCTAATTTTCCTTTACGCTCTTCTCCATTTAATTGGGGAAAAAATAACCATTCGACGTTGTGTTGTTTGGGTTTCATTAAAGATTTTTAATTACATTTGCATGCGCCGGCAACCAAGGACATTGGGAATGGGAAAGCAAAATAGAACAGCAGGCGTTCAGGAAGGAATCAATTACCATTTAAGTGGTTTATTAAATAATGTACAAGATAGCAGGAAGCAGTTGTGAGTAAGATCATGATAGGTTCTCTTTGGA
This sequence comes from Drosophila serrata, assembly GCF_035046125.1. NCBI lineage: Eukaryota > Metazoa > Arthropoda > Insecta > Diptera > Drosophilidae > Drosophila > Drosophila serrata. The sequence goes on along the minus strand of NW_028256928.1, from coordinate 603,940 downwards.
AAATTAATCTATAGGCTTCTTTTAGTGATTCATTTAACAAGTTCTAATTGAAATGTAATGAAAAGTTAAATCTCAGAGGTAGCAAACACGAATTTTCCTCCTTTTCGTGCAGAGTGTGTGGAAAGTAAACAGAAGCAAATGAAGTCGTATGTAAATTTAAGGAGGAGAGCTGGCTGACTTTAAGGAATATCGGGTTAGTAGCTTATGTTGAGACCTAATTTATGTTTGTGCGATTGTGTTCTTTTTCTCGGTGCAAGTGAGTTTTCATGTGCGTAGGTGTACTGTTTTGTTTGTTTTTTGGGGGCGCCCTTAAGTGGCATGTACCTTTGTTTGTCCTGACTTTGAAATGGGTTTAAACTGTGACTAGAGGGCTGTACTTTCTGAGCACCTAATTGCTGTTGCAGCTGTAGCTTTAGCTGTTGTTGATGATGTTTTTGCTGAATTGTTGGTGGCCTGGCCTGTTGGGTGGCAGGCCATCGTTGATGCTGTTGCTGCTGCTGCTGATGTTGATGCTGTTGCTGTTGCTGTTGCTGTTGCTGCTGCTGCTGAAGCTGCTGCTGTTGTTGTACCTGTGTGGTGGTGCCCAGGCCCCATGCATGCAATACCCCGGCATCGTTAGCCGTATTGGGCTTAAAGTAATGCGCATTATCCTCAATTTGTGCAGCGCGATTTATATCGCCTATGTATCTATAGAGTGAGGCCAGTCGATTGTTTTGTGTGAGAGTGAGTGTAATGAGTGTGATTTAGAGACAAGACAGATACACAGAGAGTTAAAGTGGACACAGAAAGCTTAAGGAGGTGCAAAAGCAGATAGACGCCACTTACTCGGAACCCAATCCAGGACCACTGTTCTCCCAGGCTCCCTCAAAGTGCTCGAATCCCCCGGGACCATAGCTCTCGTGTACGGGAGCTCCATGGAGATAGGCAGATGGATGTCCCTTTGGTGGATGTGTGTATATGAGCTCGGGACCAGAGTGATGCTCTCCACTGTGCCATGTGGGAACCACCTAAAAAATAAATGTTGTTAAAGTTTGAGATAGATATTTTAATCAAGTTTGTAAATAACACTCCCTAGTTTCTGGATTTCTTCGAGTGTGGAGCTATGATAAACCTAAATTGAAAAAGTAATGGAGCAGTCGAGGCTGCAAGGCTTCTTTATTTCTGCTTGACATTTAATAAACTCGGCAGTGAAGCAAAACTTTTTTTTGTACTGCTCTGGAGGGCTTCGCTTTCGAGAGCTCTCATCATGACATCTTTAAAGGCTATTTATAGGCAATGTTTGAACCGACCAAATAATACGCATTCTGTGCTCGACTTTGTCTGGGTGGAAAGGCCCTCCCTTAACTCAGTTCAATGACTGCCAAATAGCCGTGAATAAAGTATAAGATGCCAAGATATGGGACTGTGTCATTGCCTTAGCTGGGTGCTTTAGGTTCATGCTCTTGGCTCTATTATTTGTGCTGTTTATTGTGCTCGGAATCGGAATCGGAATCATATTTCATGCTGTGCGGCAGCAGAAGCAGCAGAAACTTTTCCCCAGTAAAGAGGTGACACGTCAAGTGCGTGTTTCTTGCTCTCGAATGGGGAAGTCTTTCCGTCTGCAAATTAATTTCATTTACACTGACTGCAAAAGCAGCCAGGGATGGCATTGGCAATGGCAACGGCAGACAGTTTAAAGACATTGAATAGCCAAGAAAATGCGACATCCGAGTGTCAATACACATATGGAATTCAATAAAGCGCTCCCCTATTGATTGCTCACATTTTTATTACTTTACAGCTGGAATCCGGTGAAGCTTTCCTCTATCCGCTGTTAAGATATTCATATATTCCATTGAAGAACGAGTTTAACGACACGTATTCCCCATGGACTCTAGCTTTCTCCTGTAAATATCTTTCGATAGTTGTCCTAAACTCAATTATAGCTTCTTAGACAGAGAGTTGTAAAGAATTATAGTTACTAAATTGGCTACTTTTATTGAATCAATTTAAAAGGAAATCCTGTTCAGCTAAAAAGAATGCGATATGCAAACATGGCTACCCGGATTATCCACGGCAGCTTTTGGCTAAATGCCAGGCCCTAGACACTGTTCAATGGCATTCCTGGCGACATTTTCGAATGCGAACATAAATATCTCATAAATACGAGTATCTACGCGTGTGCACTCGTTCGCACACAAGTATTTGTAAGAATAAGTCATGCACAGGGAGAAAATGGGATAGATTTTCAGTTGAGTTTACTCGAAAAACTTAAGAGATGAGGGTTTACATTAAGAAATGTATTCCAAAGGAAGACTTCTAACTATTGTGTAGGATGTTTCCTTACCCAAAGATAGCTTTACCTTGATTAAGACTACAAGTAAAGTATAAAATCATAACTTTTAGTTTATTTTTCCCTGTGCTATTACAGCCATTTATAATCCCTGCCAAGGGGCGCCATTCAAGCGACAGGATTTCATTTGACGATATGTCAAGCTGGGTGCTGTCTGTGTCAGCGTGAGCCTCATTTCGATGACAAGGGCGCTGCGACACGTGCTTAGAGTAGGGAAGGGAAATCTGCAATGGAAATACTTCTCAACTGACGGTAAAGAAGGCGTCTTTACTAGACTTTTCTAATTGAATTTCCGGGAGCATGGATATGAGAGAGAACGCGCAACAACAAAAGACAACTTCCGACCGGCAGGCGTATAGACAAAACTGAATCACATCTCCAGATTGTTAATGAAATTTCTCCAAAAATACGCCAAAGATGTGAGAAAATATAATCGGCCTAACCCAAACCAGTTAGTGACGGTATCACAAGATGGTCTTTGCCTTTAAATCACATATTTTTCGTGTCATTGAAGCATTTTTCTCTTTAAGCAATAATACATTTCTCTTATTCTTTGCTAAGATTTAAGGAAATGTAATTGATTATTGATTGATATGTGTTTTATAAAGTTTAAAGCAGTTGTTTTATGTAAACTAGGTCGGAATTAATTCAGAAAACGTAGGTTCCTTGAATATGGACTGATTTTAAGCTAAAACACTAGTTAGTTTCTACCAAAATTGTGTGCTATATGGTTGAGAAAATTGCCCGCAAAACGACTTAACAACTCACGCAGTGAATTTCTGTGAAAACAAGGCAATTTGTGCAATATCTTCCCCAATTGGCACTCACCGTATGATGATGATCGATGAGATGATGGTGGTGGTGGTACTTGGGTGGTGCGTGATAAGACTGGTGGTAGTAAGAGCAAAGTTTGAAGAGATGCGACAACGCTGGGAACAGGAATAGCAGGAACTTCAGCAACAGCTTCTTGGCGGCACCAACTCCAATGATGATCGGCAGGAGCCAGAATAGCTTGATCTTGATGATCTTGATGATGAGGAGCAAGGCAAGGAATGACAACACCAGTTTGCTGCGTAGAAATTTTTCTGGACAAACGAAAGTAGCAATCGGAATCAGACTCTTGATGCAAGAGTGAAAGCGCTTTCATCAGCAGCAGAATCGCATCTGCATCGGCATCGGCATCGGCATTTGCATTTGCATCTGCATCTGCATCTTTAGCTGCGTGATGGAGGAACACAAATTGCGAGTATTACTTACGTATCTTCTTTTGGATTATCGCTCCAGCCAGTCGGGCCTTGACTACCTGTTTGGGTATCAGCTCCAACTTGGCAATGATTCCATTTCCCTCGATGGCTCGCGGCGAGATGCGAAATGTGGCGCCGTTGAACATAACCTCTGGCAAATCCACCTCCAGATCGTGGGTCATGGCAAATTTGATGCTCTTGCCATATAGAGCGCTGGTCACTTCCTCGATCGGTGTTTCCGGACTGGCTGCTTGGCAATGGAGAAACAGAGAGTAAGTTGCACGCAAACGAGGTTAAATCTGCACAGAGTGACGCTTTTGGGTTAATGAAAGTAGTGTCTCTAGCGATTTCCCCCGCTCAGGATGCTGCATCTCTTGCGCAACTGAGAGTTTAGTTTGTTCTTTTGTGTCTATAAATAATTTTGCAGGGGGAGTTGCTTCCGGTTGGAAAATATTCTGCCGATATTAAATTTTTTATGTGTCTTAAGGCAGTCACAGCCGGAAAATTAAGTATTTACAAAGATGTAACAAAAGTATTTTTTAGCTTGCGAGTTTTTCCTGCCTTCAGGTTATATATTTATATTTCTTTTATAATAGTTAAATAACTTAATGAATGTCATAAAGTGTTGATGATTTCTCATTTATTGCCTTTTAAATTTTATGAATAATATCAAAATAGAAAATAAATAAATACAGTGCAATGAAAATAACTTTCTGAATCATTATTTTATGTATTTATTTTGAAGAAAATCATTGGGTTATAGAAATTTCCATCATGAAGTATTTAAAATATTTGCAAAGTACAATATTTACTTTTCTGCTTATTTATCATTTCATTTTAGCTTATGACTTCATTAAATTCTCCGTTGTTAAGAAACTTCTAAGCAATCTATCTCCGCTTACATAAGTCTTGTCTGTCTGAATGGTTGTTAATGTGGCGATTACCGTGGGCAAAAGAAAACATCTGATGGCCAGGTAAAAAACCGCATAATTGAGCGCAGTCAAAGCGCCGTGACTCACATAAACGAGAGATCGTTGCCGTAGCAGATATTTTACTGCTCTCCGGCGCAGCTAAAATACGTAAAAAATCAAATCAAAATGCGGCAAGTGAAAGTTACTGAAACTGGCAGAGGCATTTATTTATTTTTTTTTTTGTTGTGAACGTGCTCAGGTATAGGTAAACAAAGCGAAGAAAAGAATGAAATACCGACAACTCACAGATGTGAAAACTGATCGCACAAACAAAATCGAACAAATATAGGGTTTGTTACATAAGACTCTGTCAGGGGAAGGCATAATTGCGGGAAATACGTCTTGAGAACTACAGAATATGTTGCAAGTAATGTCACTTCATAAGAACTATCTTGATAGTTAAAAAAGTCTCACTTACCAGCACGTGCCTCTGAGTGCTCCCCCTTCTCCTTCTCGATCTCGTAGTGAACTTGGTTCTTAAAGAACTTAAGTCTCTGTGTCACATTGACATCCTGCACATCCAGAGCACCATCCAAATAGCTAAACACATTCTTTTGGAAGCACGAGATGTCCGGCTTGAGATAGCAATCCCGAACGAGTCCATCCCAGAGCTCGTTGCCACTGGTAAATCTCCTGGCCAGACGGAGAAGCAGGGAATCTGTGGGAGCTAACTTATCCAGCTGCTTCCTGACTGCCGGCAGATCTGTGGCATTCAACACTGGTTGCCATTCTTCCGCCGGTAGTTCCGTCGTTGGGGACTCCGTTTCGGACTCTGTCACCTCATCGGCAGGCTGTGTTGTCTCCAGGCGACTCAGCGGTGTGGTGGAGAGATGATGACGACCAAGACGACCATTTCGAGATGTCTCATCCGCCTTGGCGACCGCGTTTATTAGGCAGATTGAGAGAAGGAAAATCAGCAGGCTGGTTTTATTTGATCCAACCATGCTCGACCATGGGAGGCAGCGTCTCTGATTTGGATTGCTGCTGCTGCAATTGCAGGTGCGATTTCTACTAGAGGATGTCCATGGCCTGCGGCTCTCACCTGAGGTCCAATTACGGAGCAGATCACCACTGTGTGTCTTGGGCATTTTCTGTTTTCAGTTTTCAGTTTTCAGTTTCGTTTTCGGGTCTCGTTTTCACTTCTTCCTTTAGTTAGCAGTTAGCAGTTAGCACTGCTCTGACGGGCAATTCACACCTTCAACCTGCAATTGTGGCTGCAATTTACGTGTTCCTCAAACAATTTATATAGACAGTTTCGCCCTAGCTACGTGCTCAGGAACTTTGAGCTGCGGCAGGCACAATGACCGGCTTTATTGGCGAAATCGTAAGCCAATTGACAAATCAATTTATTTAGCACACAAACACAATTCCATTGATTGTTAATGGATTTCTGTCTTAATTCAGTTTTGTTGGTTTACTTTTTTTTTTGTTGAGTACTTTCTTCGCATGTTTACCTTGAAGTCGTTTGTTTGGAATTTCGCTGTCGCATTTAGCGCGTTTTCTATTTGCGTTAGTTGGTTATCTGGCTTATAGCTACCAATTACTTCATCGCGGCACACCTACGGCCTAACGGTTTGTAGCTCGCATATCTTGTAACTTGTATTTATTCCGTCTCTCGCGTATCTCGAATCTAGTATCTAGTATCTGTTGGATATGCAAATCTCCTGTTAGCGCGTTTCGTGTGCGCATGCGTGCGCGACTGGCGGACAACTGAGCGTGTTGTGGCCGAAACTGATGGCCAAGATCATGGTCGGGACCGGTCTCTCTCTCTTTCTCTCTGTCTCTCTCTCTGTATCTTTCTCGTTCTCTGTCTGGCTTTTCCCTCTCGCCAGTTTCGTTCAGTTTGTCGTTGACTTTTTTTGCGCTGCAATACCGGCTGTATCTTGTATCTGATGGTTTCCTCTGCATTCGCACGTTGCTCTGGCAAATATTCTTCTTAACTGTAGTTTTTTGCCGCGGCTGAAAGTTGTTTAGCCAGCCCCTGCACCTCCCTTTCCCCTCTATGTTTGTTTATACATTTTCCAGTTAGCTTTTAGATTGTTTCAAGTGCAGTTTGTCTGCTGTCTTGGCGTTAATTTTCCGCGTATTTGTTGTTTCTCTGCGCTCTGCGTTGACGCTTTTCGCAGCCGATCAGGATTTAGTATTTAAGTTTTCCCATTACTATAAAGTGTTTTTATGTTTATTGGTTTTTCAGAGTTCGATATATTGTTGCGGCAACTTAAAATAAAGAGAAAACGAGTCAAGAATTATGAAAGGTGAAGGTAGCCGTATTCTTAAAGCAATATAAATATATTTCGGGGATATAGGAAAGAGTTGGAATAGTAAAATAACTAGAAATATCTAATGTCTTATATAATAACTAACTAAAAGGACTTGAAACTTTCTATAGTTTCTTGGGGGCTTAGAAATGCACTTTTTCCTTGTTTCTTTTTTGTCACACATTAAACAATATTTACATATTTCTTTCTTGCATAGTTTCGACCAGTTTAAGTGGCATAATATGTTGGGCATACCAGTTTTTTATTGGGAAATATGGGTCAACTGTTGACCTAGCTATCTATATAAATATATATGTATGTTTATAACTTTTCCACAAAAAGTGAGCAGCCAAGTTAACGTTTATTCGAGAAGATTGAATTGAGAACGGAATCAAAGAGCGGTGCTTGGTGACAAAGGAAAGCAATCAAGTTGTCAAATAAAATCGCCATTACTTGAACCACTTTCAACAAAAGATGTTTGTGGTGGTGGCACACTTATGACATATGCTATTCTTCTTTTGTTGTTTTCATAGCCATTGAACGGGCTTCGTGTAATATTTGTAGCCATTATCTGTGATCAAGATATCAATCGCACACTATGACCTTATTTCAGTGACTACTTGGCTATAAATTTAATTGGTACAAGTCTGAGAACCTGCTAATTTGGGCCCAGACATGAGAGCTTTTCCACAAAATGCTTTTGGTTCGTTTATAATCATATTTCCAATGCAATCAATTAGTCCACATTACGCACACACAGTTGCATACTGTATCACGACTTATGATTATTATTTTTTAACGAGCTTCGACTAAGTTGCTCTCGGCATACAGTACGTATGCGTAATGTGCATAAACGACATACATTAGTATGTTTGATGTAACAAGTCGCGTTGTTATGGCTTTTCACATTAAAGACATTCTATTAAAGTGCCATGGCGGCTTATGTCATGCCAAAAGAAATACCCATAAAGTTGTGAGTACACAATTGCTATAAAAATAATGGACAGCTAAATCAAGTTTTTTTGGGAGGCAGCAGCTGGAGCTGAAGAACTCGCTCCTCACCCTAGACAAGAGCTAATATGATGTAAGTTCTTTTCGAGTTCAAGCCAAGTCGAAGACCCAAGACCAACCGTTAGGGGTCTTTAAGGGTTAGCGGCTTAGAAACCAGAATTAAAGACAGGTACACATAATATTATTTTCAAGTGAGCCTTAAATATGTATATAGTTCTTTTGTTATTTTACTTGTTCTTTGGTAAATTTTATATTAATTTTATATTGAATTATCAAAGCATTTAATGACTTTTAAAGATTATTTCGGGACTTATGCAAGACTCAACGATTTCGGTTCTGTCATTGCTTTGGCTTTCACTCGAATGCTTCCTGCTCTCTTTTTTTATTTTAATAATGATTCAATTACATCTATCTTAATGGCACTTGAAAATGGCCAACTCTCGGTTGACAGTCGGCGCAGATTACGTTTCGGAAGGTAACAAGCTTTCGCTGTACGCTGCTATTTCTGTCACAGCATTTCCTCGGAGATTTTATTGCATTTTTATGTGACAATTTCTTGGCAGAGAGACGATACACGCATCCGAATATCGCATTCGAGGGCAGGCAGGTTATGTAAAGTGTCGAGCATTTTGCATTTTCATTTAATCGTATCAAATTGTATCTGCCCGGGGGGGATAACTTTCGGTTTCTGTCTCAGTCTCAGTCGAACGAATGGTGAATGTATCTAATAGATTACTAATTTCACTTTATGCGTGCCTGTATCTTAGTTGGCCAGCCCAATGTGGTGCGATTTGAGTTAGCGTGCAAATATTTTAAAGAGTTTTTTAACTTCGTCTAACATTTCTATTTGCCCGTTGCGCTAGAGAAATCCATGGGCAAGTCGAACAAAAAGCAAATTCACTTTCGTTGCGGTTAACCAACTTGACTCACTAATGGCTTATTAAGTCCAAATAGATCGGATTCAGCGAACTTTTTTTTATGATCTGCCAGGTACTGGCAGCAATTGAATGTAATTATCGACAGTGGCACAATAAAATGGCGAATAAAAATAATCCGAGACCGGAATAAAAAAACAAAAACGACGAAACCATTCTGCGGTTTATCGCCTCCATTTAATGCTAAAAGGTTTCATTTTCAATTAAGTGTGATCATTTGAATGGAGAGAAAAAAAGCAAGCAATTTAAGCCGAGCCCAAGCAATTTGTTTACTTTCCTCTGCTCTTAATTGGTGTACCATTTAAAATATTCTGACTGTGTTTTGCTTGCTCCAAGAATTAACAGCCGGTGAGCACGCGAGACCAAGTACTAATTGGGATTCTAATGTGTATTAGAGCGCGTTGAGATTCCCATCTGGCATGCGCTATTAATTCAACAGATTCGGATCTTTGAGAACTTTATGGGTTTTCTGGTGAAGCTAAAAATAAATAAAACCGCAGAAATTTCACTTTTACCAGCTGCACATGGACACTCGCGTTGCATTTCCCCCTTTTTAAAACAGGTTTCCATTATTCGGTTTTTTTTCGGGTTAATAAGTGCAACTGACAACCGGCTTGCCAGTTGGTCAGTCAGTCAGTCAGTCACTAAATAATCTAGGTCAAATATTTGCATTGCGAAGACGTTACTTACTCTATCGGAGATGGAAATGTTTCCACCTGCAATTAACATAAACTAACTCACAGTCACTTGAGTGAACAACACTCGCAAATCATCAACGACTCATAATTCTTTGAGGCAACACTGTTGTTGTTTTGTTGTTGTGGCGTGACGCCTAATTAGCAAGACACTTTTTTTTGTTTTTTATTTATTTTGTTATTTGTCCGCTGGTCACTTTCGCTCTCTGTTTTCACAATTTGGTAGATTTGATTTTAAGAATCCCCCAAATCACATCTTTCACTTTTTACCGTTGTTAACAGCCAGAGAGGTGCGATAAACGTGGAAGACCGGCGAGTGTGTAAGACGAACTGATCGGAGGTGCCGCCTCTGCGCAGATGTGGCCAACTTTGGGTGTTGGTAGGTGAGTTTAATCTTTCCAAACACACACACACACAGATACAAGTCGTGGAGAGAGTTGTGAGCTCTCCAAGGTGTAAGCATTTCCCCAACAGCCTAAAAGTATGCTGACTTTAATTAACTGGTTATAAGGTAGAGTTTCTTAGAAAATCTAACACCAGAAAGAGTTTAGAAGTTAATAATTTAATATAATTTATTAATAAAACGACTTAGCACAATGTATATGTGTTCCAAAGTTCTTTTTAATTCTTAAATTTTTGTTTATTTATTACTTTGTCGCTTCAGTTGTCTCATTACTGACATGTTTTTCATTAGATTTTACTTCATTGTCACTGCTCTCCAATAATATTCTTGTCGGCTCTGTTGGCTTTGTGATTTCTGGCTGTTTGGTTGTAGTTGTTGTCGTAGTAGTGGTTGTCTTTCGCCATTTCCCCCTCCACTTTTTTTGGCCATTTTGGTTGGTTGGCTTTATCCGATTCTTAATTATCTTGTGCCATTCATTGCCAGCATCTGGTTGGAAAGAGCTCCTAAGTAGATTTCCAGTCATCATTTCATTGAAACTCATTGCGATTTTATCTTGGACATTGTCCTTGAGTGGAGTACTCATCAGCTGCATTGGTTGGTTTAACAACACAAAGGGAATGGGGTAGGGAATGTAGACGGGCATGGGGTAGAACATTGGTTGACCAGGAGACATTGGGGCAGTGGAGGTGGCGGTTAATGGACTATTGGAAACAATAGGAGAACTGTCCCAATTTCCAGGTAACGACAATAGGTCCTGCAATTGAAGCACCTGCTTTTGGCCATGATTCAGAAATGGTTTTTGCTTTGGTGGCATCGGTCTCTTCTTAATGACCTTTTCTGTGGTTGCTGTTGCATCGGTTGCTGGTGGATAAGTAGTTCCCAATTCTGGAATAAGTGTGGTCTCAACATCCTTTTCAGATTTTACTGCCTCCTCAATCGTTGACTGACTAATTGGATTTGATAGCACAATCAGTGGTGTTTTTGGGTCATCTTCACTGGCTTCAAGAACAGCCACTTGACCAAATGCCAATGAGGTCTGGCATAAAATGAGACCCAAAACTGCTGCTAAATTAAAGTATACATTTTCAAATTGTAATTTAAATGTTATCTCAAAAATATTGTTCTACATACCACTATGAAGTGTCTTCATGGCGTTGATTTATGTACTAAAGTTCTTGACTTTATTTTCGCATTTTATATTCCCGAGCTCGTGCGTATTTTCGAAAGTAGGTTGCGATCGATTCTTAATAAATTTGCTAATTGACAAGTGAGTAACTTCTATGTTGACGTAGGTTTTAATTAAAAATTGATAATGTGTGTGTGACATTTCATATTTTGCATTTTTATTATCGTATATTTTCATTAGTCATCTTTTGAAAATTTACGAAACAAAATTTATTATATTTATTATTGTAAAGCTACCTATACCCATAAATACTGCAGACAGAAAAAATATTGCTTTGAGTTCTCAATTTGTGTATAGACAATTACCGCAGTAAATAATCTTCATGGTCAAGTCTATTGTTTTTAAGCGGTAGAGTAAACTTTTTATACAGATAGGGAAGAGGAGAATCGATAAGTAGGTCACTGGCAAAATCGATGCTTAATAGCATGCTAATTAAATTTGATTTTCAATCTTAATTAAGAGCAGAGCCGCCATATAGAAAAGACAAGGAAAGTAATTTCAAGTAAATATAGATAAGTAAGATATAAATAATTTTAACTAGGTAAGAGGTTTGACATTATTATATTATTCATGCATAGCTGGCAGATGTGGTAGACTGTTCTGTGGAAATTGTATAGCTGGAGATGTTGTTGGTGGTGTGTTGCGGTTCGTGGTGAAGGTATCGCAGGAGTTGTTGTTGGCGGCTCTGTTGATAGTTGGTATAGCTGGAGATGTTGTTGGAGTTCCAGTTGAAGTCGGTATAGCTGGAGATGTTGATGGTTCTTGTGTTGTCGTTGTGGATGAAGGTATCGCAGGAGATGTTGTTTGCTGTTCTGTTGACGTTGGTATAGCTGGAGATGTGGTTGGCTGTTCTGTGGAAGTTGGTATAGCTGGAGATGTTGTTGGCTGTTGTGTTGTGGTTGTGGATGAAGGTATCGCAGGAGATGTTGTTGGCTGTTGTGTTGTGGTTGTGGATGAAGGTATCGCAGGAGATGTTGTTGGCGGCTCTGTTGAAGTTGGTATAGCTGGAGATGTTGTTGGCTGTTCTGTTGAAGTTGGTATAGCTGGAGATGTGGTTGGCTGTTCTGTTGAAGTTGGTATAGCTGGAGATGTGGTTGGCTGTTCTGTTGAAGTTGGTATAGCTGGAGATGTGGTTGGCTGTTCTGTTGAAGTTGGTATAGCTGGAGATGTTGGCTGTTGTGTTGTGGTTGTGGATGAAGGTATCGCAGGAGATGTTGTTGGCGGCTCTGTTGAAGTTGGTATAGCTGGAGATGTTGTTGGCTGTTCTGTTGAAGTTGGTATAGCTGGAGATGTTGTTGGCTGTTCTGTTGAAGTTGGTATAGCTGGAGATGTTGTTGGCTGTTCTGTTGAAGTTGGTATAGCTGGAGATGTGGTTGGCTGTTCTGTGGAAGTTGGTATAGCTGGAGATGTTGTTGGCTGTTGTGTTGTGGTTGTGAGAAGGTATCGCAGGAGATGTTGTTGGCGGCTCTGTTGAAGTTGGTATAGCTGGAGATGTTGTTGGCTGTTCTGTTGAAGTTGGTATAGCTGGAGATGTGGTTGGCTGTTCTGTGGAAGTTGGTATAGCTGGAGATGTTGTTGGCTGTTGTGTTGTGGTTGTGGATGAAGGTATCGCAGATGTTGTTGGCTGTTCTGTTGAAGTTGGTATAGCTGGAGATGTGGTTGGCTGTTCTGTGGAAGTTGGTATAGCTGGAGATGTTGTTGGCTGTTGTGTTGTGGTTGTGGATGAAGGTATCGCAGGAGATGTTGTTGGCGGCTCTGTTGAAGTTGGTATAGCTGGAGATGTTGTTGGCTGTTCTGTTGAAGTTGGTATAGCTGGAGATGTTGTTGGCTGTTCTGTTGACGTTGGTATAGCTGGAGATGTTGTTGGCTGTTCTGTGGAAGTTGGTATAGCTGGAGATGTTGGCTGTTGTGTTGTCGTTGTGGATAAGGGAATCGCAGGAGATGTTGTTGGCGTTCCTGTTGAAGTTGGAACAGCTGTTGATGTGTTCGGTGCTGAAGTCGGAATAGCAGGTGAAGTTGATTCTTCAGGTTTTGTTGGAGTTACAGGAGTCATTGTTGTGTTTTCTGTTGAAATTGGAATAGCTGGAGATGTTGTTGGAACACCAGTTGATGTCGGAATAGCGGTGGAAGTTGAAGGAGTTCCAATTGAGGTCGGTATAGCGGTGGAGGTGCCTGGGTCAGCTGGTTTTGTTGTGGCTACTATTGGTGTTCGGGTTGATTTTCTTTTTCGCCGCCACTTTCCCCATAACTTTTTGAGACCGAAGTTTGAGGGAATCTCTATGTTATCTTCATAGTTGGAGTCATCAAGGATCTTCTTAGTCACAGCTATTTGCTCTTCCAGCTTGCCCGTTGAAGGCCGAATTTTATAGTACATTTCTTGATTCCCATAGTTGAGTTTTATTGGTATAGGCACTGTCGAATCAAATGTTTCACTTATTTCTGAGTTTTGATTTATCTCCGCATGACTCAATGTGCTTGAGATGCATATTAGTAAAGCTAAAATTAAAAATTGCATTGATCAGTCTCTAGTCACTTTTAATTAAATATGATTTGTTTAGATGGAAATACTTTTGCGAATAATTTAACACAAATTACCATAACCTATAACCTACCATAGGAAATCGACTTCATGGTCATCTTAAATCAACTTAAAGTCTGCTAATAAATTTCCCGTCTTATATAGACGAATTTTTTCGAATTAGAAAGTTGGCAAGTGATAAATAAAGCTTGCTAATTGACCAAATTTGTTTCTAACTTTTCTTTTAATATCTGGCTTTTTCTTAGTTTATTAATACTTTTTCAAAGAGCTAAATTTGATTTCTAATAATAGTATAGTTGGTTTTCATAGAGTAAGATTTGGTAGTCAAGCAAAACCTTATGCGTCAGAGATATGAGAAATGAATTAACTTATTTTGGTAGAAAATTCCGTGTGTCCGTCTGTCCAACCACAGAAATTTTAACTTAATTAGCAAAATTTTTAGACGAAACTTATTAACACTAGTCAACTTTCTTATTTGAAGATATTCGCCTATATAAAATGAGAAATTTAACAGAAGAACTTTAGTTTACAACTAACTTGTATATACGAAAGAGAAAACTTTTTATATTTCTCAAGGCAAGGTTCTTCCTAAGCCAGTTTAATTTACACATTAAGTATGTTTGCAAAACTTACCTTGCAAATAAGGTAGTTAATAAAAGGGACTGCCTGAAATTGACAAAGTAAATAAAATGGTTACTTAGTACCTTTTCGACCAGCAGTAAATCTCTAAATTAAATATCTTCCTTAAAAGTATTTTCCATTTGCATATTTCGTTATAATTCATAATCTATTGCTTTAAATCAATTGACTTGATCATATTAATGCTGTATTTGTTTGTATAGTAATTCTTATGGTAAAATAAATACATAAATTATGAGAGAATATTACAAGTGGTTGTCTAGAATTATTAGATTTGGTTAGTCGATGTCTCTACTTTCATGGACCGAGCATATCCGCCATAGCCAAAGCCACTGGCAGTGCCACCACCTCCGCCGGCGGCAAAATGTGGACTATGTCCGTGGCCTCCATCCTCGTGGGTCACCGAATGCGAGTGACTGGAAGTGTAAATGGGTTTGGCCACGATCTCATAGGTAGTTGATTTTCCGCCGCCACCGGCCAGACTCTTGAGACCCAGAACTCCCGAAAGGGTCAAGGCCATTAGAGCTGTCATAAGAGCCTTGCCGGCCATCAAAGCAATGGCTCCGAATCCCATGGCCATGAGCATGCCCTTCATCATAACTCCTGCTGCCACCAGAGCCTCCAGACCACCTTTTTTGCCAAATTTGTGTTTTCGGCCTTCTACCAGGGATTTGTCATCCAGCAGGCGAAATCTCAAAAAGCGTGTCTTTAGAAGATTTTCCAACTTGGCCACAATATAACCATTCAGGCGAGTGCTGGGATCACTGGGATAGCTTCGTGCAACTTCTGTGAATTTAAGGATCATTTGAGAAAACAAATTAAATACTTTAAATTTAAATCTAATTAATTTCTATCACACACCCGCCATTAATTCCGATGTTTTCAGCTCGGTGGCATTCTCATCCTTCACCACACTAACGCCGGGTAAAACATTGAGTTCCTCTTGTCCAGCCAGCTTTTCCATGATCTTGACAAACTCAATCTTGAGGCACATCCAGCTAAACGAAGATGTTTCGCAGCCATTGAGCAGGGTTTCTGACTTTTGAGGTTTCCTCAAGGTTTCCGTGGGAGCGGAAGTTGCCTCCGTTGACTGGACAACACTTGCTGCCTGGGCATATTTGCACATGAAAGCAAATAGTGCCAAATAAAATAGATATTCCAGGGTCTTGATCAGCAACATCTTCGCTAACTACTGCCTTGGGTATTGTTCGAGTGACTGCAACGTCTGGATTTTATGGCGTTACCTTTATACCTACGGCCTCTGTCGGTGGCATTTCCCTTCCCATTTCCCTTTCACCAAAGCCCAGCTCTGTACTCTTGTGCTTTTCTAATTACCCAAACGATTTGTGGTCGAAATTCTTCCCAGCGTCAGTCAGCTGCGTCCAACTGGGCGGCACTTTCGCTTTCCTCTGCGGCCAGCGGCCAGTCTACCGAGACGGACTGGCTAATTCTGTCACCAAAAAGGTTCCAGCCACCGAGTTCCCCGCAGAGATGAACAGAAAACTCTCAGGGTCTAAGACATCCAGGTAATTACGAGTACAAGTCTGAATAAGAGTCTGAGTCGCGTGCCTCGAACCTCCATAAATTAAGACACAGCATTTTGCCTGCCTAACTGAGACTAACTAACAATTCATTGTTAATTATTACTACATTTTCATTGCTGCCTTGCCCCAGCCTCGTTTCGCTACTTTCTTTGCTCATTTTGCCCATGAGGTAATATATCTTTCCACGCCGTGTCTCTAGCCTATTTTATATTCAGATTACATGGAGTGCTAATGACCAATTTGTTGGCCAGATTTTGATTTTCGCTTTTTGTCAGCCAGCCAGTGTTAGTTCTCAGGGTCGGAAAATATGCGTTTAACACTGGTACTTCTTGGATAATTAGGTTTAAATCTAATATTAATTAAGTATATTCTATAATCGAGATAATTGGTTTCCTTATTGTAATTAAATTTAAAATTTCTTGCATTAATATATGCTATAAAATCAATTACTTATTCTGTTTAATTGATATTTCTTATCTCAATTAATTGCATTAAACTTCATTAACAATTTTATTAAACATTTTTGTAAATATATTACATTGTTGATAAAAATAAATAAACAGGCTAATTCCAATAATATTTATACATTTACTCCTGCGGGCGCCCTTGTTGTGGTAGTCGTAGTTGTCGTTGTAGTAGTTGTTGTAGTAGTTTTTGGTGAATTCCACTTATTTCTAAACTTCTCGCCAAATTTCTCGAAAAAACCGGTGCCATTATTATTAAAGGGAGGGAAACGCAACTGTCCATCATTTACAGAATCCTCTTCCACAACTGGCACAGTTTCGATTAAATCCTCAGTTTTTACAGCATCATCCTTGACCGAAAGCGATGCTTTTTCCTCGTCTACTGGCAGAGTCCAGGCCAAGGACACCAAAAGGCCAACAATGAGGGCAAATTTAATCTGACACCCAACGAGTTTGTTGCTTAAGACGTTCATCTTTCGATCTGTTGATCTTTGGACAGTCGATGGGCGGTTATATACCATCTCCAAGTGGGACAATTGATTAAAAATCAATTAGGAAGTTATCGCCAAGAAAGCTAATATGCCTAAGCCCTCCCAATTAAATTTGCTAATATAATTAAGCTTAAGATATGGTTCGATTTGCAAGAAACCCAAATAAAAGTGTTCAAAAAAGCAAAAACCTTAGAAAGACACTGTGAAAATTTGGTATTTACATTTTGTTTAAAATCGGTATTTCTTGTTGACTTTCCTTTGACATTTTCATTTCAGTTTGTTGTGAAAATCGGAAGTTGTGTCAAAATAAATCAAGTTGCCGGTTGGCCATTAATCTTTGCCCCTGTCGAATATCTGTGACCATTGCAGGCTACTTCTCACATTTTTTTAAGGCCCACAAGAAACGCAAAAAGGTCGGAAAATATGTTTTACATACCTACCAGGGAGACCCTAATTTTTTGCTTCAACGCTTTGAAGCTATTTATAGTCCCACCGATATACCTGTTAGGTTTTTAGCTTAAATCGTTTAGGCAAAAGAAGATGGGGGGAGGCGGATTTGTTTCTGCATTTGTTGAATCATTTTTTTATTCAATTGCTTTAAGTTATCAGAATAAATACTTAGTAAGTAAGCTCTTGAGCAGGCATAATCTTCGTTGTTTTCGATGAACCTGAGTGACATTTACATCCGCCAAGAGATATGTGGATTGTGGAAATGTGCAATAAATATGGCGCAATCATGATTGACTTTAGGTATCCTTTAAGCATTGTCCTGAGCTAGCCAAGAGTCGTGGACCGTTTTGATGTGATATTCTTTCTATTTTTGTGATTTTCTTTTTTCCTTTTTTTTTGGTATGTCGCAGCTAACTAACTAAATGTAACTAAATAATTACTGACTACGAATTAAGCCATTCTTCAGATGAGTCTTAGAGGGGAAAAGGATACAAAGATGACGAGGATAGAGGAGGAAGGAAGGATGTTTAAGGACAGAAGGTGAAGCTTTGGTAGGGTAAGATATAGCAAGGAGATGGGTTTCAGGCTAGAATAGCGAGCGATGGATGGATCGTTTTTGGGAGGGAGTTCCAGCTTAGAAGGGCTGGGCCAGACCATAATGATTGTAGGCCAAATCGGCGGCACCAGCCTGACCATTACGGCTCCAGTCGGAGTGCACAATGTCGGCATTCAGGGGGCTGCCGGTGATGTAGGCAGTGGTGATATGTTCCTTCTTCTTGGCCAACAGATCCTTGAAGAAGGTGGCACCTGCAAAGAGTTTACTCTTAATATCACCATTTCTTAAAGCCATGTTAAGGCTTTACTCACCAGCCAGAATGAGGGCCAGGAAGGAGATGGCCAGAGCCTTCAGCGAGATGAACTTGATGATGGTGAACATAACCTTGACCACGATGGCCTTCTTCAGCTTCAGGACCAACAGCAGGGGCAGGAGCATCTTCTTCATGCGCTTGCTGCGGGATTCTGTTTATGTTAAGCAGAAAAACAAAGTAAAGAGAAAGCGTGAAATAAAGTGAGATACCAAAAAGTATACAGCGATTGACAGGCAAGAGAAAGCTTTCACTTTATGGGAAGGCCACGAAGTATGCAGCTTGTTTTGATTAAAGAAGTTCATTTTGTACAAAGTAATACCAAGTTTCCATTGCATAAACAAGAAGTAGTTGTTTAGTTATTGTAGGACTTTAAGCAGGAAATTAACTTTTACTAATTAGAAATGTTATAATTTCGAAATGAACATTAAAAGAAAGTTACTTTAAATATAAAGTTTGAACTGCTGTATGTTTTTGTTGTTTACGATTTAAGGTTCTTGAATTATTTCTTTGAAGTAATAATAGAAGACAATTTAAACCAAATTCGAGATATAATAGGTCGAGACCAAGAACTTAAAACATTTATGTTAACACTATGCTTCAACTCCAAATGTACCAAAAGTCACTTAATTATTTTCTTCCCAATCCCATTGGATTACTCACCCTCCATGGCACGTCCGGTGTACTCGTTCTCGGTGTTCTCCTCCTGCTCATCGCCGGAGAAGGAGAGGTTCAGCTCGTGGGTCTCCAGGTAACGCTCGGCGCGATCCTCAAAGGACTCGACGGCCTTGCCGGCCCCAAAGCTGCGACCCGTCTCCGATCGATCGATCCGCAGGCCGCCAAAGAGCGGCACGGATTCCTCGTTATCCAGGCGATTCAGCATATTGACCAGGTCACGCTCACCGCTGTCCTGCGAGGGCAGGGCCAAAGAGCCGCACACGAGGCTGGCCAGCAGCACAACACAAACGAATTTCGCGCACATTTTTCTTGAGTTTTAAAAGGGGGTTTAAAAATAATCCTGAATCCTTGGGAACGGCTGCCGGGTGCTGCTGCTGGAGCTGTGCTGTGCTGTGCTTGACGAACGGGAAGCGCTTTGTGGCTAATTGAATGCACTGCCCCCGCATTTTATACCATTTTGTATCGGCAACGATTGACCAATTTTGTGGCTAGAAATCGCGCGGCAGGCCAAAACGCACCGCCGCCAATGCAATAACAATAACAATACCAATGTACCAATACAAATACCAAAGAGCCCAAAATAAAAATCCACAATCAATTTATGCAAAGCATATGCGTATACTACCTGGCCGGCAATTTCTTGACCATATTTCCACGCACGTCGCGATGTCAACGAAAGGGAAGTGGCTTCAACTTGGGCTCTGGATTCGGATTTGGCTTAAGCATTAACTGTGGGCTGGCAGACTGCCGGTTGAATATGATTTTTTTGTATATATATTTTATATAAGCAAGTGGCCCAATTTCGAGGGGACCGCCGTTAGTGTAGCCGCACTTGGCATGCAATGAAGGCACTTGGGACGTGTTGGGTTTGCCTGTGCCAGATTCTTGGAGGAGTTCCTCCATCGGTGGGAGATCTGGGAGAGCGGGGGATACCACCTGGTAGACGTAGACATATTTGCCGTATTTGGTATGCTCTGACAGTTGGTGACTTAATGCACAATTTGGCCCAGTTAGTTGCTTCGGCGCTTTCAACGCTTTCGATTTCATTCTCCGGTGGCGTCAGGTGGCATTCGCTTAACGCTCGTTTTCTATTTCAATTGCTTCTAAAATCTATTTCCAAAAGAAAGCTGAATTGTAGCACATCGTCGCATATATACATATATCTCTTTCCAATCGCAAAGTGACACTTTTATGAGCATAAGTAGAAAGTTTCTGGTAAACAATTAACATGCCAAGCGGCCGTCACATGGTCACTAGAAACTCCAATTATGAGCACTGCCACAAACTTGCCAAAAAGAAGTAACAAACAAAAAACTACATACTACGTACCCCAGCTTATCGGCAATTCTATTTTTTGGTTCCTTCCCCCTCACAACAACAGAACCTGCCACAAGTTTTAATTGCCAGAACTGGTTACCGCCCATGCGACAAAGTTCCAGATATTTTGTGGGTCTGCCAGCATTTCAATTAAGCCCTGGGAAAGTACCTAGAATACCTGGCCTCACCGCAGGTAAACACGTGTGGGGATTTGCGGATTTGTTTTGTTGGATGGAATACTCTTAGTTTTATTCAAACATTTCGACTTGACTATGCTTTTGCTGTGTTTGTGTGTGCGGCAATAAATTAGTTAATTACACTTTGAATAAATTACTACAGGCTAAGGGTTGTTTCAAAACGAAGGCACATCTGTGGTTGACGAGCACGACCTGGATCTAGATCCTGGCACCTGGCTCCTCCTCCTCACTGCTGCTGCTGCTCCTGTCCGGCGTAGGCCAACTGCTGGGCATCATCGTTGATGCTGCGGGCATAGGGATAGGACGAGGAGGCACCCGAGCTCCAGCCAGCGCTGGCAGGTGCAGACCAGGCATTCGAGCTGTAGGCACCACCGTATGAGTTGCCTCCGAACTTGTTGCCGAATCCACCGAGCAGACGAGAGCCACCGACCAGGATGGCCAGGAAGAAGGCAATCTTGGCCACAATCACGGCCTTGAAGGTCAGCAGAGCCAGGAAACCGAGCACCAGGGGAATGACAGCGAAGAGCTTAGCGCCAATGGCCAGAGCCAGGGGTCCAATCATCTTCTTGATCTTGCCACGGCCTAAGGAGAAAATTCATGAGATGATTACAACATCATATCAGAGAGGTGTGTCCATGTGTTAACGTACCTTCATCGAGAGCACGGGCCACCTGCTGGGTGGTCTCGGCGGGCAGCTTGAACTCCAGATTGTGGCTGCTCAGGAAATCGGTGGCACTGGAGATGGCCAAATCCACAAGACGGCCAGTACGCTCATCAGCATTCTGGGGCAATTCAGCGTAGACATCCTGCTCGCTTAGGGATTTTCCGGTACGGGAAATGGGGCTAGCTGGATCTCTGTGGAAAGAAAAGGATATTGTATTTAAATGTTAAAAAGAAAATGATTACATTACACAACTATCTAATACTATCTAACTATAACCAAAAGTTAACAATTTGATGTCATATTTTGTATATAATTGTAGCTGGCTCATCAATTTAAGTGCAGTTCAATTGTGCAGAATCAAATCTTATTTAAAAATCCTAAAATTCACTCAACCTTTAGTGCCACTTTTACCTAATTGAAGTCATTTTGTAATTGGTCAAGTTTTGTGATACCTTAAGCCAACATAAAATGGACTTCCACTTGAATCCCTTACAGTTTCACTGATTTTTCTTTCCAATTAGCTTGAAATCTTTCTCACAATTAAGACAATTAGTTAAGTTTTGTGATGCAACCACTTGAAACTTCTAGCCACTCATTAAAGTTTTTGTCCCAGACCACATCTGGGCTTAAGGTTAATCCACTTTCACTGAATGTAAACACAAAAACACAAACACACACACCTCTGGAAGGTGACACCGCTGGCCAGCTCGATGTTGTTGCTCCTGGCGGCCCGGTTAAGGGCGGTGATTCCCTTGACGGCCAGACAGGTGGCCATATCGTCGCTCTCAAGGCAGGCGCCCAAATATCTGGCGGCCCGGCCCAGAGTGTTATCCCCCTCGACACGATTGTCTTGGAGACTGGGGGCGGCAAGGGCACAACTGGCCGCCAAAAGGGTTACACAGGCGATGGCAAACACTTTCATTTTCGAAATTTGACGCGGTTAATCCTTGGAGCTGCTGCTAATGATGCTGCTGATTCTGCAGAGCGCTGAGATGAGTTTGATGTATGCGTCTCCGGACATCTAGCCTTTTATATATCAGCTGCAGCAGCTGAGCCGCTCAGCCGCTCAGCCGCTCGGTCGCCGCCAGCGTCGCAGTCGGTGCGCATTACAAAACAATTTAAAAGTAAATTAAGTAAAAACCCGGCCGAGAGCGGAAGCTCAAAAGACGCCAAAAAAAGAGCGCCCTCGGAACTGGAGACTCACTCGAAGAGTCACAGACGCAGCGGCATAATTCCAGAGAACGGCGGGGAAATAAAGTCAACTTGTTTGTTAAGTGAATATGTTCATTTCGGGGGCTGCCTTTTTTTCGGCAGCGTTGCTATCCGTCAACGTTAACGTCAACGTCAACGTCAACGTTAGCGTCGCCGGCGTCGACGAAGAGAGAAACTTGTACTTGGACTTGGTAAGACGCTGGTACAGAAAAGACGTTTAAACGTTAAGGGGCACCCTCGTGTAAACAATCGGCATCATTGGTTAAAGTCTGCACGGAGGAAAATATCGGGCATATTTCCTACTTCCCCCATTTCTATACATCAAACTATATAGTTGAGAAGAATTACTTATAGTAAAAAAGGATGAATTAAAAGGGAGCTCAGCCCAAATTAAAGGTTTAGGATTAAGGTTTTAAAGATTGTACCTACTTACCATAAATTGCTTAACTTATTCAAGGCATTATATGCCACTTAAGCCTTTATTTTGTTACCAAATTCAATTAAAATCATCATCATTGACTTGTATACATTTAATTTGTATTTGTATTTGCAATGATTAAACTAATTCCCTTCATTTATTCAAGGAATTATATAACTCAGTATGTATTTAAACATTTTTCAGAAAAACATATTTGATAATCAGGGCTTAAATTGCTAAAATTGTGTGTGAAAATAAACGACAAAACCATACGAGCTCATTGAAATAATGTAAGCTATTTAATATATGATTTAGTAATTCAATAAAACCATAGTGTAGCTAAAAATGTAGATTATTTCAGGATTATTGAAAATGTAATGCAATTTACTGCTCAGTTCTTAATAACTATACCATTATACAAATACAAATTGTTTTTGGCAATTACTTTTTATTAGGCTCATATTTTTTTGTCATTTTAAAGAGTAATTGGACAATTTCTATTATATTTTTTCGCCTGTGTATTGTTAAACCTGGGCCAAGCATTGGGCCTGGGTCTGATGATGACTTGGTCTTGGGTCTTGGGTCTTGGGCCCCGATACGCACACGCCCTCAATGAGGCCGGAGAGGGGGAGCTCCGTGTTTACCGGAGGTCTGAAACTCTCCGTTCGCCGTTGCGTTTGCGCTTTCATTCGACTCTCGCAATCCTCAAAAGTCACATATTTGCTAATTTATTGACGCTTCTTAACCGATCCGGTTGCCGTATATTTCACGCTGCCCATTTATGAACGCCAAAAATGTGTTTTTCTTCTTTCTCCAGCATAAATAGGTCATTTGTATTTGCCCCTTGTTCAGTTGTTGTTGTTTCTACAGATATTGTTGGTGTTTTTGTTAGGATAATATATATGGTATGGTATGGTGAAATAGTATTTAGCACTTTGATGATTGAATTGGACTGTGCGTCGAATAGGTATATGTACATATGTGGTAATAATTGAAAGTTAAGTGGCTAAAGTAGGTGGAGGTGAATGAGAAGATTGTATTGCTGTGCATTTATATAATAAGTTTAAAGGAATTTGCCAAAAAGTTTGACAAAAGTTGATATATATGACAGATATTTTGAAATATTTACCTTATATTCACATCTATATACATTTATTTATTAGGATAATGCTAATGGCAGTCCAAGGTTAAGGAATTATTTAAAATATTTATAGTTTTGTTGAATTAATTCATGCTAATTATACCAATTGCAGGTGTGAAACCTGCACAAAATCACTTTAAGGCAATAAATAGTATATTATCTATTTTCTAGTTGATAAGAAGAGCTGCTAATCAGAAATAAATTAAAGAAATTATGAGCTATCAGCTAAAAGCTATCTTATAAAACCATACAAATTAAGTAAGTAGCTTAGATGGTTGATAAAATCAACCAGGTTTTTGCCTTACTTGGAGTACAAAATTTAAGAATATTGAGTAGATTTTCTTTCAAAGAACTATTCCCTTCAAGACCTTGTCTATTTTCGCATTCTGTCTGCAAAACTACAAATTTTGGGCTATCTGGCAACTGAATCTGCACACGATTTCCCATCGAAATAGTTTCTCTCGCGACCTGAGACACTTTTACAAGTCTATCAAGCCGTTTGTGAATATTGTGAATCATTCATTTAGAGACATCTAGGCATCTAGCCGATGATTTTCCCAGTCACGTTCTGCCAGATGCATTGTGTGACGAGAGGTTTATGTTGTCATCCGAGTTTCTCTGCCTGGCATTGCATCGTAAAAATCCCGCGTTTCATACAAAAGATCTCTATAAAATCGAAACAACTTCAATTCCTTTTTTTTTTGGCAGCTACAAAATTTGTATTTTTATTGTCCCCCCGGCAGCTTATTAAAGGCAGTCCATTCAAAAGGCGGCAAGAGAGAGAGGAAAAAAAGGCCTCACTCACTTTCATTTATATTACAACGAAATGCGACACTAAATGTTGCTGTCCTCAATGTTGCTGTTATTGTGGTTCATGTTGGTTTTTGTTCATACAGTAAAGTCTCTGTGGCATGAACTTGAAGTTACCCGATTAACATGCATTTACTGTAGTGATGTTTCACTGTACCTGTTGTTATTGCTATTGCCCGGCTGATTGTTGCTGGGCAAATGAGCCGCGGGCGTCGGCTTGTCACACGCTGCGTATGAGTGACGCGCCTTTATTTTCGGTTATTGTTTTAGTCGCGTAAAACGGCCAAAAAAAGCGGCTCGATGGAGGAAAAAAAAGAAAGTGTGCTAGGTATGCCATATTGAGCATATTTTACCCCATGATTCACTTGTTGCGACGCCAATTTGCATAGTTTGCCGATGTCCAGATTGCATTGTCCAACTTCATTCATGAGGAGGATGATGATGATGACCATGATGATGATGGTATCCCGCATACCATTGCCTTGGCTCATACACGATCCAGTTTTTTCGAACTTCATTCATTCATGCCGACATTCGCGTCATCGTTTTCATGAGTGAAAGTTACGTAATTTTTTGGTGAATTTTGCAATCTGCAAGGCGCAGTGCTTAAACCAGATGGATGGATTGGGCGGACCTCCAACGCGCAGCGAATAAAACACGTCAGGTTTTATTATCCGCCTAACTGTCAAATCAAACAAAATTTCTAAATGCCAATCAATAAACAATTTCTCTTTTCTACGTTGCGGTTTTATCGGTTTTTCTGCCTGCGAGAACTGTCAGTGTTGCACGGAGAAAAAGATCGGAAATAAATATATAAAATTATGATGAGATATATAAGAATGTTATGTATATAAAAAATATACTGAAAGCTGTTAAAATTATCAGCAAAAGATCATTTTAAAGGTCTTCCTAAATATTTTTAAACTATGTATAATACATGCCTGTTTAAGCTCGCAAATTTAATCTAGTGGTAATCATTTAATTTAATTCTAAATAATTCAAAAACTTAGGACTGAAATTACACACTCAAGTTTATAAAAATCCAAAAGCATATAATTATTTTAAGGTAACATTTTTTTTCCCTGTGTGATAACCTTTCTCAAGATTTTTTTTTTGACTTGTCTTCACGCCTGCCCCTCATTTAATGCGTTTCTGACAGCAGTCTCTGGTAGGCATTCATTATTTACACAAAGTCAATTAGTTTCGTTTCATTGGTGCGCTTTTCGATTTGCGATTTGTTGCTGGGTGGCATTCAATTAGCCGGCAACAAGTTGCCATAATTCGAATTGCTCACTTTCCTCCTCCTCCCCTTGGCGAGTGTGGGTGTGGCAGGCAGGTTGCTCGATTCCATGTGCGTTTGCTTTTCAAATTAGCCCGACTCTCGGATTCGCAGTCAAATTTCGAGACATTTGCCGGCTTTATATATGTATACATTTTTTTTTTGGGCAGCTCACGTTCTACTGACCCATTTGCGTGTATTTTTCATCGAATATCAGACATCTGAATGCCAGCGGCATTATTGGAATTCCAACGCAGTGGGGGAGCGGTGGTGATTTTCACAGAATGTTTATTGGTCAGCGGTTAGAGGGAATTATTTTTGGGGACAAATAAAATGTCGAAAAAGGAAAATAGTTGGAATTGCCAGCCAGGATTTGGGGACAAACCATAAGCATTTGAACTCAGATCATTCAACCGAAATTCTTAAAGCATTAAGTTTAAGGAATTTGGTTAACCAAAGAAAGTTTAGGAAATTACCGAAATTACGACAGAAGGCGGAAATACTTATCATTTTAAATTTGATTTTTACATAGACTAAGAAATTCATGAAATATTTCATGAAGCGGTAAAATATCCTTCTGGCTTTCAATATCCTTTCAAAATTCCTTTCTGTACATAACATTTTATCCCCATCAGTAGGCACACAATAACTAAACCTCGACGAAAATTTGTGTTGTAAGCTATTTGGGTTAAACGCTAAAGTGCCATGCTGCCAGCAGGTGAAATTGATTTTCTTTTCATTTGTGCAAATATGAAATGTCAATATTGTGCGTAGTCGTCATTGTCGCTCGACTGAGAAAGTGCAGTGCCACAGCAAAGCGGTTTCCATGCATTCAACTCTTATTCGATTTTTCTTCATACATATATATATTTGTGGTTTGGGGTCGACTTTAGTTATGGTATTTGCAGTAAAAAATTCATAGCTATTACCTGGAGGGCACTCTCCATTTAAACCCCAAAACAAATTCCAATACACTTTGCCTTTGCCACAAGAGCTAAGAGAGCAATTGCCATTTTTAAGCTGGGTTGTATGTTATTTACTACCTTTGAGAGGGTATGTTTACTTTGTAAATATGTTTAAAATATATGAGATATTTAAAATATTTTAGTTATGTTTTGTTATGTTATGCTATGTTCTATTCTTGATAATATTTCTGCTTCAGTTTATAGTTTTCCTTTGAATATTAAGAGTATTTGCAATTCACCTTCTCCTATCTAGTCCGCTCTCCCATTCGGGTTTATTTTATTTTTTTGGCCAGGTGAAGTGAAAAATATGATTAAATGCGCCTGTGGGATCAGACTTAGTCAGACCTAAAGTATCATCGCTTTGTTTAACCCCATCCGCCTGGGCACGAAAGAAAGTGAAATTGATGACACAAATGCGGACAACAAATGCGATGCGAGGCGGTGGTGTGTCTATGCTAAATGGCCTGGTTAAGTAATCTCGTGAGAGCCGCAAACATTGCGCAGTCTTCGTATCTGAGAATGCTGTTAATAGCTGAGGGGGGAGCCAGAGATGCGATGACAAAGGCCGCCGTCGCGTCGTTTGGTTCCACCTTCACCTGTCTGTCCCTCAGCCAACGCCCTTTCCCTTTCCCTTTTCCCCAGCCTAATTGCCCGAGCTCGGGTCTCAACTTCACTTCACTTTCAACGTCTCACTTAGAAAGAAGTCGCGGCGCACAGAGATACGCCCTGTTGTTGTTGATCGATCTGTTAGATACGCGGTTGGCATGCGCATACCTATGTAGTTTGTATCTTGTATCTTAGAGCTCTGTAGATACATCGGTGGCTGTATCCATACTTGCAATTGTCTCTGCGCTGTTCGCGCCCTACAACTTTCACTTGTGCCGCGGAAATGGAGGCGCGATGTGCGTAGGCAGCGAACACATAGATAAATTCAGCCAAGCATGGAGTCACTAGCTCATAAAATTGGCATTAGTCCGGCTTAGAAATTTTGTAGAGAACAGTGACTTTAGATGGATTATACTTAAAAGTTAACATATATATTTAAATTGAACGAAGATTTATGTATTTATGAAGCTGTACTCTGGCAAATAAGATATTTTAAATCATTTTTAATTGAAATAAAAATTATATTTTAAAGCAAACAAAAGAAGGAAGTGCTTGGAAATAAACTTTTAATAATTACTTGTATTGATTTTTATTTTTTTTTAATTTTAAATTGAGTATACAGATTTATTAACCCACTAACAACTAACATAGGAAAGCTTTCCGAATTCATATTAATGATTTTTTGACTTAGTTATGAGATTTTTAAATTTAAATTTGTCGTAAAAATTGTTATATTAAGTTATCAATAAATATCGATTTAATAAATACGAATATTTTAAGCTTAGTTATTATAGATTATCAATTCGATACTTCAGGGCTATATAAACTTCGGCTTTCTTAAGTAAGTTTTCATTATTGTTTTGTTTATTTTTAGCAAATTTATTATTTGAATACAAATAAAGTTCAAAGAGCTTCATTTTTGATTTAGATTTATCAATTTAATTCTTTTTTAAATCTTAATAATATATTGCGCATAGGTTTAAAGTCTACCCAAAATGGGTTTTCATAGACTGATATTAACAAATTAAATTCTTTCCCTTACATTCCTTCAGTTACTAGCTTAAACATTTTCCCGACTTATTTTAATCATTTTTTGTTTATTTCTTATTATCACGACCACCCAAGAGGTCGTTCGATTGACGACACTGCATCGGCTGCTGCATGTTGATTGATTTGTGACGACCTGATTGTTGACTTTGGCTTTCCTTCGTTCGCTTTACATAAGCCAGGTCGTCGTTTGTCGGCCTTTATTGCAGCCAGGTAGTTGCGGAAGTGTCGCTTCCAGTGCGTCGACATTGATGGCTTGGCAGCTGGCCACTATCGGGTCTTGGGTCTTGGGTTTTGGGGTCCGAGAGGGCCGGCCAACGGTGCGCATGCGCAATAAACAGTTTTATGCATAACGGAACAACAGTGCTGTTAATTTTTGCGCTCCGTGCACGCAGACGCAGAGTCGTCAACGGGTCGGCAGCGACGTAACATTGTCAAAGTCGGGCGAGTTATGTGCTAATTAATCGTTGATGAAGCTGGGGGTTACGTAATACGTATTTGTCTATTGGCTAATACTATACCGGAAAAGTGATTTGAAATTACAGTCTAACTCACTTGAATTAATATCAAATAAAATGTGTAAATAGGCCAAGTGGTGGCTTCAACAATTACATACAAATAAATAAACATTGGTTTAGTATTTTTGAATCTTATTAATATAAATGCTTACTTCAACCTAATGTCAAGAGATAATAACAACATAGATTAATGAATTTAAAGTGAAAAGTACAAATATATTCTTACTCAAAATAATATTATATGTTGAATATTACGTATCCGTACAAAAATATTCTTATTCAAACTAAAATATTGAATATTACGTATACGTAATCTATTTTTGTACCTTTGTAAATCATTATAATTTTAGTTAGAAGCTAGCAACTCAGTATATTTTCTTGTATTGCAAGGGTATAAATACTTCGGCATTCCTTTCCTTATTTAAATTTAAAACTCTTCACTTTAAAATTAACTGATAACAAATCTCACTCTCGCTTCCGTTTAACCTATAAAAATGGCTTATACACATTTTCATAATTTTGATCCTTGGATAAACCCAAGGGTATATAAGGCTGTCGAATAGGCATCCAAGTGCTAGCGCTTCCAGAGAGATCCGTGGCGGCATGATAACCCTTAATCGATGGCGCAGAGGAGTGAATAATCTCCAGCCGATCGCGGGCATTCCCATTGGACAATATATATCTCAGGGCCAGCAATCCCGAAGTGACTAAAGCAATTTTGCCCATGATAAACGATGACGTAGAGAGAGCCGTTAGCCATTTAAGGACCAAAGGAAGGATAATCAATTTAGCCAGAGCGGCAGCCACAAGCATGGGATACACCATTTTCATGAGTTTCTTTTGCTTCTTGTGCTTGCCGCGACCTGTAAGAAAAGTAAAGTATTATATATAACCAATTAAAGTAGAAATTAAATTCAATTTTTATCAGAGACATTGCTAAGAGTTGTAAGATAAGAGGAATCGCTTTCACTATTTGGCAATTTACAACGTTTTTAACAAACAAACCACTGTAGGCTTGCTAACAATCCATGTCTTGGTTTTCCTTTGAATTTGTAAAAGTAAGGACTCACCTTCAGGTTTCCAGGCATCCAGTAGGTTCTTTACCTGCTCGGCACTTAATTCCTCAGTAATTAATCTCTGTAATTGGTTTTCGGCCACTGCAATCCACTCTCGTTCCAAATGCAATTGCTCTGCGGCGGCAGCTTCCTGTTCCGCATCTTGTTCCACGGCTGCCACAATTGCGCCACCCATTTGCACCACCGGTGGAAGGCTATAGGCGCCACCAAAGGACACTGGCCAGAGCAGGTGGATAATTGTAATTGAGATCGAAATCTTAAGCATGTTTTCACCGTTTCAAAGTTCCGAGACGACTGAGTAAAAAACGGGCGCCAAACTGTAGTTTGTTGCCAATGGGGCACTCTCTTCGTTGCACTTCGTTGCATTTAGTAGATTCAATTGGGTATCTGTATGTTCTTGGCCAATTGGTCTTGGCCACTCAGTACCGCTAACATTTCTGGATGCACAGCGGAAAATTCGTTGAAAGTTTTAAAGCATTTGAAAGCATATCCTTTTTAAAACATCTAACTTAAAAATATGTTAAAGTATTGACATTCTTTGATTTCTAAAGAGCATACATTTGTTATATACAAAATGTTGCTGTCAGGACTTGTATAAATCTCGACAATAGCCTGCAATCAATATAACACAAGTTTGTTCATATGAAAAGCGAACAAGCACAAGCATTTCAAATGACTTTCCGATTTTGTACACACTCAACAAGAGTGCATTTTCATTTCATATATTTTTGTTAAGCCTTTTCCCAAGTGTTCTAACTTGTTTTCGCTGATTCTGTTTTGCTCCGCCGATTCAGTTTTACTTGAGCGTGAACGGACATATTAAATTTTCCCTGCTTTAATGAATGGCTCACCGCAGACATTTCACTGTAACTTTGGCCGCTTTATTATGCCTGTGTGCACCACACTTGTCGTGGGTCAATTGCTTCAACCATCAACAAGTAAAAACTCTTCATTATCGTTAGTGGGTCCGTTTCGGTTCACTTGCCATTTTTGCTTGGCAAAAGCTTGGCAACGTTTTTCCATTTCTAAACTATGTGTGTGCAGAGAAAAGCTTTTTGGGGAGGGAAAATGCTTGACGTCACTCACAGAGGCATTTCCCCCTTTTTGAAAGTTCTTATCAACGTCGTTAGCACGTCGCAAGTGCATTAATTTTTGTTAAAATGAAGACAGTTGCCTGAAAAGTTTTGTAATATTGCTCATCATGAAATGAAAACTATTGTGTTTTCCAGGAACAAGTCTTTAATTAAGTTAACGGGAAATGAGTTAAGAATGATATTTAAAGTGTATAAAAGTAGAAATTATTACATAGTAAAATTAGAAATCAAATTAATATTGATTTTTAGAAGAAATAAATTATAAATATTAATTGTTTCTGGCCTATTGTTTTCTCCTATGACAACCTTGGATGTAGCTAATGAAATTTAATTTGATTTATCAATTGAACATAAAATTTGCTATATAATTTGTGCTTGGCCCAGAAGCTGTCAGAAGCAAATTCAATAAAATCTATTTTACAGCACACCCAATGAAAATTCTATTAAAAATTCATTAATAATGTTTCAATTAACCTGAATAACCCTGAAAAAATATTTGGAATTCAATTTAAAGGCCTTCCCTAAGCTGTTGTGTTTATGTAAATTTTTCCGTTAATGCTGAAGGGCCACATCGGCCCACGAAATTCGTACAGAAATAGGATTAATTAAATTTCACCAACATGAAGTTAGCTTCTGCAATTACACAAGTTTGCCAGGGACTTTTTGTATGTATATTGGGTGGGAAATGGAATAACGGCCAAACTGAATTAGGCGCGGCCCAGACGAGACAAATGGACTTATCTTGGGCACTCGGACTCATACTCCCTACACACTCGAATATATTTACTTGGCGTTCAAAAAACACACTCAAATGCACACGCGTGCCACGGAACTAATCGCAGTCAGCAGTCAACAACTTTAACGCTTTTCGCTGTCGTCACACTGTCCATGGCAGAGTGTCTGCGGAATTTATTGCTGCTGGGTGTCAGCTTTGATTTTACCTGGCATCCGATTTGCTGTTAAAACTATACCCTGTCCGCCAAAGGTATTTTAGGAATTTGGTGGTAATAACTCTTAAAGGAAGGCAGATAAATAAGAAGGTTGTGTGAGTAAGCTAAAGCCTGTGTTGAAGGATTTATATTTTGAATTTTACATAGGAAATACATAAGCAATAAGTTTCTTCTGTACTTTAAACTATATTAAATTATCCTCCTAGTCCAAGTCTTCCTTCGTTTAACTCTAAATATGTTCCATCAAACAAGTTGAATTATAAATTCATTAAAAATGATACAATTTTAATAAGTTAAATGACAGGATTCTTCAACCTTCTTAATTTAAATTAAACAAACTTTCTTTAAAATAAAGTGTATATAAAAAACGGCTGACCAAACATCTCATTTGTTTATCGTTTTTTGGCCACTTTGGCTGTTATGTACACACTTCATTTCACTTGAGGCCCGCGACGTGGCTATCGCTTGAAAATCCATCGCTGCGTCGCACGTTTATAGTCCCAGACCATCGACCAAACCCAAATCAAACTGCTTAATCCCCGAAATTTGCTTAAAATCTAAACCCATCAGAGTTTCTTCAAGACCAGCGCCTTGCTGGCATGACCGCCCGCGGAGCTCTTTAGGCTCATTACGGCCGTAAAAAGGGCAAAGAAGAAGCCGGCTAAACCCGTGGTGCCCACCAGGAGTGTGAGTCCGCCAATGAGCACCGGTATGAGGGTGAGGAACTTCAGTTTGTAGGCTATCAGTAGGGGAAGTAGCAGCTTCTGGATCTTCTTCTTTAGCTTCTTGAGCTTGCGGCCCTCGGTTTCAGCTGCCAGACGCTGGGATCGACCTTGGACGAGAAGCTCCTTTGATGTTACAGTAAATGGCGATGCCTTCGCATCGCTTGTGGTGGCATCCAAATTATTGGGCACGAACTCGTCTGTGAGTGAAGGAGCGGAAGCATTAGTTAGCCAGTTAATTAAGTGGTCAGTCACAGACGCCGGTGCCCCCAGGCGGTTTGTCAGGGTCGCTATGATACACTTTAATTTAATGTGAGTGAAGAAGATCAAAATTTGGAATAATAAATAGGGATTATTTACAGGAAACAACAAATAAATTTGATAGTCTGTAAGAAAGCAATTCTATCAGAAAGAAAGCTTGTATATTCATAGTATTTGCATCTTAAAATATTAGTTAACTTAAATCCCAATCCTTCAAACTTCCCAATTATATTCATCTTAATAATCCGTTTTATTCCGCTGACTGCCAGCTTAGTTAGATGGAAAATTCGCAGGAAAATTTCTCACCTTCCTCCCCGTTAATTGCCATCCTGAGCGTGTCGCAAAAGTCGCGCACTTTCACCAGAGCCCGCTCAAAGGGCGCCAAGTAGGAATCGATTCCCCGGAGCGACACCAACTCTCCACCTGCTTCATTTTCCAGGGTATCGATTTCGTTCGCGTTTTCGCCATCACCATCATCATCATCACCATTAGCCTGGTGGGTTAAAGTTGCTGCCGCCTTGCGAACTTCCGGCTGAGGCTGAGGCATCGGCTCCGGCTCCTGCTCCAGCTCCTGCTCCATCTCCTGCTCCGGTTGAGTTTCCTTGGCTGGCGGCAGCTGTCGCAGGATTTGCCCGCGTCGCATCTGCTGGCTGATGGCCAGGACATAGCTGGCTGGATCGGTGGGTGGAACCGGTTTGTAATTTCCGCCAGCCGAAGGAGACGCCACACTGTTATTGTAACGATGGTTGTAGGCATAGTAATTGACAGGAAGTCGTTCCGGCTCCGTTCGTCTTTCAGGGATCTCCTCGCGTTGTCGCTGCATTAAACTGGGAGCGGTTGCCTGAAGGATGAGCCAATTGTTGTGTTGCGTAAAAGGCTGCCATGCATTCATCTCCAGCTTCAGTTGTGGATTTTGGTTGCCGGCGGAAGTGACGCCATTAAAGCGACTGCCATTGCTCCACGTCACTTTCATTGTTACGAGCACGTAAATGCCGAGCACTAGCACCAGTCGCGACCACATCCTGGATCCTTTTTGGTTCGACTTTTACGAAATGTTTTCACCTCACAACACGCACACCGCACGCCGTTTAGAATCGAACTGTGAGGCGACGAGTGTTTTGAAATCTTTGTAGACCAAATTCTATAGAGGGGCATTCGACATTTTATGGTGCTCTCCGGTCGAGCGATTTTACGGCCTTTCGCCGAAAAAAGTGTTGCGGCTTTTTTTGGCCTGCGGTCAAGCGGTCAGTTTATCTTCCAGATAGCTTTTCACATCACAAGACTTTTACCTCACATATACAATATCGAAGTGTGGTACGTCAGGCGTAACTGGGTATTGGCTGGGCCACTTCCCAGTTCCCACTTATGTAAAATGTTCACAGGTGCAGGGTGGCAGATCGAAGATTAACGCTTCAGTGACCATAACACGTGCGGCATGACCACTTTAATTAGAAAACAATGCCACATTTTGGTTATTTTCACTTTTCACCAACTGATTTTGATTGGCCCTGTTGCACGACCAAAGGCCCGGATTCAACTGGTGGCCTTGCACTTGATGCCACTATTCTATATATGTTTTTTTTGTTTGGGCCCTGGGAAAGTGTGCCCAATGGGTAAATTCGCGTAATTGCAGTCCCGTGCGTGCTAATTGCAACCTGGTTGCTATGGCAGGTAACGTTGGTTTCTGCTTCCATTTGAATGCCGCATCTCAGTTGGCATACACTTAATCTTCTCAGTGGGTACACTCAAAATAAATCATATAACTTGATGAGTTTATAAACAAATATTTAAATGGAAATTTAAATGAGAGTTTGTTGCGCATGTAATTTAAACAATCATTTCAAATTTTCCATGTTATTTTTTACAGAGCTGCGGTAGACAGGTGGTTCAGGTGTGGGCGGTCCACAGTTTTCTTTTGCATTTTCTGTTACGTTGCACTCACGTTATTGCTTTCCATCTGTCGTCTGTCACATGCTCTTGGGCGCCAGTTGTCAGTTCCCGCATGCAGATAAAAAATCCGAGCATGCTTTTCACCTCGTTTTCCAGCTTCAACCTTTTAGTGAAGCTTACTTTTAGGCTTGTGGTTTGGGGGAGGAAAATGCAAAAAGAAAACAACTACCTTGGATGGGGACATAGTGTGGAGTGCTCTTGTTACTATTGCTTTGCATTATTCTGATTTGATTTGATTTTAAGAAGCAAGAATAAAATGCAACAAAAGTCACATAGCAAGATTCAATTAAATTTTTGATATAGAATAAAGTGATAAATAAGGTTCCACATAGGTTTCAATTCAAATAAATACTATAGCTACACTTTCAACTTGCATTTATAGTTAGGATCTCTTATAACATTTCAAACAAGTTATTATTAAGAAGTCTTCATTGATAGTTTGTGCTATATTAAAATAAATTCAATTATTATGAACACATACCAGTTCAATTCATGTTGTGGCTTTGTTTTTTCCATTATCCCCATTTAGAATGATGTATGGGGAGGACTTATGGCAATGAATAAGTGAGATTACCCCTGGCGATAATGGCAGTTTGAGGTCTCTAATTTTAGTGTGATTTTGTGCTAGTGGCAGGCGAAAATTGTGGTCTAGCACTGAGTGGCAATTGAAATGGTTTTCCCCCCAAGCACACGACCATTAATGGTTAGCTCTATGATTGATAGTGGCCAAAAGGAACTCATTCGGTGAGCTTTATCCATAATGGAGGATGACTGTGGCTTATTTCTCTTCATTCCTGCACAAGGCTAAAGCCCGTATTTCATTCGACATTGTTTGGCTTGTTTCACGCAAGTATGTATGCTGGGAAGACAACAGAAGATCAAACATGAATCAAGCCAACTTAAGACATATAAAGCATTTATTTTTTATTACCACAAATTTGCATGTGGCTGGTTAAAGCGGCTTGCCGGTGCTTTTCGATGAGCTAACAACTGGGACAAGCAGTCTTGCAGTTTATATTTTTTTTCGCACAACTCGTGGGGTGACTTTGGGAATAATACACTGAGATTAGTTTCACAAACTTTGATGCAAATTAAAAAATATTGAATAATATAATTCAATTATAAATAATATATTTTTATATATAACAAAGTTTATTGAAATACAAATATATTATTCATATTTCTTATTCATAAATTTCCCCTTTTAATGAAGTATTTTTCTCAGCATATTTAACGAGAGTTTAGTTATTGAATTGGTTTTTATTTTCAACGACTTTATGCTGTGTCACAGCCTGCACTCTATTGGTTTCTCGTGCCCGGTTTATTTAGTTGTAAAACTAGTTCAACTCAGAACTCTTCCTACGCCCTGTTTTAATGGAAATCATAAATTAATTTTCGGGAACAGACCGCTTCTGCTGATTCTGCTGAAGATTTGACTATGAGACAAAAGGCACTCCAGTGACTAGAAGACCTTGCTTTTGAAGCCAAGCAAAAGCTTGTCCGGCATTTAGCCGCTCACTAAGCCACCTTTGTTGGGGCTTGGCCAAGCGGCTATTAAACCGAAAGCGTTTTCGCCTTTTGCCATTAGTTCTACTTGTGCTTTGCAGGCGTTAGCAGTCCGAAATGAAAGTGAGTGGATGGCGGAAAAAGGATTTCGATAAAGGATTAACATTTAACTGAGTTCCCTTTTGCTTGGACTAGGTGTTTGTGTGTCTCCTGGCTCTGGCCGCCACTTTGGCCACTACCAATGCAGGACTCTTGGGCCTGCTGAAGGGTGGCGGCGGTGGTGGTGGTTACTCTGGAGGTGGCTACTCTGGTGGTGGATACTCTGGTGGTGGATACTCTGGTGGTGGCTACTCTGGTGGTGGATACGGCGGCGACACAGTGGCGGTGGAGTCCAGGTTGTCAAAGTTATCAATACCTATGAGGGAGGACACGGCGGTGGCTATGGAGGTGGCTACGGAGGAGGTGGCTATAGAGGCGGTGGCTATGGAGGAGGTGGTTATAGCCACGGTGGTGGCTGGAACTCTGGAGGCTACGGAGGAGGCTACGAAGGTGGCTATGGAGGTGGATACGGAGGTGGCCATGGAGGTGCTTCCCGCGTCGATGTCTATAAAGTGATTACAACCACTCATGGAGGTAGCTATGGAGGTGGTTATGGCGGTGGACACGGAGGCGGCTATGGAGGTGGTTATGGCGGTGGACACGGAGGTAGCTATGGAGGTAGCTACGGAGGTGGTTATGGTGGACAGTCCGGCTGGTGGAAGACGAAGTAAGCACCAGAGATGCTACCCAAAGTTCCCAAAAAAAAAACCCCTCCATTTCTTAGAACCGCACTTCATTTAGCTGTAATCCGGATATAAACTCGTTCTAAATTGTACCTGCAAAAATCTTCCATCGTCACGCAATCTGAAATCTCTTTAAATGACTTCTTTCCTAAATTAAGGAAACGAGTTTGAGATAATTGGCAGACTGCTTGGCGAATCCACAAATAAAAGTAAAAGTGAATTATATTTAAATTAAATAATATGCTTTGTCTATTTTTTTTTTGTTTAACCTTGACTGGCTAAAGCCTAATTAGCATTTGCGTTGGATTTAATTTTGTAAGTTTACAATTCCCTTATTTGCATATTTTTTGGGGGAGAACATAAGCTCAACGTTCCCGGTATTCCATTGGATTAATTGCTGTGTATTCTGAAATTGGTTAAACAACTAATTAAATTCTGGTTTTGTGTTTTAAATTTAAACTGTAAGATAAAAGAAAATTATTCCGCAAATGCGGGGATTTAGTTGTATTTAATGTATTTGTTTTTTAAGCCATAAATTAATAGCTGGCTTCCGGATTATTTATGTAGCAGCTACAATTTATCATACATCATCTGATAAATACATTTTTTTTTTATATTTTATGCTTACCTTGTAAATGTTACATTCCCTTTATTTGCATTCTGTTCTTATCTGCCGCTTTAATTGCTGCATTCATCAGTAAATTTAATAATATTTGTATATTCTTTTCCAACTTACACATTCCTAGAAAGAATGAATGTGAAAATACTACAAGAACTAAATGTATTTAGTTAGTTCTGGTGCTTTAATCTTGTTAAGCCACACACCTACAGCTTTTCATCTGCATCCACAATAGAGTACTCAACTCTGAAGCCGACTAATTGGATGATGATTCATTTTGCGTAATTCATTATTGTTGTTCCCATCCGGAATCTCGAGCGCATGCTATTTTGATTAAATTCAGGCAGAGAGAGTGTACTTGTACTTACAGTCAACTAACTTTCATCCTTGTTTTCATGGCAATGTGAAAATGTTTACACAGCTGAACTTGTTTCTTAGCTTACATCTCTGGTGTGTATAAGGGCCAGAGCAATAAACGTGGGTCAGAATACAACAGAATATGGGACAAATGCCTTGGGATTGCAGAAGTGGAATTTATGAAAGACGGAGATGGGGCCGGAGGTAAGCAAGTTTTATTGGGATTTGGCCCAAAGGAAACGGAAGAAGCCTCATCAAATGGATACAGGAAGTGTACATATTTGGGCGTTACATCTAAATATATACCAGCCAAGTATCTTTAACTTGACCTTCTAGCATTGAAGGCTAAAGATACTTTGATTCTCAATTAATATAGATTAAATGTCTGAAAGAAACTTAGTTGTGTCCTTAAATAAGAGAAGACATCCTAGACACTTGAAACCATTAAAGACTTTGTG
This sequence comes from Drosophila serrata, assembly GCF_035046125.1. Taxonomy (NCBI): domain Eukaryota; kingdom Metazoa; phylum Arthropoda; class Insecta; order Diptera; family Drosophilidae; genus Drosophila; species Drosophila serrata. The sequence continues at coordinate 565,285 of NW_028256928.1, read as the reverse complement.
TTAATTCTGTGTATCAATGATTTATTTGTATACATTTTTTTTGTAGCTTTTCTGTTTTTTGTAAAACATTTGCTGCTTACATGCGAGTTACACTTACGGCTAGTAAATAAATAAGTTCAATAAATTATTACTACATACAGTTAGTCAAGCTAAGAGTTAATGGTTTGTGTGCTGGGGAATGAGATGAAAGCGTAGCTGCAGAAGCGGAAGTACGAGAGGTAATTGAAAATAGCAAGTGCAGTTAGCATAGAGAGAGGCCAAAGATACAGATGCTAAGATACAGAGTTGCAGATGCAGATCAGATACAGAGGCAGAGTTCAGTAACAGTAAACGCGGATCGAGAACAGAGCAGGGCAGAGTGGGATACAAACAAAACATAATCGATTAAAGCAAATACTAATCATTAATCATTATAAAAAATGTGCATGCCCAGTGGGAACGCACGTTCTAGATACATTTCAGGCGATGTACCCATAGGTGCCACTGCGCGTAGAGTGAACCGTTGGAAATGCATCAAGTCTTCTTGTCTGCCCCGCAGTGCAAGTGCAAAAAAGAGAGTTTATGTATACATATATCTAATTACAATCCGTCCGCTGTCCGTGATTTATCCACAAGATAAATGCAGCTATCTAACAGTTGGTGTCACACCTCCCTTCTCCTTTCCGTCGTCGTCCATCCTATGACTTGGTCACCTGTGGCGCCACGGCCTTTGGATGTAGATGCTGCACTTGTTGATGGATCTGCGGATGGTTTGCCGCCTGCTCCTGTATATGGGACCGATACGCCAGCTCCTGGGCTTCGGTCAGAGAACGGCGATCCCAGCCACCGCCTCCTCCACCGCCACCTCCGCCCGAGGACCAGCCTCCACCGCCGCCTCCTCCTCCTCCAGATGACCAGCCGGAACTTCCGCCCGATGATTTGCCGGACATAAGCTTCTTCAGACCGATTATTCCTGCCAGGAGCAGAGCAATCTTGGAGATGATCAGCGCCTTGCCCGCCAGAATGTACAGGGCTCCCATGGCAATAGGAATCATGCCCATCAGCTTCATGGCCATGCCCATCATCATCATGCCCATCATCTTCTTCATTTTGCCGCGACCTGAAATAATATTACAAAAAATACATACAGTTTGATTAAAATTCGTATTTCATAAAGTAAATATACCAACAAGTGAAAGTATAGATGATCAAATAACTATTTATGATTCCCTGAGAAAGAAAATCCCTGCTGGGGAAGAGACAATGGACTGCAGATTTATCAAAATCTCTGAAGAGATTTCAATGAGACCCTTGAAAATTTTCCGACTTGGTTGGTAAATCAAAAGACGGTGAAAGTTCCAGCTCAATTAACTCAAAGGCTGAATGTGAGAACATTTTCCCAGCCTTTTCTCTGAGGCACTGGCATTCCGTTTTGGCAGCAGCGTGTGTGGCTTTCATTTTTCTGCCTTCATTAGGGACACTCCAGGCGATTTCACCTGCCTTGTGCCTGGCTGGTGAAAATTGCATTTCGACATGGACACGTACATGGATGTGGCCGGGGACATGGAAATGGCAATGGAAATGGACACTAATACTGCCCAAAAAGATGAATGATTATAACAAGCTCTAAACAGGCCGATCGCTGGCAACGAGTATTAGCCAAAAATGGGTTTGCCATTGGGAAAGTGTTGGCTAACTTGTTGACTGCAAACAGCCTCGCATCGATTAAAAATCTTGATCAATGATTTGAAAGTAAAAGAAAATTTTCATGTGGCGTGAAAGTAAGTTCACTTTTCGTTGCATTGCATTACATTGCATTGCGATCTATGATCGGCGATCTGCAATCTGCAATCTACGATCTTGATGTGGATGTTGCAGTAAGTGCTTGTGTCAAATTTGTAATTGACGACAGCTCGAACTCAAAATGGAAACGCCAATGGCAAATGGCCTAGACGAGAGGAGTTTTGCCTTTTCGTGGTCGTGGCCTCGGTGGAGAAATGTGGTCGGGCACTTTCATTACATTTGACATGGTCATGACATTTGAACGTGGCATAGTTTTTCGCTTTTTATTCATCATACTCTGCCCGGTAGAGGGTTAGTTACTTTGGGACAAGTCCAGTGATCTTAATTAAAATCTAAATACTTACTAATATATATAGTATGGTTTTATAAAGGTTATAATAAGCTTAGCACCTTGAATAGAAATAATAATCTTCCTTTTTTTACTACAACTTTAAACTGAAATCTATATTATATATTTTAGAAACCTATTTAAAAAGAAGTTATAAAACTGCATACAAAATACTTACGACAATTTAAACGTATTTCATTTACATTCTTTAATTTGATATACCTGTTAAATAGTACCTTCTATGTTACACTAATTTACAGATATAATTCCAGAATGAAATGAAATGAATTAATTTAATTTAATAAAAACCTAAAGAGTGTTTCAGTTTCGTGATCCCATAATTGCCCCGATTGTCTTGTTTTTCGGCTCTTTTTTATTTTGGACAACACGAAATTCTGTCATGACACTTTTTTCAACTTCGTTTGCTACCGTCTGATGGCTGAATGTCGTTGGTTAAGGTTTCTGGGTCAGTCCTGAGTTGCTCAACGGGTTTTCTCGTGTGTGCGTTTGCCAGTAGTTTCCAGGGGGATCAGGAGGGGAGGGCAAAATAAAAACAATTGCACATTTTCCCAGACCCAATATGAAGGCCCCCAGTTGTTTACATACAATGCAGAATGATAAGCCAGGAAGTGGGCCAGCCAGCGGTTGCTGATGATGCAGTAGTTGTGCGAATGTCATTGCCGGCTAGGGTATACTTTGGCAGCACTATCACGTCTCTCTTGGCTCTAATAATTGCTTGGCAATTACCAGTCACAAGAGCACAAGAGACACACAGTCTTAGTTGCAATCAAATTATGTCACTGTTACGCGCTATGGATACTGGGGTATATTAGCGGTAACCGCAATTAGACCGCCCACAGAAAGTGATGATTGATGTGGTGGATCGATTTGTTTGTCCAAGAAATCTGAGCTTAATTATACGATATATGTGTTTTGTTTCGCATTTCACCATAGGTCTAGTATTAATACTAACTTTCAAGTTGAAAATATGGGATTATTAATGTCTATTTAATGATTTATAGGTATATAGTATAATTCCTTTCAAGTAGAGTATCTCATTTGTTAAAAGATAATTGTTTTGTGTTAATATTTACCAATATCTTTTTATATATATTTTCAGATAAAGGTAAGTCCTACTGGATATACATGTTTAACATCTGGAAACTGTAAGTTTGTCTTTCTTTTTTAATTTTTATGGATATCTAAACAATTTACTAAGAAGAGAGCAGAACTCAAACTTATTAGAAAATGAAATGAATCGCTTAATGCAGTCACTGCAGTACTTTTTAGGACTTTTAATCTCAATATGAATACTACTCAATATAAAACTAGGCTACAAGCTTCAAAAAACCTTTTCAAAAGACCCTTGAAAGTATTATCTTTCCCGAATTATCCCCCTTTTGCTCACCTTCTTCTAAGCCGCGTCCAATCTCATCGGATGTGAGTTTGGGAAAGCTGACCTGCAGCGAGTGTCCATTGAAGAAGTAGCTCAGTCGCTCGATCAGCATATTGGTGAGCTTGGCATCGCGATCACTGCCGGATCGCGGCAAGGAGGATTCCAGCTCATTCTCACTGGTTGCCGGAGGACGTGGTGCCGTCTCCAGGCGCACCAACTTAATGCCATCGGCCACATTGATGGCATCGATCGGTGCCAGGCGGTCAATGAATGAAATGGCCTTCTTCTTCAGACATGGCACGAACCCGGCCTCGGCACGGGTACACTCATCGTAGACCCGGAGCAAAGTCCTTGCTCCGGCATTCTGTGCCGGATTGGGCTGGACGGGATTGGTCAGTTGCTCGGTGGCCGCCGTACAACTGCCGGCGAGAAGGAACACCGCCAGGAGGCTGATCGGGGTCAGAGCCTGGCTAGGCCGCTGTTTAAATGTCATTTTTGGCACTTTTTGCACTCGCTCTCGGGGTCGGTCCCACTCTCTCTACAACAACACTCGCGGCACACCACGCGACAGGTGCTTCAGGTGATTAATCCTGCGACGGGGATCTCGAGTCCAGGATATACTACTCTGTTTGTCACTGGCACTGGGGAGCAGCTTGCACTGGCTGCGCTCTCAAATCAAACTGATGACCAGCCTTGGCGCGCTTTGTTCTTTTATAGACCTTTCTTTCCTCGCTCGCTCGCTCGACGGCGTCTTAATCGCAATTTGATTTTCCTCGGCTTCGCTCGTGGTCTTCGGGTTCGGGTCTTCAGCTTCTGCTCGTGCCGGGCTTCTTTTTTTCCAGTCGGTTTTCCACCGCGCTGTGGGAAAATCTGTGCGCCAGTGGTGCCAAAAGAGAGATGAGTTTCCATATGCAACAGAGCGCAGTTTCTACATTATTACTTAGAGAGTTATTTATTTATACAGAAGCATCAAGTTATAAATTAGGTTTGGCATGGAATGCCTTATTATTTATTAAATATTCCTTCTTTTTAAGATAATTCCTAAGAAGAAACCTAGAATAATATAAGACATTTAAAGCTTTGATAGTCCAAACTGCGGGGAGAAGGGGTTATCTCAAACAGTTTTGGAAATCCTATTCTTGTCTAGCTTCTGGAATACAATTTCCTTTTAATATTTTATGAAAATCTAAAAGTCTTTGGCGCAGCACTGTCATTGCCTTGATGATCATTGGCAGCGAGTAGTAGAGTCTTCAATGAAGCACAGTGCCCAGCAGCAAAAGGCGAAGGCGAGGCCTGAAAGCATTTCCAACGGGTTTCGACTTGTTTTTCCAGCAATAGCTTTCGTTGTTTATGGCCAAACATATTAGTTGCATTAGTGGCATTTGGTAGGAGTTCACTTTTATGTTTTTTATTTTTGGCTTCTGACCATTTCAGCAACTGGCTGCCGTTGCCGTTGACACTTTAATTTCAATTTGGATTTCAGCAATTTTCGCCAATCGAGTTTTGGCTGCAAAGAAAGTCATTGCCAGCCACTAAACAGTGGCCAATGGCCATGTTTCTTTTTATTATGCAAAAAATGCCAGGCACTGGTTTGGGGGTGGGATTTTGATTTTTGGTCTCTCAGGTGGGCAGCATCCCAAGATGACATGCAGGTAATTTTGCAGGACCATTGGATTGCTCAGGTTAGAGGTACTTTGATATTAAAAGAGGGACAATTTAGCTCATTTACTTCTTAAAAATATATTATATTGAACATATAGATTTTAAAGATTTGAATAGCTAGAAAAAGTGATAAGAATTGATATTAATATAACATATAAATAGAAATCATTTAAATCTTTTGCAATATAAAGTTCTAATCAAATGTTAACTTCGCCTTGTGTGGCTTCTGCAATTAGTATCTGCTACCGATAGTTGTATCTGTATCTGATAGAACGTGCTTCCACATATGCGAGTGGCATAGGGAAAGGAAAGCTTGTGTGCCGCATAATTGTGGCTTTTCTTTTGCAACCATGCTGTTTGCAATAAAAACTAAACTTTTTCAGCCGAAAAACAAAAAAACCAAAAACTTGGGGAAAAAACTAAAGCTGGTGAAATTACATTTTCTGGATTCTTCGTGTTATTTTTTTTTTTTTTGGGGGCCTTTCGCTTTGCGATCGGTTTATGTGGCAGTCGGACATAAAAAGGAATATGAGCCGGACCCTCTGGGTGAGGAAAGACGGGGTTCCAATGTCGATTTTCAGCTAATAAACTACCAAATTAATGCCCCGCCGGCTCTAGAAATCTTTAAGTGCTACTGCTACTTATGGCTGCTACTTACCGGCAAACATTGCCCACCGGGAGCTGGGCTGCAGCACTTCAAGTGCCGGCACCTTGGCCAAGATAAAAAAAAAAAAAAGTATCTCTTACCTCCAGCGGCTATCCGCCTTTATTTTTTACTGGGCCACTCATTTGTATTTTGATTCCCTCGAACGCCGCCTTTTTTTCACGCCACTTTCACTGGTCATGGCGACGGTTGATGAAATTTTCCAGGGGCGGTTTCAGTTCATCGATCTGCATAAAGCTCTCGAGTGGCGACGCAAGTATTTATTTGCACACAGCTTTGTTTCCGTTTAGGTGTCGCCCATGATGGACAATGACGATGGAACCGGAGATGGAGATGAAGATGGAGAACTAAAGCGTTTTGGGTTCAGTGGCCGCTTGGGAGCCGTCCGTCATAAATGTCCCAAAAAACCAAATGGAAATTTATGGGTTTCCCCCCCCCCCAAGAGGCGGTGAACCTGAAAAGCTGGGTGTCCTCGAGAGCTCCTGCATAGCATTAATTTATTTCCCTTGAATTTGTGAATAATGGAAAGTTTTTAATTTTTCTTTTTTTTTATTGTGCTTATGAGTCTTAATCAAATGCAGTCAACCTTTCATAACTTGTTATTTTCCTGCTGCCTGAATTGATTGAGTATTTCAAGTCTTTCATATATCATTTCAATATAGTTATTGTGGGTAAATATCTATTTCTCTCATGAATAAATTGAAAACTATTCGACACGCTTACATGACGTCGTGAAGAACGTGGCTTTCCTGGGACACTTTCGTGTCGAATTCTTTTTCTCGCCTTTCCAAAATGCCACTCGGTTTGGTGGTAACAAAACTAATGTTCATCATTGTTGGTATTCCACGTTAAGCCAAGCTGTCAAATTGTCCATCAAGCACTCGAATTTCCCAACATATGATTTTCCATCTCATTGTGCGGGTGCAGCTGCAATTGAAAACATCCGCATCCAAGGTCTCTCTTTCCTTCTATCCCCGGGGTTATAATGTGCACCATGTGCCGCCTCAGACTTGTATCCATATCAAACGGTCATATCTTTGAGCTGCGCAGGCGCATGTGAAACAATTTCAATTGTTTTTCTTCCTCTGCGTGCCAATGTTTTTCCACGGGCAAGGCCAAAGTCAGCTGCGGTAGCAACAATTGCAGCAGCAACATCAAAATGTCTGCTTCCTTCTGCCCCACGGCAGTTTTTCTTTTTAGCTTAGCTGTCGCCACGCCTTATACTTTCCTCTTGGCCGAAAGAGTTTTCACGATTTTTCTGTGTCATAGAGCGAGTGAAGAGGAAGCTATGACATCTCTCATCCTACTACCTAATATTGGTGAACATTTGAGCTAAATAAACTATAAATTCTATTAATATGAAACTCTTAAAAAGAAATAGAATGAAGCTTTAAATGCATTACCTTAACCTACATTTAATTTCTTCCCTCTTAAACCAAGTTTGGTCTTTGAAAAATAAGCACAAATTTTTCAAGCTCCTAAGAAGGCAAGTGAAATTGCTCATTTCTAAGGAAAACAACTAAGACTAGGTAAATAATTGCGCTTTAATAAACAAAAGCCACAACAATTGCAGCACCAGCAGCAGCTGCACTCGGTTCATGGAAGTCGTTGCGGTTTTTAGTGTGTGTGAAATTTAGTGAAGCTGGGCACCCAGAGAAAGTATATAAAAAGTATATAAAAATGTATAAAAATGCAGGAAACCTACCGCAACGATTAAAACACACAGCTATATATTTCGTTCTGAATTCTGGGGAGTCGAGTGCGAAAACCTCTGGCTCAGGTTAAAGTTTTTGGAAGGCCAATTAGCTTTCAGTTTTTAAACTTGTTAACCGTTTTGCTTTTTTGCTAAGAACCCGAATCACACACCGGACTTTCTATTTCATGCCGTTGGGGGCTGGGCAATGTGCAATAAAATTGCAATTTTCACAAAACAAAGGAAAGCGAAAAGAAAATGTTTATTGCCTTAATGTGTGTGCGTGAGCTTTTTTTCTTATTTTTATTTGCTTGTTGGCACTGCTTTTGTTTTTGTTGGTTTTTATCGCTTGTTTTGACGCCACATTGACGTTAATCAAAGTTAACCGCCAAACGCTCGCACAAATCTCACGCTAATTAACTTTTATATGGGATGAGCGTCGACGGGTGCGATAAGCCGCTGGCTTTCAACAGCCTCGCAGCATCTGTCTGTCCACTTGCCAAGTTACCCAGTTGGCCAACAGCTGGACATCCGCTCCGGCACGGCAGTCACGAGCCAATACTGGCTCTTATATTTTTTTGTCTGTTGATTTTCATTTAATTTGCGAACAATTTATTTAAGCGTTATGCCCGCTCTGGGGAGTTTGCGAGAAAAATTCGCCAGCATTTTTCACAGCTGTCCGTCCGTCCATCCGCTTGGGTGTCGCGTGGCAGCCGCTAATGTGGAAAGTGGAGGTGTGTTGGCCAATTGCAAGATCTGAAAGTATTTTCGTGGAAAGAACATCAAAGAAGCATAGCTTGAAGTTGAAGAATTTTCAAAAAACAGCAATTTAGGGAGCTCTGAAAAATAATTAAAGCCAGTAGTATTTCTCTTGCATAATGTTAGCTATGCTTAAAATCTTTATAGAGACTTTTTCCGATTTTCTTCTATTTAAGTGTGGCGCTCAGTAGATCGTGGATAAGCATTTTTCTCATTACCATTACCGTTAGCATTTATTATGCATTTGCTTTTCGCTTTCTTTGGCGCCACTCGTCGCAGTTCACCGTACAGTGAGACCCCAGCGAAGACCATCTGCAGACAGTGACCGGTGACCGGTGAACAGTGACCGATGACCACTACCACTGGCCTATACACTATACACACTCTACACACACTTGTGTGTGTGATCTTTGATGGCTGACAATTAAATCCTCAGGTGTCGCCAATTACAACGCGAAAGTGCGTAATGGTCGAGCACTCGACCACAATGAGGTTGGCTCTAATTAAAGCCATCGGATAATTAAATGACTCAAGTTCGAATGGAGCCCTAAACCATTGAAGCGCGAAAGTTTCGTCTGAGATGCGATTTCGGGTTAATTCAAGAGGAGATGAAAATGGGTAGGAAAAGCAGTCTGCCTTCCCAACAGGGGAATAAAAATCGCAATGGCAGGCAGGAATATCTACGATCTCACTCGACATGTTTACATGCACCAAACTTTGCGGTGAACTCTGAGTCGGCTTGGTGGTGGCGGCGATAAAGGTTGCTGGAAAATGCCGCCTGAACCATTCATTCCTGGGCCAGCATTTTCACCACCGCCATCGCCGCTACAGCTTCCGATGCTTTCACTTTTTTGGCCGTTGTCACGTTCGCATTCGCCTGGCGTTGTTCAATTTATCATCATCCATGGCCATGGCCAGGGCAGGCCATTGAACTGGCGTCGGAAAAACGTTTCTGTGGCAAATAAAACAAAAAGGTACGCGAAGGGGTTAAGCCTGGTCATTTGTTTTGTAGGCGACCTCGGGAAACGCATTCGGCCATCCCTTTTTCGGTCCGTGCAGACCCACCCAAAACAAAAACGAAACCATATTCAAATGGTGATTTATTTGAGCAAATTCCTCAAGTGAGATTTGCGCCAGGGATTAAGTATCCGCCCCGAGGGGCCAGTTCGTCTGAGTCGACCACAAAAAAAAATGCCGCCAAATTATAATAATGCGGACAATGAAATGAAATTTTGTTTTGGCAAAGTCAAACAACCAACTGACATGGACAGCAGCTAGCCAGAGTGATGCCTTTGCCTGTGGCCCGGTTTGGAAATGGAAATGGAAATGAAAATGAAAACGAAAATGAAAATGACAATGGCAGGCATTAAATTCACCTAAAGTGCGCAAGTGCTACTTTTGGGGATGTGTCTTGCAGAATCACTTGACTTTGCCTGCCACAAAGCACTTTCTTCTTCGGCGGCCATGTCAAAGTTGTTATTGCGGCCTATCGCCTGTTGCCCGTTTGTGGCATGCCACATTGATTGATGACCAAATGCCGACTCTTGCAACAAAGCAGCGACCATCTTGATTGCCATTTAACATGGCTGTGAACTTTGCCTTGTCATTCATAGGGGACTCCATAGCTTCAGCTCCATCTCCAACTCCTTAGTCGCGGTTAGTTAAGACGAAACGAGCCTCGAATTTCACCGCAAATATGCAGTGAGGAATTGCCAAAACGTCGCTTGAGTATTCTTAAGGTGCCGCCATAATTGAGTGTCATGCGGTGGATTAAATTAAGCCAAAGATGTATTTATAAACTGACAGATTTTGGGCCAAGCACAGAGAGAAATATTGTAAAGAGAAGTGTGGAAGAAGGAAGAATATTCTTTATACTTTGAATATACTTTGAATATAATAATGTCTTGGGATATTCATATTATATACTAGACATTCACACAAGTCTTTGTATTAATTTCTATACCCAATGAAATGACAATATCTTATAGCTTTCCTTTCATATTTTATGTAATATATTATGACTCTTAAACTAACCTTAAGCTAACATTTTAACTTTATATTTTTCGGTGCACAAAGTATGCTATAATAACGACAAGCCCACACGCCTGGAGGGTTTAGTCGCTAATTTCCATGGCAAACAAATGCAAAAGCAGCGTTTTATTTTTCTAAATTTTCCAAAACAAAAATAGCTACGGAACATTGACGACTAAGTAAGTTCCTTGTTGCTGGCCCTCAGGCCTGCAGCCAAATGAAATTGAAATTTGCCGCAGGATATATATATACATATTTTTTGCAAAGAGATTTACAAGAGAAATATTAGACATCAAATTGAATCGACTCGCGGTCGTGTTCTCTCTCGCCGAGGGCAAGTGAAAATGGTTTTGTGTAGGGCCAAGGCAAACAAACGAATGTATAATTTAAGGAAAATGCTTGCGACAAGCGTATAATAAATTCATCAAGACATCAGGCAGTCGGTCGGCCGATCACATCAGATAGTCACGGTCCGGCTTTCCTCGCCGCAGTGCAGTGCAGTTCATCAGTTGTCGGGGGGTCAGAGTGAAACGTAATTGGCCCGCGGCACTTAATTTGATTGAGGAGAGGGTCAGGGGCAGGGTTTTTGGAAGTGGGACTCGGAGTGGGAGTTGCAACTTTGGCTTGGGCCTCCGGCCATCCATCGCAACCTGTGTCCCAGGTACTCTGGTACTTTTCTTGGCGGGGGCGACTCGGATGTCAACGCAAAGTGAAAGTGAAAAGTTCGCCAGTGATGGAAAAATGGAAAAACCAAAACAAAACCCGAGAGAGCTTCTCTTTTATGCAATTGTTTTTGTTTTTTTTTTATTATTTTTTTTTTGGTGGCGAACGAGTTCCCAGCCGCAGAATTGTGTATTCTGCCTTATTGAGCTTGAGTCGAACGCGGAGACAAAGGCTAAATAAATCGCGTGGGCTTTGGGGAAAAGTTTCAGGCTGATCTTGGCCAGGTTAGCAGAGGCTGCACTGGGAAAATATATGATGGGAGTAGTAGTTTTTATTACATTTTTATGGAGTTAATATTTGGATAGGTTTCGGGGATCAAGGCTGCTCTCAAGATGGACTCCATAAATATCTTTAAGAAATACATATTTGAAAGACATTTAAATAGAGTTTGTTTTCATCTTTGGAAGTTCTAACAATGTATTTTGAGAAGAAGTTACATTGTTGAGAAGAAGTTACATTGTTAAATATTTTAACTAATTATATTATAATTACTTTTAGATAGTTTGGATAGCGAATGAGGGATTTAACAATACAACACTTACAGCTACTAACTACAAAGTGAGAAGTACTTTTCTGTTTTAAATAAATGTTAAATTAAGCTTTTTTAATTACAAAAATATTCTTAATCAATTGGTCATATTAAAAAACCCAAAATTCAGCGAAATTAATCTCATAGCTATGATTTATTGCTGCTTTCTCAATCCCAAACACATCTTTTTACTGCTAGAACCATTTTCTCTGTGTGTTGGCCAACAATTGACTTCGATCACTAAGCGTTTGGTTGTTTGCTTTCTGTTAACACAAAATGCCAATTACTGCAAATTGTTGGAAGCTGCTGCAGCATCGGGCGCATTTTACCTGACAGTTGGCCCCGCATTTTCGGCCTATTAGCGATGGATGCGCGGATGCTGGATGGATAGATGGATGATGTTTGTGGAAAGTAGGATTGCGTGTGAGCCAAAACGTGAATTATCATAAATTATCGCCGGCGGATTATGCATCGGCAAGTGTTTCTACATTGTTGAATTCGCATTGGTATTCCTCAGGCTGTGTGTGTGTATGTCTGTGCTGAGGTTTTGTAGAACGAACCGAAACTTATGCAGAGATATGCACTTTCCCGCTAGAAATGAAAAACACTCTTCGTGACGGCGGATTTCGCAGCATGTTTTGGCGCGATAAACTCGCAAATCCCATCATTAGATGTTCGTCAGCTTGGCTTTTTTAATTAATATTTCATAAATGAAAGGCGTCGAGCATAAATTATGCATGAGTGGCGAACTGAGGTGTTGCTCTGTTTGTTGTTTTCAGCACGTACACTTGCCGAAAATTATGGGTCAAACTTTGCCAACTTTTCAGGCAGCCCGAAATTGTGCTTCAAGTCAACAATGAGCTTCATCTGAAAAGTATACTTTGGTGTCGGTTAATAAATTCAATGTTTAAGCTGACAGAGTGTGTGGCTTGTGTTTCTTTTGAGATCTCTTTAACCATATCACTGGAATATGATTTAAATTCAATTTCACCACACATCTTTTATAAAAAGCAATTAGTTTTTATTTGCATATGCGTAATTTGTAGTTTGAAATTGTTGTTAAAAACAACAAATAATTTATTTTGACAAGCTTAAGCTCGTGTTTGCAGCTTACTATTTTGAAATGTCAACAGAGTCCTTGTGGTTGGCTTCAACGGTTTTCAATTAAAAGGAGAACACTGGATTTAAATAATTTATTATTTGGTTAAATAGTTCAAGCCATAACAATAATTTCACGTTTTGATGCATTTGCTTAGATGGAAATAAATGTATGGTCATTAATTACAATTGCTGTCTAAGTCATTAGAAATCTGAATTTGTATGAATAATAATGGGATTAAATTAGAATGCTTTCAAGGCGACCACATCTTCAGTCTTATTTTAATTTGTGGAATTGAAACCAACTAATATCCTTAATGCCATAGTAATTTCATGCCTCTGTCTGTATTTTTCGAGCTTGAAATCTGCGTATTAAATTCAATTTGTTATAGGATAATTAGCTTCTTGCACTTTCATTAACTTTCCTCCTGCTGCTAGCGACAGATCTCACTGCGATTCTATAATTCCTCCGGCAAATCCGCATTAATTTCAGTTTCGATGCGCTTGCCTAATAAATATGTATGCCCAAAATCTTCGCGTGTGCAAACGAAAGCCAGGGAGAGAGAGACAGGCTTTTCCCGATGAAAGTGGGCGTCGAAGGCGCTGGAAAAAAAGATATATAAAATGAGACGAGCCGGGCTTATAAAGAGTGGAATAATTGCCGAGGCCGAGATCTGCTAATTACGGCAATGAGCAATGAAATTGGCCAGCCTCTGCCGAATGCACTAAATCTGCAGCGAAGCTTTGCTTTAGTGCCTTGCAGGCAAGTCCCCAGCTGCTGCCTGCGCACTCATCATGCATACTACGCTCTAAATAGCCAACAGCTATTGTTGCACTGAAAGAAATTCATCTACCAAAAGAGTCTTTACATTTCCTGCCTTCAAGTAAACTCAGTTTCCAAGCACCATTAGCTTTTCTTCAAGTGTTTACCTGGGCAAAACTGGCTGCAACGGGTGCCTGGCTAATTGTGGCAAGGTAAAGTGTATAAATTTGGCAAACAAACTGGCGCAGAAGATCAGTTGGCCAAGTGATTCTCCAGCAGCTGCAACAGCACAAAAGACAGCTGAAGAGAGAGTGTGAGAGATCGATTATAAGGATTGGGAAACGCTAAAGCATGGATTCTCGTCTGGGTCTACTCATTGCCCTGCTGCTGGCAGCGGTTCAAGCCTTTGGAGCCCTGGAAACGCCAACAAATCAAAATGTTTCGGAAAATGGATTGCTTCGAACGGTGCGCCACGTGTATGGCCAGTGTGCCGACAGTGAGGATGTCTTTTGGTGCTGCAAGATTCAGGGAGTTCGCCTCTTGGGACGTGCCCTCAAGGTGCCCCAGCTGGGCATTGTGGATGGTGTGAGTCTGGTGCGACGTGAGTCCTTTGGCCAGGACACTCGAAGTGGTCGCGCCAGTTTGGTGGAAAGTCAGCTGAGCAATCGCGATTTGGAGCACATGTCTGGTAAGAGCCTGGATGCCCTACTGCTGGATCGATTCCTCAACTTTGTGCACAGCCATGAGCTGCAGGTGAATCTGCCGCGACTGTTGCGATTTGGGGAGCGCAATGGCCAGGATTGGCTGCAGCACCTGTTGAGTTACTTCCTGCCCGCCAGCAGGGGTGAAAGCGAGGGCCGAAAGAAGAAGGACGATAAGAAATATCTGGGGCCGTTTATTGCTGCCGTTCTGCTTAAGACCGCCATCATGAAAATGGCCTATCATTCGATCGCCATTGTGGCGGGCAAGGCTCTGGTTGTGGGCAAGATAGCCTTGATTATCAGTGCTATAATTGGTCTGAGGCGGCTGGTGGGTCAGGCCAGTCAAAGCGAGAAGACCACCTATGAGATTGTGAAGCATCCACAAGTGCAACAGAGCCACACCTATTCCTCGAGTCACCAGGGCGAGTATGATACGGGCCACGATGGCGGCTCCTATCACCGCAGCATCGATGATGAGATGATGATGCAGGACAAGGCCTATCAGGCCTGGATGCCCCAGGTGGGCGCCACCGCCTCCTCCGCCGTCAAGGGATCGCGATAAGATCAGCAAAGGGTCGGCAGCTCTACAACCAAAGATCCAAAGATCCCACAGCAGCCCCCGCTTAGTCCAATCAATATGAAATTGTATTTATACTCGACAGCCCTCCTCCAGTTTAGGTTTAGTTATCATAGTTAATATGTTACCACAGAGCGAGCATTAAATGAAAATAATTTAAAGTGTTGCACTTACTGGGAGGATTAAATTCTAGAGCAAAGTATTTCAAATATCATCATAACAAGGGCTTTAATAAATTTTTAATACAAAATTGTCTTAGTTATAGATTAAGTTTACTTCTAGTTTAATGTGCTTGATCCCTCGTATGTACACATTAGGATTATTCTATTGGAAGACTATAGAAACCCGCGGGTGGGTTTGGTGGCCTCCGGCACTGGTTGCTGGGGATTAACTTCCGCCTGATGCAGGCGTCGTTTTAGCGGCTCCATCTGATAGGCTTGATAGAACTCCATGGGTCCACCCAATGGCGGCTCCTCCACTTGCTCCAGCTGGGAGGAGACATAGTCATGGGTGGGCATGCTGCGGTGCCAGCCGCTCTCGTGACTGGAGTGGACCACCACGTGCTCCGTACCTCCACCGCCGCCGCCACCACCACTACCACTGTGTCCAGTCGAACCCTTTTTTAGACTGCCCTGCGGAGAGAGGCGTAGCGCCAACAATTTGGACGGAACTGTTCTAGGTGGGGGGAATCTACTCACCAGCAGTGATATGACCAGAGCAATCTTGGCCATTATGAAGGCAGAGCCGGCGATTAGGATGACCTTGCCAAGGAACATTTGGGCCAGAGTGGCCACCATGATCATGCCGCCCATCATGGCCATGTGCTTGTCTTTGTCCTTCTTTTTGCGACCTGTTTTTTTGGAGCAGTATTTATTTTTCTTTTTATATTTGTCTTTCTTCTTATTCTTTTTCTTCTTCTTAGGCTTTTTCTTCTTTTTCTTTTTCTTATCCTTATCCTTTTTCTTTTTCTTCTTTGATTTCTTTTTCTTCTTCTTTTTCTTCTTATCCTTATCTTTATCTTTATCTTTATCTGGAGTGGCTGGAATCACTTCGAAACTACCCCATCCTCCTATCAACTTATCGACCTTATCATCTACGGTATAAGTACCTTGATCAAGGCCCAGTTCATTGCCAAAGTCATCGATGGCATTGGAAATGGTCAGCTGTCGTGGTAACTTGACTCGCAGAGCTCTTCCCTGGACCAGATCCAGTAGCTTCCCGGCCAATCCATCCGTATCCATTCGTCTTCTGCTGCTTTCCTGCACGGTCTGCGGCTCAATGCTCAGGTAATCACTAATCTCCCAGGTGCTGTTATCCCGTGCGGCTGCATCCACTAATCGCTCCGTTTCGGTGGTCAAGCATCCCCACATCTCCTGCCCGCCCAGGCATTGGGCTATGATGTGACCCAAACCCCTGGGACTCCATGGGGAAGTCCCGGAGGAGTCAAAGGTTTCGTTTCCCTTGTGACTGAACGCCAGGATCGAACAACCCGAGAAAAGCACACACTGCAGCACAAGCAAACGCCACATTTTGTTGAGTCGCACCAACTTTTGCTCTAATAAAACCTCTTTTATCGCTACTTGAACCACAAATAACCCAGTCAGCAGCTCCACTGTGCTATTTATATTGCTCGGATCTTTCTCCGGGGATAGCAATTAACACGCTTGTCAAAGCACGACACTATACTCTCGATAGGAATCACATAGAAATAGAAAAGCTTCCAGAAGGGAACTCGCTGAACCTTGACTTTACGAAAACTGAAACCAAATCGCACTCTTTTTTTTCGGTTAAGTAAACTTTCGTTTTTGGGAAACCATTCCAACACTGGTACTATTTAATTATGGAATGAGCACACTGTGACAAAAAAGGTTTACTGTGAATAAAATGATATTATTTTGCTTATCAGAAATATAATATTTATTATCTTTTCTCATAGAAAAACATTCATCTGGGACCTGGCTTCAGGCATTTTGTTTCAACAAGTGTCTGGGATAAGCAGGGGTTTTATATGATACTCCTTCCTTTGAGCTCATTTGTTATCACCTCGAATATATATTGATGTGCTTTGGTTTTAAGAAGTGCTTCGCAGTATTGTTTTGTTTTATAAATTATTCTATATTTTCTAGTTCTTATTACTTAATCATACTTTTTCTCCGAGTGTGAGTACTGTAAACCCTACAGCGATCGCACATCCACCGCCTGCCAGCCCTGCATGCCACTGGCATCGTGAAAATTTCGCATCAGAGAATCTCCCTCCTGTTCCAAGCTGGCTGCGTGTAATTTGTTGCTCGCCCTTCGTTGATTTTCAAAGTCATAGAAACGGTCTTCGGTTGGTGATTTGTGGACAGACTTATGAACTGGATTCGTTTGAGACGGTGTCACCTCTGCCACTCGCGGTTGTTCGAATCGAACTTTTCTCTCCGTCCGGCGGTATGGCGATGCCTCGTGAACATCGTATTGATGATGCAACTCGTCGCCGTGGCCAAAAACTGTGGTTTTACCCGGAAAATGTCCCACTGGTCGGTGGCCATGAAGACCGCCACCGAAGCCGAAGTTGGGACCACCGAAGCTACCGAAACCACCAAATCCACCGCCGCCCAAACCACCCAGGGAACCCATTATTCCACCTAGTCCTAGGAAGCTGCTCACATACACCGCCAATTTGACCAAAAATAATGATTTCTTGAGTAGCAGACAAATGCCGGCAAAGAGCAGGGGAACCAAAGCCACCAGGTTGAACTTCAAGCCAAGGAGAAACGGAAGCAAATATTGCTTGGCCAAGAGGCGACCTGAAATAATAATATCAATATCCGCACTTTTGTTCTTTAAGATATATTTTATCCTCACCTGTAGTTGGTTCTTCAAAGCCAAACTGTCGCTCCCCTTGTCCTGCCCCATCGAGCACGAATTCAGCCACACTATTTGCATCCGCCGTGGGTCCAATCTTGAACATTAAACCCGGGTACAATCCATCCATGTGCCACTCGAGACTCCGCTGACCCATCACGGCCCCAGCGTTCTCTAAAATTCCACGAAAGTCCACGGGATCTGTGTCGAGAACATTTGCCAGTGATCTCATCGCTGGCGCCTCACTCTTCACCGTCACGAAATCCTCCACAAATCTAACATTATCGCTCTCATCCAATCGTTGGATAAAGTTCAAGGCGGATCGACCTAGACACTCTCCCAACTTGGGCTGCTGGGCACCGCGAACGCACTGTTTGAACTCAGAACTCATTACGGAAAAGTCACTGCCGATCACGGTTCTTAGCTGAAGGAAGCTGATGAGGAGAAGAAGCGAGTCCAGAGGCAACATGTTGGTCAAGTGTTTGGACCTCTACTGAGCCCGCTGGCCAACTGACCCCTGGGTTTTATACCTTTCATCTTTGTTATACAATAATCAACTACACATTTTGGCCAAATCTGCTCCCATTCCGGTAACTCGCCGCTTTTTGCACATGGCCCAATAACGGAAATAGCTTTACATCAACGCCAAGTGGACCAACCGACGCTCTCCACCTTCTTGTCTCTTAACAATGTTGCTACTGCTTTTAGCCGGCATGGTCATGGTCAGTGCACACGACCCAAAGCTGCGTCGACTTGTGGCCAATTTTTCGCACATCTCGACCATTATGCAATGGTTTATTGTTATTCCACAGAAATTATGAAACCCTGGCGGGCGCCACCGTTCGCTTGGACCCTCGGAAAATTTACAATTACCATTGCTAATGTCAGTCAATTAAATAAACGGAGGTGCTTAGAGAATTAACAGAAATGTTCCATCGTTTACATAGCCAAGCTGGAAAATTGCTGCGAGTCAATTATGGAAACAAACAATACGAAAAAGGGGCTAGTTTAAATCGAAGTGGAGATACCTTCACTGGGGAGACTGTCATCTTAAGTTTCATAGTATTTCTTCATTTAATCCTATTAATATGTAGTTTGAACATTCTCAATTGAAGGCTTAACATATATTGAGGCAAGGATTTTTATTCAGGTTCTTTTTACAACTTATTTCTAAATGAAAGGAAATGAATGAAACTACTTACATATTGTTTAACTTCCGTCACAGCGACTTGGAACACATATGAACCTTAAGCTAAAGAGTATGAAAACTTTGTGACATAATCCTCTCAAGTTTTCTTGGGAAAACATTTGTCTACTTTCAGGCAGTACCAGTAAAAGCTAAAATTCAAGTTTGGTGATGCCAGCACGTCACGGCATTTCACTGCAATAACAAACATCAGAAAGATATTTCGCGGTCTCTCTGGGAGAAGAAAATTTGAATATCCCCTAAGGGTAGTAGTGTCTGACACCTTAACACCCGTGTACCCCCTGGCGATTAAGTCGCCTATTTTGCTAACGAAACGGAGCAGACAGTCGACGAGAGGGGATGAACTTCCAAGAAAATCACGCTCCTCGTAAATCATTTATTTCACCTTTACAAACTTGAGGGATCTTTGCCATTGGAATTAGTGTTTAATCTGTGTGCGGTTCTAGCTGAAAACTTTTGTAATTTTGTAAAAGTTTGTATTTTAAATACTGGGAAAATGGAATGCTTAAGAAAACTTTGTGTTGACTGTGGAATGTTTAATTTTTATAGGTATACAAATATTATTCAAAGTGGTGCTTAATATTTTTCAATGGCAATTAGTTAGTAGTTTCAAACAATTAATTTAATAGTAGAAATCAATCACTGAACATTTAATAAGAAAGCAGCCTTTTTAAACCCTATTTTGAAGTTCTTGGGCTATTTAAAGATAATTAAATGTTTTTAGACTTAAGAGTTAAGTCAAGAGTTAAGCAAATAATTAAGAAAGGGAATCCATATTTAAATTCGTTTCACTTTTACTTACATTTTAATGTAATTTTAATTAAACCTGTTCAAGTCCTTCGATTGGCAATAGGCAAATCATTTATGGTAGTAAATAAGTAATCAATATTGAATATCAAAAAAATATTTTCCATTAGTTTCGAGTGCGGTGAGTCCGCTCAAATGGCCGCCAGTCAATAAATTTCCAATTGCAAGTGCCGCGACAAAAAAAGAAATTGTATTAATAAACACTTTCACCGACGATACTTGAAATTCACGGCCAGTTGCCTGCAGTTGTTTACAAATAGTTACAAAAAACAAGTAACAACAACAAAAACAACAAAAAGCAATAAGATATACGAGGCGTTCATCAGACCTTTTGGCCATTTTGACCGTTTTGTCGGTTTTGGCCATTTATATGCCGAATGCCGACTGCCAACGGCCATAAATTGCAGCTGCGGGGCGTGCTCCCAAGTCTGGAGCACGACTTCATCCACACACACACAACACACCCAATTTTCTTTGGGGGGAGAGAATTTGGAATTACTGGGCGTACGTGTTGCACTGCGAATGCAAAAATGAAAAGCAGGTCGCAACTTTCATTAGATTTTCCCGAGATGTGGGCCTGCCTGCCTGCCTGTCGGCTGTGCTGAGTGTATCTGTGTGTCTGTATCTGTTTCTGTACATTTTTCTGGAGCGACATTGGATACAGCCCAGCGATAACTGACCGAGAGGCTATAGCTTCGGCTGGAGCTGAGGCATCTCCACGCCTGGCTGCCACAAGTGAAATCCACTGCTCTGTGATTTTGTGTGTCGCACATGCAATTGATATCGCTGGCCTCGTTCGCCTTATTCTTTTTCTCTCTCTTTCGGTGAAAGAGTGAAAGCATTTCGACAGCGGACAACGCATACGCGGCGTATGAGTGATATTTCTTGAACAGCAAAAAAAAAAGATCAGAGTCGTTTTCGTGTTTGAGATAAATGCGGCATTTCTTTTATTTTGATTTTATTTCATTTGATTTGATTTGATTTTTTGCTGGGATAAAGGGGCGTGGCTAAGGGGCATTGGCCTGCGCCTAGCAGCGATGCAAAGTTAAGCAGTTTAGTTATAGTTTTAGTTTTAGTTTAGTTTGGCTTTAGAGTTGAGTTGAGTTAAGTTAAAGTAAAGCTCTGAGTATTAATACAAAAGTAACAGTCATTGGCTAGATTGATTACGTTTAAGATTTAAGATTAAATAACGCAAGGCCAACCCCCAGATCCACCCCACGGGCTTTTTTTTTTGTTGTCTCTCATACTTAGTTGCTACGGGTTCTGTTTTCATTTTGATGGCGCCTTATGTGTGTAAGCCTGGCATGAACTACATATGCTATACAAATAAATTAAATAAATAGAATAAATTAAAGACGGCCCTCCGAGTATTGCACTGATGGTTGCCTCAGCATTCGGCGTTTTGCGATTTTTTCATCTTTTTTTTGGCTTATTGCTTATACGCCGCATAGGCCAGCTGCTGGGCCTGCGAATCCTCTTGCTGCAGTGAGCGACCGTAGCTGTGCTCGTGCTCGTAGTGCGGATGCGCCACCACCTCGTAGTTCTCCTTCTTGGACTCCAGCAGCTTCTTCAGACCAATGATGCCGGAGAGCAGCAGAGCGATCTTGCCAATCACCAGGGCCTTGAAGGAGATCAGGGCCAGGAAGCCAATGGCCAGCGGCAAAAGGGCGGCCATTTTCAGCTTGAAGAGCATCAGCAGAGGCATCAGGTACTTCTTCTTCTCCTTCTTCTTGCCACGAGCTGAAAGATGGTCAAATGGAATTGGGGATTTGTGTGAGTTGAGGAGATTAGCATTGTGTACATTACTTTCGCTGGATCAAAGCCGACCGCTCATTAGCAACTGGAGCACAGATAATTAGCTGGCGAACAGGATCGACCGCTTTCTATGTGGCTGCGTTTAGAAATCGGAAATTGCAGCCACCGACTCGCCGCGGCTTACACAAAAAGAAAGTAAGCCTAGCTAACTGGCTGACTAAAGTGCAATTAATAGTCAACTATCTGACGTAGATAACCAGATAACCAGCTGCCAATGCACCGCTACAGGATGACCTCGATATGGCATCGACTTAACAGTGAAAACAGGATTTCCACTGGGAGCAAGCTGGAGCCATCTGCCCGAACTGGTCGCTTGCATTACTAACCCAAATTGGCAACAAAGTTGTCACTGCCTCGAATCGCTCGAACCAGAAACGTAATTTATGTGAGATACTCTGCTAGATACTCACATTCCTCGAGGGCACGCTGCATGTCTTGGATAGAGTCCTTGGGCACCTTGAACTGCAACGTGTGGGTGCCAAAGAAGCGAGCCACTCGCTCCACCAGCAGGGAATCCACCTCAGCCTCCCGGGCCTCCACCTCCTCCGGCAGCTGCAAATCGTTCAGGGATCGTCCCACTGGTATGTCATCGGTTTTCACCAGGGCAATGCCCTCGGTAAGCCGCACATCTCCATTCTCGGTGTCAAAATAGTGCAAAGCTCGCTCCTTTAGGTTTTTGGGGATTGAATATTTACATTATTTTCGCCATACTGGATTTGCTAGTGCGAACGTTACCTTCATGCACAAGACCATGGAGCGCTCGCCGCAATCCTTGACCATCTTGAGGGCGCTGGTCAGCAGGCTATCAGCCTCCGAGGCAGCCGCTGCCGTTGAGGCAATCAACGCAAACAGGCACACAAACTTGAACATGATTTCGTCGATTGGTTATATATATATATATAAATCGATGCACAAACACTAAACACTGGATGGGAGATATCCTGCCACTTCCTGGCGATGCGGTATTATTATGATGTCTGTTCACTTGATTGAGTGCACTGCGCTCGATTGGCGTGTTCGATCTGTCGGTCAGAAGGCAACCGGATAACTGTGGCTAGAAGACGCACGCGGATCGAGTTTTATTCCCGGCCAGCAGAGCGCCAGCAGCAGCAGCAGCGACGGCAACGGCAGCGACAACAACTACGCCGTTGTCGCTTTAACGCTCCGCAAAACTGATACCGCCGTCCGCACCTCCTGTCCGTCGTCCAGAAACAGTAGCCGAGCTTAGAATTTAAATAAACACCACAACGAGTGTGTGTGCGAGTGTGTGTGTGTGTGTGTGTGTGTGTGTGAAGACGATGAGGCGCATCGGCCGGGTGGCCTGCAACCGAAGTCCCAGCCGCAGCAGAGAGATACCTGGCCAGGTACGAATGTTCAGGTGTGCGTAAGCAGTCGCCGTCGCCGCAGAAGCCGGCAGAGCTGGCTGTCTAACAGGCAGTTTGTTGTTTGTCAACACACTCACGGCAGCAGTTAGCTATTTGCTGCTGGCCAATGCGAGAAGGCTAATTGTGTTTGTGGCAATGCATTAATCAGCCAGCCTCTGGGGTAGGTGCCGCTAATCGAAATCTTACTAAAAACTCCCTAAATAATTAGCACTTAATCGTAATAAACCTTCTCCAGACTTAACTGAATAAGTTTAGAATATATATTTAGGAATATAACTATAATTAAAGGGACTTATTTAAAGGCAATGAGATATATTCTCTATTGATTAGTGCACAATTTTGGCAAATCTACAATCTACAGTTAAGGTTAATGATATATAATTCTCTATGAGTTATAAACACAGGACACCCTTGATATATGAAAAAGTGTTAAGAATACCTGATATATCTTCTGAATCGCATCATATTTATTGGGAAGAGCATATATTTCTTTAAAGTAATTTAATGATAATATTGACTCTAAAATATTCTACAACAGTAACAGCTTTTAAGACTCCTTGTCAATTGAAACAATGTTTGCTCATATAAACAAATTAATATTTATATTAGAAAAATCTTATTAATTAAATTTAACTAATTACAGGACTATTGCACCAATCCTACAACCAATATAGGTAGACTACATGGATCATTTTACTCTTATTTCCATTTGGTAAAAACATAAAATAATAACCTAACCCAAGATACATATATAATTTCAATGGAAATGTAAGACTTAATGTTTATTATATTAACCAGAAAACTTTAAAGATTAATACCTTTAAAGTATTTAAAGACTCGTAAATCTTTTGAGAGAATCAAAGAGACCTTTGGAGGCGCCACCTAATGATGGCACACTTTCAGCACTCAGCAAATCTCGGGTGCAGCAGAAAGTGTGGTGTTTCCATTTCAAATTGCACTTTGCTCACACACACACCATTCACACACACTAACACACACTCACTTCACACCGTCACACGTGACGGGGTGGGCGGTGGGTGGTTAATCAAGAGCACCATTTAAGATGGCCGCCGATGGTCGAAAGCAAACCGCCACTTGAATTGGAGTAAAATAGAAAATTAACTAGTTTGTTGGCAATGCGGCGGCTGCGACGACGACAACGGTTGGTGGAAAAAAATTTCACTTTAATTTTGCTTTTTATTTATGTATTTGTTTTTGCCACCAAGCAAAGCAAGCATCTCTCGCATAATGTATCTGCAGTTTTGTATGCCAATCCAATCGTCGACAGCGGCACGGACACGAACACGAGAGTTTCATTGGCATTATGTCGCTTTAATTCGCAGCACTCGAAAATTGACACACGTCTTGGCCACTTCTCGTTTCATCGTTGTTCCATCGGCTCATCGCTTTGCCGGGTAATTTACGCATTAGACAAGTGCCCCAAAAGAAAGCTAAGCCGCAGATTTGCATGCTGCCCAAATGAAAACACGTCAGAAAGCAGGCAGAAAACAAGGGAAATATAACAAAAAAATAACACTCGCATCTAGATGCAAAGCCAGACGATTATCCAAAATCCAAAATCCGTTGATGGAATATGTAAATGCCTTGCACGTGGACATAGATGGATGTGTCAAGCTGTGATGTGTATATGTCTCCTTGATGGCCATCTCAATACTCTAGGAATATAATTTATTTAAATTAAGCAGGCTATCAGTAAAGATGTTTCCTTGAAATGTTTAAACTTGACAGACTTAATAGTACATTTTAAATGTTAATGCCTTTAAAAGGGCAGTAAAACGTCGTATTGTTTTAGTAAAACCCAAACGAAAGTAAAAAGTAATGCCATTGATACATTGTATATATAATTTCACTTCTCTTCACACACAATGTATGATGCAATAATCAAGAAACTTAAATGGTCGAGAGTTTGGCAATAATAATACTTTGTTAACTTAACTCTTACTTGGAGAGGTGAGTAATAGGGTTTTAATTTGAAGGCAGTGCCATTTGGCACTTTATGGCAAACGTTATAAGCCGGATATTTTTCCATAAATCTGCTTCCCACTTCCACTTAATTGAGTGTGCACAATTAATTTGTAAGTTAACTGCTGGTGCTGTCCATTTCGCCGCCTGACCCCAATCGGCATGCGAAATATTCACTGCTCTGTGGATAAGGCCAAAACTTAGAGAGCATCATCATCATCACACATTGAAGGCAAACACTGAGTCGCCGCAGCCCCAAACCCTTTTTCAGTGGCATCTTCCAAAATTGACACCTTTTCAAAGTTTCACTTTCATTCCGCTTGGCTGGAATTCCGGATTTCAGCTATCTGAGCTCCGCCTTTAGTTTGCAGCTCCACCCCGGTGTTTATACATGCCGCTGCCCCAGTGCGCTTGGGTAATTTTCAATTAATGAAAGTCCCAGGCCCAGCCGGATGACGTCAGGAAAGGGCACCCACAACCAGAAAGGCCTGGGAGTGTTGTTAGCCCAGTTCAATGTTCTACACCGAGTGGCTCATTAATATTTCGTGCACTGGCCAAAAGTGAAATTGTCGCATACCGAGTGGGCCAAAGCCACAACAAATGCTAAGGCCAAAAAGAGAGACGAGGGGCTTGAGCCATTTTTGATCTATGAATATTGAATTGGACTGTGGGACAGGCAACAGGAAAATGAAATATTGTGAGGCAGTTGTGTTTAATTAAAATTAAAATGAATTTTCTCTGAAACGACCAAGTGTCTGAGTAACAATGTACACAGGTTCAAAGACTATTTTCCTTAAATGAATGTCAACCTTCACTTACATCACTATTATTTTGTAGCCATCTGTATGCCATCTTCAATATGTTTCTTTATTTATTTAAATGTGGTAGAAAGCGAAGCTCTCTTGTGCCGTTTTTGGCACGCACGTGAGCTTGTTTCGATCACACCTGTAATTGTCATTATAAATTCATATTCTGGGTGCGGTCGCTCCACATAAATAAATCACCTTTTGTGTAGCAGAATTTACTATATTTAATTAACGCTTACTTAAACCTAACACACACATTTAGTTTTGTAAAATTAATGATCGATTAGGCAAATTAAACTAGACATTAGTCAGACAGTTTGTGCAGCAATCGTTTCTTTGGTTCACTCCAAGCCCCAAAACTCCAAGCTTCAATCTCCAATCTCTTTTTTTTTTCAATCTCCAATTCCGATTTCCATCTCGTGGCTCTTCCAAATGTAAATGCGAGCTCACAGGCTCTTGGCGCTGCCCGCCGAATCCTTGGCCGCCGGCTTCCAGCCACTGTAGGCTGTGTCCAGGTCTCGACCCCATCCCGAGTTGCTGCCCGAGGACACGACCACTTCATGGGAGTTGTGCTGGCCACCGCCTCCTCCGGCCAGCAGCTTCTTAATGCCAATAATTGAGGCCAGCACCAGGGCCAACTTGGACACGATCAGCGCCTTGCCGGCCAGCATGGCCAAAGCTCCATAGGCCAGAGGCACCATCGTTCCTCCAAGCAGCAAGGGAATCATGATCATGGCGCCGTGTTTCTTCTCCTTTTTCTTGCGACCCTCCACGGAGTTATCTTCCGAGTCGAATTTCACCTGGGAAAGAGAATAATCATTAAATTAATGCTTGCTTCATTACAAATTTCCATTTCAAAACTAACATTAAAGCCTTGAAATACATTCCATGCAATCTAATTTGCTAAAGTGTGGAACAAACTCATTTTACTTGTAAAGCTCTATTCAAATTATTGAATTCTTCTGAGCTTGTGACTTCAATGATCTCAAATTTTGAAAACTTGTTCCTTTACTCACCTGCAAAGTATGATCCTGAAGGAAATTGCTCAACCGCTTCATGATCATGTTATTGAGGACTTGCTCCTTGGCATCCACGCTCCTTGGCAGCACTGCTTCAATATCCTGTTCATTTATGGGCGCCCTCTTGGGCTCCGCACTCTCTCCGCCGGAGCTCACAAACTGAATTCCATCTGTGAGCGCAAGGGTTTTGGCCGATCGAAAGGCCTTCTCCAGACCCGTTAGTAGCTTGACCTTGAGGCAGACGGACATGTTGTCTCCCGTGCATTGTTGGTATATGCGATAGACCATCGACATGTCCTTCCAGAAACCCGTAGAGCCCGATCCTTGGCTATTGGTTTGAGGTTTGGGTGCTGCACTTAAGCTGTTTAAAGTCTGGTGTTGATAGCTGGCACTCCTGGCACTCGACAGCCAACAAAAGACGATCATCAGAGCGGCCACGTGCCACACGTACTTGATCATGGCTGGAGTGTGCGCTGCTGGGCGGCCTTGATGGATGAGATGATTGATGCCGATGAGATGATCCTTGGGCAGTTCTGGTGATGGTGAGGCATAAACTGGAGCAAAAGACGCTGGGCGCTACAATTCGGTTACTCAACTGAGTGCTGGCCGCCGGATCATATGGATTTTATACCCAGGCTGCCGAAATCGCATGTCGGGCGGCCGCGTGAAATTGAAAAAACACAAAACACACACTTTGTCTTAGTCTAAATATCACGGCAATTAGCCAGATGTTGTTGGCCAGTGGAGCTGCACTTTCGTGATTTCGCTGCGAAAGCCACCAAAATGCATTTTCGTTTGCAATTTTATTCCCGCTTTTTAGTTCGTTCTAAGCTATTGAGCTCGTGCGTGACTGCTGCTGTAGTTATAGCCATTCTTCTCAGTCTCTGCCAACTGGCTTACTAGACCGCAACTGTTTGAATATTCTGTATTTTATATATCTTTTTGTTTTTTCTTTTTTCGTCTTTGGGGGCAGATTCACTCGCTGTCGTCACCTAATTTGGTCAAAACTTTTCTTTTTATGAATGGTACTTTGGTGAAGTCAAAGAATTGCTGCATACTTTGTGGTGCTGTCGGAAAAAGTGCTGCCACCAAAACGAAAGAGTTAAGACACGAACTTGAATTCACTCAACGAAAGGCGAAGAAAGCTTGAAAACTTTCTTTTCTGTTTGGTGGAGTGAGCACCAGGTGGCGTTCTGCCTAATTGAAGTGCTAATTGGTTAGCAATTACTCGTGAAGTGAGATTTGTCAATACAGTAGTTGCACATACAAATTTTAAGCCGGAAAAGATCAAAAGGCTTATAATCTGGATACCTTCAGGGTCGTAATATTAAATATTTTGTCAATAATGTTCATGTTAATGAGAATTTTAGTTAATTTTTTAAGATTATTTTGAAAGTTAAAGCAAATGAAGCATTTATAGCCAAAAGAACATATTTAGTTTGTCAGGATAAATGTGATACACTTACTCTTAAAAACAAATACAGAACCTGTGATGAACTTTTCAAGATCTACTTCTTTTTTGTTATAATTTAAACACTTATTCGGCCATTAACTTTGAGTATTAAATCATTTTCACCACCAAATTAAGGCACCTTAAGTACACATATCGGTGAAACCGCTTCTCGCTTTACCAAATGCAATTAAGCGGTCTTTTGCCTGATGCAAATTGATAATCAAAGTCCTCATGCAACGTGCAACATAACCGCTGTGGCCGATGCAACCGCTGCTCAATAATTACACTGAATTGTTTGCTAACTGGATAGCGTAATTTATATTGACCACTAACGATGGCCACATCAAGAGCAGAAGCAGAAGCAGAAGCAACAGCAACATCAACAGCTTTAGTGGTAAGAAGCAAATCAGGCGTGTCGGGGAAACGCTCGAGCGGCCAAAACTTGCGGCCAATTAACTTTCAATTAATCAAAAGGCAATGGAAGCTGATCATAGAAGCGCTTAGTAGTAGATTTAATGCTCAGTGAGCAAAGCTGCGTTCACAAATTGGTGTAATCATAAATTTGGATGCGTGCTTTGTGTGCCGAGTGTGGGAATAACGTGCTGGAGCGGAAAATGATGGCAGCGGCAGCTTAATAATAATATTATTAGTTGGGCGGGCTTTTCTTTGGCTCTGCCTTTATGTACATTTTTTTTTCTTTTGCTACTTTTTGTTTTGGCTTGGAAAGCGCACTGGCAGCAAGGCCGGCAATCAACTTGACTTCGGGACCGCCTCAAGAGTCGTTGTCTACGTTCTGGTGACCCGCTTTCGGAACCAAAAACTCGTTTTCATTTCGCTGAACATATTCTGCACACGACTGCGTCCGACGACGCCCTTGCAGGCATCCCGTCCACTTGGAGCTCCTCGCTCCTCCGTTCCGTTGACAGTGAAATTGCTTTCAAATTGGGCACTCTGCACGATTCTCCTTCGCACTTTTATTCCCCCCTCGGAGACTCTCAGAGCAACTCTTCTTATGAATTATTGCAAATTTTGTGGTTTTTTATCTGGTTTTTCAGAATGTGAAATTGTGCAGTGGTGGTGCAGTGGTGCAGCGGTGCAGCGGTCAGCGGTGCAGCGGTTGCATTGATGCTGCACCAGTTTGGCATTTCTCTAGCGGCACAACCGTTGCTCGCTCCAAATCACCGATTCAGGCTTTCGTTTAACTTGGTCGATTTGCATATACTACTATGTTTACCAGAGGCCATAAATAAAGTGGTGTATCTCAAAATGAAAATAGGCTGAGTGCCGCTTTAAGAACGTTAACCATTTTGTAAATTGATTTTCTGTGTGGAACATAATGTCTAGAAAATACAAGAATAGAAATCTTAATTATCTAATGAATTCCTTGAAAAAATATATAAAAAAGAAGTCCCGCTAACTTAAAGGAAAATTATAAAATGAACCTGTGACTACTGTTCGTTTTAAAAAACATGTATGGCATGGCATGAAATTGAAAGTACTTTCTAAAAGGAAAGGAAATATATTCTGCATACAATTCACTTTTACTTGGTCAGGCATGTGAGCTGAATGTTACTTTTTAATATTATTTTAAATGCATTTTAATCTCTGTGAATAACTAAAAGAAAAGATTTTCTCTTCTCTTAAAACCTCTAAAATATGAAGCTGGTAGCTGAGAGCCAACTTAATCCCCTTGAATAATCCTCTAAATGAGCGTTTTTTAATTTCCCGCTGACACTTGGCAGCCCCAAGCGGCAACCTTTGAGATACATAATTTTCCAGCAGAGCTTAGCCCGAAAATGTTTGTAATTTCCTTTGATTAAGTGAGCGGTCTTGGGAGAGCGAAAGACTGACAGTGGTCAGTCAATGTTTGCTCAAGCTTGGCAGCTGCCCAAATGAGTTGTTAACATTAATGCGCATTAACTTGTCTTTTGTCTTCGCCCAAACATTCGGTTGGCAGCCACATTTAGAGCGGCTTGGAAAACGTTTTTTTGTCTTGTATTTTCTTGTTTCTCTTCTGGTGGCCCTGGCCATGCGCCACAATTTCAAAGACTTTTCACTGCAATCGCTGGTTGGTTTGCTTTGGTTTGGTTTTGTGGGTTTCCTAACTGTTTACTTTCACTGTCGGTTGTTGTCGGAAGCCAGCAGGGGCACGCTTCGGGCAGCAGTTTATTGGATTTTTGTTAACCTGTCTTGGCCAGATTCAGAGCCAAAGTCAGAGCGGAGTTGGACTCCTCGGACTCATAATTATTTTACACCTATTAACGGGCGGCGAATCTTGGAAATTCGCTGGGGCAACTGGGTCGCAAAATCAATTTCACTTGAAATGAAAGCATTTCGACCAAAGATGGACTTGTCAACGGCCAGTTTTCGTCTTCGTCTTTGGCCGGGAATTGGGAATTATGCATATAGCTTTCAGTTTTTTTTTTATCGTTTCGCTTTCACCCGATGGTATGCCATAAATTATACAGACTTGTCTTGATTTTTCATTGATTTTTTATTTATTAATCTTCCTTGCTTGTGTGTATGTTGGTTTTTTTTTCAGCTTTTTTTTTTTGTATATTGATTTTCTTAATTTTTTGTGTTTTTTTTTTTATAATGACATGCATGTGTGACAGAGGGAAGAGTATTGTATAGTCTATGGAATTTACATTCTTTTGTGAGTGAGTTTTGTGATTTGTTTAGTTATCATGAGTATGAGCCCACATCTGCAGCTTCTACGCTTCTTGTTCATCATCATAATCATCATCATCATCATCATCATCATCATCATCTTACTACTGTTGCTGGGAGTCATAGTTTGTGAAAGCGCCGTACGACTTTGCTTAAATTATTTAAATTAAAGTAGACGACGTGCTGGCGACTCAACTCTTGCGGTATCCAATTGGCCAGAGGGCTCTCCAGATGTCATAAACAACGTATTTTTAAGTGAAAACATTAAAAATCTGTTTAGGTCCACGGAGCGCAGGAGTGCCGTCAAGGGGGTTGAGTCGCGCGGATGCATAAAGTACGATTAAGTAAGCAGTTTAAAAAATATTCAAAAAAACAATATTTTTAACAATAAAATGAACTAGGTATGTGTGTGTGAATGTGCGTGTGCTGCGGGAAAGTAGAGCGCTAGAAAGTGACAGATGCAGAGGCAGCAGAAAGAGACAGTAGATAGTAGATAGCGGGATAGAGCTCCCCTCTAGAGAAATGAGAAAGTTGAAGAGTCGAAGTGGAAGTCGAGTCGAGTGAGGAAATAACAGAAGTTAGTCGGAAAATGAGTTCAGTTTTGGTGTGGCTTGTGTGTTTCTTTTCTTCTTTTTCTTCGAAAACCTATGGCAAGTGATGGCATGCGAATGACCAAAGACTGCGACTCTGCGAAGCAATGAAGGATAGCTGAAGGATAGTGAGTCAGTGACAGAGATGCGGCAGATAGGATAGAGTTAGGATCTAGTGGAGTTAAAGCTAATAGTAGTAGGCATGCTTGCTGCTGGTGTTGTTGTTGTATTGTAAGACTAGAATTGCATGTGAAGAACATAGTTTGATCAGTTATAGAGTATATAGAGTACAGTACAGATATAGACTTGTAGAGTTAAGATTTGTACGTTGCACCGATTGCATGGCAATCGGCTGAGTTTTGGTATAGGCAGTGAACAGATAAAGTCAGAGTAGTAATAGATACAGAGACAGAATAGATGGAGACGTAGAGATGTAGCGACAGCGGGGAGATAGATGATAGAGCATTAGATATAGATACAGTTGTGTGATGGGTCGATTGATTGATTGATGGATCGGATCGGATCGGATCGGGGCAGTGCTGTGCGAGCTTAGACTTAAGGCTGAGTATTTGCAACTTTTGTGGGTTAACTCTCGCTGGCTGCTCTTTTTACAAAACTTAACGTTAGCTTCATCAGTTTTAACAACTAATCATATATAGAGTTATTCTTGATTCTTGATTCTGTCTGCTTTAACATTATCGTGTGTGTGTCTTCACTCATTTTTTTCGTTTTCATTGCTTGGAGAAATAAATAAAATAAATTAAATTAATAAATTAATTAAAACGAACGATAAATAATGTGCTTCAGGCGAGCCCCAAGGCTCAAGTCGTTTGTGTTCGTGATTCTTCATGATGTGTTCAGTTTCTTCTTGAGTGTTTACTTGAGTGCGCTGATCCTGTGACTTAAGCCTGGACGGGCTTCTGGGCACCATAGGCCAGATCCTGGGCATCGATGGAGCGTCCCCAGCCTCCATGACCGCTGCTGCCGTACGATCCAGATGAGGCACCGGCATCGGCGCTGTAACCGCTGCCATACGAGTCGTGGCTCGTCGAGTGGCTGCTGCTGTGATGGGGATGGGCCACCACCTCGTAGGTCACATGCTTCTCCTGCGACAGCAGCTTCTTCAGGCCAATCACGGCGGACAGCACCAGGGCGATCTTACCAATGAGCAGAGCCTTGCCGGCAATCAGAGCGATGGCGCCCAACAGCAGGGGCAGCAGGGCGGCGGCCTTCAGGGCGACCAGGGCGAGGATGGGTCCCAGGATCTTGGCGGCCTTCTTCTTCTTGCCACGGCTCTCCTCGGGAGCATTGGGGTCATTGGAACCGAACAGCGACTCGGAGGCATCCTCGAGAGCACGACCGGTGGAGCTAACCGCTTGCACAATATCGGCACCCTTCAGCTCCACCTTGATGGTGTGCGAGTTGAGGAAGCTGCTGATGCGGTTCAGGGCCAGGGATTCGAAAGACTCATCACCGGAAATGGAACGGGCGGCCTCCTGCTGCGGAGCATCCGGTGAGCGGACCACAGTGACGCCCTCGGTCAGGGCGAACTGGTCGCGGGCGCCGAGCACCTTGTCCACGAAGCTGAACAGCTTGTACTTGACGCACGAGACGGAGTCCTTGCGCAGGCAGTCGCTGTAGATGCTATCCATAATGTCGTTCTCGCCGCCGATGGCGTTGCGGGCATGGCCGCGGGTCTCCTCGGCGGGAAGGGCGGCGCTCAAAGCGGCCAGACACAAGACACCGAAAACAATTTTATGGCTTGCCATTTTAGCTTTGTTTGTTGTTTGTTTTTGTTTTGGTTATTTCAATTGTCGTTGCACGGGATTTTTTTGGATTTGGATATTGGATAGTCCTTTTTTTGGTGGAACCACAACACTGTCACGTAGTTCGGCGGCGAACGCACTTTCTCTTGGGGTGGAAAACTTTATTTTTATTTTTTTGGCTAACTGCTGCTGCCGTGTAGCTGCTCAGACGGTTAAGGATTGAATGATACAATTTTCCACCGCACACGACAACTTATATACGGCGGCAGTGGCAGTGGCAGTGGCAGTGGCAGCGACCGCGGCATCGGCATGCTCATCTGCTGCGAAAGCATTTCACGGCACCCGCTCGTCCCCGCTCTCTCTCTCTCTCTCCGAGAACTAGTCGTGCAAGTTTCTCGCTTAAGTCTTTCGTTTTGGTCGGCCAACGGTAATGCTCAGTCGGCAGCCGGCAGCGCTGCAGCAGCACGAGCAGTTGGAAAAGCATTGTTACTGTAATTTGTAAGCTGTCGCTGCCGCTGCCGCTGCTTTCGCCCGAAGTTCATGTAACATTGTCAACAGGCAGTCGCAGTCGCAGCCGCCGTCGCAGTCGCAGCCGCAGCCTCCTGGCTGTGGGAAACCAATAACAAAATCAAGCAAACACTTTTACCCCGGGCAAAGGAGAGCGGGCCGAAAAGTGCCGAAAATCGCAGTCGTAATCTTAATTGTCTGGGCTTTAATTGAAAATGAGTTTTTTATTTTTTTATTTTGTAAAAGTAAGTAAAAGCATTTCCCTTTCAAGCAGCTTAGACGGGCCTCTGACGGAAGTAGCACAGGTGGAACAGAGGCAGTTAATCGAAGGGGCTTTTAGGAGAGATACTATATTTAGTAGAAAATATACCTTCATTAAGATAAATTTATATAATAATAAGCCTAAACTATAGTTTACATCTATAATTCAAGTTTTTTAGATAGTACATGTTCCCAAAGCTTTTAAATCATTTTAAAAGTTAATATATTTTCTCTTTAAAATCATTTTAAGAAAATAATTTATTATCTTATAAACATATTTATGAATTTATCAAAGTAAATTGCAAAAAAAAATTAAATATCAATTAAAAAATAAGTTTATATTTAATATTAAAATGAAAAATACCTTTTGAAAGCATATATACTTTGATATAAGTCAACCGTTATTTATGAATAGTAACAATCATGTTTTCAACCGCTCTATAAACAAGATATTTTAACTAAAGTTATATCTTTCATTTAAGATATAGGACAGATAAGACCCCAAAAGGGAAAACTCTAACACTCGTTATCAAGATTGCCATATAATGGATTAATTGTTATCATTTTCTCACTGTGTGATCATTAGAAACTCGCAAAAACTGATCACGTTCTGAGAGTTGAATATCTCCCGAAATCAGAAATCGAAACCGAGTGACATTGCCAATAATATTTATCATAACCCCATTTAGAAAAAAAAGGGAAAGTTGCGGATACATCTGCAAACTATTCATGGTATGCGCACCGCCCTTCTTCACATTTTAATGTGCAAATTTTTATGCGTTTTGTTCAAATGCGATGGGGCCAAAACAAACAGCTGCCATGGCTAACTGCCTGGCTGACTGGCTAACTGGCCAAACGTCTGAGAGTGGCGTCCAGCAGGCTGAGTTATCGACGGGCAAACACCAGTAGCACGACCCATAGCTGTCCCAGCTGCCAGACACAGACCCAGCGACTAACTAACTAAGTAACTGACTAACTAACTGGATGGGACAGGTAAAAGTACGCAAATAGACAGTGGATAGTGGACAGTGACCAGTGACCAGTGACTGGTGACCAGGAGTCCAGGCAAATGAAAGTCATCTCATCTCATCCCCAAGGCGAGAGAGTTGGCTCGAATCTCGGAAAATGACCGCGAGCAGGATGCGAGTGCCACGGACCCCACGAAAGTGTTGAATATAGTTAATTAAAAGTGTTATGAATGTGTGAAAATGCAATGAAAATGCGCTTATGAATTGGTCCCCGGCAGCCAACGGCCGAGTGCGGTGTGAAAACGCTTTTCCAGATCAGCCAAAGCTCTCGGCTCAGCCCCGAGCTGCTTGTCCCAGTGAAAGCGAATTTCGTATGCATCTGTCGGGGCGAGGGACAGCGGGTGGTTGCCACAACTCATGGGGCAGGAGTTGGCATTGGTCGAAACGCATTGCGTGCATCTACAGAGAAAGAAATAGGTATTCAGGAATTGTAGTTAAAAGTAAATTATTACTTTTACTTTGAGTGTATTTTTAATTGAAATTTTTTAGACCAGGAAAGAGTTCTTTTAGCGGAAACATTAGAACAAAATTTAAACTGATGCAGGGCATTCTCCATTTTTACCAGTGCATTTAGGGTTGCAGTTCTGGCCTCGACGCTGAATGTTAAATTATTTGACATTTAATTAAATTTTATATTCGCTGGCTGGGAGTATCTGCCGCACACAGTCGAGATGAGAAACGACACTTTCACTGCATTGGAGGCGCAAAAGGCCTCGAGTCTCCCTCGAAATTTGTATCAGCGATGAAGAGTGCAACGGATTGGGCTTGAAGAAGAAGGCCTGTGAAGCGCTTATTATTCTATTGTTGTGGCAAGCCCCATCAACAGGTTACTCTTTGGAAGAAAGATGAGTGAGTTAGGCCTCATAACATCCCAACGGGTTTCTGCTGTTGCAGGCCGCAAAAGGCGGACCCAAATGTGTGTGGCTGCCCGGGCAGAGCAGAGCGTGAATATATATACATTGTACTTATATTTTATTTATATCGCAGTTGCCATTGTGGCAGTACACAAAAAAAGAAAGTTCAGGCTAAAATTTTCCTTTTTTTTCACCAAAAGACAACGACACAGCCACATTCACTGCCGTGGCTGCAGCTGGAAAATGTAAAAATGTAAGCTAACAAACTTACTTACAACCGCATGAATGAACCCCCGAATGGATGACGAAGTGAGTGCCGGACCTAGCACTCCCCATAGCCATTCCCATTGCCATGGCCATTTCCATTTCCATTTCCATTTCCATTGCCATTACCACCGAGTGGGTGTTTACGCTACGCAAAGTAAACTTGCAGACAACAAAGTCCCACAATGTCAATGATATTACTGATGGCACTGCAGTCAATCACGGAGTGAAAACGCAAAAAACAAACTGCAACTGCCACTTAATAGCTTCATTTTCAACATACAAACGGCAGCTCAGAGTCAAGTGGGCGTCACTTCTTTGGCCCAGTTAAAAAACAAACCAAACAAAGAGATGAGCAGAGTCTTTTGTTGCTCTACACTAAGCATTTTTATTTAAATTAAAATTATTTTACCGACTCATCATCCTTTGGGTTGTGTTTACCCTTCAAGTTGGTAGCACAATTGACAATATTTAATTTCAAATCAAACAAAAGCAAACAAACAGGGGCCCCACGTATTGTGGTAATTGACTTTCTTTCACCTGTTTATGGTCATGCAAATGTGAGAATTTTCTCAAGTCCGGGTTTACGACATAGTCGTAATGCCCCATGTGGCAGTGCCAACGCTGCAGCAACATGTGCAAGCTCACTCTTACTTACTTATGACTTATGACTACTTTAATGGGCCAGCCACTGCCAGCCGGAATTATAGGGATCGGGCCTGGGGTTAGATAGATGCTGGGGAGCTGGGAACTGGGAACTGCGGCTTTAACCCCTGCAGCGCAGGGAAAGGTCCACGGGGTAGACACAAATTAGCGGTTTATGCTGTAATCATTTAGCTGAAAAACCTGCCACGCCCATTAGCATAACCGACCCTGTGCCTCTGCTAAGGCCCACCTGGCAACTGGCCTCCGGAGATACAAATTATAAATGCACGAATCGGTCTTGGAATCGGAACCGCATCACTTTCACTTTCCATAACGTTTCAGCGTCGCGAAGCGCTAATATGCATCTAGCAAAGTCGAAAATCGAAAAATAAAACACAGACCAAAAATAAAAAACATTTATGGATATGGCTCACACTCGAAATTATCTAATTCCGCGGGCATAATCAAAACGGTACAACAGCTCGATGGCCCGATGACGCTGTCGATGGCATCCATTGCGAAATCGGAGCACGGATGTCTCGGAGACATTTTCACACATGAAACAAGGGGTACATCAGCTATGCAGATGAACTTGGCAGGTTGTTATGACAAAATAGGGATTCTTTTTTAATAAAATCAATATTCATGGGTACTTTTGAGCGGACTTTAAAGCACCTGATCTTTGTTAAACTACCTTGATAAAAAATATAAGAATAAACAGACTTACTCAAGAGATTTTATTTGCTTTAACTAAAATCCTGACTGGAAAGGATCTCCATTATTTATTTCAACCTTAATTTACTTGCTCACTAAACCTACCAATAACTCTTTCTCGCCAAACACTTCATAAATCTCTTTTAAATGACTCAAAGTGTATGAGAAATGCGCTTTTAGGTTGGCGTGTTGTTTTCATTTCTTGTTTATTGCAGCATTTATTTAATAATTTATTAGCGTTTGTTTTTCTTTTCATTTTTATGTAATTTCTTTGCCGTTAAATGCCGCTTATATTGAATAAATGATGGCAAAGTGTGAGCTAAAGATGTTGCAACAATGGGCAGAGTGAAAGATTTAAGACAGATAAAGATAATACATTATTATTCCTGAAAAATACTTGAAATTATGATTAGGGATTAGGGATTAGGGAGGAAAAATATTCATTTTAAATCACAAATATATTTATAATAAAAATACTTCTAACATTCAATCATCAAATAGCAATTCCTGCGCACTGTGCGTTGGCAGTGTTAAAAATTATATAACGTGTGAATAACTTTTATGGCCCCCAAGTGCATTTGGGCCCTTAAAAATATATAAACGAAAACTTATACGACATACGACACAAGGCACCGCCATCGCTTTTTTCTTCGAAAGAGAAAGGGTTTCTCCTTCCTCCTTTTCGCCTGAGAAACTTGCCGAAATTGCATTTTTATTGCCCGATCTCTGTGGCATCGCACGTGTGTACGGCCCCAAGCCCTTTCGCTTTTTTGTTCGAGGATATATATTTTGGTGTGCTTTTTTAACTTCTTCTTTTGTCGGAGCCCCCGGCCTGCAGCTTCCGCAACTTTCACGCAATTGCTGCAACGCCTTTGCTGCTGGATGCTGGACGATGCTGTGCCCCACTTTGGGGCATAAATAATGCAACGATTTAGTGGCCGCAGGGCCACGAGGGGACCGATCCGATCGAGTGTGTGAGATGCGATCATAGCATTCTTTAAAGTGAAATTTCCGTGATCATCATTACGCCGATGATGATCATTATTCTTTGGCTCACTGGGCCGTAGCTTTTGTTTTCTTCTACCATTCTTTTTCGGTTTTTATGGCCGCTCAAAACGACGCTGTTAATTAAATTAAGGCAAATAAAAAGGCGCATAACCAACTGGTTCGCAATGAATGCAAAGGAAATGCTGGCAAGTGAGTTAAAAGATGACAATGTATGTATGTGTATGCGCCGGCATTGAGAAACTTTCTTCGTTTGCTTTCAATGGTATTTCGGTCAGAAACTACCCAACGATGATGTTGATAATGACAAGACGAACATGGAGCTTAAGCTACAGCTTTAGCTTCATCTTTGGCTTTGGTTTCGGCCAGAAAATCAAAGATTGATAAAACGGTATTTCCGGCTGACCTGTAACGCACACAACCGACACGAAGCTCTTCGAGTCGCTCGAGTGGCTGGCCAAGTGCGATATGGCCAATTAAAATCGATAATTAAGGCCTATTGCTCTTGAAAAACCCACACCACACAGGAGACCCTTGAGTAGTGCACGCTCTAAAAGTGAACAGCATCTCAAGTGAACTTTCGCATGAGTGAATCGATTTTATCGGGCTTCAGAGTGGCTTCGACTACTCCTCACATTGTTTGATTTTAATGGGAATATTCAATAAAGATTGAAAGGATACCCAGCTAGTCCCTTTACTTATTTAATAAATAAGTTAAATGCTACATAAAAGTAAATGTTATTTAACATCTATAGTGTATATTTTTCCCCCAAATGAAAGTACAGGGTATCTTGTTTGCTGACTCCGCTCTTTGAACCAAGTGTCAATGTCCAGGCTTTCGTTGATGGCTTTTCGTCACGACTGCGAGCCCGGCTTATGCGATGACGATATTAATAATGAAATGTGCATGCTTTTTGGCAGGAGCACACCACCACCACCATCAACAACAACAGCAACTTACACAGCCGCTTGAAAACAACTTGAGTGAAAGTTTTTTCGCTACGGCCACAAAACTCACTCTCGGTACGAGTATTTATGTCCATGGCCACAAGTGCGAATGCGAATCTGGCGAATCCAACGAATTGAACCTGCGCCCCTCCAAAAAGAGTACTCGAGAAATCCCATTAGAGCTGGGCAGCTGCTGGTCCAATGTTCAAATTACACTTTGTTAAGCCATTGTTATTGTATTGTTAGTGTTATTGCTTATTGCTACAACCATTGTCTTGTTGTCCCCTGTGTAATTAGTGTGCCGAAAGAGATCCGCTCGAAAGTTCCCCAAACGGCAGTTGACACGGGCCACTTAATGGATTATGATTCGCTGGCACTGGAAAATTTCACACCTGACCTAAGCCAATACTTTCCGCCGGCATTGTCCATTAATCATAATGTGTCCATTGGTGCGGATGTGGTAAAAGCGCTTCGCCAACTGCGTTTCTGCACCTGCTGCATCCAATCGACGCTCTATCAATGTCACACAATTCGTGTTTCGATGTTGTACTGCGGTCATTGTCCATTAATGGGAGTGTGCCTGAAATTTCAAAAATAAATCGATTGACATTCACACTGGGAATTTGCACGAACGCGGTACAATGCGGCGTATGCGTAATATTCAGTTAAGTGAAGAGATGTGTTTTTACTTTTGGGAGAACATTAAGTGGACTCCTGAGGCCAGGGTCAGAACATGATAAAATATATCACTTTATTGAATTTCTTGGGGTTTTATTTTAAAGAACTCAAACTTGAATGAAAATGTTTTTATTTCGTAGGGAAAAAAATAAATTTCATTTGTATTTCAAATGTATAAAATACATATGGAAGCTGTTAAACCTTTCCTCAATTTATATGTTCTATTTTGACCATATTTTGCAAAACTCAAAATTAATTCCGAAATAAGAAAGAAATCTAACTTCAGAAGCCGAATTGTCTATACCCTTGAAAAGAAAATCCATCATAACTCCCTTAAAAATGCATAAATTTCCAATCTGAAAGTTTTCCTATGTTAGTTTTTATTGGGTTTATAATTCTGCATACTCTACTAAAAATTTTTTTAAATCAAAATGTTTTCCAATGTTTTAACTATGAAACCCCTTATAAAATGTTGGTAAAAATTGCTACAATTTTTTTTTCTGTCTGAGATGGCTAAAACGACTCGGCTGTTAATGCTGATCAAGAATATATATACTTTATAGGGTCGGAAATGACTCCTTAATTGCATTCAATGCTTCTGAGTTAAACTATAATACCCAAAAAATCATGAAATTAAAAGAATTTAAATCAAATCCATTATTCCCCATTTGATCACCAGAAAACGAATATAGTTTATCCTTACCATATAATACCCTGTATTGAGTGCCCTTTTGCCGACCCCATCTGAGGCTCCGACTTTTTGCAGCTGAAAAGATGCAAAGTTGGCCCGCAGGCTTCTGGGCCAGTTGCGTCCGCAATGCCACTTCCTTTTGGCCATCTCTCCTGCTCCGGCTGTCATTCATGGTCGGGCCAAAGAGCAATAACTTTGCCGGCCGAAAGCTTCCATATTTATGTATGAGTAACTGTAAACTCTTGAGAAAGTGAAACTTTTTTTCCCTGGATTTTTGTTTGAGTTGTTTTTTGGTTTTTTATCTTTTCGATTTATAGTGCGCCTCACCCAAGGCGCTCGCAGCTGCCCAATCACAGTCACTTGGCCGATGCTCGTCATCGATATATCGATGTAACTGAGTGAGTCCCCCGTTTTGTCTGCCCCAATGGCTTGGCTTTATCGCAAGGCATAAATCGAGCCAAAAACGGATATGGGCAGCACTAAAAAAAAGCAACAACAACACAGAAAAAGCAAAAAACAATATATAAAAAAACTAAAAAACAGCCAAAGTCGAGCAGAGCCGATCCCAAAGTCACCGGCACTTTCTTTGACTTGTTTGAATACAGAGACAGAAAATACATGACATAAGTTACTTATTGAATATATTATAATATAAATATAATATAAGTATGAATAACATTACTATTCATTAATATTTAAAAGCATATTAAAAGAAAGCCTTATGAAAGTGTTTCTGATAATAATGGAAAATAAGGAATAACCTATGTAGTTTAGGTTAAAATATGCTAAGTAATAAACCCCTTGATAATATAATATATATATGTAGATATAATAATGAAATCACGTTACTTATTATATTTTATTCCAATTTATATATGTAATTGGGAATAATATTTGCACAACGCTTTTCGATACATTAAAATACATTTATTTCAACATGCATCTCTTAATAAAATGATGCAAATTTAAACAAATTTTTCTCTGTGTGCTTGCTGCAGCCTTAGAAATGTTAGAAATTGAAAATCGAAAGAGTCGAGTGGAGTGCAACAACAGCAAAAGCAAAAACAGGCAACTGGCAACTGGACAACCGGTATCGAAATAAAAATAGTTCGGCTCGGACTTTGAGACTTGGAGCGCGTGGCAGCCACAGGCAAACCGTCTTGGCCAGAGACATGGCCAAAACTCAAAAACCCAAACCCAAAGCCCCCAAATACCGAAAACCAAACGAGCCGAACATCAATTTGACTTTAATTAATTGTCAGAGGAGGGTTGGGCTAGATATCTTTTTGCTGAATGAATGACTGGGATGGGTTGGGATGGCTTGAACGAATGGGGTGCCCACATCCAAATCGATGGCAGCTCATCTCGATTGGGGGAATTAATTTGGGTCTCGAGCCAAGTGGAGAAAGGCCTGACCCACATCAGGTGATTTCCAGGCCCTACAATAACTTCTAATTGAGATATTTAGTGTTGCTCCAAATCACAAATATCGTGACACGATTGGGGCTCGGTGGGCCGACCAATCAGCAACAAAAAGTGAGCATAAAATTGACTTTTATGCCTGCTTTTCTAGCCGCTGAAAGTCTAATCATTATGGGGACAGAAGAGACAATAACAATGGAGAAGATACTCTGTAGAAAGATGATGACGATCATGACGACCGAAAGCCATAAGAAAAATAATCGTAAAAGTGAGAGTTTCCACTTCATAATCAGTTTTGGCTGCGGCTTTGCCATTTGGCTTGGCTCTTTCTTTTCCTTCCACAAAAATATATATCTGAATCGTCTATATATATATAAATATATTTTCGTAGTCAAAAGTTGCTGAATCATGGAATGCAAATATCGAGCGCCTTTTTTGCTGCCGCCACGCCCCCTTATTGCGTAATGGCCGAAAGATCATGGCAATGGGAAAGACTTTTAAGGTAAAATGGAAAGCTCAGAGAAATGGGGGAGGGGCGTGGCAAGC
Organism: Drosophila serrata; assembly: GCF_035046125.1. NCBI lineage: Eukaryota > Metazoa > Arthropoda > Insecta > Diptera > Drosophilidae > Drosophila > Drosophila serrata. The sequence goes on along the minus strand of NW_028256928.1, from coordinate 522,668 downwards.
TTGGAGCATTAATTGCTCAGGTTTCACTTTCAAGGCACTTCAATTTCATTTCATTACGAAAAATTTGCCATTATCGTAATTATGATCGAGCGAGGAGGAAGCATTTCACTTTCGTTGTCAGCGTTTTGTTCTTTTGTTGGCCGAAACGAGCAGCTTGCTCTCCATTAAACGGGTTTTCGGGGCCCCCCTTGTCCGTTAATATGTTGACAATAAAGCGGCTGCAAAACCGACAACTTTCACACATTCGGTCGGTCGTTTTGGCTATTGTGCGAATAGTTGTAAATGCCACTTGAATATGACACTTTTACTGGCTTTTGGCCCAGGCCCAGATCCATTTCGCCGGCCATCCAATCTACAGCGATTGTATTATTCAATGTCAGGCGTCCAGGTCCATGTTCAATCCACTGCAAACCTCATCACGGCCACTCGCAACTTGCAACTTTTGCAACACTTTCACACACTGCACCTGGCCCACCTGCACCGTCCCATCCCTGAATCTCCGGCGCCGTCAAATGGGCAAATCCGTGAAGTGTACATTGACCCAAGCCTCCGGACCACCAACCGCAGAGCCGCCAAATGCCCAGCCAGCAAGCCAGCAAGACTACCAACTGGCGACCACAAAACCGGAAAAGCTCTTGGGGGCCCCCGGCATTGGGATTAGACCACATTGGCTACCAACTGCACTACACTGCCATCCCAAGCTTACCTGTTATTCGGGCCGTAAAAGGCTCTGTCAAAGGCACCTGTTAGTACATAGATTATAAAAATAAATAAAGAGTCATGTCAGAGTGCCTGCACCACAATTTTAATTATCCCTCTCCCATTTAAACAAATGAATGAAAACATATTTGTTTTCAAATAAAACAGACTAAAAGGGGGAAACACAGCTTTATTTTTAGTAGAGAGAACATATGCTTTTGACTTAAAGGAGCACAAGTTCAGGTATTATTCCTATGGGACATTACAAGACTAATTATTTTCATTATTTAATATTTCATTATTTCTTTTTCAGAAAACAATAAAAAAAAGGAATCAAATAAATTGCTGAAACCATGAACTACACATTTGGATTCATTATAGGAAACATTTCATAATGGTATGTTTGCATTAACTTCTTCTATTAAATAAAGTCTGTTTACAATTCGTAAAACAAAATATCCATATGTTTAAATTTTTCTATTTTATTTAAAAATATCGATATTTGCGATAAATGACTTCACGTTCAGGCCCTGGAATTAAAAACGCAGTGGGTTCAGATCTTGGAAAAGAAAGTATTTACTTGGAACTTTCTCCAACAACATTGGAGTATCTGTGAAATGCTTTCGATCGCAGCTTTTACACAAAAACTTTAAAGAAAGTTGATGATCAAAGCTTTTCTCAGAGTCTAAGACTTGGCTTAAACTTAAAGAAAGTTAAGAAAGCAGGCTTAAGAAAATGTTATAGAATACTTTTTGGGGCCTAAAGGCTATGGCTTTGCGTTTCTAAATGCTTCCAAAAATATGCAAATATAGACCAAGTTTTTAGCTAAAATTTATTCTTTAATGTTATTTAATTTTAAATTTCTATATTTATTCATAAAAATCAAATTTATGTAATTTATAAAGTCATTTCCAAATATTAATCCTTAGGAAAAGAATTTCTTATTCTTTTGCCAGAACATAAAACGATATATCAATCCTTAGCTAGGTGTTGTTGAGATTTTCTATAAAATAAATTATTTATAACTTTTATTTGACCAATTTAATGTCTAATAATCGATGAAGCTTAATCGTAGACACAATAAGATATGTATTTAAACACAAGTGAATTTCCTTGAGTTTCCCTTAAGAAAATTCAGTTTATTTTAAAAAGAAAATATAAACACCTTAAGAACAAATATTAACCTAGACTTGATTACCTATTGCTAAATGCAAAAGTACTGAAACAATAATTTTTTTCTCATGAAACAATTAAATGTAAACAATTTCTGGGAACTCATTCAAGGGACCAAAGATATTGCTGGTCTCTGTTATCCAGAAAAAAAACACAACCATTCCATACACTTTCCCTTTTTGCTGAACAGCAGCCCATTTGTGACACGATTGTATTCGGGAACGACTACGTTTTCACTGTCTCCCCAGTCTCCTCCAGTGGCGGGCAATGACTCTGCGTGTTCCTACGAGTGCGTCTGGACAATAGCAATTGATTTAAAGCGTGACACCGTCAATGGAGAACTACTTTAAGATTTCACTTGGCCAGAGCCAGCCCACTGAGAGGAGTGAATAGAGCTCTGGCCAAGTGTGTGTGAGCCTCAAAATATCGCTATAAGCGGTAAGCGGCAGCAAAGCAGAACTTTAGATGCTAAACAAATTAAACAACAAAACGCTAAAGCGGCGGCCCCAATGAGAATTCAAAAGTGCTCAAAAGCCAGTCGCGGCGACACATTAATTGCCGACGTATTTGTGTCCGAAGAAGAAAGCCAGAGTTTGTTGGGAGGGAAAGAAAAGAGTCTACGTGCTCGGGCGCATCATCCGAGATGAGATCGAGCTCATACAGCATCCGAGTGAAGAAGACTATACCAAATCGACTTGGGCCTGGTTAACTGGGTCATATTCATAAGTAAAGCACCTCAACAGCAGCCCATCAGCGGCTGTAAAGTGCCGTTTTGCCAACCGGCAACTGCAGTTACTTAGGCTCAATTGCGCCGAGCCCATTTCGATGGTCTGTCCGCTACTTTCTTTGGCCAAGAGACCAAGAGGTGTTAAGCATCGGCCCCCGGGGCAGGTGGAAAATATTAAAAATACAAGCTCCCATTGTGCAGCACCCAACGCCTTGAATGAGCCAAAATGCGCGTAGCTAAATATTTGTTTTATTTTTTAGCAAATTGCCATTGTTCGTCATTCGACGGAGGAAGAAAGTGCAGTGAAAAGTGTAGATTACTGAGAAGCCGAAATAAGTGGGTGAAATTTTTGTAGGAAACATTTTCGGTGTTCGATCTTTGAGGGCTGATAGCGGATAGAGAATGAGAGAACGCACTGAATCAGCGGATGAAATGAAAGTTTTTTAGATGCAAATTGCTCAGCCAGACAACGAGGCGTATGAGTGATGCGGTCGAGGGCTGTTGAGCCGCATTGCGTATGCAAATTGAAAAGGGAAAAGTGTGTAATGAGAGAAAAGAGAGTCGATGTTTGTTAAGTATTTTTCGTTCATGTTTGAATTATTATTTGATTCTTTGATTTAGCAGCTTTTGTTGGGCCTTCCCGGGCGGTAAAGTGGGAGGGCCCAGATAGATGGAGGTATAGATACAGATACAGATACAGATAGAGAGATAGTATTAGGATAGAGACAGAGATAGACATAAAGATAGAGACAGAGGTAGATGGATAGAGATGTGAGATAGATACAGTTCGATGGGCGAGGCGACTGGCTTTGATTGATGGAAGCGACTAGTTGCAAACATTTGGAGTCCATAAATCAAAGGTGCAGCCATGAAATTACAGATAGATACAGATATAGATACAGATACAGAGTGTAGAAAGAAGGAAGCGTGAAAAAGTGGTGAAATTTTTCAGGGTGGAGGTTATTGGCGGTTTTGCAGAGATGAAAGGTGGAGTTGTGTTTGCGTGTGTGTTTGTTATTTTGTGATTGTCTTGTTTAAGTTTTTTTGTTTGTTTTTTTGTTTTTGTTTGTTTGTCTAATGGAAGGCACTTTAGTTCGTCTCGTACTCGTTCTCGTTCAAGTAATAAATTAAAATAAATAATTTATAAATAAATATAAATATAGGTCATCATTTTTAGCGATTGTTTCTCTCTCTCTCCTTGGCCTTCGTCCTTGTGGGGGGTAAGTTAGCGCTGGGCCAACAATTTACCGCCTGGCGGCCTTGTAGCCCTGGTAGGCAATGGTCTGGGCCACCGGTGAGCTGTAGGCACCGTGCGAATCCCAGCCGGAGTTGCCGCCCGAGGACCATCCGGCGCTGGAGGAGCCACCGCCCGAGGACCATCCACCGGAGCTGGCAGCAGCCGAGCCGGAGTTCTTGCCGCCGAACAGACCGCCCAGACCGCCGAGCAGACCGCCGCTACCGCCGGCACCGCCAAGACGACCCAGTCCGCTGGAAGCACCAGCAGCCAGAGCCAGGAAGAAGGCAATCACGGACACAACGAGGGCCTTCTTGGCCAGGAAGAGCAGGCCGAAGATGGAGCCAACACCCAGAACGGCGATCTTAGCACCAACACCCAGAAGGATGGGCAGGAACTTCTTGAGCAGCTTCTTCTTGCGGGTACGGCTCTCGACGACCAGCTCACGGAGATCGGCCTTGATGTCATCGGGAATGGCACGGGCCACGCTGCGAGCGGCATTGGCGAAGTTGAAGTTCAGGGAACGCTCGGCAAAGAAGCTCTTGGCATTGTCCATGAAGTAGTTGCCCATCTCGGCGGTGCGGGCCTCAACGGTGGGAGCAGCCTCAACGGCCAGAGTATTGTCCAGAGATTTACCCTGACGTCCTTCATTGGCCTTCACCAGGGAAACGCCGCCAAAGAGCTCGATCTGGGGGTTATCGAAGATAGACTTGGCCTTGCGGAAGAGCTGTGGAGTAGGAGTAAATAAGGTCATTAATTAGAGGAGTGTCAGGGTGAACTTTTTAGACGATTAGCTATGCAATTAAAAGTTGATTACTAATTGACAGTAAGAGATGATCTTGTGTAAAGAAATATAAAAATGTTTAATCGGTAATAGTTAAGCATGTGATTAAGAGCAGCTTTTAAATTAACCATGAAGTTGTTTTTCTATTATCCTTTTAAGTTATTAAATCAAAAAAGTTATATAACATTTTCAGAGCTTGTAAAAAGTTGTTAAAAAAGTTTAAATTGATTTTAAAAGTGTAACAAACTGATGAGAGATCTTTAGGAATATCATTTAGATATTTTTTTCACAACTTCCTGTTAAGTAACTATGGTTGGAAAATGAACTGTGATCTTAAGGTTGCGAAAACTTGTTAAACTTGTTGCTTAGCGGGAAGCTGTGAAAACCACTCTTAATCTTTGACACTTTCACTTAAATAGCATCCTTTGGGTCACAAGGGCTTTCACTGGCTTGATCTGGGATCAATTTATAATCTTTTTCTCTTGGTAACACTTTCACTGTTTTGAATGTTCTTTTCTCGATTTGCTTATTGATTAATGGGTAATCCTTGTGGCCTAATTAATCCGTACCGTGAGCTGCAGACACGAGATGGAATCGGCCTCGAGGCATTTGGCAAAGACACCGGATTGCTCCTCGGTGGCGGCCTTGACGGGATCGGCTGAGATGCCTGCTGCCAGGAGCAGGATGCAGGCGGTGGCTACGAAGAACTTCATGCTGGCTAAAGGGCTGATGGCTGTGTGGTTTCTGCGACTGAATTCCTTAGGCACCACCGAAATCACTGGTGTGTTCATTCGAATGGAACAAGCTGCGGTTTGATAACTTTTCGCCGCTGTCAGGCTGTTTTTAAAGAGTTTCCAACGTAGTAGCGCTCGCCTCGCAGCGCCATAACGTAAGGTTATGTAAAAAGTGCACACATACTGGCGCAGGGTTTCAGCCGGAGGAGAGCCCTCTTTTCTTCCCCCACGTGCCCCATGCTCTCTCTCTCTCCCACTATCTCTCTTTCCAGCTCTCTCTCTTTCTCTTGCTCAGTCTTTCTCTGTCGCAGCAGCAGCTTCCAAGCTCCCAGCTTAGAAGACGCATTAGGCAAGCGCAGGCAGCGGCTTTTGTCTGCTTCCGCATTAAAGAAAGTCTGCCACTGCCGCTGCGGCTGCGGCTGCGGCTGCGCAGTTAGCTGTCTGTCGGTGGCAGCGCTGTTAACGTCGCAGCAGGGCTTTTGGTGTATGGGAGAGCGCGAGAAAGTTTTCTGCAGAGAGCCAAAGCCAAGGTTGTCTGTCTTCTGTCTTCTCTCCCACACACACACAGACACAGTTACAGACCCACACACACAGAGAGAAGCGAGCGCCAGAAGACGCATCTTCCAGCCTTCGGAGAAAAAAAAGAGATATAGTTGCTTCTGGAGCCTCACAGATTACAACACATGAGGTGATAAACAGGTGCTGCGCAGCTTAACCCCCTGCTTGCCGCCCGCCTTTTAACCCACAAGAAGAGCCCTCTTCCGGCCCACCATAGTCTTACCCCCGGCCCCCCTCTCCCCCTTCCCAATCTCTCATACATATTCTGGTTTTTTTTTTTGTTGGTTAATTTTGGGAACGCTTTTGTTTTTCGTTCAGTTTGCCGCAAGAAATGAAAGTTTTGTGTGTATGATATTTTCATACTACTGTTATTTCTGGCCCCTGGTCTGTCCGTCCATCTGTCCGTCTGTCCGTCCGCCTGTCCGTCCGTGTGTCATCTCCGTTTTTGTTTATCGCATGTGCGCGCCTTGAACTTACTTTTCATTTTCATGAGTTTATTGTTGCTCTGCGTTTATTACGCAACCATAATGTGTGATTTATAATGACAGTTATATAACTGAGAAACAGGAGAGGCAAGCAGTCTAAAGGATAGTAGAATCTACGAGCTGATAGGCACGTCCTGGTCTATGGGCCTGGGCCTGGGCCTGGGCTTTCCTTTTTTGGGGAGTGCAATACTCTGCCCGTTGGCAGGCAGGTGAAAACTCTCGCCAACCTCTGCGGGGCAGGCATAATCAGAAGAAACGGCCTGACTCGGCAATTGTGACACATTAGTCAACAATTTGAGCTTAGCAAAAGTGCAAATAACAGCGCGCTTCAATTGCTCAAGTGAAATGAAAGAGAAATTACACGAAAAGCAAATAAAAACGGATGCGCGCAAGATGCGAGATGCTCGCCAAGATGATGGTCGGTTTGATGCACTGAGAGAAACATTCGTTTCATCTAGATTTTTATGCGACAAAAGGAGTTTTAGTTGTAGATTAGGTTATATTTTCGGAGAAAATCTGAGTATATCCTTTGGGATTTGCTTAATTTCTTATATGACATTCCATTACTTTATAGTTTAAATTGAACTTATCTTTAATATTTCCATCCCTTAAATTAATGTTAAATGTAAATACAAAGGATTTTGTAATAGGGACTTTTATTAATTTCTTCATTTTACTCGGGTTTATAGACTAATAAAAATCTAGAAGAAAGAACTGCTTATCATACATATTTCCTATGAATTCTTTATCAGGATCAACAGTCGGAAAGATCTAGACATGTCCCAGATATCAGCTACCTATATAGATAAATCTTCCTTTTTAATTTTTTATCTTACAAGACAGAAACTTCTTATAGTATATATGTATTTGGATTTAGCTCAAAACCCCCTAGTCTACATTCCATTATCCCTTCTTACACACTATCTGACTTAAGAGTAGTTTCATTTTGTATTGCTTAAAGTTTTTCCTAAGATTGTAGTATAATAATTTCTTTCTCTGTGCTCCAATGGATGGATGGATGGATGGTTTCTTGGAAAGATACTCGGTAGCTCCCGTTTCAAGGTGAATGTTTGTGACTGACGACATCCGACACTATCACACGGATCTGCTGCGGTGGGGCTTACGAAACCCCTGAATCATCCGCATAATGGGTGCCAAATTGTCGATGGGGGCCATGGGGCGTATGTGTAATTTGCTACCACAATTAAATCAGCTTTCAGTTGGCCGTGTGACGTCAATCTATATAGGCGCGAGCGGAGCGGTAAAAGTGTATGGCATTTCGTAACGCCACATCAACGAAAATGGGTGCAGCATCCTACTACTGGAGAGAAAATCAAAACATGCGATGCGATCTTCGACTCTTTGAATTCCATTGTCGATTTTCACCGGCTGAGAGCTGCAAAAACATGCAAATTCGATTGGTGTTGCACACATCCGTTTTAACAACCGAACTTATGTCGGTTCACGCGCCGAGTGTGAACGCCTCCAATTGCCAGTTGCAAGTTGCAAGTTGCAAGTTGCCATGCTGCCACGCTGCCAAAACTATCAACCGGACGACCATGGTCCAAGCGGCCAAGAGCATGGCCAACAGGCATGGCCATTCATGCGAAAAGCAGTCGTCCACATCCACGTCCACGTTCACGTCCACGTCCAAGTGTCCAATGTGTGTGCTTTTTATGAATGAATTTCGCTCGTAGTTGGAACCTGGCGTAGTTGCCGAGTTGTTGATGTTGCTGCTGTTGCTGCTGCCGCCGTGTTTGGGTGTTGCTCTTGCTGTTATTGTTTATGGCTGGCACAGAGCAGTGTAAACAAATCGCCAAGTGTCTTGAAACTCTCCGAGGGAAAAAAGAAAAACAATGTAGCACTTGTGCTGATGGCATATTACGTCAGCAAACTGACCCAATGGAAACTGAACAGTTTTTGGCCATAAACATGCACACAGATGTTGTTGTTTTTTTCCATCATATTTACTTTTCATTTCCCAAAACCCAAAGGTTAGCTTAGCAACTGGTAGATAAGGATGAGCAGTAATGTTGATGGGCCCACTAGTTGCCAAGGGTTCTCTTTTTTTTTCAAGAGCAGAAAAGGGCCATTTGAATATTCTTTGTCCTTGTTATAATTTTCCAAATATTTTTGTTTATTTGTTAGATTGTCGAATATTATGGTCAGATTGAAAAGCGTTGCTAGAATGAATGTCGAGTGTAATGGGATTATAAAGTAAGCTGAATATAAGTTCAACATTAATCCTTGACCTTTTCAACTTCTTAATATATCCTATTGTTAAGCAAAGCCTTTAGCTTTTACAAAGGGTTATTATATAGATTTAAAGTCCTATTAAGTAGAATAGGATGTTTTGAGAGGATTCATTAGTAAACAAGTATATGCCATTTAGTTAAGCCCAAAAACTATAAATTTGTAACAATTTATTCACACACTTTAAATACTTTTGATAAGCAAGAGTCCTTAGCTGTAACATAAAACCTATAAAAATTTATTAGCAATTACCCAAAGCACACTTGCATTTTCACCTCATCAAATTACATATTTGCCCACAAAAATCTTTATGTTTTAAGAAAGTTGAGCCTCAAGTAACAACGCGTAGAAAATCTAAATAATTACAGTACTTATTAGGCCAGTTTCCGAGTGGGTTTCAATCGGAAGATCGAAGATGCCAGCGTTCGTTCGAATTGATGATTATTTTGGGACCGCCGGAGATATCATCGTGTTCTCACTTTCATTTTGCTTGACATCAATTTGGGCTCGAAAGACTCATTAGTCGAACGACTCGAATACGACTCGAACGACTACGACGACGATGATGACCGTTGTGTCCCACACAGAAGACCATTTTACTGTATTATTTATCAGCAGAGGCCCTTAATTTTTTTTCTTCTAGCCATTTGAATTAAATTAAAGCCAAATCGCTTAGCCGTGAAAGTTTTTTTCCTTTTATTTTTTCTGGCTAATTTGCATAAGCGACGAAAGCATCGAGGGCGTGCATTACGGAATTCTGGATACGATCGGACAGAGTTTTGATATCTTAACGGTGCTGTTAATGTACCGTATCGAATTCACTAAAAAAAGTTTCGACAACGCTGCCCAATTGGTAGCACAATTTCACATTGTTTGCTGACATCTTTTTTTTGGCCCGCAGCTTGTACTCGTATTTTGCCAATCAATTGCCACTTTTGTGGGTGTGTTTGCCTTGGTGAGGTCCGAAAAAAATTATTGTTGATTTTACATTTAATTTTGCCTTGTTCCATCTTTTTTTTTCTGCGATGGTCATGCAAAAAGAATTCCGTGTACTCCATGTCGAGGTGTGATTGTGAGTGTATGTACGGGTTTTATTGAAAACCAGAATGGACAACAACAGAAGCATCGCAGGGCAACATCAGCGGCGAAAAATTTAATGAATAAATAACAAAAATGTTTCGGTGAAAGTCGTCGTGGCCAGAAGTAAGCCATTTACACACAGCAGCCATGGCAACAGATAAATAAAGATATATATACATATATATATATAGTATTTATAGGAAATATTTGCATTCCAATTGCTGAATGGTGCCAAGGGATCAAGGAAAGTGAAAACGGATGATGCAATTAATTTGGCAAAACCGGAAAAATCGTTGAGCGGCTTAAGGGAGCCAGTAAATGCAAATTAAAGGTTAATACAATAAACTGAGCAAGGAGATTATTTTATACTTACAACGTGTGATTCAAATGCAATTCAATTTGGGAAAATATATAGGAAAAGTTTAAATGTAACCCATTTCTTGTACTCTTTAATTACTTTCCTTGACTCCCATTCAAGATAAGCATCGGTGCTGCATAATTTAATAAGTAAAAGTAAAGTTCACAAGAAACCCATGGAAGAAACACACCCTAAAAGTAAAGCAGCATCGCACCGGCCAGAGATTTCACAAAACCATAAAAATGTCAAGTTAATAGAACACATTTTCCCTTTTACGGTCATTTGAATTAATACGAAATTTGCATAATAATACCGGAAAGGGGATTATGTCTGCAGACTCCAGTCCAAGATGTGAGACCAGTAACCAGTAACCGATACGGCCAGCATTTCAAATAAAGAATTTGCGGTATTTGGGTTAAATATTAATTTACATGTGAAACGGGCAGCGGGCGCAGCATCATTGAAAAGTGAAATTTTCGAGGCAACGGCTAAAATGTAGGCTGCGTGACACTTTCAAGTCAGTCATTCAGCCGAGCTGCTTCGTCTCGGCTTGGTCATTTTCCAAGCTCATCGAACGGCGATTAATCAGCTAATTTCTTTATGAACTTTCATTTATGCAGTGTGGACTGACTGAGCTCCACACTGGCATTCACACACGTCTTGGCAGCCATCTCATCATCATCGTCATCTCATCTCGCCATCATCAGCGTGCTCATAAACTCATGAAGCTTTTATTGTCAACTCCGTGGTCGGTTGTCCGGTTAAAATCAAAGCGCACCGTTTAGAAAATCAATTCCGGAGCAACTGTCTGCGGTCTTATATAAAACACCAGTTGCCCAGATCATATACGAATTGTAAAACAACAAATTTTGCTTTTATGAACTTATTTTATAATTTAATTACAGCCGGCAGACGCGCCGCGGTTTGGTCAGCTCGACACACAAGTCGAGCTCATAAAATGCCGTTGAAAAGGGAAAGTTAACAGAAAAGCGAAGCAACCAAAGAAGCAGCAGCAGTGCACAGAGAAAAAATATATAAATTTATCCGAAAATCATCTATAATTTGCAGGTTTTTAGAGCAATACTTGACGGGGTCTTAAATATTTAGGAGTAATTTTTAAAGAAGACTGAATTAACTTATAGTTTAATTTAATTAAAGCAAATCTATCTTTTACCTTTCCTTACGTTACCGTTTTGTTTACTAAATATTATTAAATAGGCAGAATTGCAGTACTTAAATTGTAAACATAGAATTTGCAATTCCATATTTTGGTTACCAAAGTACCCATTTTTCCTTACTGTGTAGCAGAAGCAGCTCACCAGTAGACGGAGCAATTAGGCACCGGTACAAGGTTCAACATCGAGATAAGGGGCCAAGAAACTTGGAAAGGGGTACAGCAAGTTGCTTTTGGCCAAAGGTAAAGCCAAATGTAGAGGTAATGGTGTTGGTATCCCTGCCGGCCGCTTAACGGGTTTTGGCCGTTCAAGTGCTATGGCTTTTAATGGTATTGTGTAACAGAACGCACCGTGGCCAAGACGAAGAGCGAACATCTTGTTTTTGTTTTTGTTATTTTTTTTTTTTGCTCCCTCCCCATCTTTTGTTTTTTGGGGTCTGTCATGGCCGTAATTTGTTGTTACTGTTGTGCCCATGGCTCTTTAGGTGGTCGAAAAGAACCGTTGCCACTGCCAAAATACAGTGAAAGTTGGCCACGCATTATGCAAATTCAATCCGTATGCCAGTGTCTTCAGTATTCATGTACCAGATTCCACAGAAAATAAAAGTTTGGTCGCAGATCACCAGAGAATCCCGCTGCAGAGTATCTGAACCCTGATATCCGATATCTGGCAGATACATCGATAACACTGCACGAAAGCATACTGACAAATGACCACGAAAAAGTAAGGAGGAAATGTTACATTTTGGTGTTGAGTAAGTGAAGTGGGAATACTCTTTTGTGGGTGAAGTATCTTAGTATCTTTTCTAATGTAATCTAAGAACTTTAAGCCTTTATTTAGAATGGTTAAGGTCCAACTTCTCTTTAAATTTATAGAACCATTATAGTTCTATTTTGATCTCTCTTTTTCAGTTGACTTTTCTTCAAGTTTCTTTAAATACTTTGTTAGATACCTTTTGGAATTTTAGAATAAGGTTTTCATTACAACATTTTTCGAATAATGTAATACCTTTTTGGAATACTTCTGAACTGCAAATATAAGCTTCAGCCAAGTGCCCATCCAAATATTACCCGTTGCCAGGGTAAAGCCACTAATACAGCCGTTATGGCCATGTGTGGGTTTCCTTCTGCTGCCGCTGCTTGCTTTTTGCTGCTGCGGATGCTGTTGGCTACACAATACGAGCTCGGCACAAATAAACTTTCACCGATTTCATAAACCGAAGAGCCGCATCCAAAGGCAGCAGCAGCAGCAACAGCAGCAAAGACTGGCAACGTCTCGAGTGGCACTGCACACACTCGGTTCCACTGAACTTTAGATTAAAACCACTTGAGTTTGTTGCATGATTAATAAATTATTGAATTACTTAAGTGATACACATAAGAACTAGGGAATTAAATCCAGCCTCGGTATGCTGCGGATGCAGCCCGGCGCCTTCGCTTGTGATGATGACCATGTCCCTCACCGGTCACGTAGGATATACTATGACTGCTCTCTCCGCCATGCTGGGAGGCTGTCTTTAGGCCCAGTATTCCGGCCATCATCAGAGCCACCATTGCCACGCCCAGGGCCTTCATGGCCAGGGCCGCGATTCCGCCCAGACCCATAACGGCCATTGCCTTGCCAAACATCAGAGCCATGGCTAGGAGCATGCCCTGGCCTTTGTCCTTTTTTCGTGCCTCTGGAACAATCAAAAATACATTTTATGAGCATGTGACTTGGAAGCATCCTTCAAGGCAATGCAGATACCATTTGGCCGGCCAAGTGGCTTTTGATTTCATGCAAATATTTGACATTTCGATTGGTGCCGAATGTCAAAGCACTGCGGTAGATACATCAATAGATTCAAATATGAATTTGAACGTTAAATGGAAATTCAATAATTGTACAAGGAATGGGAGAGGATATTGCACCTTATTAGAATAAATACAAATAGATAGAAGAAACATTTCTGATTACCAAGGAAATGTAATAATTACTTAAGGACTTTAAGGCCACAGTAAAGATACTAGTGGAAAATATTTGTTGAAAAACGTGTTTAAATTGTCAAATGGAAATCACTGATTTGTATTTACGCAAAGTTCAACTGAGACGTTTTAGTGTGTTTCAAGCCTATAATAGACATTCTTGGCATTATTTTGTTGATTTAAATCTTCCTTGTTTCACTTTCAAAAGCAGTAAATGTTTTCATTTCCTTCAAAGTTCCTTAAACACGCTTCATTCCTTATTCCACGCACCTGAAACATGCGCCTCATCCTCTAGAAGATCTGCAAGCTTTACATTAACCTCGTGCGTTCGCAGATAGAAGGCCAGACTATCCAGCAGGCTCTGATCCGGCTCCTCCTCCGTCATTGAGGCATTTAGGGGAACTATCTCCAGACCCTTGACCACAACCAAGGGCTTATCGCTGCGATTCAAATTCCGCAGGACATTGCGCAAGGCTCGTTCACCGCGGCAATACAACGTGACACTTGCGTCCTGGTCACAGTTTTCCGCACGCACAATCACCGAGGACAGCAGCAGCAGCAGCAGAAGGCTGAGTAGCGGAAAAACACGGAACATGTTGCCGAAACGCTTCAAGTTCAACTAAAAGCCTTGACAATTGCCTGGTCATATTTTATAGCTCCCATTTCCACGGGAGCACGGGGGAGCACTTTCCCAGGTGGCCACCGCACAGGGGGTTAGACCCAGTCAAGCATCCCCGTCCGAATTGTCACAACAATTGTAAATTAAAACAATGGTGCTTCTGAAAAGAAAGAAAAGTGCTTTCAGTTTGCGTTTCTCTGCCTTCCATTTTTCTTTCCCGGGCCGTGCAATTTTCTTCTTCACTGGCCGTTGCAATTTTTCCAATTTTCAACGGTCAGTTGGTCGGCCGCCGTGGGATGCGCATGGCTGCCCCCTTTCCACCAACTAGCAACTACCAACACCACTTGGCATTTGGTTCACCCGACTCGTCGGCTCTCTGCCAAATTATACAGATTAGAAGTGCTTAAAGTGCTGCGGGTTTGTTCCTATTCCACACCTGCCACCTCCTGCGCCACTTCACACGGTTCTTGGTCGGCCCAGACAACTCCATTAGTCCGGCTGGCTGGCTGGGGAGCGTGTTAGCCGAAAAAAGCGAAAGTTACCCCGCCCGAGAGATGAGCAAAGAGCCAAGTTATAACGTTTAGTAGCTATTTGCGTTGGCCAGCGCACATGCAATGGCCATAAAAATGGGTCGCCCGACCGTGGAAGGGGTACCTCTGTGCCTCGTGCGTATAATGTGGCTGTAACTCAATTAGCGGTGCAAAATAAATCAAAAATTAGTACGCTTACTGGTTTGTAATAATACCAGCTAATAAATTAAAAGTGCTCCGGGAATCAATATGTTATATATTGATAAATCAAGTTTATTGTTCGTTAATGATTAGAATTTAAGCATATAATTACTGCTCACCTAATAATTATTGTTGGTACCACATTTAACCCAGATTCGTGCGCAGCTTTTATTCTCTAAACTAAATTTCATTAAAAAGGTACATGATAATTAGCGTTCTTTATTCTTAAACTGGGTCAACCTACATATCAGAAGAGGTGGAAATATAACGCCCTGCTTGCAACATGGTGGCATAATTCAATTAGACAGAGAGACACAGTCTTCTGGGGGATTTCATAAGATGTGGCCCGGGTTTTTGGGTATTTTGTAATACCGCCAAACTTATTAATCAAGTTAACGTGACTGGGGGTCCATCGGGCGAGCGAAAGAAATCAACTTGGCGCTCCGTTCCTCATCATCATCATCACTGCCATTTCTTCCCCTCTCGATGGAGCGAAGCTGCTGGCGATGATGATCGACTCGACTCCAAAAAGCAATAACTTTCACTCTCAATGTATTAATTTTTATATTTATCATATTGTTGTTCAAAACAAACACACACATACACAGACACCATGATTTCTGAAAATTTGGAAACCCCGAACGATGTAAGAGAAAAATTAAACAACAAAACAAGTCGTCCGTTATTGAGCTGAACTGGCAGCGAGTCAACCAAAAATTGATCTGAACTCGTTACGTTTGCCTTGTGTCGGTGCCGGCAATAAAAAGAAAGTATCTCCCCCTGGCAGATCATCAGCTCCGACTGCGACTTCGACTCCATCTCCATCTCTCCATCCGAATCTCGAATCTTGCATCTCTCGAAAGCAGACAACGTTCGATTCGATTCATTTGAGAGCGGGGGTCTTTGTGGCCGCTGTTTTGTTCCCAGCGTGAATCCGAATCTGTATCCGAGTATCCCAGTATCCCAGTATCCCAGCCTCCCAACTTGTTATAATTGATTGTTGTGCAGCATCATTATCGTGGTCGGCGTCATCGTCATTAAAGCATCTCATTTGCCACACATTCAATTGAATATCCCCCAATCCAGTGTGGTGCAATGTGCAATGTGCATTGTGCCGCCCGGAATCGGTCTGATTGAATGAGGCAGCAAATGTGGGTGGAAATTGTCCGGGGAGTGAGCAGGTGTGAGGGTGTCCAATGGGAGGTGGCTCAGCAGACAGTTTTGGCTTAAATTGCTGCCATAATGAGAAATCAAAATGTATCTCTGGCTGACAACTCACTTTTAAGCTTTATGTATCTTTTTCCTGATTGATTTTAGGCAGACTTTATATTGACCTGACTTTATATTTACCACAAAATATATTAAGTATAATATATTCCACAAGAAGATGCATAAAAGCTAAGTCAAATTTGTCCTGTGATCCAATTTTAATCCCCCAAGGTACACAAATTTATAAGTAGAACATTAGAAAGTGTATTAAAAGATTGACATAATATATACATAAATACTCCAATTACAGAGAATCAATTTACTTGCCTATAATATATATAAACTAGTTTTATTGGTACCCACTTTTCGAGGTTCCACTGTTTCCCCACTGCTCCCAAAAGTCTGCCAAGCTTGGTGTTGTTCCCGACACACCGCAAAGTATACCTTTAAGTTTAAGACCACCAAGCTGCTTGCTAACTGCATCGCAATGAATACAAAAACCGAGTCAACATCCTGCGGCTTTTCCGCGGCAAAAGCGTTGGCAAAAAGGAAAACACAGCTGCGCCTGAAAACTAGTGGCAGCAGCCAACTAATTTGGGAGCCCAATAGCTATTGCTATGGCAACTGGAAACACAAGACCACAAATTTACTTTTCTTATGACACGCACAGGTGAAATCAAACATAAATATGTTTTTAATTATAAAACAATTAGATTAAAATAAATTAAACGTATCGCTGGGCTCAGGCAATCGATTAGCCAAGTGAAGAAAAAAAAGCAAACGAACGAAGAAAATAAACAAGATGCCGAGCCATTAAAACGCAAGGGAAATTCGTGCCGGTGAAAATAAAGCAGCGGCAAACCGCAGAAAATCAACATCAACAACAGCAGATAAACCAAAACAACCGGAGCAGTTCAAACTGCGTCTGTAATTGCCGTCGAAATAAACAATATTATTATTATAGTTATTGTTATTGTTATCTTTACAGTCCGGGCATAAGCAAAATACAAACATTTTGGAATGGCTTTAATTGGACTTATTTCAAAGCCGTCTGCATTTTTCGCATGACTCGTGACAATTTCGCTTTGATTGACTGCCAAAGAGTCAATTTGTCCGTCAGCCCTGACAGATCCGGTGGTCATGGTGCGATGAGAGGCTTAAATCTGTGGGCGAGTCACCTGGCATACTCTAGAGTCCAGAGGAGGCTTAGGTTGGGGAAGGATTACTTCTCAAGGGTACTCGCTTTTGAGACTTGAGACCAGAACTTGAGAGTCAAGAGGGATCTTTGTCGTATACCAATTAAGCTTCAGTTGGAATTAAGCTGCAATTTGGGATGCAATCAGTTCTACATGGAATTACTTGATTCCCTTTAAATTGCTATTTAAATGAAATCTTGAAAGGATTGATTGAATCTTGCAGTTCCAACACAGATACAACAAATTACATAAACTTTTTCTTTTTTAAGGAGAGAGAATCTGCTTCTTTGTAACACACTAAACTATTGTGATTTTCTTTATCAAGAGATAAAGTTTTCGGGTGTTTTATGTTTATAAAAACTTCTTAAAATTATACTAGATCTATGGTTAATTTAAACAAGAAATCTAGAGAGAGAATCTGCTTCTTTGTAACACACTAAAACATATTTCTCTCTGTGTGGCTTTTTGTCTTATCCCTTGGTCCACTTTAAAGAACATTGTGTTTTCCTTTATCAACAGCCAAAGTTTTTGGGTGTCCAAACAATTTGTGTGGAAGGGACTATTCGGTAAAGGAAATTTTCTTGCGAAAAACTTTGAATCTGCACTTGTCGAACTTCTTGATTAGATTTTTATTTATTGAAAGCAATGCCTTGTCCCTCGACTGGTTACAATTCGATTAAAATGCAAGGCCAGTGAAAAGTGAAAAGCCTTTGGCCGGAGATATATGATTAAATTTGCTCTGGCTACTTTTAGTTTCACTTAAAAGCATTGGAAATATTGAAATCAGAGCCAATTAAGGCGAAGAAGCCGCTGGCTGCCTTTTTGGACACGGGACTCCTATTCCGACTGTGACTCCACCCAGCGGATCCGGTTGCAGTCAAGGATCATTAAACTTCGGTGGCACACGTAAACCCAAAGACACACACACACAAAACTGGAGCAGCAGATAGCTGGCTGGATAGAAAGATGGCTAGATGGGTGGATTGGCTTGGATTGGATTACCTCTTTCGGGCTGCGTCACCGCTTTCCTTTCGATGTCCATCACGGCTTTTGGCCTCAACCTTGTACATTGTTGCTGCGTTTGGACAATGTTGCTACGTTTGCTAATACACTTGAAGAAATTTTGATCAAATGGAGTATATTTTTGTGACTAAATATATATTAGATGGTTCAGATCTAATTGGGAAATATGAAGATAAAAATAGAAAGAACACTTTAGCATCAGTTCACTTAAAGTAAGGTTAGCGTAAAGAACTCAAAAATACTTATGTAAAATTATCACTTTTATGTTATAACATTTGTATTTTGTTGTCTGTATTATTGGTGGTGGGCTTTCTTGGCGAACCGCCTCGCATTACTTGCACTTTTGCGGCATTGGCCAACGAACGTTGGATGGTGTCAAGTTGCCAATGCCGCGGCCATTCAGATTACAGTCATTACACTCACAGTGGATCCTCGGCCAGATAAAGCAGCAGCTGAATGGCCCCTGAAGAGTGTTGAAATGGTGCCACTGTGAAAGAACGAACGGTCGAGGTCTGATTGCCACTGCCTCAAAATTGGCCACAATTACCGAGCTCGGTGCCTGCGTGCCTGGCTGGCTGACTGGCTGGTTGGCTGGAAAAGTGAATATTTATTAGTCCCGCTCATCATGCACCGACGAAAAGTATTACCACCTTCCCCCTGCTCAGCAGAATGTAACTGAGGCGGCGATTTATAAAAAAACGAGAGCTATTAGTTCGTTTCACTTTTCTTTTATTATTTATTTATTTATTGTGAACAGGCGCCGAGGCGTGGCCACATCTCGAGCCTCCGTTTCAGCCCCAGCTTCAGTCTGAGCCTGTGATTTTCCACCCACCACCTCCCCCAAGTGGCGATTTAATTGTACCCGTACTCGAACTGCTTTTACTTTTGCCTGCGAAAATTGTTTCACTGCAAGTTGCGGGCAAATTAATGAGCAGTAAATTAGCCGCATTAGTACAGCGGCCACATGCCGCGGACGCCGTCAAAGCCACTGGCTTTTCTGCCATTCTGCCACGGCCACTGCCACTGCCACTGCCTTTAGCAAAGCCATTGCCACTGACATGGCCATAACTCCAGCTCATCTGGCCAAGAGACGTGAGAGTGGGCCCTCCTATGTTACTCATGTATAGGTCAAAGTTCGACAGTAATGTCATGTGGTTAATGAAATTGCAGTTAATTAAGTCACCCTTTTCAACCTTTCGGGAATGCATGTAACTCAGAAGCATCATATGCAAAAAGCAAAAGCAAATTACTAAGCACTGCGTTGGGTCTGATTTTTACACTGGGGCAAATTCAATTAAATCAGTTATGAAAAAATAGTCTTATTTTACTCAAGGTATTTTAACTAAGCCCGTGGAATAATTCTAAAATTGTTATAAAACAAAAATACCGAAATACAGATAGCCTTGCATTTCGAATTGAAAATTGATCATAAGAAAGCTTAAAATTCAAATTCGCTTTCTTTAAATCGATATTTATCAATATTTTTATATGACAATTTTTTCTTCAAATAAATCCTTCAAAAATCTCATTGCTCGGCCAAAAAAGCATTAATTTTGATTCGGAAAGATTTCCTTTGCTAGTTTTTTTTTAGGTTAAAAAATTTGCATACTCAATTTAAAATGTAAAAAGATTAAATTTCTCCCAATTTTTGACAATTTTAACCCTTTATACATTTATGAAAATTTTCAAAAAATTCCAATTTAGTCGGACATAGCTAGATCGATTCCGCTATTGATGCTGATCAAGAATATATGCGATTTATATGGTCGAAAATGACTCCTTGACCTTCTCCCTTCTGACTTAAATTGTAATACCCTTTTAAGGGTAAACAAATTTGTAAATAGATTTATATAAAACAAGGCAGAGGCGAAAATTTATAATTTAAATGAATAATTTAAAAGCCTCTGGTCACTGTGCTCTTGCAACGAAATGCTGCGATACTGAGCGATGGCCGTCACTCAGGTGGTTGAATTGAAATCAAAACTGTAGCAAACACGGGCGGCATTGTTGGTGATGGTGCTGGTGGGATGGCGATGGCTAAGTGGTGGTGGTGGTGGTAATAGTGACTGTGGTGCAGTGGCAGCCAGTGGGGCTGCACGCAGCTTGGTCGGATGCTGCTGCTGCCGCTGCTCCAATAAAACTGAGTTGCATGCAACCGCTGGTAATTAGTCGCAACAAGGCGCTGCATCAGCTGCCATTGAATCACGAGCATTTCGCATTCGCATCCATGTGAAGGATACGCCGCGCCCGTCTCTCCATCTCCAGTGTCGTGTGTTGTGGGGTGTTCTTTCTTAAAAAAAAAAAAGTTGAAACATAAAAGGGAATAATATCCTGAAAATGCCAAACCACCTAGTTGCCAGCTGCCTTTTGCTGGCTCTCAGCCTGAATCTGAGCATTCGTCCTGCGCTTGCAGCCATACACAAGCGAAGTGGCGCCAATTCCCTGGGAGTGGAACCGGAGGCGAAGCCTGCGGCTAGTCCTGCGGCCAGCGTGGAGAACACTGACCTCCTGGACAAGCTCAGTTGGAAGTGTGCAAACAATGCCAGCTGCCTCTATGGCGTGGCCAACGGCATTATGGCCTCCTATCGTCGCGGCGAGACCATCAAGCTGGGCCTCTTTGACCTGGTCAAGCTGCCCGAGCTGGATGCCTCGCACAAGCACAAATGGGGCACCGGGCGGGGTCTCTCCAGCTTCATGGACTTTGTCACCGGCAATGCCATCCGGGTCCCCGTGGGCCCAATGGTGTTCAGTGTGCAGCGAGCCGAGGACGACAGCGAATATATCGAGGTGGCGTTGCTGAAGAAGGCATCGAGTGGAACAGGTAAAGAGATTGGGTGACATCTGTCCGACATCCACGCGAGAGCCATTGACACGCGGTGGGCAGACTTAACCAGATGATCCTGTTTAGCATTCGAACGACGGTTGACTGTCAACTGTGACAAGACTGTGACATAGTCATACACTTAGGGAATAATAGGGGAAAATGAAGACGAATTCGGGTTTACACACACACTTAATATAGAGAAGAAAAGGTACATATGTGGATTTTATCTCAGCAATTTAAAGAAAGATGAAGAAGACATCACCAAAATAATCTCAATACTTTATCTATAACTATTCTAATGCACAGATTGAGATTCTATTAAATTAATTTATAGGTAAAACACTAGTTTCTTTTGAGAAAATCTCACAAACTTCCCGATTTACGGTCTACTAGTCTTTTAAAAGTTTTCTAGTATTCTCACAAATTGGGTTAAAAGTACAAGTAAAATTTTTTTTATTATTATTTCCCATGGAGAAGTGCTAAATATTTGATCATGTAGGGAAACCTCCAAGATTCGGTCAAGATTGTTTAGGCATATCCTTCCGGAGAGACTCCGTCAAACTTGGCTCCTCGTCCGATGCATATCAATGACTTTGTCGGGACGAAACTTCCATTATTTATCCCCATTTAATCTGACGTTCGATACACAAGACATCACCGCATCAATCATACTACATCTCGTGACAGGAGAGGGGCGGGCCAATCAAAGCCCGTCCCATGTCGCAATATTACGTATACGTACGAGTGCCATTACAGCCATAAAGCCTAAAACGTGTCTTGTTTCCCTAAAATCAACAAACAGGACGCCTGCAAGGCAACGGACTCCTTGGCGGAGGAAATGGTGGCGGGGGTTTTATGGGCGGCGGAGGTGACAACGGAGGCGGCGGAATTCTGGGTAACCGAAAGCGTAAACAGCAGCAGGACAAGAAACAGTTCCAGATGTATATACCAATGTACCTGGCAGCCACCACTTTTGGCTGGACAATGGTGGTGGCCAAATCTGTGGGTCTGCTCACTCTGAAGGCCCTGATACTGTCCAAGATCGCCTTTGTGGTGGCTGCAGTTCTGCTGATCAGGAGACTCATGGACAACGTCAACGAAAGGTGACTCTATTATTATGAATGAAGTTTAAAGAAATCGTTTTAAAATATCTTAAATATTTGAATTGCTTAACAGGGTGTATCCTTTTCCGGAACAGACGCCCTACATGATGCCCTATGGCATTGACTATCCGCTGCATGGCGCTGAGATTGCACCAGAAATGTATCCTGCCTCGCTGCATCACCTGGCGATGGCGGGCGGTGGCCAGCTGCCCGGGCATCCAGGTCATCCGGGCCTGGAGAGCCTGAGCGCTGAGAGCCACCTGCATTCCGCCCAGGTGTCCAGCGATGGTAGTAACAACACGCAAGTGTTGGCCTCTCTGGGCGGTCTCAGCGCCTTGGCCCACAAGATCAAGCGTGAGGACTCGTGGTTGGCGAAGAGTAAGTGTAAGTTTATCCAGTGTTCTCCATATTTCAGGCAGTCGGGGAAGGGGAAGGGGAGAACCTAGGCATCCCAAAGAGTCCCAATTTTTCCGTAACTCCATGGCCGGAGTGAACTCCCTGAATGCCCATGCCGTGGCTGTGGCAGCTGCTGCAGCCGACGGTGCCGTAGAGGATGAGGACTATGAGGAGGAAGACACATTGGGTATGGGTTTTGTTTCGGGGTTCACAGCGTCACTAATTTCCTGGGCGCACAATAACAAAAAATGGTATATTTTTAGGCAGCCTTGATTTGGCAAAAAAGAAACACGAAATAGTACAAATCTTGGTTATCGGAGCAAGATTGCACAACTGTGTATATGTGTTTATCTCTCTCAGCTTTATGATTTTCCAACTGAGAATCTGGTTTTACGTTTTTTCTATATATCAAAACTCGGTGTGAAGTGAAGCACTTCTAAAACCACTTGCATACTTTTCTGCCACAGAGCATATTTAAGCTCGTTGCACGTTCATTATTAAGTTGATGTGTTGCACAAACATAACAGATGCTGTAAATTTCCAATGAACAACACAATTAATTGCAGTCAGGGAGTTTATCCGGCTCTACCCTTAATCTCTTGACCTGTATCCTTTACACGTGAGTGCACACAGATGAGCTTCCATCACTCCTACTCCAAGTTCGAGGAACTAGGAGGTGCCAATTACTCGACTGATTAATGTGGAAATCCACTCCCGTTGCAGCCACACCCGCTCGGCGACCGTTAATCTATAACTACGTGCAGCCGCAGATGCCTTACTACCGCTCCTGAGGCGACAATTAGCCAATTAGCAGCTACCAAAGACCGCGTGGGTAGCGGAAGGCCGGAGGTCGAAACATTAGATGGTTAGAAGGTGGCTATGCTGCCATAAGGACACCGAATATCGGACATCGCAGAAGGGCATCGAACGTGCTCCGGGCTGCTCTCAACCCGATGAGCTTACGTCTCGATATTATTTATTAAATCGTACTTAACTTAGTGAAACCTTGCGCACACATTTAGTCTAGTTCAATGTCTCTGTAATTAGCAGTTGAAGTGCTACATAAACTAAAAAAAAAAGAAACAATTATAAAGAATTGAGCACAAAGTTGTTCAGAAATTATAATCGCTTGCGTTTTATTTATGCAATAAATATTAATAAGTAAATAAATTAAGAGTACGTATAAATAAATTACAATTGAGAGAATGAGCGTCATTGAGAAAAT
The DNA here is from genome assembly GCF_035046125.1 of Drosophila serrata. NCBI lineage: Eukaryota > Metazoa > Arthropoda > Insecta > Diptera > Drosophilidae > Drosophila > Drosophila serrata. Next base: position 499,118 of record NW_028256928.1, on the reverse strand, counting down.
GGAAAAGTGAAAGTGAGTGAGAGTGAGAGAATAGCTAAAGCTAAAGCGACAGACTGAGACATAAGGGGAGACAGTGTGAGAAAGAGAAAAATATCGTAATTCTAAGGGAAAGTAGAGAGAAAGCATCGCTTTCAAGAGATCCAGAGAGAAAAAGAGAGAGACGGATAAAGTGAGAGCTAGAGAGCGTGTGAGAGAAGTTTCCCCAAGCCAGTGTTAGAGGAAAACCCAATTTAGTTCATTCCTGATCTAATGACATACATAACAAGTTACTCGTGCTCTGCGAACCGACTTTATTGCACCACTTTCCCCGGCTGCTGGCCGCTGTAGGCCAGATTCTGGGCCTGCTCCTGCTGGTGCTGCACCTCCTTGGCCAGGATATCGGCGGGTACATCCACCAGTCCCTCCACGAACCCATCGAAGGCCCTCGACCAGCCAGAGCTGTAGCTGTCGTGGTGCGATGGCACCTCCACTATGGTCTTCTTGCTGGACAGCAATTTCTTCAGCGAAATGATTACCGCCAGCAGCAGGGCGATCTTTGACACGATCAGCGCCTTACCAGCCAGCAGGAAAAGACCCTTGAGGAGCAATGCTCCCACCATACCCGTCTTTGCCATCATCATCATGACCAGTGGTCCCATGTTCTTCATCTTGCCACGCCCCTCCTGAATGGCCTCCAGCGGACGCACGGACACGCCCACATTAAGACTACCCGCCGGATCGCTGCTCATCACAAAGTCCGCATTCTCCGAGAAACTGTAACGCAGGGAGCGAGAACGGATGAACTTCCACAGTTTGTTGGCCATCAGCAGAGCAAATGTCTCCTCATCGGAGCCCATGGAGCGGGCCAGTAACTGGTTTACCTCCGGATCATCCGGCACCATCGAGATGTTCCTGTGAATGAGATGAATGTAGCAAGGAAACAAATCGTAATAACATTAGAGTTGCCAATTCTGATCACACAAATGAAATCATTTTCCCAACCAATTTATATCCTTTTACTTGTTAAACTTAATATTCAGATTACCTATTTTGTAATTTTATAAAATCTATATTTTAAATGTGTGTTTTGTATTAATAATGTATAGTAACTCACCAGTTCTCTGTGACTTTTACACGATCACCGAGGTCTAGTCTAGTGTTCAGGTACAGATGATTCATAACAATTGACATCTTGATCATTCTGCAGGCTCGATCGTCCTCCTGCCTGCAATTTTGTTTTAACTTGGCCAGCAGAAAGTCCTCTATATTCCGACGCTCGTCGTCCGTTATCTGAAAGTAGATTGGGTTTATGCTAGAACTTTAAAAAGTTTTACTTTTAAATATAAAACTTGAATTTAATTAAATAACAGTGAACTATGGGCACTTTAATATGGAAATGTTGCATACATTTTCTCAAGCTAATTTTTGTTTTGGGAAAGCTTTTCTTCCTGAGGTCAATTTAATAGTAAATCTGCATTCTGGATTTATATTTATCAGTCAAGAATTGTATTACTTTTTTCTTTTAAGAAACGTATGTCTTTAATACTTAAATAAAAAGAATCGTACATTCCTTTGCGATTGTTAAGTACCAAAATGTATGAATAAGTTCGAAATACATTTTGCCCTTAGCAATCAGCTTTAAGAAGGTGCACAATGTCAATCCTTAATACCTATAACAGGTATTTTATCTTATCCCTTAATATTCTCCAAGGCAACCCAAGGCGATGAACTTTGAGATAAAGCCATAAATTTGGACAGCACAAAACAGGGGTCGCTGGCTTTTCCTGAGCTCAAAGCTGGGGGCCCAACACTTTATCCTTGTCAGTGACAATTAATGTCCGAGTTATCGCCGAGTCCTGCATCTTTTTTCCCCGGAACTTCCGAGGACCTTGGCTTACCGTGACAGTGCCATCCCTCCGCTTGCTGCCTCGGGCGGAGACAAGGACGCAGAAGAACGCCAGCAGCGTGCAGACCTTAAATCCTTGCATCGTCTGTTTTTTTTGCTTTGTATTTTTCGTTTAGTTTACACACTCGTTTCACAGCGTTTAATGTCACTTCTTAATCACGCTTAGTATCACTGCAGTCTAATGTCTCACTCATATATATTTGGGAGGTTTTCTTTCAGTATATCCTAACGTTATCCTTTCGGCACTCGAACACACACACTCTCACAAAACGCCCGCGTCTTCGCTCTGCTAGAATGCTACGCTCTTGCTGTTGACATCGTCGCCTTGATAGAAAGAAAACCTAATGCGAATTTTCCGCCAGTGATTTCGATTTTATATGAAAAGCGACCGAAACACCGCAAACGCAATACAGGTCTCTGCCTCGGTCGACGCTGGCGTTTTTGTCTTTGCGGGGCACTTGAAGTTGATTCCGCAAACCTGGAACCAGAAACTGGTCGCCAAAAAGACTGGCTCCGCTCCTCGTATAGAGCCACTAGCCACTTGGCCAGTTTCGGTGGATTCTACCAGCTACCAGCTACCAGGTACCAGATACCAGCTTCCGCGGCCTTGTCCCCGAACTTGCCACCCGCCCGTGACTTTGTCTAGGTTTGTCTTTGCCCTGGCTTTGTTTTCTTTCGCCCGCGTGGGCTGTTGTCAACGAAAACAGCAAAAGACAAAAAGAAAACAAAGCCAGCCGAAAGTAAACAACAGACCTAATTCCCAACAACAAGGGGCCCGATTTTCCCACACAAGCAGCATCTGCTTTGGAAAAGTGGGCAGCGAATTAGCGGGGAAAATCAGCCTGCTATTGACAACACGCATGCAAACCTGAAAACTTTTCAGTCACTTCAATTAGTCAAAGGCTTTTCATACCCCGAGGCAGCAGCACTCTCACACAGGGGCGTTGTCAAAGGGGAAAGGGGGTAATATATAATGTATGAGCTAGTAATTAACTCTTTAATAATAATATCCTTGTTTGATTAAGTTTCCTTAAAGGCATTCTAATTATTTAATTAGGATGATGCATTATTAAAAATAAGAGCTCTCAATTAAGTACTTACATTAAATGTAAGCAATTCTTCATTGACTTCTTTGACTCAACTTTTTCTTTATGGAAATATGACCAAAAGTTTCTTTTTTTTAATTCGGATTGTACGATAATATGTACTTCATACTCTATTTACTCTTCCAATTACTTATTATTCCCACAACCGTTTAATTTTCCTTTCTTATATTACATTTTCCGAGCCCCCCGTAGACAATGCCCCCCTGCTGCCTATCAATTGCGGTGTTGCGGTGAAAACTCGTGTTCTTGTTCCACTGCCAAGGGACCACCCTTCGTAGCAAGCAATTTGCTAACGCCGCACGCGAGCTGCATTCCGGTGGGCCGGGTCTTTTGCTCTCAGCCGGAACCGATTAAGACCGGGCGTAATTTATTGCATTTATTACGGATCCCGATGTGTCCCGAGGGCGTGGCGGCCCAACAGGTTGCTCGGTGGCCCACTGGCCATTTACCAAGGAAATTCAATCAATTTTCCCCTCCTCCCGCCCAGACGAAAAGTTATTGCTCGCACCGAAAATTGGCGGCCAACCGCAAAAAAGTTGTTCGAATTTCCACGGAACTGGAAGTTGGCTAGCCGGCTGGCCGGGCTGGACAGTAGTGAGTCGCAAAAGTGGGACGCCAGGCCAGGCCACGAAAGTGCCGTGTGCTCATGTGGTAGCAGAAACCGCTAGCCGATCTGTCCGTAAGCCACCTCGGATGCACCACCTCCTGCTCCACCGATCGGAGCTCCCAAATCAAGTCACACCAAAATCAAATTGTGTCCGTCCAGGCCACTTGTGGCAGTTACTGCACTGAGAGAATATATATATCGCTTAGATTTAAATTAAAAAGTATATAGAAAATATTTCTAAATTATAGATATAAATATTGCCTTGAGTTTTTCCTTGTGCAGCTTCTAGACTGCCTAACTGGTCTCCCGTCAGAGTCATAACAATTTCTCAATCTAAAGCAAGCCGCCTGGCAGCCCAACAGTAGTGGCCGGAGCGCTTTCTTTCGGAAAATGTGGTCCAGGCCAGTCGGCTCCTCCGACGGCGTTGACAACGCCAGACGCCAAGCTACTCAGCTCCCCAACTCCCCAGCTACCAATATCAATGTTTTGGCGTTAACATTGACTTTGAAGTTGGCCAGGTGAGCAGGAGGAAGTTCGATCAGTTTTATATATATTTTTAATAAGTTATTAGCAAAGGCACAATGTTGTGTATTATATACCAGAGCGTATTTCAAGAGCCATGAATACCTACACATATTGTTCAAAAATCCGTAATTTTTTAAATTAAGTAAGCAGATTTATTAACCTTATAAAAAGTAACATAGGAAAGCTTTTTGAATGAAAATGAAGGTTTTTTTTTGGCTTAGTTATGAGATTTTTTAACTTTTAATGGTCGAGAAAATTGTCATATATAAATCGATACCAATTTCCAAGGCGATCCCATAATTCAAAAGCTAACTACATCGGTACGCTTCGGCTTTCGAAAGTTAGTTTTCCTTCTTGTTAGTTTAATAATTTCTGTTTTATTTCAAGGAATTAATTCAATATTTTAAAGCGCGCTTCAGCATTTGCTTATTTTTTTTCAATCATTTCCTTTTTCCCAATTTCATGTTAAATTAAGTTAACATATTTCAAAATCTGGATCTTCTTTTCAATCAATTTCATAGTAAGAAATTATAGTAGAGGTGCTCAAAATATACATTTTCCACTATCTCTAGATTCTATTCAATCAATATTCTTTGTAAGAAATTATTACCTGTAGGTGCTCACTTTAATTATTTCCACTTTGATTGATTACCAATCTACCCAATCGCTACGGCAACCCTCGCCTGGAAAAAGCAGAAACCAAAATAAAAAAAACATGTCAGTCCACTTTTCCTCAGTTTCTCGCCTCACCATTTCATTGCCTTAATTAAAAGCTGCATTTTATTTGTAACAGCTTCAGTGCGAGTAAAAGCAGAGCAAGTGCAGAATTTGGAAAAACGATTCAAAGTGAAATTGTTGCCATTAATTGGAAATTGCGCTGCCACCTTGCCCGGCGGCAAGCACCAGCTTCCTTCCTCCTTCCCCAGTTAAAAAAAAGTAATTGCCTTTCAATTTTAGCTTGGTTTTTTTTATTTACAAATAGCGGAATAAATATTCTTATAGGAATGCAACAAGGCCAAGGGGCCGAATAAATAACAACGCGGTGACGACCCGTCGAAGTTAGCTCTTCTGAGGCGTCTGCTGCTGGGGCTCGGCGGCGATGTCCTTGCCGGAGTTGCGTCCGTAGTAGCCATTGTAGGCCGCCTCCTGGGGATCCCCGAAGCTCACGGAATTTCCGGCCACCTGCTGCTGCTGAACCTGCTGTCCCTGGTAGCTCTTGCTGTAATAATCGGTATAGGGCTTGGCAAAGCTGGGCTCCTGGCGGTAGTAGGGTCCCGGGGCACCTCCATGGCCACCCTCAAAGTGCTCATGATGGTGATAGTAGGTCGCAGCACCCACTCCCTGGGGATTGTACTCGGGGAAGGTGTTTTTGCTGCCAAAGAGACCGGAGAGACCGCCACCGAAGGCTCCTCCAACACCACCTGGTGGACGGCAGAGCTTGAAGTAGGCAAACAGTCCTGGCAGGATAATGGCAGCCAGACCCAGGATCTTCTTCAGACCAGCAATGCCCAGGATGAAGGGCAGGAAGAGCAGAAGCTTCAGCTTGAAGATCTTCAACACCAACAGAAGGGGAATGATCATCTTCTTAAGCTTCTTGCGGGCTGCAAGAAAAAGTGGGAATAAGTAAATGCAGATTTGGGAAATATTTTAAAGACAAACTTTTGATATTTTGTTTTGCCAAAATAAATCAATATTGTCTTGGGGGACTTACAGAAATGTCCAGCACGCTGACCGTCATCAATGAGGTCCAGTTCACCATCAATGTCATTTCCAATGAAACGGGCCTCATAACGCCCGGCCTCAGTCAACTCCTCGGGCCACTCCAGCTCCAGAGCCGTGGACTTGATGAAGCTGCAAGGAAAAACAGAAAAACGTGTCAAAGAATGAGCATTTACATTTTCATAAAAAATCTCATATTTTATGCATGAGCTCGGTCAACTTCGCGGGACCCAAATTAATTTGCATCCGCCACGAGCCGCAGTCATTTGGCTAATTGTGACAGCTTACCGTTCGGCCCTGCGCAGGGCATATTTCACCAGCTGATTCCAGTCATCGTCTTCGCCACGCGGCTCCTCCGAGTACTCGAAGGGTTCCTGGAGCAGGGAACGCTGCTGGGTTTCCGGCAACCGCACCACGCGTGCAAAGTCGGAGAGCCTGAGTAATGAGGGAATCGTTTTATTAACACTTGGCTCAAGTGGAATATTAATGATGCGAAACAATGGGATTGCTGTCCATTTAAACGAGGTTTTGTTATTAAATTTTTTGGAATTAAAATGAAGTATCTATCATTTCCCAAGTACTGATTAAGGTTAACTTGTGCCTCCTACCTGTACTGCTCCTTGTAGAAGATCTCGTCGAAGGTGTTCAATGCCTGGGTCTTGAAGCACTCGGAGAGGTCGCCTCCCAGACAATTGCCATTGGTCTTTGACAAGTAGGGATCATTATCGTTGCCCAAACCAAAGATGCTTAGGAGGGAGGACCGGCCACGCTCCTCTCCAACTCCGGGCTGTTGCTGTGGAATCTGCTGGGGCTGCTGTGGTATCTGCTGGATCTGTTGCGGCTGCGGCGCATACACCTGCTGAACGTGACTGGAGGACTGCTGGTCGGGCAGCCGGAGACCTTCACCGGCGACCAGGCCGAGAATGGCCAGGAGTACAAGCGCTCTCATTGCCATGGCTGCAAGCGAGAGAAGCAGAAATGATTTGAGAAACACGTCCGTTGGTTTTCTCCCCAATCACCCGATTGTTCCAGCCTCTTCGGCTTAAACACGCGATGCCCGACAAAACGTATTTATAAACTACTTTTGGCAACTGCTCATTGGCTTAACGGCTTAACAGATTGCCTCTCCGCTCACCATTGACACACTTTGGCGATGGCCCGCAGTCAATTAGCCGCTCACACGTAATAATAACTCTCGCTTTCTGGCCAGCTGGAGCCGCTGCCTGACTCTGTTTGCTCCTCATTGTTTACTGTTAACTCGGGTTTGCTCAAAATTTCTCGAGACGAGCTTTCTGCAGCCCAAAAAAAAAAAAAAAAACTACAGATAAAGGCCACAAAAGAAGCTGGCTGGTAAAGTGAAGTGAAGTGAAATGCAGGCATAGCGGACCGGTTTGCTGGTATTAACCCTTGGGCGTCAATGGGGCGGCAAATGCGCGTAATTGAATCCCGTGCCGAGGCACATAAAGAGCGAGCCTAAAGTGCTTCAAGAGGGTCGGTCCTGAATCCGGTTTAGCCAGAAGTGCAATAAAGCGTGCTTAATGCCAGGCTGCATGGACAGTGGGCTATAGCTTAGTGGTTTTCCAACCAAAAGTTGGTTTAGTTTGTGCCTTATTTGGCCCATACAATATCAAAAACTATTCATAATTCGTTGATATTTTTTAAGCTATAAAAGGTATTACTTAAAGTGGGGATTGCCTTATGGTGGCTTCCTTCTGTGACCACTGTTTATGGCCATATACACATATAGCGCCCACTGAAATCGCATTCAGTTCGTTATGGTCGAGGGACTTCTTCGACCAGGTCCCTCTCACTTTCGTTTCGCCTCCTATTTGGGCCAAAGTCGGAATCGGACTCATCAACAGCTCGATTGTTTGGCAATACGCTTGTGGTTTGGGCCAAGTTCGAAGAGACCATCTTCTGGGCCGCAAAACTTGTTGGAAGTTCAATGTCCAGGGAAAAAGACGACCAGCGGTGCTGTTAAAGTTTTTCTTGCGCCAAAGTATATGCAGCGATAAATGCTTTATGGCAACTGAGTAGAAAGTTTATGGCAACTACAAGACTCGCGCCCGAAAGCAGACAATAAGGAACGGAAATGATTACTTTTGCCCGAATAATAAAAGTGGGATTGGATGGTCGCTGAAGATTTATGGATCACTGAATCAATTAATGATTCATGGGGAATATTTTGCGCAGTCAATGTTCGCCGGACGGGGGAGATGTCGCAAGCGAAACCGACTTTTGGTGGTCACTGTGTCGTGTTTGTTTGGCTTTTTGTTTAGCTTACCAATTTGCATTCGCCATTGAAGGTCAATGAAATGTGGATGGGGCGATGGTCGATGGTCGTTATTACAAAATACTATGGCAATATATATGGAAATGTAAGCTCTATCAGAGTGGAAGATACAGAAATGTACACCTTTGAATTGCTCGTTGACTAGGATTAAATTCAGTGGAAAAAATATTTAAATAATGCATACTATTCATTGGATACTTTTTGCGGATGGTCCTTATCAAAGTCAGGAAGCTTTACAAAAAATAGTTTCAAAATTCCCCTTTACTTACTTTTTTTTAAAGAGAAAGATTAACCCTATAAGTTCAAAGATTTAGTCAGGTTCTTTTTGAAGTTAAGGCACTTTGATGATTATATTCTATCTTCCAACTAACTTGGCTAAATATGTCTTTAAATTTTCTTTAGTCGTTCCTTTTAAATTTAATCGACCATCAGCCTTTCTTGGCCACAACTTTGCGCTCGTTTAAAATTGGTAATATTGGTGTTTCCCACATTCATTTCATTTGCTTATTACACAATTTTTTCGCAGCTCATTTCACTTCACTTCACTTGGCCGTGTTATTTCTTTTGCTTCGATTTTCCGCTGTTTACCTTTTGCTGTTTCCTATAAAGGCCTGAGGTGGTTTTGGACTGTGTGTGTATCCTTTCCGCTCTTCCCAAGCAACTGTGCTGTTGACTGCTTAAAAGCGACTGTGCCCTGGCTGCTGGCCGGCTAAGATTTTATATGAAATGCGAGAAGTGGCGAGCGGCAACAGCTAAAGTCGACGCTCGGACAAAGTCAACACATGGAGACAATGGCCCAGACGCTGTCGTCGCTGGTTTTGGCCCACAACGCTGATGATGGCTAAGAGACAGAGATCTCAACGCGCTCGCACTTGCGTTGCGGTAGGTTGTGGATACGATCGATCCCCCAGTTCCGTGGGTGAGAGACAACGACCTGTGTGTCCGGCTGTGCGTTCGGTCGTGCGCCTTGAGAAAATCCCAAAATTATTGTGGCGCACGTCGGGGCCTTGGCTTTAATTCGAGTTTGATTTAAAGAGTCAACGGGGTGAAGTGACTCATTCCGGGAAAACGTACGTCACAGCTGCCGGCTGAGGATTATGTAATTTTTGCCCTCTTGCCTCACTGACAATTATTACTTTTACTGCGAACTGGTTTTTGGCAACGCCCACGAGCCTGTAGTCGAGGGCGAAATGTGAACAAACCGTGCGGAGACGTATATGCATCTGACTGTGCATTTTCTGCAAAATGTTCAGTGGGGCAAGCTGGGGAATTTCCCCAAACCACTTGCCACCGAAATCAAAACAACTGGCTGGCATTACTGTGGCTTTTCCCGTTGCCTCGCTGGCACGATTTCCCACTGCCACTAACTGCAGACCTGGCCACAAACAGAAGCTTTCAGGTCGCGGATTGTTTCCGTCAGGGGTTGGACCACGAGGCTTCTGTTTTGTTGGACACATCCCGGGGCGGTGTAATTGAATCATCCACTTGGACAGTCCTCGCAGGGATTTGGCCGGCGGGGAAAATTTCAACAAACGAAAAATGGCATACCCTCGAATGCAAAGGGAGATAGACGGAAAAGTTAATCCGAATGACAGTTTGTTGTTTGTTAAATATAAAAAAAGAATCCATTTAAAAGGCTGATGGAGATTTTTTCCTATAAGTTAAATGCTTTTATCGATGGCAGGCCAAAGCGGAAATAAAGCAAAAACTGTAATCCATTCAGCCAAGCCAAAAGTATACACTATTAATTGAATTAATTAAAAGCAATTACAAAAGGCACTAAGAAGTTTGCGGTGTAATTTTAATTAACTTGACAGTTTGGAAGAAACTCTCATATATATATAAGTAAGTGCCATCAATGTAATAGACTAAATGGAAATTACTAAAACTATTTTAAGGAGTACAAACCTTTGGTTAGATACATTTATATAGAGATATGCAAAAGAGCTAGGATAATTAATTCTGCACGTAGTGTAAACAGATGAAAATACTACTGTGTTTACCTTTAATTATGATTCGATTATTTCCATAAAACAGCAATATCTGCATGGAGAACCCTGAAATGGATTTCAGCTCCTGTCAAACAAGCTTTTGCCTGCTTATTTTCACATCGACATAGAGCAATAAGAGTGAGCTCCCCCTCAATGCAATTCGAGTTTAGGAAAAACTTGAAAGAAAACTGCAATAGTGCTTGTGGTACAACATTTATTTTATTTTATTGATTATTCAGGAGGTTGAACAAATCTCTCCGTTTGACTACTCGCATAACAATAACAGAATAAATATTTAAAAATAGATATTTAATGTAATAGAGTCGTAGGCTAGAAATAAATACTTAAAGAAATTCATCTAAATGGCTAAAAATAACAGCATCATCCAGTTATTGGCGCTCGCGCTAATTAAACTACGAAACAAACTTTCCTATTTACAGCATATTAATGAGAAGCCCCGCCCTAAACCGCCCCGCAACCCACACCCACCCCCCGCCGACAGCTGCCGCGGTGGAGCGTCTAACGAACTTGTCTATATGGCTAGGCTATCTAAAGTGCGATTTGCATAATTACTATCCACGGACTTTTGACGTGACTCGAGCGAACTTTGGCGTCACCTTTGACGTCCCTCCTTTTGACGGCTCCGACCCCCTGGCCCAGCCCTCTGTCTACGCCAGCTTACGGGCCTGGACCAGTTTGTTGATGTCGTTGTAGGTGGACAGCATGGCCGGGTTCTCAAAGTCCTTCAGTTCCTTGCACTTGGCAAAGGACTGGTCACAGTCGACCCCGTCCTGACCGTCCTTTGCCGCTCGCATGTACTTAAAGAACCGCAGGATGTCCGGGTTGTCCGAGGTCGGCTTGCGCAGCTCATTCAGCTCCCTGGAAGCAAAGTGGATTAGAGTGGTCAAAGTTGGGTGCACAAAGAAGGGTTTCGGCACAAAGCGAATTAGGCCAAGGTGAGAGAGAATGACCTCCTCAGTTTCAAATGAAATTAATCTCGGCATACCCTCAGGCTGGTCGTGAAACTCACCTACTCAGTTGGGCGGAGACTAGGTTGCTGTATGGGGCATACTTCGCGGGGTTGGCATACATCAGGCAGATCAGTTTCTCCCGACACGCCTCGTTCTCCGGTTGTAGCTTCAGCTGGGCAAACACAGAGTCCAGCCGCGAGAGCAACGGACTGTAGAAGGGATCGTAGTTGGAAAGCAAAAGCGATGAACTGGGCACCTTCTGGAAGCTCTGGAAAGTGTTCATCACCGCCGGTGTGGGCTTCTTGGTCATTCCGGGAGCTCCGCCGGCACTCAAGGATCCAGACATGCTCTGCGAGTTCTTAAATGAGGCAGCACCGATGCTCTGCAATGCGCTCAGATACGTATCCTGCATCATCTGCTGGCCTCCGTAGCGGGAGAGGGTGGCCTGATTCAGCGAATTTCCGTTGACCTGAGCATATTGCGCCTGCTGCTGGGATGCCTCTGCGGGATAACAAAAATAAATACATATATATTTAAAATTTTCAAATCACATTGCTTTATGCCTCACCTGCATTGTATTCGTAGCCAGCTGGTGTCTTCCCCTCGTCGGCCATGGAAAACTTGCTGTCGTCATCAAAGTTCACGCTGTTATCCCGGAAGTCCAGTTCCTGCGGCGGTTCCATGGGGCGAATGAACAAAGGCACCGAGCCAGCCGAACCGGATGTGATGCCTAACCCACACGAAAGATAGAGTTAGTTTGGGACAAAAATAGCAACCGCATCCTTACCCTTTCCGATCAGTCTGCTGACGCTGCTGATGATGGTCGGCAGGAACATGGCAAAGAGCACACTCTTAAGAACCTGCAGGCCCATATAAATGGGCCACATTACCTTCTTTAGGCCTTGAAGTAAAAAATTAATAAAATCATTGGTTTTTTAGGGAATCCTTTATCATATCTACTTACCACTAAAGAACAGCAGTCTGGCACTTTCAAATGCCCTTGGAACATTGAGCTCAACATTGGTGTCCTCCAAGATGCTGCGAGCAATTCGCTTTCCCTGCTCCGTTTGTGGATGCGAGTGGTTATGCTTCAGGGCCAAGACCAATCCAGGTGTGGGCTCAAACTTTCCCTTACTGAAGAACTGCTCCACGTAGTCCACTAGAAGATCCTCCAGGCCTTTTAGCTCATCTTCGATTGAGGCAGTGGTGTTGAGTGGTGTTTCGACTGTTGTACTTTTGGGCTGTTCCTTTTTGGGCGCATCCGACGGATGCTTAAAGTTCCTACGCCCCATTGCCACCGTCAATCGGAGATCACTCTCACTCTCTACAGGCTGAAAGACGCGATATTGTCCGGACTTGGTAAAGACATTGCGGGATATGAACTCCGGACTGATGTCGATGGGCAGGATGGGACGAAAAGTGTCATCGTTTCGCGGTTGACCCGCCATCGTGGTAAGGGGTTGACTATAGGGTGCCTGTGACGCCATCATCCCAACTTCACAAAGAAGGATAAGTCCACAGAGAAGCGAGCTGCATCGCCGCTTTCTGTGGCTATTTGCTTTCAATTTCGCTCCCACGATGTCCTGGCTCCGCATTTTCATTATCCTCCGCCGGGCAACTGCACTTGCATGCCAAGGTTCCCTTCCTCGATTCACTTCAGTTTGCTGTAACATCATGAATAATTGTGTCAGGAAAGGGGGGAACTCAGTACACGAATAAATAACTTTACAGAACGTGACTGGCCACCGAAAAAAATTCGCAACCTGATAAAAACATTACGTGCGTCCTTGCAGGAATAAAGGTATATAGAGATACAGTCGCAAAAGAGTGATGCAGAAATTCGGAGAATAATCAATGTGAATCAAAGTGAAACACAGTTTTTTTTTACTTTTATCAAGTTGTCCTTGTTAAGAATAATGTAATGTATGGGCACTGAATCAATCTTTATCTTAAAAACCTTTGAAAAATATGCAAGCAATCATTACCCCATAATTATTTGTTCATATTTTGGAAAATTAATGCACATTAGCTTGACACATCGCTTTTTCCCCAAGTGCATCACATATTTATTTTTCAATTTAAATTACAGAAAATCATAACACTGACTAATGAGTTAATTACAGCTTACATAAACTTCATAACGTTAAAGTACATGTTTCGTGTTGTTTTCACTTTTATCGTGTATACGAAGTTAAAAATTATAATGAGTGGACTCCCTTGAAATGATAACAATTATTTTTACATTTGGCAATTAGTTTTGGATTATTTTCCTCTAGTGCAATTTCCACAATTTTATTTAATTAACATGTGAGGTGGACATTTATGGAAAATATCCTTAGCCAACTCTCTATTTGAATGTTTTCCACTAGTGGCTCCATTAAGGGAGAGTTTATCGTTTTCCGAAACAATTGGCACACTCAAGTCTGCTATCTGATTTCGGATAATTTCTCAAAGTGCACTTAAAACCAAGTTGTTTGCTTTCAGGCCCGACGCTAATCAGCCGGAGCAAGACGAATGATTTGCTGTTACCCATTTGATGGGTATCTCAATTTGAGGGGCTCGTGCCCGCCAAACCCCCCGTCAACTGCCTCCCATGCTCCCTGGCATCTCCCCCTTTGAAACAGCCTCTTTTCGGCACACAAAGCACGTCGCCAACTTTTTATTTGCCTTTACCATTCGTCGCACTCGTGTTTTGTGACACGCCGCACGCTATATGCCATACCGTACCCCCGTACGTATACGTTATATTCCGTCCACGCCCGATGCGCGCTTTGAGGCTGCGGAAAGCTCCGCTGGGTAAAAGTGAAAATGTACACAGTTTTGTTTGTGTTTACACTTCGCAAGCGTTTCAGATGCGTTGGCGCGCTACCCTCAAGACTTAAAGTTTCAGCCCAGATCACGTTATTTTCGTGTTGCATTTTCACTTTCGTTTTTTCACAGACGAACGAGAGGTATGCCGCGGAAAAACTATTACAGAACTGAGACCTGAGTGTGTTGGCAGCGGCAAGCCACAAATTGCGCTCAACAATTGGACTGTAGAAGGCGAATCAGAGAAATTCTTCTTTTGCAGTCAGTAAAACTAAAGATTCGACTGCAGTCGACTGTAAACTTAATTAAAAACACACATTCTGGCAGGTATTAAGAATTTCTCAAAGTAATTATCCGCACAGCTTTAATGCTTCCGGCGCTGGAGAATTGGATGTTTCTGAAAGCAGCACTGAACGTCAGATTACTCTTCTCCTTTGCTGCCAATCAAACTGCATTGAAGACTTCACTCTCAGGTAATTTCCAAGTCAGAGGAAAGCATGAGAGGAAATTAAAAAATTAAGAAAATGCAGTGGCACCCTTCTCATCATGTCAAAGTAAGAGCATTGTAAAGCAAGACTGCTGTTAAACTCACGGCAGATAAATAGTTTCTCCCGTAAAAGGAATTCTTAAGTTCTTAAAAATATTAAAAACAAGAAAAAATCTAACTTTGGGAAATTAGTCACTTAGACAAAAATAAATTCATGGGAAACATATCTGTATAATGAGTAAATTTAGGTATGCAAACATCGGCGTTTCTTAGTTAACTTATGTTATTGTAATAATGTTATTATAATATGGGATCGAATAGCATTCCCTCTCTTTATCTTTCTCTGTCTCCAACTCTCTATCTCTATCTGTCTGTCACTCCCTCTCTCTCTCTCGCTCTGTATCTCGAGAGGGAAACCTTTCTCTCAGTCTCTCTCTGCCTACTCTAAAAAGTTATCTCTTTCTCTCTCTCGCTTACTTTCTCTGTTCTCTTTACTCGGCAACTATAAATACAGGCACTACCGTCCTACAGACCTCATTCTGTCCGCGAGCTTCCTGCTGTTTACATCTAGAGTGATAGTGATAGTGATTACCCTTCGACCCAAAAGTATCATCTGACCAATGGAATGCTTCCGGATAATCAGGAAGAAGCTCATTACGATGATGAATCGCCTTATTGAAGTCTACTGCGATTAAACTTAACCATTACAATTACATAGTTTAAATGACATAGAAAAGATGAAGCTCAGGCCATTAATTCATTTTGGTTTGTTAAAATATATCAATATTTGTGATTTACCCAAAACATTAGCATATAGAAATATTGATTTAATATACTTAAAATGCATATATTTTAGAACGAAATGACTCCTTCTTTTGCAAGGGTATAAAAATAATTGAATTCATGACTGACACAATTACTTATTCACTCTCAATAAAAGTTCCTCACAAACCCAACTGAATGAAAGGCAACTACTTAAGCTTCACAACTGAGTCTGAGTGACTGACGATGGTTGCTTCTCCTCAAGTGCATAGGGAAATGGGAAAATTTCCCATGACAGGCTGCGTTTTCTGTTGTTTTGATCCACAAAACCGCTCAGCTCACTTTGTTTGTGTCTTCAGATGCATCTGGGGATTTAAGCAGACAGTGGGCTAATAACTCCACCCTCTAATGGGAACATAAAGATCGTTGCCAAGCCATTAGGAAACTTCATTTATCATCTGCTCTTTTTGTTAGGTAAAAATTCCTTTGTGCAGCTGCTGTGGTGGGGCTGTCTAAATATTTCATCAGGGGATTTAAGCTCTATGCTCTCTCCCGGCATTAATTATGCGGGGTCGTGGCATTGGCAGCATGCAAATTAGTTTCCAACATTACAATTAGAACCTCTATTCCGGCCCTTGCCAAGCAGCCGCACCCACTCCTCGACTCCTCGACTGCGCTTAGTTATAGTTTGTGCTCGGTCTACCTTCATGCTCTAATATTCCGCTCTGATATAGTTGAGGCAAACTTTTCGCCGAAGCAGCATTTAATCAGATTTCTGCCCCCCGCGCATTACTACCAAGCCCGCTCTTAGCCCGTCTTCTCTGTTTTGCCATTTTCTATTCTCCGCTCGCTCCGTACAGCGGCGCCCATCCGAAACGAAGTTTACCAATTAAGTCACAAAAGTTTGCCGAGTTCTGACATCCACGCCCCTTTGATCTAATGCAAGCCGATGTCCCAGACGCACATGCTCCACATTGGTTAGCCGGAGGGGTCATGGGGCTAATAAGCTGGCCATCATCGTTTGCGACACGCCGAAAGACCTGCGAAGCCACCAAGTATAAAAGTTAGACAATGCCAACCAGTTTTGGGGAGTGAGGCTCGTTGACAAACGGCGTCCACTAACGGTCGAAAACGCTCGTAAACGCGCCATGCTGGCTGCATCGTAACAGTAAGTATGTGACATAACTGTTAACTCCGTCTCGGGCACCAAGAGGGGCCAAGAACAAGTTGGCCTAAAGAGCCATTTACCCATCTGTGGTGGCATGAACACAGGTGCACTGACCCACAGATACCCTGCTCCGCTGCCTAATAAATGGATTATCATGACAGTGAAGGTCAGCTTCCGCTTAAAGTCTAGCTGGGTTCCAGATTGTTGGAAAAGTTTTTAAAGAAAGTCGGAAAAAAGTGTAAAGGAAATTAAATTAAATTGGAACGGGTTTCCCGCAAAGTATATAAAGTTCTACAAAGAAAACTAAAAGGTGTCTAGTATACGTATCCTTGTACATACTTTGTAATTACCTAGAGAAGAAATTCTGTTTACAAAAGCAAAGTCAGTCTTAAAAGTCAAACACCTTTCAAAACTTTACTGCAAAACTTTCAAGACAAGTCTGTCAAAATACAGACAGTTTGGTGTCTGTGAAAGCCACCATTCCCCCAAAAGATACACTCCAATGTCGTTAAGATGACAGAATCCAGCAAACCATATTGATTGCAGCAAAATTTTCTGTTCTAAGCACTTTAATGGGTGTCAGAGCTTTAAGTCAAACATTGAGCCACGTTCTTCGCGGCTTCTACGAGCTGTTATGTCGACTTAACTGCTCTCACTCCATGCGGAATAATGGCTGGTACGTGAGGAACTTGGTTTTGGTAGAGACCTTTTTTGAACTGGAATGGCTTTAATCGATTCCCGCTGAGGACTTTCGATTTCTACGCAAAACCCCTTGCCCAGCTTGCAGTACAACCGAATCTCTCTGGGGTTGCGTCAAATGGAATGTTGTTTTCGCCAATTAGCCACAAATTTAGCCGGAATGTTAGCGGCCCATTAGGCGCTGATTGTTTTACGGGGCGTTGTTGTCACTCCCCGACTGGCACTCACTCGAATTGAGTGATTTACATGCGTGCCTAGCACCTGAGCTGTTTGCTTTTGGCCAAAAGCAGAGAGTCTGCTGATTCGCTTGGCTTTAGAAAGTCTGCTGGCATTCGTGTCATTAAGTCGGTGCCGTAAACCCAAATTAAAATCGTTCGCAGTCGCAATGATGCAATCGCTGCCCTCAGTAAAATTTACCCAAATGACATTTAATTCACAACCACATTAATTCCGGGCTCAAGTGACCGTGAAAGCGTGTAACAACTTGCGAGGATGTCTGTTTGGGGCGACAGCACTTCCATATGGAAACTAACTCTAAGAGCGACCTGCATCTGCATCTGTCGGCTGGATGATGTGGCGAGTGCTCTCAACAAGAAAGTTGCTTCTTCAGCATACATATCTTTTGGCCAATGGGATTTAAAAGCTGGCGAAATGAAAGTGCGAGTTGGGCAAGTGGAGAGCAACTTGGCAGCCCACATGACTCACAAGGATGTGGCCCCACTTCCCTCAAAATCAACACTCGCATCTCACTCAACTGCACCACTAACCACAATTCCATGTCTCACTGGAAATTAATATATGTACGAAGACCACATTAAAAGCCAATGATATGTACACAGGAAAAGTGCAGATTGGACTGGTAAATGGGTTCAAATACTGAATCTACATAATATGTGTATTTAAGAGTATCTAAACCATGATATTTTTAATAGATTTCTTTCTGTGATATCTTGAACACGTTAAAGAGAGCAATGAAACCACCGATATTTCTGGGTGTCTTTATCATTTTCATGCTTTCCTCTGGCAACTGTAAACACCGCTTTGAAAGGTATCATTTCTGTCTGTGTACCCCACTCCTCCGCACGTATCATTTTCATAATTTTGCAGTTGATCGACTGAGACGGAGGAGGGCTTTCTTCGACGCATTTTTACGCGCTGTGAGCCGAAAAAAGAAAGTATCGTTAAACATTTGGCGACGCTTCGATTGCCGGCCGAGAGCTGGGAAGATGCTGCTGATTCCCTTTTGGCCAGTTGGGGTAGGCCAGCTGCTCTCGCAGCTTACGTAACACCTCTCGACAATTAATTACGGAGCAGCAAACCACTAAGTTGGCCCACACAGTGTGAGGCACAAAGATACTGAGATACCAAATAGAAATGCAGACGAACGGGAAATGAATGGACTTGGGCAGCAACAACAGTGTCGACAGTGAAATGTTAACAATCGGTTTCTTTTTGTCTTGTATGTTGGATAGCTGCCTTGGCCCTAGCTCATTAATTGTCCGAATTAAAGCTCGTGAATAAGAAGCTGTATTGAGCATCTCTACGATGATTAACGATGCCATTCACTTGGGCTCATCAATTACAACTCAATTTACCTCTGCCCCTGGTTAATTCCTTTTGGGGAGTGTTGTCGTCTGTCTCCTCAGCTTAATTCAATTTTGTTGGCTCGTCGACTCGATTTTTGCATTCGCCGAAGAACTTTCCTTGCCAGAGACTTTCGCCTCGATTCGTTTCGTTTCTGTGTGTTTCGAAATCGGAACTGCATTCACTGCTTGCCGCGGTGCAGAGGCTCTGGCTCTCCGTTTTGGCCAGGTGAAAATGCTGGCCGAAACCCGTTCACTCACTTTGCTCACTTCCTTTGTCAATGCAACTGCCGTTTGCTCGTTTCACTCTAACTGCACCGTAAGTCCACTGGACACCACACACAATGCCCGATCCCGATTAAATATATATATAGTGCAGCACACGCCACTTTTTTGCCCATATATTTTGGCAGTTATCTTAATCACGGGTCCACAGCGACCGCTTTTTAGCCAACTGACTTGTCCCGGCTTTCTCGTGCGCTTGCGTCTGCCGCGTAGCTCGCGATGATTTCGACTGCCGGGCGAAAGCCAGCGAACGGCTCTCGGCGGGTGCGATCAACCAGTTTGATTGCCTCGCTTTCCGTAAGGCCTTACGTCGCACCACGTAAGCCGGCCGAGGAGATAACGTAGAAAAAAGCGACTTAAGAGAGACTTAGCTTAAGAGAGAGCCAAAAGCGAGGTGACTTGTGGCAGAAGGCCAAGACGAACAGCTGGTGGCTCAGGCGACATCTACTCAGAAAAAAAACATTGTTTATGAAGATCATAATATTTAAATTAATTAATACCTTTTTTTTTTAAATAGCATTTAATATTTAGTTTGTTTATTGAAAGTTTTTGTATTTCTTAATTGTTAACATTACAATTCTTTACCTGAATTCAATAGGCTTAAGCTTAAACCTTTCATTCCAAATGAATTACAAATTATTGATCTTTCGTATTTTATTTTTCAAGGTTATTTATTATAATGAAGCTCTTGTCTCCTCCTTTCAGTGTAATTTTCTCTAGCCAATTGGAAAATTAGTCGCTAATGAAAACAGTTGCTCTCCCGGACAGCATAGAAAATGTAATAAAAATAACCCTGTCTCCGTGAAATTGCTTGCCGATTTTGTATATGAATATATATACATACATATGTATAAAAATATTATAAATCGCTGGATATACGCCATGTCATGGGACGAAATTGCATACTAACGGAAAGCGGTCAGTTAGTTAGTCACTTCAGTCAGTCAGTCGGTGATTTAGTCAGACTTTCGATTTTATTTGCCCCAAGTGGGAAGCTGCGGGGAACTCGGTTGCAAAAAAAAACTTGGCCAACAGTTGCCACAAAACTTTATTTAATTTGTTTTAGTTTAGTTTTTGTTTGAAGTATTTCCCCGCCAGAGGCATCAGATAAAGTTTTGAAAAAATCCATGGTCACATTCATAATTTCAACTCTATTAAAAGTATTAAGTGGGGCAAATTGCAAACTAAGTGGTGTTTCAAAATAATGTATTTGTATTAGAGATCTATCTCCTTCTGCTTAAAGTGTATAGTTTAAAATACACCCGAGTTAAAGCTCTAAACTCCCTGAAAAAGATATACATTTTCACATGAATAAAGTAGGAACTCCTCCCTTCATTCTGTTTGGTTTCAACCCACTTTGGCCTTTTTGTACAAACAATAATAGGTTGCTGGGAGCGCACATGTTGTTAGCGGCATTGTCGTCCTGGGGATTATAGCATTAGGGATGCTGAACACCGAGGCAACATGCAACATGCATCATGCATTTGCTCACATCTGCGGACCATTTTCGATTTCTATAAATATTTAAGCTGGACTAGTTCAGCTGTGTGTTAAGTGTGAGCAGATTTTCACTTACTTATTTCGATCGGTGAACGGGTTTCGTTGGCCGGTTTACGCATGAGAAAGTCGTCGTTAAGAATTGGCCAACTGAGCGTCACATTGTTATTAATTTCTGGTGACAAACTTTGCCATTGACTTGTGGCTAACAAGCGGAAACGCCCCACCCCACCGGGACAGTCCACTGTCAGGCCATGAAACCCCCGAACCACTGAACCACTGAGCCACTGAGAAGCTCAAAAGCCAAAACGAAACGAAAGCCAGTTTATGAGACCGCAAAATCAATAACCGCTCTCAATGCAACCAACCTCCGGCAACAATGGCAACCAGTAATGTTTTCTAAAAGCCCATCGCAAATCGGGGCCAGCTTCTTTGCGTAGACAATGCCTGAATTATTGGCGAACAACCGAGTATTGGCCATCCATGCCCACGAGAAAGTGCTCGGAGCGTATTCATTTAGCGCCTATTTAAAAAGCCGCGAAAGATGTCAAAGAAAGCCCACAAATATATATCTGAAAATCCTCCATCATTGCCAACTGACATATGTCCAACAGCAGCCAGGGAGAGATAAGTGCCCTGAACCCTGGAAACTATTATGTTAAATCTCAGGCTTTACACTACACAGAGAAAATAATGCCTCTTCAGTTTTTATTACATATGTTTTGTTTATTTATAAGGTATTTAGCCTGAAATATTGGAATTTATATCAATACATGAATGAATATTTATTTAAACTGATTTAAGCATTATAGTTTCATGAGAGAAAGATTTTCTTTTGGTGCACAATTCGAATCTGATTGGTATGCGTCAACGCTTCCACACAAGAGAGGGCCTTCGGTTTGCCGCAAAAATGCTTCGGCTGCTGCTGCTGCTGTCAATATTTGCGAACCTTTGCTTTGCATTTTATTCCAGTCATTAATTTCACTTTTACTCATAAATATGCTAATTGCCAGCTCATGCCGGTTCCGTAAAATGTTGTTAGCCGGCGACTCTATCGATTTTGAATGGCACAACTCGCACCCAGAATGCTTTTTCGTTGGCATTGCGCAATCTGGCCCCGAGAAGAAAGTGAAATGGGCTTTCGTAATCAGCACCCTATGATGCTAATACTGATGGCAATGATGGTGCGGAGAGCGGAAGGTGTGACCGTGACAAAAAGTAAGGCAAACAACACTTTCACAAGCCGCAAGTGCATAAGACCGTTACGGGACGTCAAAACAAACCGCCAACTGGCCGGGACGTTGACAGTTTTACAGCAGGCCAGCGGCCAAAAGCTACTAAGCCGCCTCACCTGTCGCATCTCGAATTCCCCAAAGAAATTTTTAATTAGTTTATTTTATTTCATTTTTTTTGTTGTTTCATTTTTCGCGCTGCCTGGTGGGAACATTTCACTTTCTGTGTGACACATACATAATTCACTGTCCCCTGCGGTCAGCCGCACGTCGGCGAACTGCGAACCGAGCTGCGAATATATACATATACATATATATTAAGATGTTATACTGACTGACCTTTCGCCTGAGGTGTAGCGTAGGCACTAATTGAATTGAAATCATATACTAATTTGCTTCGCCTGACGCCCATCTAGAGAGCAATAATGAGGTTTGTTATTAGATGACTCGAAAGTCCCCTGCTTAGGGTACAAAATAAAGTTGCCGAGGCTTGGTATCTTTATTTTTTCTCCCATTTTCAGTTAAATTATTTGCGAGTACACAGATATTTTCTGTACACTTCCGTATGCGTGCGTCTATAAATAGGCAGGATATTCACATTTCGGTGGCGTATACGCTATTTTTATGGGTCGTAGGCTTTTATGATGCGGCTGCTTGAGTGTCTCGGACCCTCAAAAGTGTCAAAGGTTAAGTGTTGGGCAGGTCAGCAGCTCTTTATGGCTGCGGTTGTTAAACCCGTAAAAGACATGTCCGCACACATTCTAAAAAACCAACACATTTCCATTTTTAGCAGACATAAAATGGCATTACTTGGGTTTGTTTTGCTAAGCGTTGATTAAAATCAAATATATTTATTGATTTTCATTCTATTTATATGGCCATAGCAATTAATTTTACCTCCTTTGGTTATTTATTAAGTTCGAACCTGAATTTATCCATATATATATCCTTTATCAATCCTGTTAAAGCGGTATTTCCCTTAGACTTTCCGCTCTGACACTTCAAGTAAACTTTGATTTGGTATATATAAAGATCTGTGCCCACTCCCATTAAAAAAAACGTTGTTTTGTAGGATTTGTAAACAACATTTATTAAAATATTATTTAGCTTTTGTGTATAGCTCGCCGTTGGCAAGCACTGAAACTTTTTCAAATTTATTTATAGCAGATTGGACTGAGATTTATTTTCAAGTTTCGGCTTATACATAGTTATTAACTAACCTAGATTTAGAGAATAGCAGACAGAACATCAATTATGACTAATCTTCTTTCAGCTTATACGATAACAGGAAATAAAGAGCTCTGTGAGAAAACGCAAATGAAAGTATTTCCTAGGAACTCAATCGAAGTCTTAACATTACTCTACTTATCAAATACCCGAAATTCAATTGGGGGCTCAATCAATTACTTTCCGGCATTCGATACTGAAGTGAGCAAAACTAAAACAGGCATTAGACTTAGTCCGACGATGAATAGTGATGGATGATGGGCAATGAGATGCGAATAGGTTACATATTTCTGTTCCTCGGGGCGCTTCTTAATTTTAAGTGTAACTCAGCTTGGCTTTGGATCACTGGACAATATGTGTTTACATTAAATTCTAAGAGCGAGTCGCAGGTCGCATCACTCGAACACCGCCTCCCGCCGCCCGCTGCTCCTGGGTTCCTGGCCGACTTAGTACTGTTCCAAACTGAAATTGCGTGACAAAATGCAGGTCATAATCGATGGTCGATGCTCGGCGGTAATTATGTCACAACACGGCAACGACAAGAGCTACAACCTGTCACGGCGACGACAAAGGAAACTGTGAGGCGCATGCATACACTGAGAAAATTTGTGTTCTTAAATCATAGCCAAACTGGGCAATCAATGTTTCAAGCACCCAAAAGGGAAAGCCTTTCAAACAGCCATGCATATACATATAGTATACTGCAGATTCTTTAAGGAATTACTAAAGAAGAATTATTTGCAAAAGGACTATAGAATTACCCTAGATCAATCTACTTTACGTGTGGTCTTTTCCCTCAGTGTGCACTTGAAATTGCAGTCGCAGCTGGAACAATTGAAACAGAAAGAAGGAACAGTAGTGGCGCATCGCATAGACGCTTGGAGCATGCAAATCCAATTAGCCCCACGAGCGTATACAGAGAAGAACGTGTTTTTTGCCGGCGGTACACAAGGTATCCGAGCCTTTGGAGAGGCGACATGCTGGACCCTGGGACCTGGAGCTTAGGGCTACGTTCTCGTTGTTCTTTACCGCGGCATCAGCTTGGTGACTTCCGAGGGCATGGGATTCTCCGTGAGTGCCACCGATTCGGTTATGGCGCTGCGCAGTCCGCACTCCTGGTGACCGGTCATGAAGTCGGTGGCCGCCATGCTCCCGCCACCGGCACCGCCGCCTGGTGCCCCGGATTGGGCGCCGCTTTGACCGAGAAGCTTGAGATCGCCCTTGGAGAGATCGGTGCCCAACTTGCGACGCCGACGTGCCGCCGCCGCCTGGACGTTGCAGCCTGTCGTGTGACCGTTAAGAGCAACATTAGTGGGTTCTGAGCAACGGCAGAGCAGTTCTTGAAATTCTTTACGGAAGTTGTCGTTGAGCCAGCCGTAGAGCAGCGGGTTGGAGCAGGCGGAGCTCATGCCGATCATGTGGCAGACGGCGTAGGCCACCAGCATCTTCTGCGTCATTACCGGACGCTGCATGTCCGCGTACAAATTGAAGAAGTTCAGCGGCAGCCAGGAGACGCCAAAGATGATGGCGATGCTAATGAGCAGACAGTTGGTGCGCTTCATCCGCCGGCCGCGTTCCACCTTTCGCTGTGCGGAAGAGGCCTGCACGGCCACCACGGTGATCCGGCTCCTCAGCTTGTTGTAAATCCCAAAGTAGGCAACGGAGACGATCAGGATGGGTACCAAATATTGCACACACAGCGAGAAGATCGAGTAGTAGAACCTTCCATTACTGCTCGGCCAGTCCTCTATGCAGTAGGGTATCCGGTCCTGCAGCCCAATCTGTTGCAACAACTGTGGCGTCTCCGTGTTTATCATCTCTTTGTAGATGAACAGCGGTGAGGCCAGCAGTAGGGCCAGCACCCAAATGCAGGCCAGGATTGTCACTGCCCCAACGAACTGTAGGCTGTCCCGTGTGGGATACACGATAACCTGTAAGAAGTTATAGAGAGAAGTTGAAGAGGAAACTTGGTTGGTTAGCAAGTGACAGAGATATCGTCTCTAAGCTAATAACTAATGAAAACATTTCATTAGCTTGCATTTTCCCTCCTCTAGAACATTAATTAGATAGGTCATGTTGTGAATCAAACAAATTCATCTTATATGAATTGGTTGACTTTCTTTTCTGTTATTGCCTAAAAATAATGGCAGTAAAAGTGCCTTGAGAAGAATCAAGTAAAAGAGCTTTGTCCCATAAATACATTTTCACAGTCTTCAAGTTAAAATAAATCCTAAATCACTCTTTCACTCGATTAACCGATTAATGTGAAGGGAAGCTTTTGGCATATTGTGTACTTGCTCTCCCAATATAAATGCTGACCCATTAATTAATGTAATTTATAAAAAGGATTCATACCATTATTTCTGATTATTTTTATTATTTAAGTTATTTGATGTCTAGCCTCGATAGCCCTAATTATAACTTTAATCGTGGGTTAAGCATTCGGGTAATTGCCAAATATTTGTTCAGAGCCCATCGATTTTCCCTCAACGTTCAATTTAATGGTTACAAATTGAAGCCATTTACCTCATTAATATCGGGACATGATTGGCCCCATTAACATGCTAATATGGGACCGAAAACAAGGCCCAAATAAAAAACGTAAAAGGACTAACCTGATACCGGTCGAAGGCGATGGCCGTTATGGATATTGTCGACACGAAAATGCAAAGTGCCTGGAGCATGGCAATCGTTTTGCACAGGATGGAGCAGGACCCATAGGGCCAGTATTTGGATAGGATCTCCATTAGGGTAAGCGGCATGGTAACCAGGCAGAGGAGTAAATCTGAAAAGCCACGCGGATGAGACACAGATTTCCTTTTTTGGCCTCTCAAGGTTCGCGAAGCACTCACCCGAGATGGCCAGGTTCAGTATGAAGAGATTGCGGGCGGTGCGCATGATGGGCTTGCGGACGACGGCGATGACCACCAGAGTATTGCCCAGGGCTCCGAATAGGATTAGCACGCCGTACATGGTGATGAGCATGTGGTACCAGGGACTGTCCACCGCCCGGTTGCTCAGGTATCTATCGATGAGGACCGGATCCAGCGGCCGGCTCCCAGTCTCATTCAGCTCCGACATGTTGGCGGCGGTGGCGTTGAGGACGGCGTGGGCTGTGCCTACGACTGAGCCCAGATCCAGGTAATCCAGGGGATGTCTGTCGTCGAGATAGCGGACACTGTTGTCTCCGCCGGCGGCGAATCCACTCAGCCTGTCCCCAGCAGCCAGGGGCACGGATTCCGTCTGATTCATGCTGATTATCTGGCAAAACAGAAGGAACAAAAGAAGAGTGGCTCATTATTCTGGAAATCCTTAGCGCAAACACCCAATTGCCAGGGGAACCGAACACAAGAACGGGAGAAACTTCGCGTGCCACATCACGTATGATTTATGAGATTGGCCTGCCGCACACGCCACACACATTTCCAGCTGGCTGTGAAAGGCCATTCTGGTGGTTTATGGGGCAGCCCAAAAATATACGGGGCAATAATCGTACGCAAAAGTTTTGCTCGGTGCCAGTAGGTGGCCCTGCACCAAAGGATTCTATGGGTATCCGACATGAATGGAAGTTGCTCTATCTTTTGCTTCTAGTCTGCACTGCGGGAAATGGTATGGCAAGTCGACACTGCAATTCGTTTTTATAGATATCACCTCATATAGTTATAGGAAGGTGTAGGAGAATAATAAAAGGAGGTTTATATTATTACGTTGTTATGTAAAATAAGATTGGACACTCTTTGAAAAAAAGGAGTCATTTACGACCCTATAAATCACGTACATTCTTGATCAGCATCAACAGGCGAAACTATCTAGTTATGTTTTAAATTTCAAAATTTTATAAGAGGATTACATCGTTAAAATTTTCAAAATTTGACAAACTAAGTATGCAGATTTATAATCTAATAAAAACTAACATAGGAAAGCTTTCCGAATTGAAGTTAATGGTTTTTTGACTGAGTCTTGAGTTATTAAAAACTTTGACTTGTCGAATAAATTTGCATATAAAATATAGTTACCATTAAATATCGAATTAAAGAATGTGAATATTTTAAGCAGAGTAATGATTGATTTCCGATCCGATCCTATGCAAGGGTTTATAAACACCTGTTTCCAGACGTTAATTTTCTTTCTGTTTTCAGTGTGATATTTTAATAATTTAACTGAGATCTCCGAGATGGATAAAAAGTTTGAAACAAACGCCCCTAGTATTCGCTTTATAATGCCTTTCTGGCCACAGACAATGGCAATGGCTCACGAAACTTGCAGAACAAATTATCTGCCTTGGTAGTAGCTTCAAATGGGTTCAATCCTTCACATTGTTTTAACTTTTAAAGTTTTGCCAGTCCTTTTATTTTCCAATTCGATTGTAGATTTATGCCATTTCTCAAGTCTGTATGTTCTTCCCCTTTGCATCCTAAATCACATGAATATTCATGCTTCACGGCCATGATTTATGCAGCACATCAGGGCGAGACATGCATTTAATTGGAAAAAAGTCAAAAATTTCGTTTTCCATTCCCTGGGTGTAATGTGTGCTTGATGGGCTGGCATATCTCCTGGACTGGCTGCCGCCGAGGGACGGCCATCAGAGACACAGATACACAGATACCGATACAAAGTCGGGTTATAAATGACGACATTTGCTAAAAATAATTGTGTAATTTTATGCGCCGAATGGCTGCGCACTTGTCAGTATCGATAAAAGCGGATGGCACGAGACGAAGGTGGGCGATTCAGACTTATTGGGGCGCCTAAAGGTATGCATTACCATTGACAGCTGCGATAAATGAGGCGCTAATAAATCTCGCCAATCAGGGGATTAACTCCACGGGGAGAGGGCTGAAATTCTGGTAGCCGGCATCGGATACACCTAAATAAACCGAAGACAAAGTTGCCATGGAAATTTAATTTCAAGTTTCCCCGACAGTTAATTGACTAATATTTGCTCGTGCCAACTCAAACATGGAAGCCCCGAGAAGTTGGCCTGCTTCTAATAGAATGCCTTCAGACCGCACACTGGCCAGTGGCCACAAGACAGTTTGTATCAACTAAAATCAGTTAAGGACTCCTTCCACTCACGTACATAATAAAAAACTTTGAGCAATGGAACTCCTGGCAAGTCGAAGCCCCAGGGTTGATCATCAATTTGTCGCAGAAGTTTCAATCACAGTTCACAAAAGACTGGAGGAGAAACTGACTTGCGAAGGTGGAAATTGAATTTCCTTGTCTTTTTCCGCCAAGCATTGGAAACCCATTGAAATGCTGCTTTCTCGGTTGAGTTGAGACAGAAGAAGAACAAAAAATAAGTAAGCGACAAGGGAATTATGTAAAGTAGCCTCAAGTTATCGGCAGTTGTCACAGATTTCGTTCGTATAATTTTGCGGAATGTGCCAATGCTTCCAGCGTGTTTTCTCCCACTGAATTTTCGCTTCACTGGATAAGCGGAGCATGACAAAGATTTTAAATGCCAGACCATTTTCCGAACAGGCTCGGGAAAACTCTAACATCAGTTGCCTGCTGGCATTTTGACTCAGCTATTTTTGTGATTTATATTTGCTCGATGGTTTTCCGCTTCGCCCACAACAAGACGAATTTGATTGCCGTTTGTGCGATTTGTTTGCCACACACAAACACACACTGACGAATTTATCAATTTGTTATTGGCTGTCCCAGGCACCCTTTATTGTTGCTCGCAGGACATTTACTATATTAATTGTAGGCAATTTCGTTTGGATAGAAAGGAGCTGGGGGACGGTTGCTGGGATTGGCTCATCTGTTCCATTGGTCAACTCAAATTTATTCATATGCCCTAAGCTGAAACATCTGTCGGGGAGTGTGCCTCTGGTTTCCTTGTGAATTAATCAAGTAAGCTCCTTAAGGAGCGAACACAATCCGTTGCCCGCTGACACGAGTCCTTTGCAATTTAATCATGCTCTGACTACCGCTTAACACTTCTTGGGTGTCAAAGGAAAGCCACAGAGTGCTTAGGTGTCGTTTTGTCTAAAAATATAAATCTCTGCCTCACAAAAATTGCAATACGATTGCGTAACCAGGATAGCAATTATTATGTAAATTGATATGCTTCTTTTTCCCGCACGACTTTCAAGCCTTCTCCAAATTTTTCCTAAATTGCCAAAACCAGCAGTGAACCTTATTTTGTAATTTGTAAACGTATTGTGACTCCTCCGCCTCCAATCTGGCTCTGCAAATGTCAAATAAATGGGGGGTTTCCTCGGCCATATGGCAAAGCCAGACAGATTTCCTCAAGCAGCAACTCAGAAACAAACTTTTTCATTTTATGAACAAAGTAATTTCGTTCCGTTTGACATCTACTCCGAAATGGCTTCTTGGGTCGCGCGTTTTAAGTATTTATATTGCAATTACACTCACCATCGTTCCGGTACTCTCTTCCTCTGCCTCAGTCTGTGTCTGTGCCTCTATAGTATATATTGTAGTATTGTCTTCCTGGCTCTCGTTTGTTGTCAGTGCGTCTGCAAGTGACTTTCACTTCTTCCGACTCTACAGTTGTTCATTTAGCTTCCGATTTGGATTGCACTCATGGGATTGCCCTCGTTGTCTTGAAATCATAATAAGAACACAGTTTGCTAATGCATTGTTTTTAAAAAGGATCAAAGGATAAGCTTTGCCATGAGCTGACAATATTTTCAGCGAACAGCTGCAAAATTGGCTGTCTGTTGACTCAACTTAATTAAAATGCTTAAGAATCTCTGAAGTTGGGACACAGCTTAATCCTTGATGCTGCAAGAACACAAGCCCCGAGCGAAAAAAGTTTCCACAACAATGTTGTACTCCACAAGCGCCTTCGGGTGACTGCAGTTTTGCATGCATAACTTGCCAAAAATTTTCCAGAGCATGGATGTGCTTGTACATCAGTTAACCCTGTTGCTCTTGTTCTTTTAGATTGCCTGAACCACCCAATGAGTCAACTCTCAAGGCCTTATAAACTTAAACTTACTTGAGCTTAAATAAAGTGTGTCTTCATTATGGAATTGGATTAATGAAAAATGTCAGCAAAACAAAACTTACATGAATTTATTAATGGTGATAATCTCTATTAAGTAAATAGGGTTTAATGAAAAGCCTCTGCTTGATATATTTTACTAACTAAATATTTGTACGTGTTTCTTGTATCTAAAATAAAGAGCTAAAGAAAGGTTTTGCCTTTAAATTGATGGTAAAATATTTCTATATACAAAATTATACAAGTATTTAATTAGAGCAATGAGTATTCTGAGTTTTCTTCAACAGCTAAATATTATTGTGGGGATGAGACTATTTAGAAACTTCTACATAATATTTAACTGCTTAAGATTCGTTTAATTTGATAAAATAAAAAGAGGCATTTAATAAATTTGTGGCTTGATCAAAATCAATTGCTAAATCGATCTAGCCATATCAAGTTGAAAATTTTTTTTCGAAAATTAAACAAAATTTAAAAATTTTATAAATTTAAATTGGGATTGCACATTTATTAATCTAATGAAATCTGACATAGGGAAGCTTTCCAAATTGAAATTATTATTGCATTTTTGATATGATATGATAATTATGATGATAATTTTAAATTATGATCCAATCAATTATTATGTAGATTATAAATCGATAAATATTGACAAAAACCTTTCCAATTGCAAACTGTGGAAGGCATTCAAATTTCGATCTAGTTTTCCTTTTTAAATTTATTTCAATATATTTATTGATCCAAGTCGCAAATTTAACTTACAAGGGTATATTCATTAAAAACGAAAGCTAATCTGTAACTGTTTTCTGGGTTTAAAGGTTCATGAATTTACTTCCAAACTACTTTTGTGAGTTTCATTTTTAAAATCATCTTCGATATTTTGGGCCCAAAAAAATCAAGTTAATCCTTTAAGCCCCTTTAGCTTTAGTCCTTTAAGTCCATTACGAAGAAAATGCGTTCAAAAAAAAAGCTACGCTTTAGTATTTCATTAGTTCTCATTTTGTCTGGATATTGTTAATCATTCACATCATTATTGTTATAATTGCCACAACATTCTTGTCACTACTTTCTTTTACGTCCATCCATATACATAGTACACAATGCTTTTGCTCTATTATTCAGAGTCCATTAATAATGCCATTAAGATAATTGTTTTTCGCCAGGGCTGAACTGCAACACGTTCAGAACTCATTACGCACAATGCAGATTCGGTATTAATTTTGTATTAACTTCCACGAAATTACCCTGAGTTTCCTCAGTAGTTTCAGTAAATTATAATTGACTGCCCTCTGCCCGCACACGTCACTTGGCGTTACGGACTCGGCAGATCCGTTTTCCCGAGAGACTCGCGGCAAAGTAATATTTTCTTTCGATTAATTCGCAACTTGCATTTGAGATTCAATGGAGCGCGGGACCGGGAAAATAATCATAATAAATACAGACAGCGAAGAGGCGTCCGGCAGGCTATTAGCGAATTTCCGCGGACCACTTACGGCACAGAGCACGAATACTCGTAAATGTCGAGACTCCGGCGGCCCGTGCGAAATTTTCACGCCTTTAACAATTTAATGGCGGCACATTGTTGAAAAAACAAACACAAGGCACTGTGTCGAGGGCAGCATACCTCTCAGAAATCCAAATTCCGTGTATATCCCACGGGTTTTTTCGGGCATCAGCATTTTGGCGTTTTAAAATTATGAATAAATATGCGGCCGCATTTTGATTGTTTCGCCTCAGTTCCAGTTCACGCCTTTTTTATTACAATAAGTTCGAGTGTTTGGTTTGGCTTGACTGTTTACTGATCTCCGATAACCACACGCGTGCACAGTCAGCGACCATCTGTTGGCTTTTGGTGCGCATCCCCAGCTTATATAGCCTTGCCTTTGAACCGCGCCACTCGTACCTGGTGTTGCCTGTGGCACTCTGCGCGTTGCGTATACGCCGCGTGGCACACAAATCGCGACTGACAGCGCCGCAATTCCTTCACATGCCTCGGACCTTCGCCTGTGACTTTGTTTTGGGCCATCAGCTGTGCGAGCTTTCTTATCACTGGAGCTAGGGGTGGAAAAGCTTCGCACATTGGGGAAAGAATAGTCGGAAAAATAGCTGCGAGCTTCCATTCAGTATGCCGTGAATCTTGAGTCACTGGAAGAACTCTTTATTACTCCCTGGGTTACCCCTGCCGAAATGACGAAACCAAAATTAATCGTATTATAAAAGCTATTTGTTTTAAAGTTATCTGGCACCCAAAGATAGTGTATCTTTTGTTTATAAATAAATAAAATTATCTTGGAAATAATCTTTATTGTTTGTAATCATGCATCCCACAATACTTACTGTTTTTCAAAACAAAAGAAATAAAAGAATTCCAATTTATTATTAATTTTCTTTTATATGTTATTAACATACAGGTATTTATCTTTTTTTTTATTTCTACAAGCTTCTTTACATTAACAAAAAATACACCATTAATTGAACAAGTAATTCAAATAACTCCTAGCAAACAGTCTTATTTTAATGGGCATCTAAGAAACCCTTGGCATCAAGGATAGGTAATATGGTTTCGATTCTACGCTGAATTTCCTTGTTTTCATACATGGAATCCTGGAACTTAATACCCGAAGGTGTATCCTGGTACAGATTTACGAAATCAGGGTCCTCGCAGCCCTCGTACACCATTATCGGTTGAAATGTGTTGGCTATGATAACACCTGAGAAAGAGAAAAAAGTTTAGAAAACCTGACTGCCTGATTATAACTTACTAAACTTACTCTGGAATCGACGCTTCTCAAACTGGAGCTGGTACTCAAACAGACTAGGAAAAACGCCCGTAAAATTCAGGATTTCCAAGGTTCGTTTCAAAGCGTAGTAATGATACTGAACAAGTTCCGTTTCACGCTCCTTGATATCTGTCTGCAGAGATGTACTAAAGAAGTAGTGCAAGTCCACGACCGGAGATGTCCAAGTGCTGAACTGAAAATCAATGGGCAGGACAGTAGTGGGATTGCCCTCGTCGTCGTACTGGTACATGACATTGGTGGTCCAGCAATCGCCATGGACCAGTGTCTGCAGGTCCTTCTCGTCAACATCCACTGAGCGGGCAGCATAATCCATCAAATTGGTGACGATGTTCTCCAACTTGGCGCCATAGCGACTGTTCAGATCCGGCTTTGTCTTTACATACCGAATGAAAGCTCGGAACAATCCGGCAAAGACCTCTCCGTAACCCTCTTTTCCCCTCGAAAAGAAGTGCGATGCGTAGTTGTGACGCAGGAGATCAGGCTCTCTTTGGTTCAAGATTATGGCAGCGGCGTGGAACTTGGCCAACATATCCAATACGAGCTTGGTGTGAGTCAGGTCCAGCTGCTTCACCCTGTCCGCATTTGTGTAGTGGAGGGGAGCCAAGTCTTCCAGAATCATAATGGTTCGTGAGCGATCTACAATAATGGCCTTTGCCATCAACTTATCGGTGAAACCAGCTTCTTCTAGGATCTGTGACATCTTGGGCAGCACAACATCGTACATTTCCAGTTCCCTATTGTACACATCGTATTCCTTGAAGATCTTAGCCTGGGGAGCGTCCGACGAAACGCCTTGCTTTAAAATATAGGACTTGTTCTTCACAGATCCGTCTCCAGACTCAAAATCCACGTAGATGCGAGTCATCACACCGACAAAGTTTTCGCCCTTTTCAGTTGCTGGCTTTGCCCAGAGTTTAAGAACCCGAAGCTGATCGTCCTTGTAGAAAGCCCGCAAGGCTGTCTGGATATAATCCTCCGTTAACCAAATCGGTAGCATGGTGAATGATGCTTGGATACTGAGATCTCCCACGAAACTGTGACCGCAACACTTGGACAAGCGTTTATATTGTGACGAAACCTTTGGCTTATCAGTCGATTATATTAAGGCAATGATAAGCTACGTAACTTTAGAGGGATTTAAACACAGCCGGGGGTAATTGCTATATTACTTTCTATCTGTCTAGAGTCTAGATAGACGGGAGTAGCTTTCAAAGCCAGAAAACGTGATTTACCTTCCAGATGCTTGTTTTCATGTCGTCACGGGTTTGTGATTTAAATAATACAAAATTCTCGCATCGTCACTTTCTTCAAACAATATATTTCAGTGCTAAATAATGACGTGTTATAAACCATAACGTATATGCCTTTGGAGGCATTAACACAGAGGCTGAAGAATATATACTTCATACTCCGAAAAGATTCTGAACTGTGGATCATCAGCGGGAACCTTCATGATATAGGACCACAGGCCTTCTCCTTTCTCAAAGTCCACCACGATCGAGTCATCAGACAAAACTATCTCGACCCGCAGTTGATCGTCCTTATAAAAGACCCAAAGTTTGTTTGTATATAATCCTAAGATAACCAACTGGGTAGCATGGTTACGGATGATAGGTTTCTTAAACCTTTGACTAGGTAACGTCTCGCGCGAATCCGTTTATGTAAATATCCTTATCGGAATTACTTTATTAGGAGATAAGCTACATATGTAATAAGACCAAGTCAATTCATAAAAATAAGTGTATTTTTCTGGCGTTATCATCACAAATCGTCAGATTTTATTTTTTCCAGTCATTCAGGTACTTCTCCAGATTTGCCTAGTCAGCAGAATATTATTCTACTACCTTTTTTCTTAACTTACATTTTTCAAGCTTTATGATTAAGTGTACCTATTTCCCATTTACTCGGATGTTAAGGTGCTTTACAATATAGAGAATAGAAATAATAAGTTCTTCAAATAGTGTACATAATATGAACTGGTCGAATATTCTGATAGAGCTTTTAGTTGGTGAATTCCGCAACAGAACCTGAAAGATAAATTGCCCTTGTCCAAAAAACAATAGACTTTTAAAATCTATGAAAAAATATATATATGTTAAAATGTCAACGTCGGCTAGCAATAATTTAGCAAATCTTTAGTTCGTTGGAATTTGTATTATTGTTCAGAATTTATTAATCCCTGGATACCTTTATTATTATATACTGATATTAAATATTTATATGTGCATGTGATGTCTGCCTGTTGACTGAACGGCACTGAAGTGCAGCCCTTTGTTTGACCTCTTCTGAATGCCATAAATGAGAACAAACAGATATTTGCGAGGCTAAATCATTAACATGTGTAGCCTGAGATAGCTGGCAGTTAGTCCGAAAACACTGGGCTTTTGTGGCATTAGGTGGTCATGTAGAGACGGCATAAACCCATTGATTATGGGAGTCGTGCGTAGTTGGCTGGTTAAATAGTTTGCCTGGCTCCTTGGTGGAGTCCGAGCCAAATTGTAGTGCAAACAAAGGCATGCCTCTGATAAGGAACTGGATAAATATTGGCCGAAAAGTGCCAAAGCAGTCCGCATCCATTTGGATTGAGCCAGCTGGGCCACCGAGGGGCAGGGCTGGCCGCTTTCGGCGTAAACAAAATGCAAAAATAACAAATAAATCTCCATCGGAAGCCAATGTATTTCGTTTTATTCGCCGTAATAAAAATGTTATTCGTGGAATTCTCTATTTATCTTATGAATCGATAATGCTTGAAATGAAGACGTCACCCGTTTCAGAGTTCCCACAAAATGTTCGTTGTGTGTCCTTGTTACTTTTTTGAAATTAATTAGGCTTAATCGAAAGGCAAACTCTCGAAACTAAACTGTGTCGTATATGCTCAATTTAAATTAGGCAACGAAAATAGACAGTGAAATAAAAGTAATTAAAACATAAATTCTAAGTGAATTCTCAATTTCCTTTACAGCGCCGAATTATAAGACGAGCCCGGAGGCCACAGAAATTACTGGACTACAATTCGTGGTGAAATTAATTATCTCAGACGACTATCTGGCTATCAGACAGAGTAAGTAGACCCTCGCTTTTTTCATCTATAAAGTTTTCGCAATGTGTTTAATAGCTTTTTTCGAGAATAAGTATTTGTTTGACAACTGTGTCTAGTCACTATTAAATTTCTTCCCAATTGTGGACTGGTACACATATTGATGTTGATTCGGCCGAAACGAAATCCCTTCTTGGAAGGCCAATCCACATTGTTTGGTAAACAAAACCAATGGCACTGATAAGACCGCTGGTAAACACGAGAACAGGCATCAGCTCACGTTTGTTGCTCTTTTTATACCCTTTGAAGGGTATTATAATTTCAATCACAAGCTTAAAACGCATTGAAGGAGTCGTTTCCGAACCCAAAAATTATATATATATTCTTGATAAGCACGAACAAGCGGATCGATCTGGTCATATCCGGTCAAAAAATTAATTTCATAATTTCTTTTTTCAAAATTTCAAAATTTTATAAGGGATTACATCGTTAAAATTTTCAAAAATTGTCAAAAATTGTATTTTGTAAGTTAAAATGTAGTAGGCAGATTTATTAATCTAATAAAAAATAAACATAAGAACGGTTTACGAATTAAAATTAATGCATTTTTGGCTAAGTTAAGATCGAATTCGTATTTGAACCCATGATTCTATGGGTAACTGAAGGGTATACACACTTCAGCCTTTCAAAGTTAGCTTACTTTTTTCGCTATTTCTATTTTTATGTGGCCAGTGGTGTTTGTGGGGAAGTGCTTGTTTGCTTTTGCCATAAACAAATTGTTTTATGCATATACGAGTTATTCTTTGTGTTATTAAAAAACCAGACGCTGGTGGGGAATATATCTCTGAGGCAGACTTGTTAAATGTGTGGCATCATTAACAGGGTTTATTTCTATATAAAATATTTAATAAATCAAGAGCAATGCAATTCAGTTGCATTCAATGTTTAAATTTTGATTTAAAGTTGGGGGAGTAATATATATAAAGGAGCAAGATTCATATACAACGAAACCCCATCCCAATTACAGCTTGAAACCTTAAATAAATCTCTCCAGACTGTTTCATATTTGCACATTATAAAAAAAGAGAATAAATAGGCGACTTTATTGAAATACAAATAAATTACCTAAACTAAATTACATCTAAAGCACAACGACGGCAGAGGAAATCAATTGGCTAGGTTCCATTATTGCTGGCACGAGTCCGTTGGGCTCCTCGGAGCCCCTACTGTATCCTCTTGCTGATCGTGTCCAGGTAGTTGTATCCATTGTAGGCCTTACTCGTGGCCCAGTCCTTGCTATAACTACTGCCACCCAGCTCGTGGGGAGCCCCAGAGCCGGAGCTGTAGGGTGTATACGAGTTTGAGTAACTGCTGCTGCCCACAAACTGGGAATAGTCTCCGGGGTCCGAGTCGTAGACGTGTGAGTGTGTCTGCACCAGGTGCGGGTGGATCTTGCACATGGTCTTGAACTTCAGGTAGTGGATCAGCCATCCAACGCCGCCCACAAGCAGGACATTCATGCCCAGAACTGCCATGAGCATGCTCACCAGTGTCATCTTCAAATGGGCAATCTTCATCAGGATGACCAAAGGCAGAATGATGAGCCACTTCTTCTTCTTGCGCTTCAGTCGAGCCTCTAATTAACGATATAATGTTACAATTGGTTAGGTGATGTTCAGGGTGCTAATGCTTTGCAATACCCACCAGACTCGTCCATTACGCGTGCTCCAGTTTCGCTGGAGAGTGATAGCTGCAGTCCATGGTTTCGTCCAAAGGTCTCCAGGGCTCTCTTGAGGAACTTGAACATCAGCGTCAGCTCGCTGTCACCTACAATGCAAACCGAGAAATATCCAAATTAAGTGGCCAGCCAGCGGCTATAATTCCTTAGATTAATTTACAGCCGCAGGGGATCGTAAACATCCGCAGTGGGTTAGCCGCGGAGAGAGCAAACGAGTGCCTTGGACACTGTCCAGGCGCAGGTGATCAATTAGACTTCCCCACACCGACAGATTCCGGCCACTGATTGCTATCCCGCTCCCTGGCAGCGGATTTCCCCAAAACAACTTTCGATTGCGGCTGCGGGCGACCCCACCTTCTAAGCTCTTGGCGTCGTTGAACACAACCACCTCGTTGGCCGGTTCTCCCAGTTGGACCATTCTTAGCCAGCGGCCTTTGTCGCGTCCGTATTCGTTGGGGAAGAAACCTAGGCTGTTGGTTGCCAGTTTCCAAATCAGCTTGCTGGCCTTGTACTTGATGCAGGACACCAGGCTGCGGGTCTCGAAGCACTGCCTCTGATTCCGGGCTATGTAGGCATCACTGGAGATAGCTCTCGCTGATCCCGATTCTGTTCCCGCTGCCATGGCCAGCTTTTCCACTAAGGGCACTGTATGCCCTGGTGGAGGCTCCTCCTCAGCCTGGCTGTAGTGTAGAAGTACCAGCAGCAGCAGGGCCAGCACAACGCGACACAGCAGCATAATTGGTGATTTCGAAATTTGATAGGAACAACGCGAGACGATCCGGAGCACTGCCACGCGGCTGAGTGGACGAGTCACAAATGGCAACCGAGCGGTGCTGGCGACTCCTTTTATCCCGCATTCGCAACCGCAGGCTAACACCGAGCTGGTTTTTAAAACTAATGCTCATGTACATGCAGCATGCAGCATGCAGAGTGCAGCATACAACTTGCACCGGAATCTCGATTCCTGCAGCCACTGCCACTGCCAATGCCAATGCCACCGAAAGTTTCTGGGTCAGAGTTGCTGGGGGGGAGAGAGACTGGAGACTGCTCAGCGATCTGCGATCTGAGATCTACGATCAACGTTCGATCGACAACAAATTGAATCGCATTGTCGTCGGGATTATGAAGCCAATATCGAGCAGCGGGCAACCGCCAATTGACCGCCTTCCCTGCTGCGTGTGACTCCGAACGAAAGCCGGGCAAACGAAAGTGAATCGTGGATGTGGATGTGGATGTGGTGTGGGATATGGATGTCGATAAGACAACCTCTCCAATGGTTTGGCGCCACTGGCGAACGATGCCAATCAGAATAAGTGCAAATGTGCATTTATGCGAGTTTAAACGGGGCACCTTTTTGCAGTGTGTGTGTGGTTCACAGCAGCCTGCAATTTGCATATTTTTATGCTGGGAATGACTGAGTAGAGGCACCTCCGTCGCTGTTGTGACCGTCTTAATTACCAAGCCACAGACGCCAGATGCGAAAGCTGTTGTTGCAGAAGCTGTTGTTGCCACTGTTTGCTACTATTGCCACTGTGGCCTGCGTTGCATTATTGACCAGTGAAAGTAACAATTGCCGCCGCTTGTCCACTTTTTGCTAGGCATTCTTGAGCCACAAGGCGCTCGAGTGACTGACACCGCTCGCATTGCAATTGATTGGCTTGGACGGCGGTCGTCTGCGTTCGCACTTAATGAGAATGAGGTAATCGGATGCCACTGGCCCCCAGAATCCAATTGCTCCAGCAGGCAGCAGCAGCCGCAGCTGGGATAGAAAGTTTCGGTTTCTTGGTAAATATTGTCTTTAGCCTGCGCGCAAAACCATAGAGGAGGAGTGCCTTGAATTTGACTGTTGAGAGGCGAACAATAATGACGCTGACCACCCCACTTCCAGGCCGATTTGATGGCCACATATTAAAACATGAGTCGCACGCAAACGTGCGAGTATTTCGGTTCAGATTTTTGTACCATAGACTGCCCCGAAACGACTTTTACGAGAAATTAGCAGAGGCGGAGAGTGGCTGAAATCAAAACTGATGCCGAAAACTGAATTGCCAACGACTTGCTAGGCAATTAAGCAAATCCAATTTGAGGGGATAGAGCCGAGATTTCTGGGTCGTTTGGCCGTTACCACCAACGACCGGATGGACTGACGATTGTCAAGGAGAATGGCCACTGGCCACCGCCGCCTCCAGACAGCCTCTTAATAATAAAGACGGCCTTGACTCGTTTAATAGTGATAGTGAAATTTCCGTTCAGGTGCGCACATCTGCCTATAGCTTGACTCTATGCGATAAGTAATAAATTCAATTTGATTTTAGACTTTTAAATATATAGGTTTTACTATCAAGTTACTTTAAATTCAGTGCAAATTTAACAAATATATTACTTTCTTTTTGGTACTGATTCAAAACTGAATCAAATTTCTCTCATTAAAGCTGTCATCAAATCCTGTTAAAATCGTAATTGTAATTTTGTTGCTCTATAAAATGTTTATTCATGCCACATCCTACCCGACTGATTATTGATTAGTGGAGTGGAGTAGTAGATGTTTACCTTAATGGCCATAGATCCTTTTGGCACAATTAATAAGGATATTTACCTCCAAATTCAAGGGCAATAATTATCAGAGGAGCAAACTAACTTCGGAAGCCTAAATATATATACCCTTGCAGTTATTAAGTGAATTAGAGGATCAAATCGAAAGTCGAGCATTACATAGACTTTGAATCAATATTTATAATTATTTTTATATAACAATTTGATCGACTAATCAAAGTTTAAAATACTCATAACTCAGCATTAAAAACAATTTTAATTTGGAAACCTTAACAATGTTAGTCATTATTATGCATATAAATCTGCATACTCAATTTAAAATTTTGGAAAATTGAAATTTTGAGCAATTTTTGCAAAAAAGAACCATATAACCCCTTATCAAACTTTCAAATTTCGCCAAAATTGTCGAAATTTAATTTTTGACTAGACATAGCTACATTGATTCATCTTTTGATACTTATCAAGAATTTTTATGGTTTATAGGGTCGGAAATGATTCATTCACTGCGCTACAAGCTTCTGACTTAAATTATATTTTTCAAAAAGGTATAAAAACAGACCATTTTTTAGAAAAATAAAAGTTTTTCGGACATCATAATTAGGCCGAAATTGCATTAATTTTAATTCGGAAAGCTTTTTTGTGCTAGTTTTTATTGCTCTAACAAATCTGCATACTGCGTTTGTTAATGCTATTGTCAGTTTTTGACTAAAATCATAAAAACCTGCAAAAAGGTATAAAAACGGACCATTTTTTCGAAAAATCATAGTTTAAAAAAACTCATAACTAAGCCAAAAAATCATTAATTTTAATTCAGAAAGCTGTTCTATGCTAGTTTTTAGTAGATTAACAAAGCTGCATACTCAGTTTTTAAATTTAAAAAATTCAATTTTTTGTCAAATTTTGGCAATTTTAATGATGTAACCCCTTATGAAATTTTCAATTTTCGGAAAAATGTTAAAAATTTATTTTTTGACCGGACATGGCTAGAACGACTGGGCTGTTGATTCTGATCAAGAATATATATGGTTTATAGGGTCGAAAATGACTCCTTCATTGCGTTCGAAGCTTCTGACTTAACTTATATTCTTCAAAAAGGTATAAAAACAGGCAATTTTTTAGAAAAATAAAAGTTTTTCGGACATCATAATTAGGCCGAAATTGCATTAATTTTAATTCGGAAAGCTTTTTTGTGCTAGTTTTTATTGCTCTAACAAATCTGCATACTGCGTTTGTTGATGCTATTGTCAGTTTTTGACTAAAATCATAAAAACCTGCAAAAAGGTATAAAAACGGACCATTTTTTCGAAAAATCATAGTTTAAAAAAACTCATAACTAAGCCAAAAAATCATTAATTTTAATTCAGAAAGCTGTTCTATGCTAGTTTTTAGTAGATTAACAAAGCTGCATACTCAGTTTTTAAATTTAAAAAATTCAATTTTTTGTCAAATTTTGGCAATTTTAATGATGTAACCCCTTATGAAATTTTCAATTTTCGGAAAAATGTTAAAAATTTATTTTTTGACCGGACATGGCTAGAACGACTGGGCTGTTGATTCTGATCAAGAATATATATGGTTTATAGGGTCGAAAATGACTCCTTCATTGCGTTCGAAGCTTCTGACTTAACTTATATTCTTCAAAAAGGTATAAAAACAGGCAATTTTTTAGAAAAATAAAAGTTTTTCGGACATCATAATTAGGCCGAAATTGCATTAATTTTAATTCGGAAAGCTTTTCTGTGCTAGTTTTTATTGCTCTAACAAATCTGCATACTGCGTTTGTTGATGCTATTGTCAGTTTTTGACTAAAATCATAAAAACCTGCAAAAAGGTATAAAAACGGACCATTTTTTCGAAAAATCATAGTTTAAAAAAACTCATAACTAAGCCAAAAAATCATTAATTTTAATTCAGAAAGCTGTTGTATTCTAGTTTTTAGTAGATTAACAAAGCTGCATACTCAGTTTTCAAATTTAAAAAATTCAATTTTTTGTCAAATTTTGGCAATTTTAATGATGTAACCCCTTATGAAATTTTCAATTTTCGGAAAAATGTTAAAAATTTATTTTTTGACCGGACATGGCTAGAACGACTGGGCTGTTGATTCTGATCAAGAATATATATGGTTTATAGGGTCGGAAATGACTCCTTCATTGCGTTCGAAGCTTCTGACTTAACTTATATTCTTCAAAAAGGTATAAAAACAGGCAATTTCTTAGAAAAATAAAAGTTTTTCGGACATCATAATTAGGCCGAAATTGCATTAATTTTAATTCGGAAAGCTTTTCTGTGCTAGTTTTTATTGCTCTAACAAATCTGCATACTGCGTTTGTCTATGCTATTGTCAGTTTTTGACTAAAATCATAAAAACCTGCAAAAAGGTATAAAAACGGACCATTGTTTCGAAAAATCATAGTTTAAAAAAACTCATAACTAAGCCAAAAAATCATTAATTTTAATTCAGAAAGCTGTTCTATGCTAGTTTTTAGTAGATTAACAAAGCTGCATACTCAGTTTTCAAATTTAAAAAATTCAATTTTTTGTCAAATTTTGGCAATTTTATTGATGTAACCCCTTATGAAATTTTCAATTTTCGGAAAAATGTTAAAAATTTATTTTTTGACCGGACATGGCTAGAACGACTGGGCTGTTGATTCTGATCAAGAATATATATGGTTTATAGGGTCGGAAATGACTCCTTCATTGCGTTCGAAGCTTCTGACTTAACTTATATTCTTCAAAAAGGTATAAAAACAGGCAATTTTTAAGAAAAATAAAAGTTTTTCGGACATCATAATTAGGCCGAAATTGCATTAATTTTAATTCGGAAAGCTTTTCTGTGCTAGTTTTTATTGCTCTAACAAATCTGCATACTGCGTTTGTTGATGCTATTGTCAGTTTTTGACTAAAATCATAAAAACCTGCAAAAAGGTATAAAAACGGACCATTTTTTCGAAAAATCATAGTTTAAAAAAACTCATAACTAAGTCAAAAAATCATTAATTTTAATTCAGAAAGCTGTTCTATGCTAGTTTTTAGTAGATTAACAAAGCTGCATACTCAGTTTTCAAATTTAAAAAATTCAATTTTTTGTCAAATTTTGGCAATTTTAATGATGTAACCCCTTATGAAATTTTCAATTTTCGGAAAAATGTTAAAAATTTATTTTTTGACCGGACATGGCTAGAACGACTGGGCTGTTGATTCTGATCAAGAATATATATGGTTTATAGGGTCGGAAATGACTCCTTCATTGCGTTCGAAGCTTCTGACTTAACTTATATTCTTCAAAAAGGTATAAAAACAGGCAGTTTTAGAGAAAAATAAAAGTTTTTCGGACATCATAATTAGGCCGAAATTGCATTAATTTTAATTCGGAAAGCTTTTTTTGTGCTAGTTTTTATTGCTCTAACAAATCTGCATACTGCGTTTGTTGATGCTATTGTCAGTTTTTGACTAAAATCATAAAAACCTGCAAAAAGGTATAAAAACGGACCATTTTTTCGAAAAATCATAGTTTAAAAAAACTCATAACTAAGCCAAAAAATCATTAATTTTAATTCAGAAAGCTGTTCTATGCTAGTTTTTAGTAGATTAACAAAGCTGCATACTCAGTTTTCAAATTTAAAAAATTCAATTTTTTGTCAAATTTTGGCCATTTTAATGATGTAACCCCTTATGAAATTTTCAATTTTCGGAAAAATGTTAAAAATTTATTTTTTGACCGGACATGGCTAGAACGACTGGGCTGTTGATTCTGATCAAGAATATATATGGTTTATAGGGTCGGAAATGACTCCTTCATTGCGTTCGAAGCTTCTGACTTAACTTATATTCTTCAAAAAGGTATAAAAACAGGCAATTTTTTAGAAAAATAAAAGTTTTTCGGACATCATAATTAGGCCGAAATTGCATTAATTTTAATTCGGAAAGCTTTTCTGTGCTAGTTTTTATTGCTCTAACAAATCTGCATACTGCGTTTGTTGATGCTATTGTCAGTTTTTGACTAAAATCATAAAAACCTGCAAAAAGGTATAAAAACGGACCATTTTTTCGAAAAATCATAGTTTAAAAAAACTCATAACTAAGCCAAAAAATCATTAATTTTAATTCAGAAAGCTGTTCTATGCTAGTTTTTAGTAGATTAACAAAGCTGCATACTCAGTTTTCAAATTTAAAAAATTCAATTTTTTGTCAAATTTTGGCAATTTTAATGATGTAACCCCTTATGAAATTTTCAATTTTCGGAAAAATGTTAAAAATTTATTTTTTGACCGGACATGGCTAGAACGACTGTGCTGTTAATTCTGATCAAGAATATATATGGTTTATAGGGTCGGAAATGACTCCTTCATTGCGTTCGAAGCTTCTAACTTAACTTATATTCTTCAAAAAGGTATAAAAACAGGCAATTTTTTAGAAAAAAAAAAGTTTTTCGGACATCATAATTAGGCCGAAATTGCATTAATTTTAATTCGGAAAGCTTTTCTGTGCTAGTTTTTATTGCTCTAA
Source organism: Drosophila serrata (assembly GCF_035046125.1). NCBI lineage: Eukaryota > Metazoa > Arthropoda > Insecta > Diptera > Drosophilidae > Drosophila > Drosophila serrata. The sequence goes on along the minus strand of NW_028256928.1, from coordinate 454,650 downwards.
CAAATCTGCATACTGCGTTTGTTAATGCTATTGTCAGTTTTTGACTAAAATCATAAAAACCTGCAAAAAGGTATAAAAACGGACCATTTTTTCGAAAAATCATAGTTTAAAAAAACTCATAACTAAGCCAAAAAATCATTAATTTTAATTCAGAAAGCTGTTCTATGCTAGTTTTTAGTAGATTAACAAAGCTGCATACTCAGTTTTCAAATTTAAAAAATTCAATTTTTTGTCAAATTTTGGCAATTTTAATGATGTAACCCCTTATGAAATTTTCAATTTTCGGAAAAATGTTAAAAATTTATTTTTTGACCGGACATGGCTAGAACGACTGGGCTGTTGATTCTGATCAAGAATATATATGGTTTATAGGGTCGGAAATGACTCCTTCATTGCGTTCGAAGCTTCTGACTTAACTTATATTCTTCAAAAAGGTATAAAAACAGGCAATTTTTTAGAAAAATAAAAGTTTTTCGGACATCATAATTAGGCCGAAATTGCATTAATTTTAATTCGGAAAGCTTTTCTGTGCTAGTTTTTATTGCTCTAACAAATCTGCATACTGCGTTTGTTGATGCTATTGTCAGTTTTTGACTAAAATCATAAAAACCTGCAAAAAGGTATAAAAACGGACCATTTTTTCGAAAAATCATAGTTTAAAAAAACTCATAACTAAGCCAAAAAATCATTAATTTTAATTCAGAAAGCTGTTCTATGCTAGTTTTTAGTAGATTAACAAAGCTGCATACTCAGTTTTCAAATTTAAAAAATTCAATTTTTTGTCAAATTTTGGCAATTTTAATGATGTAACCCCTTATGAAATTTTCAATTTTCGGAAAAATGTTAAAAATTTATTTTTTGACCGGACATGGCTAGAACGACTGGGCTGTTGATTCTGATCAAGAATATATATGGTTTATAGGGTCGGAAATGACTCCTTCATTGCGTTCGAAGCTTCTGACTTAACTTATATTCTTCAAAAAGGTATAAAAACAGGCAATTTTTTAGAAAAATAAAAGTTTTTCGGACATCATAATTAGGCCGAAATTGCATTAATTTTAATTCGGAAAGCTTTTCTGTGCTAGTTTTTATTGCTCTAACAAATCTGCATACTGCGTTTGTTAATGCTATTGTCAGTTTTTGACTAAAATCATAAAAACCTGCAAAAAGGTATAAAAACGGACCATTTTTTCGAAAAATCATAGTTTAAAAAAACTCATAACTAAGCCAAAAAATCATTAATTTTAATTCAGAAAGCTGTTCTATGCTAGTTTTTAGTAGATTAACAAAGCTGCATACTCAGTTTTCAAATTTAAAAAATTCAATTTTTTGTCAAATTTTGGCAATTTTAATGATGTAACCCCTTATGAAATTTTCAATTTTCGGAAAAATGTTAAAAATTTATTTTTTGACCGGACATGGCTAGAACGACTGGGCTGTTGATTCTGATCAAGAATATATATGGTTTATAGGGTCGGAAATGACTCCTTCATTGCGTTCGAAGCTTCTGACTTAACTTATATTCTTCAAAAAGGTATAAAAACAGGCAATTTTTTAGAAAAATAAAAGTTTTTCGGACATCATAATTAGGCCGAAATTGCATTAATTTTAATTCGGAAAGCTTTTCTGTGCTAGTTTTTATTGCTCTAACAAATCTGCATACTGCGTTTGTTGATGCTATTGTCAGTTTTTGACTAAAATCATAAAAACCTGCAAAAAGGTATAAAAACGGACCATTTTTTCGAAAAATCATAGTTTAAAAAAACTCATAACTAAGCCAAAAAATCATTAATTTTAATTCAGAAAGCTGTTCTATGCTAGTTTTTAGTAGATTAACAAAGCTGCATACTCAGTTTTCAAATTTAAAAAATTCAATTTTTTGTCAAATTTTGGCAATTTTAATGATGTAACCCCTTATGAAATTTTCAATTTTCGGAAAAATGTTAAAAATTTATTTTTTGACCGGACATGGCTAGAACGACTGGGCTGTTGATTCTGATCAAGAATATATATGGTTTATAGGGTCGGAAATGACTCCTTCATTGCGTTCGAAGCTTCTGACTTAACTTATATTCTTCAAAAAGGTATAAAAACAGGCAATTTTTTAGAAAAATAAAAGTTTTTCGGACATCATAATTAGGCCGAAATTGCATTAATTTTAATTCGGAAAGCTTTTCTGTGCTAGTTTTTATTGCTCTAACAAATCTGCATACTGCGTTTGTTGATGCTATTGTCAGTTTTTGACTAAAATCATAAAAACCTGCAAAAAGGTATAAAAACGGACCATTTTTTCGAAAAATCATAGTTTAAAAAAACTCATAACTAAGCCAAAAAATCATTAATTTTAATTCAGAAAGCTGTTCTATGCTAGTTTTTAGTAGATTAACAAAGCTGCATACTCAGTTTTCAAATTTAAAAAATTCAATTTTTTGTCAAATTTTGGCAATTTTAATGATGTAACCCCTTATGAAATTTTCAATTTTCGGAAAAATGTTAAAAATTTATTTTTTGACCGGACATGGCTAGAACGACTGTGCTGTTAATTCTGATCAAGAATATATATGGTTTATAGGGTCGGAAATGACTCCTTCATTGCGTTCGAAGCTTCTGACTTAACTTATATTCTTCAAAAAGGTATAAAAACAGGCAATTTTTTAGAAAAATAAAAGTTTTTCGGACATCATAATTAGGCCGAAATTGCATTAATTTTAATTCGGAAAGCTTTTCTGTGCTAGTTTTTATTGCTCTAACAAATCTGCATACTGCGTTTGTTAATGCTATTGTCAGTTTTTGACTAAAATCATAAAAACCTGCAAAAAGGTATAAAAACGGACCATTTTTTCGAAAAATCATAGTTTAAAAAAACTCATAACTAAGCCAAAAAATCATTAATTTTAATTCAGAAAGCTGTTCTATGCTAGTTTTTAGTAGATTAACAAAGCTGCATACTCAGTTTTCAAATTTAAAAAATTCAATTTTTTGTCAAATTTTGGCAATTTTAATGATGTAACCCCTTATGAAATTTTCAATTTTCGGAAAAATGTTAAAAATTTATTTTTTGACCGGACATGGCTAGAACGACTGGGCTGTTGATTCTGATCAAGAATATATATGGTTTATAGGGTCGGAAATGACTCCTTCATTGCGTTCGAAGCTTCTGACTTAACTTATATTCTTCAAAAAGGTATAAAAACAGGCAATTTTTTAGAAAAATAAAAGTTTTTCGGACATCATAATTAGGCCGAAATTGCATTAATTTTAATTCGGAAAGCTTTTCTGTGCTAGTTTTTATTGCTCTAACAAATCTGCATACTGCGTTTGTTAATGCTATTGTCAGTTTTTGACTAAAATCATAAAAACCTGCAAAAAGGTATAAAAACGGACCATTTTTTCGAAAAATCATAGTTTAAAAAAACTCATAACTAAGCCAAAAAATCATTAATTTTAATTCAGAAAGCTGTTCTATGCTAGTTTTTAGTAGATTAACAAAGCTGCATACTCAGTTTTCAAATTTAAAAAATTCAATTTTTTGTCAAATTTTGGCAATTTTAATGATGTAACCCCTTATGAAATTTTCAATTTTCGGAAAAATGTTAAAAATTTATTTTTTGACCGGACATGGCTAGAACGACTGGGCTGTTGATTCTGATCAAGAATATATATGGTTTATAGGGTCGGAAATGACTCCTTCATTGCGTTCGAAGCTTCTGACTTAACTTATATTCTTCAAAAAGGTATAAAAACAGGCAATTTTTTAGAAAAATAAAAGTTTTTCGGACATCATAATTAGGCCGAAATTGCATTAATTTTAATTCGGAAAGCTTTTCTGTGCTAGTTTTTATTGCTCTAACAAATCTGCATACTGCGTTTGTTGATGCTATTGTCAGTTTTTGACTAAAATCATAAAAACCTGCAAAAAGGTATAAAAACGGACCATTTTTTCGAAAAATCATAGTTTAAAAAAACTCATAACTAAGCCAAAAAATCATTAATTTTAATTCAGAAAGCTGTTCTATGCTAGTTTTTAGTAGATTAACAAAGCTGCATACTCAGTTTTCAAATTTAAAAAATTCAATTTTTTGTCAAATTTTGGCAATTTTAATGATGTAACCCCTTATGAAATTTTCAATTTTCGGAAAAATGTTAAAAATTTATTTTTTGACCGGACATGGCTAGAACGACTGGGCTGTTGATTCTGATCAAGAATATATATGGTTTATAGGGTCGGAAATGACTCCTTCATTGCGTTCGAAGCTTCTGACTTAACTTATATTCTTCAAAAAGGTATAAAAACAGGCAATTTTTTAGAAAAATAAAAGTTTTTCGGACATCATAATTAGGCCGAAATTGCATTAATTTTAATTCGGAAAGCTTTTCTGTGCTAGTTTTTATTGCTCTAACAAATCTGCATACTGCGTTTGTTGATGCTATTGTCAGTTTTTGACTAAAATCATAAAAACCTGCAAAAAGGTATAAAAACGGACCATTTTTTCGAAAAATCATAGTTTAAAAAAACTCATAACTAAGCCAAAAAATCATTAATTTTAATTCAGAAAGCTGTTCTATGCTAGTTTTTAGTAGATTAACAAAGCTGCATACTCAGTTTTCAAATTTAAAAAATTCAATTTTTTGTCAAATTTTGGCAATTTTAATGATGTAACCCCTTATGAAATTTTCAATTTTCGGAAAAATGTTAAAAATTTATTTTTTGACCGGACATGGCTAGAACGACTGTGCTGTTAATTCTGATCAAGAATATATATGGTTTATAGGGTCGGAAATGACTCCTTCATTGCGTTCGAAGCTTCTGACTTAACTTATATTCTTCAAAAAGGTATAAAAACAGGCAATTTTTTAGAAAAATAAAAGTTTTTCGGACATCATAATTAGGCCGAAATTGCATTAATTTTAATTCGGAAAGCTTTTCTGTGCTAGTTTTTATTGCTCTAACAAATCTGCATACTGCGTTTGTTAATGCTATTGTCAGTTTTTGACTAAAATCATAAAAACCTGCAAAAAGGTATAAAAACGGACCATTTTTTCGAAAAATCATAGTTTAAAAAAACTCATAACTAAGCCAAAAAATCATTAATTTTAATTCAGAAAGCTGTTCTATGCTAGTTTTTAGTAGATTAACAAAGCTGCATACTCAGTTTTCAAATTTAAAAAATTCAATTTTTTGTCAAATTTTGGCAATTTTAATGATGTAACCCCTTATGAAATTTTCAATTTTCGGAAAAATGTTAAAAATTTATTTTTTGACCGGACATGGCTAGAACGACTGGGCTGTTGATTCTGATCAAGAATATATATGGTTTATAGGGTCGGAAATGACTCCTTCATTGCGTTCGAAGCTTCTGACTTAACTTATATTCTTCAAAAAGGTATAAAAACAGGCAATTTTTTAGAAAAATAAAAGTTTTTCGGACATCATAATTAGGCCGAAATTGCATTAATTTTAATTCGGAAAGCTTTTCTGTGCTAGTTTTTATTGCTCTAACAAATCTGCATACTGCGTTTGTTAATGCTATTGTCAGTTTTTGACTAAAATCATAAAAACCTGCAAAAAGGTATAAAAACGGACCATTTTTTCGAAAAATCATAGTTTAAAAAAACTCATAACTAAGCCAAAAAATCATTAATTTTAATTCAGAAAGCTGTTCTATGCTAGTTTTTAGTAGATTAACAAAGCTGCATACTCAGTTTTCAAATTTAAAAAATTCAATTTTTTGTCAAATTTTGGCAATTTTAATGATGTAACCCCTTATGAAATTTTCAATTTTCGGAAAAATGTTAAAAATTTATTTTTTGACCGGACATGGCTAGAACGACTGGGCTGTTGATTCTGATCAAGAATATATATGGTTTATAGGGTCGGAAATGACTCCTTCATTGCGTTCGAAGCTTCTGACTTAACTTATATTCTTCAAAAAGGTATAAAAACAGGCAATTTTTTAGAAAAATAAAAGTTTTTCGGACATCATAATTAGGCCGAAATTGCATTAATTTTAATTCGGAAAGCTTTTCTGTGCTAGTTTTTATTGCTCTAACAAATCTGCATACTGCGTTTGTTAATGCTATTGTCAGTTTTTGACTAAAATCATAAAAACCTGCAAAAAGGTATAAAAACGGACCATTTTTTCGAAAAATCATAGTTTAAAAAAACTCATAACTAAGCCAAAAAATCATTAATTTTAATTCAGAAAGCTGTTCTATGCTAGTTTTTAGTAGATTAACAAAGCTGCATACTCAGTTTTCAAATTTAAAAAATTCAATTTTTTGTCAAATTTTGGCAATTTTAATGATGTAACCCCTTATGAAATTTTCAATTTTCGGAAAAATGTTAAAAATTTATTTTTTGACCGGACATGGCTAGAACGACTGTGCTGTTAATTCTGATCAAGAATATATATGGTTTATAGGGTCGGAAATGACTCCTTCATTGCGTTCGAAGCTTCTGACTTAACTTATATTCTTCAAAAAGGTATAAAAACAGGCAATTTTTTAGAAAAAAAAAAGTTTTTCGGACATCATAATTAGGCCGAAATTGCATTAATTTTAATTCGGAAAGCTTTTCTGTGCTAGTTTTTATTGCTCTAACAAATCTGCATACTGCGTTTGTTAATGCTATTGTCAGTTTTTGACTAAAATCATAAAAACCTGCAAAAAGGTATAAAAACGGACCATTTTTTCGAAAAATCATAGTTTAAAAAAACTCATAACTAAGCCAAAAAATCATTAATTTTAATTCAGAAAGCTGTTCTATGCTAGTTTTTAGTAGATTAACAAAGCTGCATACTCAGTTTTCAAATTTAAAAAATTCAATTTTTTGTCAAATTTTGGCAATTTTAATGATGTAACCCCTTATGAAATTTTCAATTTTCGGAAAAATGTTAAAAATTTATTTTTTGACCGGACATGGCTAGAACGACTGGGCTGTTGATTCTGATCAAGAATATATATGGTTTATAGGGTCGGAAATGACTCCTTCATTGCGTTCGAAGCTTCTGACTTAACTTATATTCTTCAAAAAGGTATAAAAACAGGCAATTTTTTAGAAAAATAAAAGTTTTTCGGACATCATAATTAGGCCGAAATTGCATTAATTTTAATTCGGAAAGCTTTTCTGTGCTAGTTTTTATTGCTCTAACAAATCTGCATACTGCGTTTGTTAATGCTATTGTCAGTTTTTGACTAAAATCATAAAAACCTGCAAAAAGGTATAAAAACGGACCATTTTTTCGAAAAATCATAGTTTAAAAAAACTCATAACTAAGCCAAAAAATCATTAATTTTAATTCAGAAAGCTGTTCTATGCTAGTTTTTAGTAGATTAACAAAGCTGCATACTCAGTTTTCAAATTTAAAAAATTCAATTTTTTGTCAAATTTTGGCAATTTTAATGATGTAACCCCTTATGAAATTTTCAATTTTCGGAAAAATGTTAAAAATTTATTTTTTGACCGGACATGGCTAGAACGACTGGGCTGTTGATTCTGATCAAGAATATATATGGTTTATAGGGTCGGAAATGACTCCTTCATTGCGTTCGAAGCTTCTGACTTAACTTATATTCTTCAAAAAGGTATAAAAACAGGCAATTTTTTAGAAAAATAAAAGTTTTTCGGACATCATAATTAGGCCGAAATTGCATTAATTTTAATTCGGAAAGCTTTTCTGTGCTAGTTTTTATTGCTCTAACAAATCTGCATACTGCGTTTGTTGATGCTATTGTCAGTTTTTGACTAAAATCATAAAAACCTGCAAAAAGGTATAAAAACGGACCATTTTTTCGAAAAATCATAGTTTAAAAAAACTCATAACTAAGCCAAAAAATCATTAATTTTAATTCAGAAAGCTGTTCTATGCTAGTTTTTAGTAGATTAACAAAGCTGCATACTCAGTTTTCAAATTTAAAAAATTCAATTTTTTGTCAAATTTTGGCAATTTTAATGATGTAACCCCTTATGAAATTTTCAATTTTCGGAAAAATGTTAAAAATTTATTTTTTGACCGGACATGGCTAGAACGACTGGGCTGTTGATTCTGATCAAGAATATATATGGTTTATAGGGTCGGAAATGACTCCTTCATTGCGTTCGAAGCTTCTGACTTAACTTATATTCTTCAAAAAGGTATAAAAACAGGCAATTTTTTAGAAAAATAAAAGTTTTTCGGACATCATAATTAGGCCGAAATTGCATTAATTTTAATTCGGAAAGCTTTTCTGTGCTAGTTTTTATTGCTCTAACAAATCTGCATACTGCGTTTGTTGATGCTATTGTCAGTTTTTGACTAAAATCATAAAAACCTGCAAAAAGGTATAAAAACGGACCATTTTTTCGAAAAATCATAGTTTAAAAAAACTCATAACTAAGCCAAAAAATCATTAATTTTAATTCAGAAAGCTGTTCTATGCTAGTTTTTAGTAGATTAACAAAGCTGCATACTCAGTTTTCAAATTTAAAAAATTCAATTTTTTGTCAAATTTTGGCAATTTTAATGATGTAACCCCTTATGAAATTTTCAATTTTCGGAAAAATGTTAAAAATTTATTTTTTGACCGGACATGGCTAGAACGACTGTGCTGTTAATTCTGATCAAGAATATATATGGTTTATAGGGTCGGAAATGACTCCTTCATTGCGTTCGAAGCTTCTGACTTAACTTATATTCTTCAAAAAGGTATAAAAACAGGCAATTTTTTAGAAAAATAAAAGTTTTTCGGACATCATAATTAGGCCGAAATTGCATTAATTTTAATTCGGAAAGCTTTTCTGTGCTAGTTTTTATTGCTCTAACAAATCTGCATACTGCGTTTGTTAATGCTATTGTCAGTTTTTGACTAAAATCATAAAAACCTGCAAAAAGGTATAAAAACGGACCATTTTTTCGAAAAATCATAGTTTAAAAAAACTCATAACTAAGCCAAAAAATCATTAATTTTAATTCAGAAAGCTGTTCTATGCTAGTTTTTAGTAGATTAACAAAGCTGCATACTCAGTTTTCAAATTTAAAAAATTCAATTTTTTGTCAAATTTTGGCAATTTTAATGATGTAACCCCTTATGAAATTTTCAATTTTCGGAAAAATGTTAAAAATTTATTTTTTGACCGGACATGGCTAGAACGACTGGGCTGTTGATTCTGATCAAGAATATATATGGTTTATAGGGTCGGAAATGACTCCTTCATTGCGTTCGAAGCTTCTGACTTAACTTATATTCTTCAAAAAGGTATAAAAACAGGCAATTTTTTAGAAAAATAAAAGTTTTTCGGACATCATAATTAGGCCGAAATTGCATTAATTTTAATTCGGAAAGCTTTTCTGTGCTAGTTTTTATTGCTCTAACAAATCTGCATACTGCGTTTGTTAATGCTATTGTCAGTTTTTGACTAAAATCATAAAAACCTGCAAAAAGGTATAAAAACGGACCATTTTTTCGAAAAATCATAGTTTAAAAAAACTCATAACTAAGCCAAAAAATCATTAATTTTAATTCAGAAAGCTGTTCTATGCTAGTTTTTAGTAGATTAACAAAGCTGCATACTCAGTTTTCAAATTTAAAAAATTCAATTTTTTGTCAAATTTTGGCAATTTTAATGATGTAACCCCTTATGAAATTTTCAATTTTCGGAAAAATGTTAAAAATTTATTTTTTGACCGGACATGGCTAGAACGACTGGGCTGTTGATTCTGATCAAGAATATATATGGTTTATAGGGTCGGAAATGACTCCTTCATTGCGTTCGAAGCTTCTGACTTAACTTATATTCTTCAAAAAGGTATAAAAACAGGCAATTTTTTAGAAAAATAAAAGTTTTTCGGACATCATAATTAGGCCGAAATTGCATTAATTTTAATTCGGAAAGCTTTTCTGTGCTAGTTTTTATTGCTCTAACAAATCTGCATACTGCGTTTGTTAATGCTATTGTCAGTTTTTGACTAAAATCATAAAAACCTGCAAAAAGGTATAAAAACGGACCATTTTTTCGAAAAATCATAGTTTAAAAAAACTCATAACTAAGCCAAAAAATCATTAATTTTAATTCAGAAAGCTGTTCTATGCTAGTTTTTAGTAGATTAACAAAGCTGCATACTCAGTTTTCAAATTTAAAAAATTCAATTTTTTGTCAAATTTTGGCAATTTTAATGATGTAACCCCTTATGAAATTTTCAATTTTCGGAAAAATGTTAAAAATTTATTTTTTGACCGGACATGGCTAGAACGACTGGGCTGTTAATTCTGATCAAGAATATATATGGTTTATAGGGTCGGAAATGACTCCTTCATTGCGTTCGAAGCTTCTGACTTAACTTATATTCTTCAAAAAGGTATAAAAACAGGCAATTTTTTAGAAAAAAAAAAGTTTTTCGGACATCATAATTAGGCCGAAATTGCATTAATTTTAATTCGGAAAGCTTTTCTGTGCTAGTTTTTATTGCTCTAACAAATCTGCATACTGCGTTTGTTAATGCTATTGTCAGTTTTTGACTAAAATCATAAAAACCTGCAAAAAGGTATAAAAACGGACCATTTTTTCGAAAAATCATAGTTTAAAAAAACTCATAACTAAGCCAAAAAATCATTAATTTTAATTCAGAAAGCTGTTCTATGCTAGTTTTAAGTAGATTAACAAAGCTGCATACTCAGTTTTCAAATTTAAAAAATTCAATTTTTTGTCAAATTTTGGCAATTTTAATGATGTAACCCCTTATGAAATTTTCAATTTTCGGAAAAATGTTAAAAATTTATTTTTTGACCGGACATGGCTAGAACGACTGGGCTGTTGATTCTGATCAAGAATATATATGGTTTATAGGGTCGGAAATGACTCCTTCATTGCGTTCGAAGCTTCTGACTTAACTTATATTCTTCAAAAAGGTATAAAAACAGGCAATTTTTTAGAAAAATAAAAGTTTTTCGGACATCATAATTAGGCCGAAATTGCATTAATTTTAATTCGGAAAGCTTTTCTGTGCTAGTTTTTATTGCTCTAACAAATCTGCATACTGCGTTTGTTAATGCTATTGTCAGTTTTTGACTAAAATCATAAAAACCTGCAAAAAGGTATAAAAACGGACCATTTTTTCGAAAAATCATAGTTTAAAAAAACTCATAACTAAGCCAAAAAATCATTAATTTTAATTCAGAAAGCTGTTCTATGCTAGTTTTTAGTAGATTAACAAAGCTGCATACTCAGTTTTCAAATTTAAAAAATTCAATTTTTTGTCAAATTTTGGCAATTTTAATGATGTAACCCCTTATGAAATTTTCAATTTTCGGAAAAATGTTAAAAATTTATTTTTTGACCGGACATGGCTAGAACGACTGGGCTGTTGATTCTGATCAAGAATATATATGGTTTATAGGGTCGGAAATGACTCCTTCATTGCGTTCGAAGCTTCTGACTTAACTTATATTCTTCAAAAAGGTATAAAAACAGGCAATTTTTTAGAAAAATAAAAGTTTTTCGGACATCATAATTAGGCCGAAATTGCATTAATTTTAATTCGGAAAGCTTTTCTGTGCTAGTTTTTATTGCTCTAACAAATCTGCATACTGCGTTTGTTGATGCTATTGTCAGTTTTTGACTAAAATCATAAAAACCTGCAAAAAGGTATAAAAACGGACCATTTTTTCGAAAAATCATAGTTTAAAAAAACTCATAACTAAGCCAAAAAATCATTAATTTTAATTCAGAAAGCTGTTCTATGCTAGTTTTTAGTAGATTAACAAAGCTGCATACTCAGTTTTCAAATTTAAAAAATTCAATTTTTTGTCAAATTTTGGCAATTTTAATGATGTAACCCCTTATGAAATTTTCAATTTTCGGAAAAATGTTAAAAATTTATTTTTTGACCGGACATGGCTAGAACGACTGGGCTGTTGATTCTGATCAAGAATATATATGGTTTATAGGGTCGGAAATGATTCCTTCATTGCGTTCGAAGCTTCTGAATTAACTTATATTCTTTAAAAAGGTATAAAAACAGGCAATTTTTTAGAAAAATAAAAGTTTTTCGGACATCATAATTAGGCCGAAATTGCATTAATTTTAATTCGGAAAGCTTTTCTGTGCTAGTGTTTATTGCTCTAACAAATCTGCATACTGCGTTTGTTGATGCTATTGTCAGTTTTTGACTAAAATCATAAAAACCTGCAAAAAGGTATAAAAACGGACCATTGTTTCGAAAAATCATAGTTTAAAAAAACTCATAACTAAGCCAAAAAATCATTAATTTTAATTCAGAAAGCTGTTCTATGCTAGTTTTTAGTAGATTAACAAAGCTGCATACTCAGTTTTCAAATTTAAAAAATTCAATTTTTTGTCAAATTTTGGCAATTTTAATGATGTAACCCCTTATGAAATTTTCAATTTTCGGAAAAATGTTAAAAATTTATTTTTTGACCGGACATGGCTAGAACGACTGGGCTGTTGATTCTGATCAAGAATATATATGGTTTATAGGGTCGGAAATGACTCCTTCATTGCGTTCGAAGCTTCTGAATTAACTTATATTCTTTAAAAAGGTATAAAAACAGGCAATTTTTTAGAAAAATAAAAGTTTTTCGGACATCATAATTAGGCCGAAATTGCATTAATTTTAATTCGGAAAGCTTTTCTGTGCTAGTGTTTATTGCTCTAACAAATCTGCATACTGCGTTTGTTGATGCTATTGTCAGTTTTTGACTAAAATCATAAAAACCTGCAAAAAGGTATAAAAACGGACCATTGTTTCGAAAAATCATAGTTTAAAAAAACTCATAACTAAGCCAAAAAATCATTAATTTTAATTCAGAAAGCTGTTCTATGCTAGTTTTTAGTAGATTAACAAAGCTGCATACTCAGTTTTCAAATTTAAAAAATTCAATTTTTTGTCAAATTTTGGCAATTTTTATGAAATTTTCAATTTTCGGAAAAATGTTAAAAATTTATTTTTTGACCGGACATGGCTAGAACGACTGGGCTGTTGATTCTGATCAAGAATATATATGGTTTATAGGGTCGGAAATGACTTCTTCATTGCGTTCGAAGCTTCTGACTTAACTTATATTCTTCAAAAAGGTATAAAAACAGGCAGTTTTAGAGAAAAATAAAAGTTTTTCGGACATCATAATTAGGCCGAAATTGCATTAATTTTAATTCGGAAAGCTTTTCTGTGCTAGTTTTGATTGCTCTAACAAATCTGCATACTGCGTTTGTTAATGCTATTGTCAGTTTTTGACTAAAATCATAAAAACCTGCAAAAAGGTATAAAAACGAACCATTTTTTCGAAAAATCATAGTTTAAAAAAACTCATAACTAAGCCAAAAAATCATTAATTTTAATTCAGAAAGCTGTTCTATGCTAGTTTTTAGTAGATTAACAAAGCTGCATACTCAGTTTTCAAATTTAAAAAATTCAATTTTTTGTCAAATTTTGGCAATTTTAATGATGTAACCCCTTATGAAATTTTCAATTTTCGGAAAAATGTTAAAAATTTATTTTTTGACCGGACATGGCTAGAACGACTGGGCTGTTGATTCTGATCAAGAATATATATGGTTTATAGGGTCGGAAATGACTCCTTCATTGCGTTCGAAGCTTCTGACTTAACTTATATTCTTCAAAAAGGTATAAAAACAGGCAATTTTTTAGAAAAATAAAAGTTTTTCGGACATCATAATTAGGCCGAAATTGCATTAATTTTAATTCGGAAAGCTTTTCTGTGCTAGTGTTTATTGCTCTAACAAATCTGCATACTGCGTTTGTTGATGCTATTGTCAGTTTTTGACTAAAATCATAAAAACCTGCAAAAAGGTATAAAAACGGACCATTGTTTCGAAAAATCATAGTTTAAAAAAACTCATAACTAAGCCAAAAAATCATTAATTTTAATTCAGAAAGCTGTTCTATGCTAGTTTTTAGTAGATTAACAAAGCTGCATACTCAGTTTTCAAATTTAAAAAATTCAATTTTTTGTCAAATTTTGGCAATTTTAATGATGTAACCCCTTATGAAATTTTCAATTTTCGGAAAAATGTTAAAAATTTATTTTTTGACCGGACATGGCTAGAACGACTGGGCTGTTGATTCTGATCAAGAATATATATGGTTTATAGGGTCGGAAATGACTCCTTCATTGCGTTCGAAGCTTCTGACTTAACTTATATTCTTCAAAAAGGTATAAAAACAGGCAATTTTTTAGAAAAATAAAAGTTTTTCGGACATCATAATTAGGCCGAAATTGCATTAATTTTAATTCGGAAAGCTTTTCTGTGCTAGTTTTTATTGCTCTAACAAATCTGCATACTGCGTTTGTTAATGCTATTGTCAGTTTTTGACTAAAATCATAAAAACCTGCAAAAAGGTATAAAAACGGACCATTTTTTCGAAAAATCATAGTTTAAAAAAACTCATAACTAAGCCAAAAAATCATTAATTTTAATTCAGAAAGCTGTTCTATGCTAGTTTTTAGTAGATTAACAAAGCTGCATACTCAGTTTTCAAATTAAAAAAATTCAATTTTTTGTCAAATTTTGGCAATTTTAATGATGTAACCCCTTATGAAATTTTCAATTTTCGGAAAAATGTTAAAAATTTATTTTTTGACCGGACATGGCTAGAACGACTGGGCTGTTGATTCTGATCAAGAATATATATGGTTTATAGGGTCGGAAATGACTCCTTCATTGCGTTCGAAGCTTCTGACTTAACTTATATTCTTCAAAAAGGTATAAAAACAGGCAATTTTTTAGAAAAATAAAAGTTTTTCGGACATCATAATTAGGCCGAAATTGCATTAATTTTAATTCGGAAAGCTTTTCTGTGCTAGTTTTTATTGCTCTAACAAATCTGCATACTGCGTTTGTTAATGCTATTGTCAGTTTTTGACTAAAATCATAAAAACCTGCAAAAAGGTATAAAAACGGACCATTTTTTCGAAAAATCATAGTTTAAAAAAACTCATAACTAAGCCAAAAAATCATTAATTTTAATTCAGAAAGCTGTTCTATGCTAGTTTTTAGTAGATTAACAAAGCTGCATACTCAGTTTTCAAATTAAAAAAATTCAATTTTTTGTCAAATTTTGGCAATTTTAATGATGTAACCCCTTATGAAATTTTCAATTTTCGGAAAAATGTTAAAAATTTATTTTTTGACCGGACATGGCTAGAACGACTGGGCTGTTGATTCTGATCAAGAATATATATGGTTTATAGGGTCGGAAATGACTCCTTCATTGCGTTCGAAGCTTCTGACTTAACTTATATTCTTCAAAAAGGTATAAAAACAGGCAATTTTTTAGAAAAATAAAAGTTTTTCGGACATCATAATTAGGCCGAAATTGCATTAATTTTAATTCGGAAAGCTTTTCTGTGCTAGTTTTTATTGCTCTAACAAATCTGCATACTGCGTTTGTTAATGCTATTGTCAGTTTTTGACTAAAATCATAAAAACCTGCAAAAAGGTATAAAAACGGACCATTTTTTCGAAAAATCATAGTTTAAAAAAACTCATAACTAAGCCAAAAAATCATTAATTTTAATTCAGAAAGCTGTTCTATGCTAGTTTTTAGTAGATTAACAAAGCTGCATACTCAGTTTTCAAATTTAAAAAATTCAATTTTTTGTCAAATTTTGGCAATTTTAATGATGTAACCCCTTATGAAATTTTCAATTTTCGGAAAAATGTTAAAAATTTATTTTTTGACCGGACATGGCTAGAACGACTGGGCTGTTGATTCTGATCAAGAATATATATGGTTTATAGGGTCGGAAATGACTCCTTCATTGCGTTCGAAGCTTCTGACTTAACTTATATTCTTCAAAAAGGTATAAAAACAGGCAATTTTTTAGAAAAATAAAAGTTTTTCGGACATCATAATTAGGCCGAAATTGCATTAATTTTAATTCGGAAAGCTTTTCTGTGCTAGTTTTTATTGCTCTAACAAATCTGCATACTGCGTTTGTTAATGCTATTGTCAGTTTTTGACTAAAATCATAAAAACCTGCAAAAAGGTATAAAAACGGACCATTTTTTCGAAAAATCATAGTTTAAAAAAACTCATAACTAAGCCAAAAAATCATTAATTTTAATTCAGAAAGCTGTTCTATGCTAGTTTTTAGTAGATTAACAAAGCTGCATACTCAGTTTTCAAATTAAAAAAATTCAATTTTTTGTCAAATTTTGGCAATTTTAATGATGTAACCCCTTATGAAATTTTCAATTTTCGGAAAAATGTTAAAAATTTATTTTTTGACCGGACATGGCTAGAACGACTGGGCTGTTGATTCTGATCAAGAATATATATGGTTTATAGGGTCGGAAATGACTCCTTCATTGCGTTCGAAGCTTCTGACTTAACTTATATTCTTCAAAAAGGTATAAAAACAGGCAATTTTTTAGAAAAATAAAAGTTTTTCGGACATCATAATTAGGCCGAAATTGCATTAATTTTAATTCGGAAAGCTTTTCTGTGCTAGTTTTTATTGCTCTAACAAATCTGCATACTGCGTTTGTTAATGCTATTGTCAGTTTTTGACTAAAATCATAAAAACCTGCAAAAAGGTATAAAAACGGACCATTTTTTCGAAAAATCATAGTTTAAAAAAACTCATAACTAAGCCAAAAAATCATTAATTTTAATTCAGAAAGCTGTTCTATGCTAGTTTTTAGTAGATTAACAAAGCTGCATACTCAGTTTTCAAATTTAAAAAATTCAATTTTTTGTCAAATTTTGGCAATTTTAATGATGTAACCCCTTATGAAATTTTCAATTTTCGGAAAAATGTTAAAAATTTATTTTTTGACCGGACATGGCTAGAACGACTGGGCTGTTGATTCTGATCAAGAATATATATGGTTTATAGGGTCGGAAATGACTCCTTCATTGCGTTCGAAGCTTCTGACTTAACTTATATTCTTCAAAAAGGTATAAAAACAGGCAATTTTTTAGAAAAATAAAAGTTTTTCGGACATCATAATTAGGCCGAAATTGCATTAATTTTAATTCGGAAAGCTTTTCTGTGCTAGTTTTTATTGCTCTAACAAATCTGCATACTGCGTTTGTTAATGCTATTGTCAGTTTTTGACTAAAATCATAAAAACCTGCAAAAAGGTATAAAAACGGACCATTTTTTCGAAAAATCATAGTTTAAAAAAACTCATAACTAAGCCAAAAAATCATTAATTTTAATTCAGAAAGCTGTTCTATGCTAGTTTTTAGTAGATTAACAAAGCTGCATACTCAGTTTTCAAATTTAAAAAATTCAATTTTTTGTCAAATTTTGGCAATTTTAATGATGTAACCCCTTATGAAATTTTCAATTTTCGGAAAAATGTTAAAAATTTATTTTTTGACTGGACATGGCTAGAACGACTGGGCTGTTGATTCTGATCAAGAATATATATGGTTTATAGGGTCGGAAATGACTCCTTCATTGCGTTCGAAGCTTCTGACTTAACTTATATTCTTCAAAAAGGTATAAAAACAGGCAATTTTTTAGAAAAATAAAAGTTTTTCGGACATCATAATTAGGCCGAAATTGCATTAATTTTAATTCGGAAAGCTTTTCTGTGCTAGTTTTTATTGCTCTAACAAATCTGCATACTGCGTTTGTTAATGCTATTGTCAGTTTTTGACTAAAATCATAAAAACCTGCAAAAAGGTATAAAAACGGACCATTTTTTCGAAAAATCATAGTTTAAAAAAACTCATAACTAAGCCAAAAAATCATTAATTTTAATTCAGAAAGCTGTTCTATGCTAGTTTTTAGTAGATTAACAAAGCTGCATACTCAGTTTTCAAATTTAAAAAATTCAATTTTTTGTCAAATTTTGGCAATTTTAATGATGTAACCCCTTATGAAATTTTCAATTTTCGGAAAAATGTTAAAAATTTATTTTTTGACCGGACATGGCTAGAACGACTGGGCTGTTGATTCTGATCAAGAATATATATGGTTTATAGGGTCGGAAATGACTCCTTCATTGCGTTCGAAGCTTCTGACTTAACTTATATTCTTCAAAAAGGTATAAAAACAGGCAATTTTTTAGAAAAATAAAAGTTTTTCGGACATCATAATTAGGCCGAAATTGCATTAATTTTAATTCGGAAAGCTTTTCTGTGCTAGTTTTTATTGCTCTAACAAATCTGCATACTGCGTTTGTCTATGCTATTGTCAGTTTTTGACTAAAATCATAAAAACCTGCAAAAAGGTATAAAAACGGACCATTTTTTCGAAAAATCATAGTTTAAAAAAACTCATAACTAAGCCAAAAAATCATTAATTTTAATTCAGAAAGCTGTTCTATGCTAGTTTTTAGTAGATTAACAAAGCTGCATACTCAGTTTTCAAATTTAAAAAATTCAATTTTTTGTCAAATTTTGGCAATTTTAATGATGTAACCCCTTATGAAATTTTCAATTTTCGGAAAAATGTTAAAAATTTATTTTTTGACCGGACATGGCTAGAACGACTGGGCTGTTGATTCTGATCAAGAATATATATGGTTTATAGGGTCGGAAATGACTCCTTCATTGCGTTCGAAGCTTCTGAATTAACTTATATTCTTTAAAAAGGTATAAAAACAGGCAATTTTTTAGAAAAATAAAAGTTTTTCGGACATCATAATTAGGCCGAAATTGCATTAATTTTAATTCGGAAAGCTTTTCTGTGCTAGTGTTTATTGCTCTAACAAATCTGCATACTGCGTTTGTTGATGCTATTGTCAGTTTTTGACTAAAATCATAAAAACCTGCAAAAAGGTATAAAAACGGACCATTGTTTTGAAAAATCATAGTTTAAAAAAACTCATAACTAAGCCAAAAAATCATTAATTTTAATTCAGAAAGCTGTTCTATGCTAGTTTTTAGTAGATTAACAAAGCTGCATACTCAGTTTTCAAATTTAAAAAATTCAATTTTTTGTCAAATTTTGGCAATTTTAATGATGTAACCCCTTATGAAATTTTCAATTTTCGGAAAAATGTTAAAAATTTATTTTTTGACCGGACATGGCTAGAACGACTGGGCTGTTGATTCTGATCAAGAATATATATGGTTTATAGGGTCGGAAATGACTCCTTCATTGCGTTCGAAGCTTCTGACTTAACTTATATTCTTCAAAAAGGTATAAAAACAGGCAATTTTTTAGAAAAATAAAAGTTTTTCGGACATCATAATTAGGCCGAAATTGCATTAATTTTAATTCGGAAAGCTTTTCTGTGCTAGTGTTTATTGCTCTAACAAATCTGCATACTGCGTTTGTTGATGCTATTGTCAGTTTTTGACTAAAATCATAAAAACCTGCAAAAAGGTATAAAAACGGACCATTGTTTCGAAAAATCATAGTTTAAAAAAACTCATAACTAAGCCAAAAAATCATTAATTTTAATTCAGAAAGCTGTTCTATGCTAGTTTTTAGTAGATTAACAAAGCTGCATACTCAGTTTTCAAATTTAAAAAATTCAATTTTTTGTCAAATTTTGGCAATTTTAATGATGTAACCCCTTATGAAATTTTCAATTTTCGGAAAAATGTTAAAAATTTATTTTTTGACCGGACATGGCTAGAACGACTGGGCTGTTGATTCTGATCAAGAATATATATGGTTTATAGGGTCGGAAATGACTCCTTCATTGCGTTCGAAGCTTCTGACTTAACTTATATTCTTCAAAAAGGTATAAAAACAGGCAATTTTTTAGAAAAATAAAAGTTTTTCGGACATCATAATTAGGCCGAAATTGCATTAATTTTAATTCGGAAAGCTTTTCTGTGCTAGTTTTTATTGCTCTAACAAATCTGCATACTGCGTTTGTTGATGCTATTGTCAGTTTTTGACTAAAATCATAAAAACCTGCAAAAAGGTATAAAAACGGACCATTTTTTCGAAAAATCATAGTTTAAAAAAACTCATAACTAAGCCAAAAAATCATTAATTTTAATTCAGAAAGCTGTTCTATGCTAGTTTTTAGTAGATTAACAAAGCTGCATACTCAGTTTTCAAATTTAAAAAATTCAATTTTTTGTCAAATTTTGGCAATTTTAATGATGTAACCCCTTATGAAATTTTCAATTTTCGGAAAAATGTTAAAAATTTATTTTTTGACCGGACATGGCTAGAACGACTGGGCTGTTGATTCTGATCAAGAATATATATGGCTTATAGGGTCGGAAATAACTCCTTCATTGCGTTCGAAGCTTCTGAATTAACTTATATTCTTTAAAAAGGTATAAAAACAGGCAATTTTTTAGAAAAATAAAAGTTTTTCGGACATCATAATTAGGCCGAAATTGCATTAATTTTAATTCGGAAAGCTTTTCTGTGCTAGTTTTTATTGCTCTAACAAATCTGCATACTGCGTTTGTTGATGCTATTGTCAGTTTTTGACTAAAATCATAAAAACCTGCAAAAAGGTATAAAAACGGACCATTTTTTCGAAAAATCATAGTTTAAAAAAACTCATAACTAAGCCAAAAAATCATTAATTTTAATTCAGAAAGCTGTTCTATGCTAGTTTTTAGTAGATTAACAAAGCTGCATACTCAGTTTTCAAATTTAAAAAATTCAATTTTTTGTCAAATTTTGGCAATTTTAATGATGTAACCCCTTATGAAATTTTCAATTTTCGGAAAAATGTTAAAAATTTATTTTTTGACCGGACATGGCTAGAACGACTGGGCTGTTGATTCTGATCAAGAATATATATGGTTTATAGGGTCGGAAATGACTCCTTCATTGCGTTCGAAGCTTCTGAATTAACTTATATTCTTTAAAAAGGTATAAAAACAGGCAATTTTTTAGAAAAATAAAAGTTTTTCGGACATCATAATTAGGCCGAAATTGCATTAATTTTAATTCGGAAAGCTTTTCTGTGCTAGTGTTTATTGCTCTAACAAATCTGCATACTGCGTTTGTTGATGCTATTGTCAGTTTTTGACTAAAATCATAAAAACCTGCAAAAAGGTATAAAAACGGACCATTGTTTCGAAAAATCATAGTTTAAAAAAACTCATAACTAAGCCAAAAAATCATTAATTTTAATTCAGAAAGCTGTTCTATGCTAGTTTTTAGTAGATTAACAAAGCTGCATACTCAGTTTTCAAATTTAAAAAATTCAATTTTTTGTCAAATTTTGGCAATTTTAATGATGTAACCCCTTATGAAATTTTCAATTTTCGGAAAAATGTTAAAAATTTATTTTTTGACCGGACATGGCTAGAACGACTGGGCTGTTGATTCTGATCAAGAATATATATGGTTTATAGGGTCGGAAATGACTCCTTCATTGCGTTCGAAGCTTCTGACTTAACTTATATTCTTCAAAAAGGTATAAAAACAGGCAATTTTTTAGAAAAATAAAAGTTTTTCGGACATCATAATTAGGCCGAAATTGCATTAATTTTAATTCGGAAAGCTTTTCTGTGCTAGTTTTTATTGCTCTAACAAATCTGCATACTGCGTTTGTTGATGCTATTGTCAGTTTTTGACTAAAATCATAAAAACCTGCAAAAAGGTATAAAAACGGACCATTTTTTCGAAAAATCATAGTTTAAAAAAACTCATAACTAAGCCAAAAAATCATTAATTTTAATTCAGAAAGCTGTTCTATGCTAGTTTTTAGTAGATTAACAAAGCTGCATACTCAGTTTTCAAATTTAAAAAATTCAATTTTTTGTCAAATTTTGGCAATTTTAATGATGTAACCCCTTATGAAATTTTCAATTTTCGGAAAAATGTTAAAAATTTATTTTTTGACCGGACATGGCTAGAACGACTGGGCTGTTGATTCTGATCAAGAATATATATGGTTTATAGGGTCGGAAATGACTCCTTCATTGCGTTCGAAGCTTCTGAATTAACTTATATTCTTTAAAAAGGTATAAAAACAGGCAATTTTTTAGAAAAATAAAAGTTTTTCGGACATCATAATTAGGCCGAAATTGCATTAATTTTAATTCGGAAAGCTTTTCTGTGCTAGTGTTTATTGCTCTAACAAATCTGCATACTGCGTTTGTTGATGCTATTGTCAGTTTTTGACTAAAATCATAAAAACCTGCAAAAAGGTATAAAAACGGACCATTGTTTCGAAAAATCATAGTTTAAAAAAACTCATAACTAAGCCAAAAAATCATTAATTTTAATTCAGAAAGCTGTTCTATGCTAGTTTTTAGTAGATTAACAAAGCTGCATACTCAGTTTTCAAATTTAAAAAATTCAATTTTTTGTCAAATTTTGGCAATTTTAATGATGTAACCCCTTATGAAATTTTCAATTTTCGGAAAAATGTTAAAAATTTATTTTTTGACCGGACATGGCTAGAACGACTGGGCTGTTGATTCTGATCAAGAATATATATGGTTTATAGGGTCGGAAATGACTCCTTCATTGCGTTCGAAGCTTCTGACTTAACTTATATTCTTCAAAAAGGTATAAAAACAGGCAATTTTTTAGAAAAATAAAAGTTTTTCGGACATCATAATTAGGCCGAAATTGCATTAATTTTAATTCGGAAAGCTTTTCTGTGCTAGTTTTTATTGCTCTAACAAATCTGCATACTGCGTTTGTTGATGCTATTGTCAGTTTTTGACTAAAATCATAAAAACCTGCAAAAAGGTATAAAAACGGACCATTTTTTCGAAAAATCATAGTTTAAAAAAACTCATAACTAAGCCAAAAAATCATTAATTTTAATTCAGAAAGCTGTTCTATGCTAGTTTTTAGTAGATTAACAAAGCTGCATACTCAGTTTTCAAATTTAAAAAATTCAATTTTTTGTCAAATTTTGGCAATTTTAATGATGTAACCCCTTATGAAATTTTCAATTTTCGGAAAAATGTTAAAAATTTATTTTTTGACCGGACATGGCTAGAACGACTGGGCTGTTGATTCTGATCAAGAATATATATGGTTTATAGGGTCGGAAATGACTCCTTCATTGCGTTCGAAGCTTCTGACTTAACTTATATTCTTCAAAAAGGTATAAAAACAGGCAATTTTTTAGAAAAATAAAAGTTTTTCGGACATCATAATTAGGCCGAAATTGCATTAATTTTAATTCGGAAAGCTTTTCTGTGCTAGTTTTTATTGCTCTAACAAATCTGCATACTGCGTTTGTTGATGCTATTGTCAGTTTTTGACTAAAATCATAAAAACCTGCAAAAAGGTATAAAAACGGACCATTTTTTCGAAAAATCATAGTTTAAAAAAACTCATAACTAAGCCAAAAAATCATTAATTTTAATTCAGAAAGCTGTTCTATGCTAGTTTTTAGTAGATTAACAAAGCTGCATACTCAGTTTTCAAATTTAAAAAATTCAATTTTTTGTCAAATTTTGGCAATTTTAATGATGTAACCCCTTATGAAATTTTCAATTTTCGGAAAAATGTTAAAAATTTATTTTTTGACCGGACATGGCTAGAACGACTGGGCTGTTGATTCTGATCAAGAATATATATGGTTTATAGGGTCGGAAATGACTCCTTCATTGCGTTCGAAGCTTCTGAATTAACTTATATTCTTTAAAAAGGTATAAAAACAGGCAATTTTTTAGAAAAATAAAAGTTTTTCGGACATCATAATTAGGCCGAAATTGCATTAATTTTAATTCGGAAAGCTTTTCTGTGCTAGTGTTTATTGCTCTAACAAATCTGCATACTGCGTTTGTTGATGCTATTGTCAGTTTTTGACTAAAATCATAAAAACCTGCAAAAAGGTATAAAAACGGACCATTGTTTCGAAAAATCATAGTTTAAAAAAACTCATAACTAAGCCAAAAAATCATTAATTTTAATTCAGAAAGCTGTTCTATGCTAGTTTTTAGTAGATTAACAAAGCTGCATACTCAGTTTTCAAATTTAAAAAATTCAATTTTTTGTCAAATTTTGGCAATTTTAATGATGTAATGTAATGTAATTATGAAATTTTCAATTTTCGGAAAAATGTTAAAAATTTATTTTTTGACCGGACATGGCTAGAACGACTTTGCTGTTGATTCTGATCAAGAATATATATGGTTTATAGGGTCGGAAATGACTCCTTCATTGCGTTCGAAGCTTCTGACTTAACTTATATTCTTCAAAAAGGTATAAAAACAGGCAATTTTTTAGAAAAATAAAAGTTTTTCGGACATCATAATTAGGCCGAAATTGCATTAATTTTAATTCGGAAAGCTTTTCTGTGCTAGTTTTTATTGCTCTAACAAATCAGCATACTGCGTTTGTTAATGCTATTGTCAGTTTTTGACTAAAATCATAAAAACCTGCAAAAAGGTATAAAAACGGACCATTTTTTCGAAAAATCATAGTTTAAAAAAACTCATAACTAAGCCAAAAAATCATTAATTTTAATTCAGAAAGCTGTTCTATGCTAGTTTTTAGTAGATTAACAAAGCTGCATACTCAGTTTTCAAATTTAAAAAATTCAATTTTTTGTCAAATTTTGGCAATTTTAATGATGTAACCCCTTATGAAATTTTCAATTTTCGGAAAAATGTTAAAAATTTATTTTTTGACCGGACATGGCTAGAACGACTGGGCTGTTGATTCTGATCAAGAATATATATGGTTTATAGGGTCGGAAATGACTCCTTCATTGCGTTCGAAGCTTCTGAATTAACTTATATTCTTTAAAAAGGTATAAAAACAGGCAATTTTTTAGAAAAATAAAAGTTTTTCGGACATCATAATTAGGCCGAAATTGCATTAATTTTAATTCGGAAAGCTTTTCTGTGCTAGTGTTTATTGCTCTAACAAATCTGCATACTGCGTTTGTTGATGCTATTGTCAGTTTTTGACTAAAATCATAAAAACCTGCAAAAAGGTATAAAAACGGACCATTGTTTCGAAAAATCATAGTTTAAAAAAACTCATAACTAAGCCAAAAAATCATTAATTTTAATTCAGAAAGCTGTTCTATGCTAGTTTTTAGTAGATTAACAAAGCTGCATACTCAGTTTTCAAATTTAAAAAATTCAATTTTTTGTCAAATTTTGGCAATTTTAATGATGTAACCCCTTATGAAATTTTCAATTTTCGGAAAAATGTTAAAAATTTATTTTTTGACCGGACATGGCTAGAACGACTGGGCTGTTGATTCTGATCAAGAATATATATGGTTTATAGGGTCGGAAATGACTCCTTCATTGCGTTCGAAGCTTCTGACTTAACTTATATTCTTCAAAAAGGTATAAAAACAGGCAATTTTTTAGAAAAATAAAAGTTTTTCGGACATCATAATTAGGCCGAAATTGCATTAATTTTAATTCGGAAAGCTTTTCTGTGCTAGTTTTTATTGCTCTAACAAATCTGCATACTGCGTTTGTTGATGCTATTGTCAGTTTTTGACTAAAATCATAAAAACCTGCAAAAAGGTATAAAAACGGACCATTTTTTCGAAAAATCATAGTTTAAAAAAACTCATAACTAAGCCAAAAAATCATTAATTTTAATTCAGAAAGCTGTTCTATGCTAGTTTTTAGTAGATTAACAAAGCTGCATACTCAGTTTTCAAATTTAAAAAATTCAATTTTTTGTCAAATTTTGGCAATTTTAATGATGTAACCCCTTATGAAATTTTCAATTTTCGGAAAAATGTTAAAAATTTATTTTTTGACCGGACATGGCTAGAACGACTGGGCTGTTGATTCTGATCAAGAATATATATGGTTTATAGGGTCGGAAATGACTCCTTCATTGCGTTCGAAGCTTCTGACTTAACTTATATTCTTCAAAAAGGTATAAAAACAGGCAATTTTTAAGAAAAATAAAAGTTTTTCGGACATCATAATTAGGCCGAAATTGCATTAATTTTAATTCGGAAAGCTTTTCTGTGCTAGTTTTTATTGCTCTAACAAATCTGCATACTGCGTTTGTTGATGCTATTGTCAGTTTTTGACTAAAATCATAAAAACCTGCAAAAAGGTATAAAAACGGACCATTTTTTCGAAAAATCATAGTTTAAAAAAACTCATAACTAAGTCAAAAAATCATTAATTTTAATTCAGAAAGCTGTTCTATGCTAGTTTTTAGTAGATTAACAAAGCTGCATACTCAGTTTTCAAATTTAAAAAATTCAATTTTTTGTCAAATTTTGGCAATTTTAATGATGTAACCCCTTATGAAATTTTCAATTTTCGGAAAAATGTTAAAAATTTATTTTTTGACCGGACATGGCTAGAACGACTGGGCTGTTGATTCTGATCAAGAATATATATGGTTTATAGGGTCGGAAATGACTCCTTCATTGCGTTCGAAGCTTCTGAATTAACTTATATTCTTTAAAAAGGTATAAAAACAGGCAATTTTTTAGAAAAATAAAAGTTTTTCGGACATCATAATTAGGCCGAAATTGCATTAATTTTAATTCGGAAAGCTTTTCTGTGCTAGTGTTTATTGCTCTAACAAATCTGCATACTGCGTTTGTTGATGCTATTGTCAGTTTTTGACTAAAATCATAAAAACCTGCAAAAAGGTATAAAAACGGACCATTGTTTCGAAAAATCATAGTTTAAAAAAACTCATAACTAAGCCAAAAAATCATTAATTTTAATTCAGAAAGCTGTTCTATGCTAGTTTTTAGTAGATTAACAAAGCTGCATACTCAGTTTTCAAATTTAAAAAATTCAATTTTTTGTCAAATTTTGGCAATTTTAATGATGTAACCCCTTATGAAATTTTCAATTTTCGGAAAAATGTTAAAAATTTATTTTTTGACCGGACATGGCTAGAACGACTGGGCTGTTGATTCTGATCAAGAATATATATGGTTTATAGGGTCGGAAATGACTCCTTCATTGCGTTCGAAGCTTCTGACTTAACTTATATTCTTCAAAAAGGTATAAAAACAGGCAATTTTAGAGAAAAATAAAAGTTTTTCGGACATCATAATTAGGCCGAAATTGCATTAATTTTAATTCGGAAAGCTTTTCTGTGCTAGTTTTTATTGCTCTAACAAATCTGCATACTGCGTTTGTTAATGCTATTGTCAGTTTTTGACTAAAATCATAAAAACCTGCAAAAAGGTATAAAAACGGACCATTTTTTCGAAAAATCATAGTTTAAAAAAACTCATAACTAAGCCAAAAAATCATTAATTTTAATTCAGAAAGCTGTTCTATGCTAGTTTTTAGTAGATTAACAAAGCTGCATACTCAGTTTTCAAATTTAAAAAATTCAATTTTTTGTCAAATTTTGGCAATTTTAATGATGTAACCCCTTATGAAATTTTCAATTTTCGGAAAAATGTTAAAAATTTATTTTTTGACCGGACATGGCTAGAACGACTGGGCTGTTGATTCTGATCAAGAATATATATGGTTTATAGGGTCGGAAATGACTCCTTCATTGCGTTCGAAGCTTCTGAATTAACTTATATTCTTTAAAAAGGTATAAAAACAGGCAATTTTTTAGAAAAATAAAAGTTTTTCGGACATCATAATTAGGCCGAAATTGCATTAATTTTAATTCGGAAAGCTTTTCTGTGCTAGTGTTTATTGCTCTAACAAATCTGCATACTGCGTTTGTTGATGCTATTGTCAGTTTTTGACTAAAATCATAAAAACCTGCAAAAAGGTATAAAAACGGACCATTGTTTCGAAAAATCATAGTTTAAAAAAACTCATAACTAAGCCAAAAAATCATTAATTTTAATTCAGAAAGCTGTTCTATGCTAGTTTTTAGTAGATTAACAAAGCTGCATACTCAGTTTTCAAATTTAAAAAATTCAATTTTTTGTCAAATTTTGGCAATTTTAATGATGTAACCCCTTATGAAATTTTCAATTTTCGGAAAAATGTTAAAAATTTATTTTTTGACCGGACATGGCTAGAACGACTGGGCTGTTGATTCTGATCAAGAATATATATGGTTTATAGGGTCGGAAATGACTCCTTCATTGCGTTCGAAGCTTCTGACTTAACTTATATTCTTCAAAAAGGTATAAAAACAGGCAATTTTTAAGAAAAATAAAAGTTTTTCGGACATCATAATTAGGCCGAAATTGCATTAATTTTAATTCGGAAAGCTTTTCTGTGCTAGTTTTTATTGCTCTAACAAATCTGCATACTGCGTTTGTTGATGCTATTGTCAGTTTTTGACTAAAATCATAAAAACCTGCAAAAAGGTATAAAAACGGACCATTTTTTCGAAAAATCATAGTTTAAAAAAACTCATAACTAAGTCAAAAAATCATTAATTTTAATTCAGAAAGCTGTTCTATGCTAGTTTTTAGTAGATTAACAAAGCTGCATACTCAGTTTTCAAATTTAAAAAATTCAATTTTTTGTCAAATTTTGGCAATTTTAATGATGTAACCCCTTATGAAATTTTCAATTTTCGGAAAAATGTTAAAAATTTATTTTTTGACCGGACATGGCTAGAACGACTGGGCTGTTGATTCTGATCAAGAATATATATGGTTTATAGGGTCGGAAATGACTCCTTCATTGCGTTCGAAGCTTCTGACTTAACTTATATTCTTCAAAAAGGTATAAAAACAGGCTATTTTTTAGAAAAATAAAAGTTTTTCGGACATCATAATTAGGCCGAAATTGCATTAATTTTAATTCGGAAAGCTTTTCTGTGCTAGTGTTTATTGCTCTAACAAATCTGCATACTGCGTTTGTTGATGCTATTGTCAGTTTTTGACTAAAATCATAAAAACCTGCAAAAAGGTATAAAAACGGACCATTGTTTCGAAAAATCATAGTTTAAAAAAACTCATAACTAAGCCAAAAATTCATTAATTTTAATTCAGAAAGCTGTTCTATGCTAGTTTTTAGTAGATTAACAAAGCTGCATACTCAGTTTTCAAATTTAAAAAATTCAATTTTTTGTCAAATTTTGGCAATTTTAATGATGTAACCCCTTATGAAATTTTCAATTTTCGGAAAAATGTTAAAAATTTATTTTTTGACCGGACATGGCTAGAACGACTGGGCTGTTGATTCTGATCAAGAATATATATGGTTTATAGGGTCGGAAATGACTCCTTCATTGCGTTCGAAGCTTCTGACTTAACTTATATTCTTCAAAAAGGTATAAAAACAGGCAATTTTATAGAAAAATAAAAGTTTTTCGGACATCATAATTAGGCCGAAATTGCATTAATTTTAATTCGGAAAGCTTTTCTGTGCTAGTTTTTATTGCTCTAACAAATCTGCATACTGCGTTTGTTAATGCTATTGTCAGTTTTTGACTAAAATCATAAAAACCTGCAAAAAGGTATAAAAACGGACCATTTTTTCGAAAAATCATAGTTTAAAAAAACTCATAACTAAGCCAAAAAATCATTAATTTTAATTCAGAAAGCTGTTCTATGCTAGTTTTTAGTAGATTAACAAAGCTGCATACTCAGTTTTCAAATTTAAAAAATTCAATTTTTTGTCAAATTTTGGCAATTTTAATGATGTAACCCCTTATGAAATTTTCAATTTTCGGAAAAATGTTAAAAATTTATTTTTTGACCGGACATGGCTAGAACGACTGGGCTGTTGATTCTGATCAAGAATATATATGGTTTATAGGGTCGGAAATGACTCCTTCATTGCGTTCGAAGCTTCTGAATTAACTTATATTCTTCAAAAAGGTATAAAAACAGGCTATTTTTTAGAAAAATAAAAGTTTTTCGGACATCATAATTAGGCCGAAATTGCATTAATTTTAATTCGGAAAGCTTTTCTGTGCTAGTGTTTATTGCTCTAACAAATCTGCATACTGCGTTTGTTGATGCTATTGTCAGTTTTTGACTAAAATCATAAAAACCTGCAAAAAGGTATAAAAACGGACCATTGTTTCGAAAAATCATAGTTTAAAAAAACTCATAACTAAGCCAAAAATTCATTAATTTTAATTCAGAAAGCTGTTCTATGCTAGTTTTTAGTAGATTAACAAAGCTGCATACTCAGTTTTCAAATTTAAAAAATTCAATTTTTTGTCAAATTTTGGCAATTTTAATGATGTAACCCCTTATGAAATTTTCAATTTTCGGAAAAATGTTAAAAATTTATTTTTTGACCGGACATGGCTAGAACGACTGGGCTGTTGATTCTGATCAAGAATATATATGGTTTATAGGGTCGGAAATGACTCCTTCATTGCGTTCGAAGCTTCTGACTTAACTTATATTCTTCAAAAAGGTATAAAAACAGGCAATTTTTGAGAAAAATAAAAGTTTTTCGGACATCATAATTAGGCCGAAATTGCATTAATTTTAATTCGGAAAGCTTTTCTGTGCTAGTTTTTATTGCTCTAACAAATCTGCATACTGCGTTTGTTAATGCTATTGTCAGTTTTTGACTAAAATCATAAAAACCTGCAAAAAGGTATAAAAACGGACCATTTTTTCGAAAAATCATAGTTTAAAAAAACTCATAACTAAGCCAAAAAATCATTAATTTTAATTCAGAAAGCTGTTCTATGCTAGTTTTTAGTAGATTAACAAAGCTGCATACTCAGTTTTCAAATTTAAAAAATTCAATTTTTTGTCAAATTTTGGCAATTTTAATGATGTAACCCCTTATGAAATTTTCAATTTTCGGAAAAATGTTAAAAATTTATTTTTTGACCGGACATGGCTAGAACGACTGGGCTGTTGATTCTGATCAAGAATATATATGGTTTATAGGGTCGGAAATGACTCCTTCATTGCGTTCGAAGCTTCTGACTTAACTTATATTCTTCAAAAAGGTATAAAAACAGGCAATTTTTTAGAAAAATAAAAGTTTTTCGGACATCATAATTAGGCCGAAATTGCATTAATTTTAATTCGGAAAGCTTTTCTGTGCTAGTTTTTATTGCTCTAACAAATCTGCATACTGCGTTTGTTGATGCTATTGTCAGTTTTTGACTAAAATCATAAAAACCTGCAAAAAGGTATAAAAACGGACCATTTTTTCGAAAAATCATAGTTTAAAAAAACTCATAACTAAGCCAAAAAATCATTAATTTTAATTCAGAAAGCTGTTCTATGCTAGTTTTTAGTAGATTAACAAAGCTGCATACTCAGTTTTCAAATTTAAAAAATTCAATTTTTTGTCAAATTTTGGCAATTTTAATGATGTAACCCCTTATGAAATTTTCAATTTTCGGAAAAATGTTAAAAATTTATTTTTTGACCGGACATGGCTAGAACGACTGGGCTGTTGATTCTGATCAAGAATATATATGGTGTATAGGGTCGGAAATGACTCCTTCATTGCGTTCGAAGCTTCTGACTTAACTTATATTCTTCAAAAAGGTATAAAAACAGGCAATTTTAGAGAAAAATAAAAGTTTTTCGGACATCATAATTAGGCCGAAATTGCATTAATTTTAATTCGGAAAGCTTTTCTGTGCTAGTTTTTATTGCTCTAACAAATCTGCATACTGCGTTTGTTGATGCTATTGTCAGTTTTTGACTAAAATCATAAAAACCTGCAAAAAGGTATAAAAACGGACCATTTTTTCGAAAAATCATAGTTTAAAAAAACTCATAACTAAGCCAAAAAATCATTAATTTTAATTCAGAAAGCTGTTCTATGCTAGTTTTTAGTAGATTAACAAAGCTGCATACTCAGTTTTCAAATTTAAAAAATTCAATTTTTTGTCAAATTTTGGCAATTTTAATGATGTAACCCCTTATGAAATTTTCAATTTTCGGAAAAATGTTAAAAATTTATTTTTTGACCGGACATGGCTAGAACGACTGGGCTGTTGATTCTGATCAAGAATATATATGGTTTATAGGGTCGGAAATGACTCCTTCATTGCGTTCGAAGCTTCTGACTTAACTTATATTCTTCAAAAAGGTATAAAAACAGGCAGTTTTAGAGAAAAATAAAAGTTTTTCGGACATCATAATTAGGCCGAAATTGCATTAATTTTAATTCGGAAAGCTTTTCTGTGCTAGTTTTTATTGCTCTAACAAATCTGCATACTGCGTTTGTTAATGCTATTGTCAGTTTTTGACTAAAATCATAAAAACCTGCAAAAAGGTATAAAAACGGACCATTTTTTCGAAAAATCATAGTTTAAAAAAACTCATAACTAAGCCAAAAAATCATTAATTTTAATTCAGAAAGCTGTTCTATGCTAGTTTTTAGTAGATTAACAAAGCTGCATACTCAGTTTTCAAATTTAAAAAATTCAATTTTTTGTCAAATTTTGGCAATTTTAATGATGTAACCCCTTATGAAATTTTCAATTTTCGGAAAAATGTTAAAAATTTATTTTTTGACCGGACATGGCTAGAACGACTGGGCTGTTGATTCTGATCAAGAATATATATGGTTTATAGGGTCGGAAATGACTCCTTCATTGCGTTCGAAGCTTCTGAATTAACTTATATTCTTTAAAAAGGTATAAAAACAGGCAATTTTTTAGAAAAATAAAAGTTTTTCGGACATCATAATTAGGCCGAAATTGCATTAATTTTAATTCGGAAAGCTTTTCTGTGCTAGTGTTTATTGCTCTAACAAATCTGCATACTGCGTTTGTTGATGCTATTGTCAGTTTTTGACTAAAATCATAAAAACCTGCAAAAAGGTATAAAAACGGACCATTGTTTCGAAAAATCATAGTTTAAAAAAACTCATAACTAAGCCAAAAATTCATTAATTTTAATTCAGAAAGCTGTTCTATGCTAGTTTTTAGTAGATTAACAAAGCTGCATACTCAGTTTTCAAATTTAAAAAATTCAATTTTTTGTCAAATTTTGGCAATTTTAATGATGTAACCCCTTATGAAATTTTCAATTTTCGGAAAAATGTTAAAAATTTATTTTTTGACCGGACATGGCTAGAACGACTGGGCTGTTGATTCTGATCAAGAATATATATGGTTTATAGGGTCGGAAATGACTCCTTCATTGCGTTCGAAGCTTCTGACTTAACTTATATTCTTCAAAAAGGTATAAAAACAGGCAGTTTTAGAGAAAAATAAAAGTTTTTCGGACATCATAATTAGGCCGAAATTGCATTAATTTTAATTCGGAAAGCTTTTCTGTGCTAGTTTTTATTGCTCTAACAAATCTGCATACTGCGTTTGTTAATGCTATTGTCAGTTTTTGACTAAAATCATAAAAACCTGCAAAAAGGTATAAAAACGGACCATTTTTTCGAAAAATCATAGTTTAAAAAAACTCATAACTAAGCCAAAAAATCATTAATTTTAATTCAGAAAGCTGTTCTATGCTAGTTTTTAGTAGATTAACAAAGCTGCATACTCAGTTTTCAAATTTAAAAAATTCAATTTTTTGTCAAATTTTGGCAATTTTAATGATGTAACCCCTTATGAAATTTTCAATTTTCGGAAAAATGTTAAAAATTTATTTTTTGACCGGACATGGCTAGAACGACTGGGCTGTTGATTCTGATCAAGAATATATATGGTTTATAGGGTCGGAAATGACTCCTTCATTGCGTTCGAAGCTTCTGACTTAACTTATATTCTTCAAAAAGGTATAAAAACAGGCAATTTTTTAGAAAAATAAAAGTTTTTCGGACATCATAATTAGGCCGAAATTGCATTAATTTTAATTCGGAAAGCTTTTCTGTGCTAGTTTTTATTGCTCTAACAAATCTGCATACTGCGTTTGTTGATGCTATTGTCAGTTTTTGACTAAAATCATAAAAACCTGCAAAAAGGTATAAAAACGGACCATTTTTTCGAAAAATCATAGTTTAAAAAAACTCATAACTAAGCCAAAAAATCATTAATTTTAATTCAGAAAGCTGTTCTATGCTAGTTTTTAGTAGATTAACAAAGCTGCATACTCAGTTTTCAAATTTAAAAAATTCAATTTTTTGTCAAATTTTGGCAATTTTAATGATGTAACCCCTTATGAAATTTTCAATTTTCGGAAAAATGTTAAAAATTTATTTTTTGACCGGACATGGCTAGAACGACTGGGCTGTTGATTCTGATCAAGAATATATATGGTTTATAGGGTCGGAAATGACTCCTTCATTGCGTTCGAAGCTTCTGACTTAACTTATATTCTTCAAAAAGGTATAAAAACAGGCAATTTTTTAGAAAAATAAAAGTTTTTCGGACATCATAATTAGGCCGAAATTGCATTAATTTTAATTCGGAAAGCTTTTCTGTGCTAGTTTTTATTGCTCTAACAAATCTGCATACTGCGTTTGTTGATGCTATTGTCAGTTTTTGACTAAAATCATAAAAACCTGCAAAAAGGTATAAAAACGGACCATTTTTTCGAAAAATCATAGTTTAAAAAAACTCATAACTAAGCCAAAAAATCATTAATTTTAATTCAGAAAGCTGTTCTATGCTAGTTTTTAGTAGATTAACAAAGCTGCATACTCAGTTTTCAAATTTAAAAAATTCAATTTTTTGTCAAATTTTGGCAATTTTAATGATGTAACCCCTTATGAAATTTTAAATTTTCGGAAAAATGTTAAAAATTTATTTTTTGACCGGACATGGCTAGAACGACTGGGCTGTTGATTCTGATCAAGAATATATATGGTGTATAGGGTCGGAAATGACTCCTTCATTGCGTTCGAAGCTTCTGACTTAACTTATATTCTTCAAAAAGGTATAAAAACAGGCAGTTTTAGAGAAAAATAAAAGTTTTTCGGACATCATAATTAGGCCGAAATTGCATTAATTTTAATTCGGAAAGCTTTTCTGTGCTAGTTTTTATTGCTCTAACAAATCTGCATACTGCGTTTGTTGATGCTATTGTCAGTTTTTGACTAAAATCATAAAAACCTGCAAAAAGGTATAAAAACGGACCATTTTTTCGAAAAATCATAGTTTAAAAAAACTCATAACTAAGCCAAAAAATCATTAATTTTAATTCAGAAAGCTGTTCTATGCTAGTTTTTAGTAGATTAACAAAGCTGCATACTCAGTTTTCAAATTTAAAAAATTCAATTTTTTGTCAAATTTTGGCAATTTTAATGATGTAACCCCTTATGAAATTTTCAATTTTCGGAAAAATGTTAAAAATTTATTTTTTGACCGGACATGGCTAGAACGACTGGGCTGTTGATTCTGATCAAGAATATATATGGTTTATAGGGTCGGAAATGACTCCTTCATTGCGTTCGAAGCTTCTGACTTAACTTATATTCTTCAAAAAGGTATAAAAACAGGCAATTTTTTAGAAAAATAAAAGTTTTTCGGACATCATAATTAGGCCGAAATTGCATTAATTTTAATTCGGAAAGCTTTTCTGTGCTAGTGTTTATTGCTCTAACAAATCTGCATACTGCGTTTGTTGATGCTATTGTCAGTTTTTGACTAAAATCATAAAAACCTGCAAAAAGGTATAAAAACGGACCATTTTTTCGAAAAATCATAGTTTAAAAAAACTCATAACTAAGCCAAAAAATCATTAATTTTAATTCAGAAAGCTGTTCTATGCTAGTTTTTAGTAGATTAACAAAGCTGCATACTCAGTTTTCAAATTTAAAAAATTCAATTTTTTTTTCAAATTTTGGCAATTTTAATGATGTAACCCCTTATGAAATTTTCAATTTTCGGAAAAATGTTAAAAATTTATTTTTTGACCGGACATGGCTAGAACGACTGGGCTGTTGATTCTGATCGAGAATATATATGGTTTATAGGGTCGGAAATGACTCCTTCATTGCGTTCGAAGCTTCTGACTTAACTTATATTCTTCAAAAAGGTATAAAAACAGGCAATTTTTTAGAAAAATAAAAGTTTTTCGGACATCATAATTAGGCCGAAATTGCATTAATTTTAATTCGGAAAGCTTTTCTGTGCTAGTTTTTATTGCTCTAACAAATCTGCATACTGCGTTTGTTGATGCTATTGTCAGTTTTTGACTAAAATCATAAAAACCTGCAAAAAGGTATAAAAACGGACCATTGTTTCGAAAAATCATAGTTTAAAAAAACTCATAACTAAGCCAAAAATTCATTAATTTTAATTCAGAAAGCTGTTCTATGCTAGTTTTTAGTAGATTAACAAAGCTGCATACTCAGTTTTCAAATTTAAAAAATTCAATTTTTTGTCAAATTTTGGCAATTTTAATGATGTAACCCCTTATGAAATTTTCAATTTTCGGAAAAATGTTAAAAATTTATTTTTTGACCGGACATGGTCAGATCGATTCAACTTTTGATTCTGAGCAAGAATATATATGGTTTATAGGGTCGGAACTGATTCCTTCACAGCGTTTGACTTAAATTACTTTAATATTTATTTCTACTACTAAAGAAATCTTGTTTCTTCTAGTGGGGTGTACAAAAAGACTGCAATTGTGGTGACAATTTATTTTACCAATTTTTTAGCATGCAAGTGTTTCATTTTAAGTGTCTGTTACGTTTTATGGCTGCTTGGTTGAAATTATGGCATCATATTTGTTAACTGAAA
Source organism: Drosophila serrata (assembly GCF_035046125.1). Classification (NCBI taxonomy): domain Eukaryota; kingdom Metazoa; phylum Arthropoda; class Insecta; order Diptera; family Drosophilidae; genus Drosophila; species Drosophila serrata. Next base: position 418,314 of record NW_028256928.1, on the reverse strand, counting down.
TACATTTTACATTTTCCATACACTACCTGTGTCTCCACCTACACCTCGGGTTGGATTGGATAATACCGAATGGTATTTATGTGAAATGTATATGTTGTACCAGGCTTAAGTTAAATATTTGTTCAATAATTTTGTAAAATATTATTTTGTATCATCTATTGATAATTGTATTAAGAAAACCTTTAAGAGGCACCGTTTTCACCTTACAGTATGTGGTATGTTTAACGAATGATTCTTACATACCATGTAAATTGTATTATGTCGCATGTAGAAATAATTATACATGAGACCTGTAAAATTTTGTGTATAATACCTTTTTAGTTCCAATAACGACCACAAATTTGAACTATTTACAGTTTTTACTCACCTGTATTCCGCGCGGCATTGACAGGCTCCCAAAAATAAAAATAAACTGATTCATATTAATTGTAATTAATTATTTGTTCTTAGTAAACGAAATCAACAGCTTAGGTCTAGTTCTTAAACAATATAACTATCTAGATAAGAACGTTTTTGTTACTTCTGGCGCGTAGCAAACGCATAATCAGCGAGTTCTTGTCCAGGCCGTAGATGGAGGTCTGACCAGTAGACTCAGAAAATGACTCATCCGCCGTGTAGTCAGCGTTCTGAGTGGTTGTTTGCAGTTCGTCGGCAGCAAACGTTGTTGGTGGTTCACTGCCGGTGGTTTGACTGTGCATCTCCTCGGCCTCGGTCGTGGAATACAGAGCGCTGCTACTGGTGGATGAGTCGATGGATTCACTGGTTGGTGAAGCTGTGGTCTCATCTAGGTCGATGGTAGAGCCCCTGCTGGATGATTCCTCCATAGATGAAGAGGGTCCCAAGCTTGTGGGCAGCTCAGTAGCCCAGGACTGGGTGCTGCTAGGCGGTGCCGTGGTGCTTGGCACAGGTGTGGTTGAGCTCATGTCTGTGCCCAGCATAAACAGCAGCTCGGGAGCAGCATCATCGTAGGCATTTGCAGAATTACCAATATCCAAGTTTAGTAGCTCCGTGGAGGCAAGGCTCAGAATCTTTGGCACCTTGGTCTCTATGTCAGAAATTGTCGCATTGGTGGCTTCCCTTGGCAGTGCTGTGGAGCTGGGCATAGGAGTGGTCGATTTGGTAGCCCCTTTGGTGGTCAGCATGAAGAATAGTTTGGGTTCCGAGTCTTCACTGCCATGAGCAGCGTTTTCAATGTCCAAGTTTAATAGTTCTGTAGAGTCAAGAGCCTGAATAGCTGGTACTTTGGCAGGCAGGGGAGAAGTTGTGGTTGTGGTTGTCCTCGTGTTGGTCCACTGATACTGCGATGCCGTTTTGAAGGACGCAGGCTTCTTGCTGAAGATACCCTTGACATTATCCAGAGTTTTTTGTACGAGCCAGTTGTCGTTGGTAGACCAAGATGCTTCTTCGCTATCCGGCACGTATTTCATCCTGCTGGTTCCGCTTGACTCCTTCAAATCATTAAATCCCGCTGATGCCATATCTATCTTGCGTATCTTCCGGTTATTAGCTTCCAAGGATGGCGGATGCGTAGTCTCGAAGGCTTTCATCGATTTGGGAGCCTTAGTTGTGGGCTTTATACCAGCTCTCCTAATGTGCACCTCTGGTGCTGCGGTAGTTGTCCTCCTTTGAATTCCGTATAGAACGCGTGGAATTAGCGGCGAGTTGCGACTCTTATAGACAGACGCTGTCTTGGTTGCCTCTCCGACTGACTTTTGGCACTCGCCCTTGTAGGAGAATTTCCAGGCTACGGAGAGATTTAAATTAATCTCTTAATTTTATAGAAATCAGGAGCAACTTACCACTGACGGGATCTTTGCATCGTGCTCGCTCCAGGTAGCACTCATTGATGATTGTGTGGTGGATGCCATTGCGGGTCGCACAAATTGGTTGGTACACCGTCGGACAGGGCTTGTCGCATTGACGACAGGCTCCTTCGTGAGAAATTGTCCAAGCTATACGCAAACCACATTCTTAAGAATGAAATTCATGAAAATGCCTTGATTAACTCACCGTTTCCGACCTTCTGGCTGTACTCCATCAGCTCGCAGACACTGGCAAAGGTGCGGCTTTCGGCCTTGAAGCTCCCGCAGATAGGTTCGTTTCCAAAGACACAACTCTTGGCTGTGCTGTGCACTTTTGACTTCTTCTTTGGAGGAGCAACCACATATGGTTTGCGAGCGGGCAGGGAATAGCTCTTCACCATGGCGCCCGTCTGGCTGATGAACTCCGTGTGAAAGGTGGAGGGTGCGTAGATTTCCACGGCGTCCTCAGGTATCTGGAAGTCTTCCGCCTGAGTGGTCTTTCCGTGACTCCTCTTCGTGCGGTCTGCATCCAGCTTTGGTTTGGCTTTCGGCTTGAACTTGCGGCTGTGCTTCATTTTTGTGCTGTCCTCGCCACAAAGCCCCTCGGAAACGATGCGCCAATCTGTGCACGAAAAGAAAATAAGAAATTACTTACAATTCAATCTCATAGGAAATACAGCTTTACTGGACTGAGACTTACTCCTCTGAGTCTTGATGTTCTCCGCATTCACCAGGCACTCGTTGGAAAAGGTGGACTTGACACCTGCATACATGGCACACACTGGACGATAGACCTTGGTGCATGGTACGGGCTTAGGTTGGTGCTGTGCCTCAGGCTGGGCACGAGGTTTGGGTCGAGACGAAGGCTTCTGGCTAACCAAAGGCACTGTGTTGTGTCTGGGACACACTCCCCAATGCTGCAGCAACCAGTCCGATCTGGAGAGACACGATGCTCGCAGCAATTCACAGCGGCTCCTGAAGGTCCTGCGTTCACCTGTCCGGGAGCTGATCCCGCACACGGGCTGGTATCTTGCACTGCAATCGAAATCGCAATTGGGAAGGCAGAAGCGAAGGGGAACGTCATCTATGAAAAATGAGAAGCAAATTATAAACATTAGGCTTTTCTGGTTAGCCAAAGAAACTTTTTAATTAATGAAATACTCACACAGAGGGCCATCCATGAGGCTGCCTCTCTGGGCCTTCCTCAAGTCACACTCGTTGCCAAACAGGAAATGCATTCCACTTTGCCGACTTTGGGCGCATACCGGAACATCGTCATCGGAGCAGGGCACACCGGCAGCAGTGGCCATCAGCAGGTGGGAAAGTAATCCAATGCTGAGGAGCATCATTTGTCGTTCGGCCATGTTCTTGCAGTTCTGAGACACCGAAACTCAATGCAATTCGAGATGCGACCGCACCTTTTATATGGCACTTGACAGCGGCGGCACGCGTCGCAGTCTGATGCACACTCACCCATGATCATGGTATTATCGGAGCCGAAATTCTGCAGACATCACATTGTGCGATAAACACGCCTGAGACATCAGCATTCTCCGAAATTTGTCACCATCCGATAGATGCTTCGATTGTCCAGACCCGCTCTATTGATGCTCCGATCCATAGAAGCGTCTGCCAAGCGCAGTAGAGGCTCCGGGTGCCGGGTGCATCTGGCTACGTGATATTTGGTTGATTTTGGGAGAGGCTACCAGATAACCATAGATTGTGCATTCGAACAATTTGGCGACAACTTTAGAGTTAGTATCTTTTCCGCTGCTCTCTTAGCTGATAATGGGTGCAGTTATGCGATATCTAACTCTTCAGTAAATTTAATTCCGATGTGGCTTGCAGAGAGAGTGCATAAAAAATTATTTTTATTGGCTGTCACCTCATTTTCACCACCGAATGAATGGGCTAAAATGGCTTACTATATCTGTACAGGAAATAATTATAAGCTACTCATTCAATAAAAAATTCAGAAAATTCTCACGCACGCCTTAAATTATCTCTTGCAATTATTCACCTAAAGATTATTCATCAAGTTCTGATTATCTCAAACGGCTTTAATCCAAGTTCATGTTTTTCTCATGTAAATTGTAACTTGGACAGCCTGCAATACTTAAACTAAACGATACTTAAAATATGACAATAATTGGAAAGGTCAGGGCTGATAATAAATATTATGAAATCACATAAACTGATAATTTAATCTAATTTTAAATGAGGGTATAATTTCAGTCAGAAGCTTCCAACGCAATGAAGGAGTCATTTCCGACCCTATAAACCATATATATTCTTGATCAGAATCAACAGCCCAGTCGTTCTAGCCATGTCCGGTCAAAAAATAAATTTTTAACATTTTTCCGAAAATTTAAAATTTCATAAGGGGTTACATCATTAAAATTGCCAAAATTTGACAAAAAATTGAATTTTTTAAATTTGAAAACTGAGTATGCAGCTTTGTTAATCTACTAAAAACTAGCATAGAACAGCTTTCTGAATTAAAATTAATGATTTTTTGGCTTAGTTATGAGTTTTTTTAAACTATGATTTTTCGAAAAAATTGTCCGTTTTTATACCTTTTTGCAGGTCTTTATGATTTTAGTTTAAAACTGACAATAGCATCAACAAACGCAGTATGCAGATTTTTTAGTGCAATAAAAACTAGCACAGAAAAGCTTTCCGAATTAAAATTAATGCAATTTCGGCCTAATTATGATGTCCGAAAAACTTTTATTTTTCTAAAAAATTGCCTGTTTTTATACCTTTTTGAAGAATATAAGTTAAGTCAGAAGCTTCGAACGCAATGAAGGAGTCATTTCCGACCCTATAAACCATATATATTCTTGATCAGAATCAACAGCCCAGTCGTTCTAGCCATGTCCGGTCAAAAAATAAATTTTTAACATTTTTCCGAAAATTGAAAATTTCATAAGGGGTTACATCATTAAAATTGCCAAAATTTGACAAAAAATTGAATTTTTTAAATTTGAAAACTGAGTATGCAGCTTTGTTAATCTACTAAAAACTAGCATAGAACAGCTTTCTAAATTAAAATTAATGATTTTTTGGCTTAGTTATGAGTTTTTTTAAACTATGATTTTTCGAAAAAATTGTCCGTTTTTATACCTTTTTGCAGGTTTTTATAATTTTAGTCAAAAACTGACAATATCATAGACAAACGCAGTATGCAGATTTGTTAGAGCAATAAAAACTAGCACAGAAAAGCTTTCCGAATTAAAATTAATGCAATTTCGGCCTAATTATGATGTCCGAAAAACTTTTATTTTGACCCTTAAACCGTACATATTCATCATATATCATATCATATTGATCAGCATCAAGAGTCGATCTAGCCATGTCCGGTCGAAATATAAATGTTCGAGATTTTGTCGAAATTCCAAAAAAAAAGATTATACCATTAAAATTTTCAATAATGGACAAAAATTTTAATTTTCTAAAATTAAGTACCTAACTTAGAACAGCTTTCCGAAATGATTTTAATGCATTTTTGGCATAGTTATAAATATTTTAAACGTTGATTAGCAAGGGTATTAGTTATCGGCTTTTACACGACCACATAATCATCTGCAACAAAAATAGAACACCGTTTGCACACTTTTTAAGCCTTGACACTGACTTTCAAATATTCAAAGAGACGTTAATTGGTGTTGTTAAAGACACAGTCGTGGTGCCAAAGGGTACAAGTATTAGCCAATAACCGCTAACCAAAGATGCATGTGGGTCAAGTTTCCGCAGATCTGCGACCATCACCGGAGTGTTATTTAATAATAGCTGGCATCCAGTAGGCGCTGCTGGAGTCCCCGCTAATTTGTGTTCTTACGGTTCTCGGCGGCGCATTATCTGGCCAAGAGATCGGAGCTTACTTACCAAGTTAGAATCGCGTCACAGTCACGCGCAGGCGTCATGCCAACTTTGGCAGCTGCTGCTCATCCCGGCTCATCGCGGTGTAGGCCAATTGCTAATTCGAACTTCTCCTCCGGCTAATGACAACAGATTTCAGCAGAAAACTTAGAAAAAGATGCACAGTAGATGTAAGAAAATTCGCCATATAATATTAAAATCTATCTTTGGAAAGCCAAAGTTTGTCGCCCCTTGGAGTTTTCATTTAGATCTTGGGCCCTGATTTTAAATAGATTATAAGTAAGCCAAAAATGTATTAATTTCAATTCGGTTTTAAAGAAAGAACCTGTTCTAATAATTTATATCTTTGATTTTACAGACTTTAAGTACATACATCAACTTTTTCTGAGTGCAAGAACTGGTGCTAAATTACAAATCTAATGACGCGCAGCGAAGAAGGTGCAATCTATCCGAAAGAAAGCCGCGGAGTTGCCACGGAGCTGACTCAGCGGAGTCGCTGAATGTGGCCCAGAGAGTCGAATGGAGCCGCTGAGAGCCAGCGAGTGGAGAGCAGAGTGATCGCAGTGCTGCTTAGAGTTGTGGCCAGAAAAAGTCGGGCCAGTCTAACGACGAGAGCTGAAGCATAAAGACATGCGACGTCTCGGGAGCAACGGCCGTCAGAGTCATTGAACGCTTGCATTTTCCTGGCCCGAACGCAGATCACACACACATCACACGCCGAGACAGTGTCCGCAAACAATCGGTCTACACTAAAATAGTTAACACGAGCTTGAACTAAATAAGTGATTAATTCAGTAAGTATGGTGCTGGCCACGCCCCCCGTCGGCAAGGGAGGAAGCTTCATGGAGCAGTATCATCAGTACTCCGCCCACTGCGAGACCGCGGACAGTGGCAATGGCAGCGACCTCGAGAGCAACGGCATCCCGGCCAAGCCGGACGACAGCGAGGAGAGCGGTCCCTCCTCCCTGGGCAGCGACTCCATGCATGGCAGCAGCACGGAGTACGTCCGCCAGGCCGCCTCCCAGCCCAGTGGACAGCGGCAGCGCCAGAAATCGCTGAGGAGTCTGGGTGTCCTGCTACCGGACAGCCTGCTCCGTGACATTCGGGATCGACGCGGCTCCGAATTCGTGGTGCAGTTCTCCAGCAAGACCGAGGAGAAGAAGATCCAGGCCACGATCCCGGACCAGCAGAGCAGCCCGTTCCGTCTGTCCCGCGAGTCGTTGAGCGAGGAGAAGATCGAGGAGCTGCGGGCGGCCGTGGAGCGAGCCAACTTTGTGCAAACCGGTGAGGAGACGCTGGACAACATTGAGGCCGCCCCGCAATCACTGCCAGCGAACACTGGCAACATCAACTACAAGTATGCGGACGACCAATACTACAGCTTTCACATCAACGAGCACGAGAACTTCCCCAGCTTCCCGGGCAACGGCGACGAGGTGGACCATTCCCGGGGAGCTGGAGCGGGATCAGAGGCGCAGAGCGGAATCCTAACGGAGCAGCAAGACCTCTTCGCCGGCTATCGGGATGTGCGATGTGGACCCGGTTCAACGCAGTCCACCATCAGATCGGCCAAGGGAACGGTGCGGGGCGTCAGGAACCGTGTGCGCAATGGAATAGCCACGTTCTTGCAGCTCCACCAGCAGCCCAATGCCAAGGTGAGTCGAGGGATCGGGAGTCAGAGGTGGGATTGAAGAGGATTAGTAGAATACACTAGGGGTCAGGTGAGGGCAGTGCCAAGAAGCGTGCTTAGTAATGGATTTATTCTCTAGCTGAAGTCTTTTCTCAGACTTGAAGTTACGTATTGGGAATATTACTAGCAAAGATTAGTTCTGAAAACAATTCTGTGCTAGTTATTACTGGCCTTTGATTACTTTCAGACATAGTTAGATCGATTCAGCTTTTGATTCTGATCAAGAATATATATGATTTATAGGGTCGCAAATGATTCCTTCTCTGAGTTGCAAGCTTCTGACTGAAATAATAATACCCTGGAAAAGATATAATGATGCCAGCTCTCTCAATACATCTTTGCTACAGTTTCGACTGCCTCTGTATATATGAATTCCGATATGAATATTCAGTTATTGGCGGTTACTGGGTTCCCACGCCGCTGGGCGTTGAGTCACCTGCTTTTCGGCCGCCCAAATTATGCAATTTGCGCGTTACTTGCGAGCGCGAGCACTCTGCCAATTGTCTGGGAGAAAGTGCTGGTCTTTCAATAAATATCTCCCGTATTTCGTATCTTGTATCTTGTATCTTGTATCTTGTATCTTGTATCGCGTATTTCGTATTTCGTATTGGAGGCCAGCGCAGTTGGCCCGTAATCTAATGAATATAAGTAAGCTGCGCTTTCAGCGTCTTCGGGAGGTTTCTCGACTTCTTCAATTATAATGGAAACCGTTAAGTGGCTTATTTTGTCTCCGACGCTGTCGCTTTGTATGCGCTTAGCGCTTAGCGCTCGTTTACAACTTGGCCAGATAGCGCGGACGGCTCAGCTTTCAGCTCTCAGCTCTGGCTCATGCCACACCAGATATCTTGGCCGAATTCGGCTTTGTTTTTCCGCTTTTCGTTCCCAGAGATTGGTGGTGCGCTTGGTGCGCCGGATTGACGCGACTAATCGCAGTTAATGTCGGGCAGTTGGGGCAGTTGGGAAAACAAATAAAAGAACAGCTAATTCAGTTAATTCCGTGTGGAATTGTCATCGTAAATGCGCTCTGGGACATAGTTTCTTTTATTCACGCCTTGGAACTAGTTTTGCATAAAGCGATCCGAGATTGTGAGGCTAATTAATTCATTTGATATATCAATATCTCCATTGATTTATGTGCCTTGCTGTAAAGAGCTTTCTAGATTTTGATTTAAAGTCTTTGAAATACAATACAAGACATTTGATGGGTCAATTTATAACCTCTGATTAATGCTTTAATCTTTATTCTCCAATTATTCTTTGAGGTCTGAAAACTTAGTTTTAGATTGCATAATTTTAATTAAGCCATCGAACCATCGAAAATAATCGTTTGTATTATTATTGTTTCCCTTTCCTTTCACATGATATATTGATTTTATATTATTGAAGAGCTTTCTACTATTTGTGATTAGTTTTATTAACTTCAAACACTTCGAATTTCGCATCTTAACATCGGAAATTATCTGGATTGCTGCTATTAGGAATTCCCCCATCGTAAATGATTGCTGGCTCATATTAGGGTTTCGAAATAGTTGTGATCGATTTCGAGTCTGTCCACATTGAACACCGTTTAGGATTGAAAACCTGTCCCCATTTGATGGATTATCGCCCCAACGCTTTTCCGCCCATTTGAAGCACTTTTCCCCCGTTTTACCTCTGTCAGCCGTGACTGGCTGGAGCTGGAGTTGGAATAGAAATCTTTTCTGGTCCATAAATACTTTTGTTTTTTATGCTTTTTAATTTTTATTAGCTGCCCCGCTCCCATTTCGCTGCCGCTCAGAAATTTCCCTTTGCCTAATTTAATGAGCAGATTTCAGATCACTTTAATTGTTTCCCCGAGTCTCTGACTGGCGTCGAGCTCAGGCTTTTGCTTTTGCATTTCACTTTCCGAGCCATGGAGCCGAGGCTGCTGATGAATTGATGGAATGATAGCAGCAGACCAGGAACACAACAAGCGAGCGGATCAGCATAACTTAAGTGGATGCTAACTGAATACAAATGTTTTATGGCCTTATAGCGGCTCGCATGCAAATTAGGGGTACGGGGAACTCTGGCCACAATGAGGAAAGTGAGATGCTGTTAATTATGGTGCAGCCCCCAAGTATGCAGAGCAGTAAAAATCGAAAGTGAAAAGGCGGCAAGCCTTTTGTTTTCGGCCTTTTCCAGCCCTTTTGATCCAAGCTCAATGCTGGGAGCCATAATTAGACCGCTCACCATCGAATCTTTCGATGGATGGCCAACAAATTGGAGGTGCTGAAAACACACAAAACCCACAACTCATTTTGTCACCTTCGAGAAGCCTTAGCCACAGCTGCGATGCGATACGGAGTAACGCTGTGCTCGGCGGCATTAGCCTCCATCTCGATGTGGCTGTTGCCCAACTCTTCGATTGCCAATCACTACACCGCTGGCTCTTGGCCATACAAGTGACCTGCTTTCTCTTTTGTCCGCTTATTGGTAGCAATGCTGCTGCTGCTGCTGCTGATTGCTGCGACTGCTTCTGGTGCAGATTGGCCACTGCCAGGTTGCACCTCCGCCTGGGTTGACGGAGGTAAAGGTCAAGCGTGCAAATCACGTGTGGCAATTGTTAATTGCCAGTGTGCCTGGTTTTTATTTTGCTTTTTTTGGCAATGCTAATCGTTAGCCACCGCTGACATTGAACCACTGACAGATGACTTGCCACTCAGCAAGCTCGGGATCGGGCTTTTCTTTTCGCCAAAGGCAATCGACGGAGTTGAATTGGAAAAACAGCTCGGCAAACGGCAACGTTCACTTAGAGCTGGCTTGGAGCTGTCGAGCTGAGCTGACTTTCCATTTGACCGCAGCTCGTTTGTTGTTTGTTTGTCTTGCCATCCAGCCAGCTACATAGCTTGTTTATTGTCGCTTTGGTTCGTGCTGCGTGGCTTTGAACTTTTTCTTCAGTTTCAGTTTGTCGTGAAATATTTCTCTCGCTTTTGTCTATATCATTTATCGTTGACAACGGCACATGCAGCTGCATCTCCCCCGGAATGCCTGATGCTGTGCCATGTCTTCAATTTCCCATGCCCATTACCCCTCGGACTTTACCAGCTTATTAATTTTCTGTCCTGCCAATGAAATGCAAATTCTCGTCTCACCGGTTTCTAGATTCTATATTCCAGTACACAGGAAAGTAGGAAATATAGAATAAAGAAACAAGTCTTCTAAGAGATAATTTTCCAAATAACTATTGTTATTCACCTTTGGATAGTATATTAAGGATCGTTTCTTATAGGTAATATATTACGTAAATCCAAGCAAGGGCACTTTATGTAAGCCTGCATCGTTATAGAAACTTAAATTCCCATCCAATTGTATATATTACAATAATTAGCCTCAAGATATATTTCATAAATATATCATAATATGATTATAATATTTAATTTTTCCCTGTGTACCAAGTGCATCTCACACGGTTCATTGATACCTGGTGGTATATGTGGGCATCAGCAGGTGGGGGTATTGGTATTACTATCGGGATCGGGATTGGGATCGAATCGGATTGGAGCGAGTCGCGTCGTCTCGGCTTGGTTCATTAGCCAAAGCAGACGCCACCAAAGTTGGCCAACTAACGGAAATGTTAATTGTCAAACAAAACAGGTTCGCGCTTACAAAATAAGACATCATAAATTGTCGGGAAAACATTCCAGGTTCCATTGTGCCGCCCGTCGTCGTTGTCTCTGTCTCGATTGTCGATTGACGATTGCCTAGCAGTTTTCCTATTATTGCTTAATTGTATTGATTAATAGGATTTTGAGTGACATGCAGAGTTGCCCGGTTACGTGACTTCAAGCTAATGAACCCGCAGCTCTAGCAGCTACGAGGGGTTGAGGTTTTCCACATAAACCAGCTGCAGATCAAGTTAAAGTTTCCAACCAGTTTTCGGCACCCGAATCCCAATTTCACTTGTGGCTTTTTGGCTGAGACCTGATTCTAGCCCAAGTGCTTTCAATGTCAATTTGCAAGTTCACCTAGAGAAAATATGGAGAGGGTTACGAAAAGATAACGTAGGGACCTCCAAAAGTTGTTTTTTGATTTGTTTTAAATAAAAACCAATTTGATTTCTAGTAACATTGGACAAATAACGAAGGTAGACTTCATAAAACCTGATATATATAAATAAATAAATTCGCATGCATCGATCTTTTGTATTATTATAAAGCGCATAAAGGTTTAGAGAATAGTGGTTTGACAGCTGAAATCTCGATCGATTTCGCGATACGCCTATCCAGTGGCTTCCGCCTAGCCTTTGTCTACGATGGCCTTCATCCTCAGCTGGTGGAGACCCAATTTGGCATTGCCATTCTTGCCTGACCATGACAAACTCCGAAATCCGCGCTGTGTGGCGAATGCTGAGCGATTTCCAGTTACCAGTTTTCGGTGGCCTGCTTTCCGCCGCCAAACCAGAACTCAAACTAATCTCCACTCTTCTCCCCTCCACTTCATTTGCAGAACTTCAAGGAGAAAGACCTGGGCAAGGTGGTGCTGTACACCACCAGCATGGGCATCATCCGGGACACGTACACAAAGTGCGCCAATGTCAAGCAGATACTCCGCACCCTGCTGGTCAAGTTCGAGGAGCGGGATGTCTTCATGAGCGTGGAATACCAGGCGGAGATGCGCCAGCGGATGCAGACGGGACAGGTGCGAGTCCCCCAGCTGTACGTCGAGGGCCAGCACATCGGTGACGCCGAGACCGTGGAGCGGCTGAACGAGTCCGGGGAGCTGCGGCAGCTACTCAAGCCCTACAAGTCCATGGCCAGCACCTTTACCTGCCAGACCTGCGGCGGCTACCGCCTGCTGCCCTGCCCATCCTGCAACGGCTCCAAGAAGTCCGTGCATCGCAACCACTTCACCGCCGAGTTCGTGGCGCTCAAGTGCATGAACTGCGACGAGGTGGGCCTGGTCAAGTGCCACAGCTGCTGAGCTGCGAGCTGGGAGCTAGTATTTGCTAGCTGCCAATTGTGTCTGCATTTCCACTCCATAGTTGTAAGCCCAGTTAATTTTAGTCACACCAACTAACAATTGCATTATGCTAGGCCTAAGTAGTAAATAGCAAAACAGTACGTGGTCTCTGAGTTTCTTTGTGGAGAATGGGAGTACGAGGTTGATAATTCAATGAGAAGTGGTAAATGTATGTAATCGCTTTGGATCATTAGTTTTTATTGGAATCAATGAATTACTTAAAAAGAAGCCCAGTTGTAAATCCCTGTAAGTGTAAGCCCAATTACTATAAGTCTATCTATAAACATTAATTGAGATACTCTAGGCCTAAGTAATAAATAGTTAAGGAAAATACATGCCTCTGTGTTTTATTTCGGGTGGGTTTCTTGTTTACTAAACTATACTGCATTTATTTATTCAGATTAGGTTTCCAATCACTATTTCTAATCATAGGTAATCATTATACCAAGTAAAAAGAGTATTCAAGCTCAAATAAATCGTCGTAGGCAATACCCGTAATAAATTTTCTACACAGAATAGAAATTGGTCGAATAATAAAACATTTTATCAATAGGCAAACCAATATTTACCGGCAAATAAATGGCCGAGGGGGCAAAACATATATTTTGGATGCAATTAAGCCAGTTTAGCGCTTTAATTTTTCATTAATTTGCAATGGGACCACAAAGTATGCGAAGCTTAAAACCGATTTAGAGTTCAATTAAATGCTACCCGTCCCCTTGAATACTTAGTGGGGCTTAAAATTAATTTAGATATTTGTTGATTGCGCTGCATACTTTTCGGCTTTTGTGAGGCCATGGTCGCTTTAAAAGGAATCCTTGTGGGTTTAACACATTACTCTGTTATGATCAACCTTTTATTACAGCATTGCCCGGACCATTGCTCTCCGGTTTTCTGGAGTCTGGAGCAGTGACTTACTGCCCAACTAAGGCAGAGGAGAGCTGGCCGAAACTATGCCACCGCAAAGCTGGCCAAGACAAAGAGTATATATATTTCAGGAAATAGTTAAATGTTATGGAGGGGCAAGGGCATACATGCCCACAAAACTCAGTACTCGTACACATTCTCCACTGCGTGCGAGTGTGAGCGAGCAATGATTGCTTTCTACCCGGACTCCTTGCCCACTTCTGGGATCCAGGACCGGCTCATGCATCTATTCTGCTGGATCTACACTGGAGGAAATAGATCTCAAATCTTGAAAATCTCATCATTGTAGACGCATCGAAAATGGTATCATATCGCACGACTTGACCTGTCCTATGTTAATTCAAATACATTTATAAAAGCATTCTAAATTCAATTCCAAGTGGATCCATTATTATAACTCTTATGTTTTCTTAAGCTTAGATTAAACCTTTTCTCTGAGTGTTTCAGCTGGCTCGGGGCAATTATGTAAACCGGCTTTTCTCTTTTTGCACCACACCGACCATGCAATTTTCTCGCGCCATTTAATTTTTGTCGGCCTGTTCCTGTCCGCCCAGGGAAAAGGGGCAAGGAGCTGCTGCTCTCTTGCCTTTCTGCCAGTTAGCCAGCCATTCGGCGTTGCCATTTGCTTTTGGTGTCTTTGTTAGTTATTGTTATGGCCCTTTTTAATGTTATTTTCCACTTGGCTCACACTTTTGTTAACATGCCGCCCCCGAACGCACACACAGCCCGCAATCCACTGACCAACCGAACTGACCAAAGGAAACCCTTTTTCCTTCGGGGGAGTGGCTGCTGGCTGTTGTGTTTCCGCCGCCCGATGACCCCCAGATCGTTAAATTCACAGGCGGCTACATTGTAATTACCGAGCGGGGCCGGGCCATTGAAGCACCGAACCACCAAGCGACCCGTCGAGCTTCTGGCCCAAATCCTTGGCCAAGGCGGCTTGATTTATGGGCCAACGGCGGCATCGTCGTCATACGCAATTTTTCATAAACAATTTGGCACAGTAACATACCAATATTCAGGGATTGGAGCGCGGGGACCCCGAAAATATTAAAATATATACACATACATATATGTATATTGTAAATACCGGTAATGCTGACAAACGGTAGCGACGCCATATGAGTGCCGACTGGTGGCCCAGAAGCAGTGGGGATGGCAGTCGCGTTACAGGACTCTGCTCCGGAGCCAGGATCCGGTGTGCCGCAGAGTGGCAGCTGGTCGCTTCGGCAGTTAAGCTGAAGTCAGAACCAAATAGGACACTCGAAAAAATTAAGTTCAAAGCCTATGCTCAGTGTTTCAAAAAAGGCAAAGGTTGGAATTCTTAAAGAAAAATAATATTTATATCCTTCTTAGAAGGGTATTATAACAACAGTCGGAAGCTTTAATTTCAGTAAACGAGTAATTTCCGACCCTATATTCTTGATTAGCATCAACAGCTGAATCGATCGAGCTATGCTCTAGCTATGGATAAAAAATAAATTTCAAGCTTGTCAAAATTTAACAAAAAATTGAATTTTCTAAAATGTAAATCCAGTATACAGATTTGTTAGCCCCTGTAAAATCTTTCACCGAAATGCTTTCCGATTTGAAATTTATGCATTTTTAGCTTAATTATGATATTCGAAAAGCTTTAATTTAGCCCAAAAATTAGCTTGGATTTACAGTAAGACAACTTAAAATGTTGTCTTTGAAATGAATAACTCTATTGCATACTATTAACGTGGACTATAAGAGCATAGTAATTCCTATAATGTATTTCTAAAATAAAATAGAAGAGAATAATAATATAAATTCTGTAACAATTTCAATTTACTAAAGTATTCGAACCTTATTTATTCAGGTGCATGTAAACCACCTACCAAACAGCACCCGCTCCTGGTTGCCTTTCGCCTTTGTTAACTTTATCCGCGGTAATTAGTTTATGCGCGCAATTTCATGTGCAATTTGGCCATTTAATATTTTTTGTGCCTGGCCCTGTCCTGGGCGAGGGAGGGCATTGTGCATTATTATTTTGCCATATTTTGCCTTACTCCGCGCCTGGCTGTGGCCCAGAAAGGCGGGTATCTAAAAGCGATACACTATGGCCGGCGCAGGTGCTACGGAGCTCTGGCTCACTATAAATTAGTGTGTCAGGCGGACGGCGGCATCGCTCCCAATTGGCGACAAATAAAATTAGCCACACAATATGTTTTTGGGCAAAAACTTTCAAATTGTTTTGGCCACCGCTCCCGCAGCTCATTACACTCGTGTTCCGCTCCGGGCCGCTTCGCTCTGCTCTGTTGTTCTATATTCAGCCCCGGCCCGCGCTGCTCTGTTCTGTTCTGTTCGAATCGGGATGGCTACAAATCACGGGCAGCTACTCAACGGATTATTAAGTGAAAATTATGGCACTCCAAAGGCTCATAAAGCATTTACAATGCCTCGACCGAGGCGACCAGCGACGGTTAGTTACATTTTTTATTGTCACTGGGCTCGGGTGTCGGGTGTCGGGTGTTTTTCCGTAACCCATTTGCCGGCTGTCTGCCATAAAACTAGCATAGCTCACATTACGGTCCAGTCTAAGTCTCAGTCCTTGGATCCAGATACGGATTCGGGCTCGGAATAGGGGGCAACACTTCGTGCCCCCGGGCTGAGAGTGTGCATAAGTTTTAATCTGCCTTCGTTACAATCAGCTGCTTTTCTGCAGTTGTTGCCAGTAAAAAAGTACATAATAAGGGCTTTGGCCAGAGGGAAGATGGAATACACTTTCTTTAATCTTGAAAAAAAATTTTTAAGACGTTTTGGAGCTCCTGAGTGATTTCCAAAGGCTAAGTAAATATATTTATTTACAAATGCATTTAAACTTTTAAATAAATTAGTTGAAACAATAAAGGCCTAGTTCTTCAAAGGTTTCTCAAAAATGGATAGATACAGGCAGTAGGACCTTAATTAAAAATTTTCAATAGCTTTTAGAAAAGGTTACTTTTGCATTTTGGCAAATTCACCACAAAGTGAATATTTACTTTGCATAGTTTCCTCCCTCTAAAAAAGGAAAGAAAGTGCATAACAATTCGGGAGTGGCGCACTTGGAGCAGTAAATAAAATAAAAAGGCAAAGTGTGGCCAAGAGATAGCAAAAGTAAGCAGAGAATTGATTAAAATTTATGCTCCCTGCTCTCACACACACTCGCACACACCCAGGATCCCGGGGCAGGGAGCACATGTGCTCCATAAAGATATATCTCACAGACAGCCATCCGCCCTTATCGAAATCTCCGAACTGCGCTGGCTTGAACAACATTTTGATTAAATTATTTTAATGGCAAGTGCGAGATATATGGTAAATATATGCGCCGCATCTATCGCCGCCTCATCTTGCACCACTGACGCAGCAGCCAATTAATTCAGCTGCGAACTATTAAAGCACACACTGGGCGCTCATAAATTGAGGCATGAGTTTGGCCCAAAGTCGGAGTCGGAGTTGGAGTCAGAGTTGGAGGCTGAGGCGGAGAATGATTCGGAGTCGGAAGGAGCTAAAGTACCAGCAGAGAACATCATGAACCAATTCTCCAGAGTGAGCTGCAAATGAATGAATATTTCATAGACGCGAATCCGGATAGATGCACAGATGCAAAGGCGCTGCCATCGCGGTATTAGCTAAGCAAGCAGCTGATGGACGGCTCGGGATTCGCCACGGATTCGCTAGACTCACTGCACTGAGAGAAAAATCGGAAGGAAGTCAGCTTGGTGCCAGACATTCTCATTTTTTTACCTTTAAGGGTATTTTAATTTTAGTCAGAAGCTTATTTCGCTGTGAAGGAATCATCTCTGACCATATAAAGTATATACCACTAAGTAACTATGAGCAGTAATTAACTACGTCCATTAATTAACTCTGATCAGTAAGTATCTATAATCAATAAGTATGTATCTATGACCAGTAACTAACTTTCAACAATAATAAACCATGACTTGCAACTTTTGTAACACAACACATTTCTGAGACTTGGCTGGCAGCAGTCACTTCGTTCTTGGGATGTTAGAACTAGTTGGGAATCATATGCACGCATGTGCGAGATTTGTTTTGGAACAAATGTTTAGCTATTCGAAAGAAACTAAGGAGTAGTTCTTCTACATATATAATTTTACTAGTATAGAAGTCGGAGCATGGCGAATCGGTGAACAATATATATACATATATATTATATAGTTGCCATAGGAACAATCGGACGATTTATAGAACTAAGAGCAGTAATTAACTAAGATCAATAATTAACTATGATCAATAAGTAACTATGAGCATTAAGTAAATCTAAACAGTAAGTATCTATGGCCCGTAAGTAACTATATCAGTAAGTATCTAAATTATCTAAAAGCATAAGAGTATCTTGGTATCTAGAGCGGACTATGGCAATAAACAAATAAATTGGACCTAGGCCTGATCCCATCACCAGCTTCATACATAATATAAATGGTTAAGACTTACCGCAGTAAGGGACACGTCATTGCTTACTTCCTTCCAGTGTAGTAATCAAGAATCCAAGAGAGCTTTTTCCTAGTCATCCAGATGTTTTACATTGGCCACGTCATATTTTTGAGGTCGAAGGCTGATCACTTGCACTATCACTTTCGATGTAAACACTAGGTACCCCTAGGACAGACTGAGGCGCGCGCGACCTTAGCGCCTCTATTTATAGTCCCCGAGGAAAGAGAAGAGAAGAGAAAGTGAGTGTGAGTGCGCGGGAGAGGAGTTGCCTCTAGAGATCAACATAAAGCGATAGACATAGAGAAAGAGGGAGAGAGGCAGAGAGAAAGAGCGAGCTATTTAATTTAACTATAATCAATAAATAACTTCGAACCGTAAATAACTCTGAACAGTAAATATCTTTGACCAGTATGTAACTATGATCAGTAAGTATAAATGACCAGTCATTAACTTTGACCAGGAAGTATTTATGGACAGTAAGTAAATCTGAACAGTAAGTATCTATGACCAGTAAGTAACTACGAGCAGTAAGTATCTATGAGCAGTAAGTAACTCTAACAGTAAGTATCTATGACCAGTAAGTAACTATAATCATTAAGTATGTATGACCAGTTACTAACTTTGAACACTAATAAACAATGACTTGCAACTTTTGTAACACATTCACATATCTGAGACTTGGCCGCAGTAAGCAAGTATTTGCATTGGCCACTTCATATTTTTGAGCTCGAGGCTGATCATTGCACTACCACTTTCGATTAAATAATATACCCCTAGGACAGACTGAGGCGCGCACGACCTCAGCCCCTCTTTTATAGTCCCCGAGCAAATATAAGAGCAAGATATATGAGTGAAGTGCTGGGAGAGTTATTCATCTAGATCATTTTAAAGCATAGTCATAGAGAAAGAGGGTCGAGAGGCATGGCGAATCGAGCGAACTATATAATATACATATAATATATAACTTGACCGTAGAATAACTCTGAACATTTATAGAATCTTTGATCAGTAATTAACAATGACCAGTAAGTAAGTCTGAACAGTAAGTAATTATGATCAGTAAGTATCTATATCCAGTAAGTAACTTTGATCAATAAGTATCTATGAGCAGTTACTAACTTTCAACAATAATAAACAATGACTTGCAACTTTTGTAACACAACACTATTCTGAGAGTTGGCTGGCAGCAGTCACTTCGTTCCAGGGATGCTAGAACCAGTTGGGAATCATATATATGGGCGAGATTTGTTTTGGTGCAAATTTAAGAGCAAGCTATATGAATGAAATCTATGGAGTTGATCTTCTGAATAATTTTACTAGTATATAAGGTCGGAGCATGGCGAATCGGTAAACTATATATATACATATATATAGCTGCCATAGGAACAATCGGACGATTTATAGAACTATGATCAGTTATTAACAATGACCAGTAAGTAAGTCTGAACAGTAAGTAATTATGATCAGTAAGTATCTATATCCAGTAAGTAACTATAATCATTAAGTATCTATGACCAGTAACTAACTTTGAACACTAATAAACAATGACTTGCAACTTTTGTAACACAACACTATTCTGAGAGTTGGCTGGCAGCAGTCACTTCGTTCCAGGGATGCTAGAACCAGTTGGGAATCATATATATATGCGAGGCTTGTTATGGTGCAAATTTAAGAGCAAGCTATATGAATGAAACTATGAAGTTTTTCTTCTATATCATTTTACTCGTATATAAGACGGAGCACGGCGAATCGGTGAACTATATATATACATATATATAACTGACATAGGAACGATTGGAAGATTTTGGGAAATAAAAAAATCATTTTTTCAGTTTTCCACAGATGTTTATAAAATTAGATATATATTCATTATAAATTAATCTAGAATGTTGTGTAAAATGTTATGCAAGGGTATACAAACTTCGGCGAAGTTAGCTTCCTTTCTTGTTATAAATAAAATATATAAAATATATATATAAACATCTTATGAACCTTTTAAAAAAAACTCAAATACAGGTCATTGAAGTTCCTCGGTTCAATGTAAAAATCTCCACAAATCTGAGATTATCATACGCTTCATCTGGAGGCAACTCCCATTTCTTCGAGTGTCTGACCGTACTCTGGTCCCCATTTTGGGAACCCGCCCGCATAGACCGCCTCGGCAGAGACTCCTCTGCGACTCCCACTCCCTGCGCCAGCGGCTCCTCTGCCCGCATTTTAGGATAGATTCCGTACTCCTCCGATGGTTCAGGGCCGCACCGACTGACTGGTAAATATTTATTGAACACGATTCGCTCGTTAGGCGGACGCAGCACACACATCGCACATTGAACGGCGCACATCGGGAGCTCAGTCCCTCATGTCTGTTGCTCTGTATTCCTTTTCACTTTGATTCATTCCTGAGCATTTTTCAATTCCTTTGTGTGTGAGTGTGTGTATCAGTGGTGCATACCCTCACGAAGGAGAGCATTAACTGGGTGGTAAAATATAAGGCCCTGTAGATGAATTTACCTAGGAAAATATACTCGAGAACTCATCCAGCAAAATCAAAAGGAAAATTAGACATTATCCTAAGCCATTTCGGCTTCAAAACTATAGTTCCCGATTACCAAAAATACATAACAATACAAATCAGTTAATGTCAAGTTGAAATTGTGTTTCACTCTGTACGGAGGAGGGTGTGTGGATGCCCATTAGCTGCCTCAATTTTCCTGTTCGCCTCCCATTGTTGTCTGTTTTTTTTCGGATTTTTTGTTCCCCTTTTGAAAGGGCATTCGGAAAATACATTTTCCACCTAGATGTTTTCTACGATTCTTATCTAGGGCGCTTTTGCTTCAAGTCAAGCGATCTGTGTGCAAATTTTCACTGTCCCTGTGTGTGTGTGTGTGTGTCGGCCTGAGTGTGTTAGTTTTAAATTTCGGCTTAGCCTGTCCGCCCGGCTCAATAGGCCAGGCCGAAAAAGAAGCAGTTAATAAAATCCCCTGACACGGAGGCGTTTACATAAGCTTTTAGCAAATAATTGAGTGTGCGTGCCTTTGTTGCTATTGTGGTTGTTGTATTCCGATTCCGATTCCGATTCTGATTCAGGATTCAGGACTCAGATTCTGTTGTTGTTGTTGTTATTGTTGTTTGCACGTGTATCGTGCGATTGGCAAAATTGCTGGGATTCGAGTCCCAGCGGATCTCGGTCCTGGGTCTCCTTGGGTTATGGTCTCCGTTTCATTTCCACAAGTTCGAAATTCAATTGAATTTGCAAAAATTGTTGTTTACATGTCGATTTGCTTGTTTGATTTATGCAAAAAGTGTGTGTGCTTGTCCCTAGGAACACACACACACTCCGCACTCCGCACTCCGCACACTCTTGATGATGTGTGCCCAGAGATTTGCTAGGCCCGAAATAATCTTGCTTGGCCCAAAAAAAAAAAAAAAAACTGAGGGACTAACTCGACTGTACTTGAGTGCTGGTCAGCGGAGGGCCGTTTTCCGCTTCCTGTGTGCTTTGTGGGCGGAGCATTAAACGAAATTAGCTGCCAATGGGCGAATGGCAGATTGCATCTGGGCGGAACCGGGGGAGGGGGCGTGGCATTAATAGACTTGGGACCGAACCTTTTGTTCAGTGCTTTGGGAGAAACACGACGATTTCAATCTTGTTTGATAAATTTTTCTATTTACATACGATTTTGCTGGGCTTCCTGCTCACAGTTGCCACTTGGAATGGGCATCACGTATACGCATTACGCATACGCCGCGTTATCCCAAGGACTAAGAGCTTCGCCGCTCGCTTGCCCGCTAAGTGCAGCGCTGGCACTCTGAATTTCATCAACGTCAGCCCACATAATGACCTGACCAACACAACTCTGTGAATGGCGGGAGCGGCAGAGACGAGGGAGGGAAAAACCTCCACAATGCAATACTCGAGGAGAAGAAAAATTTGTCTTCCCAACAAGTTGCAGTCAAGTTTTGCCGGCGAGCTGGGGCGGATAAACATTTTTCAGCAGCAATAAATAATAACGCAGAACGGAGGATGGCGAATGGAGAACCGAGAACGGAGAACCGAGACCGGAGAACTGAGGCAAGGAGGAGAAATATTAATAATAAAAGCACACAACAGCAGTGCGCATAAAGGGACAGGACAATGGATGCGAGCTGGACAGAATCTGGGCAGCCAACAAGAAAAGTGCATCCACGAATAAAATCAAAGCCATCAACTGCAATTGCGGCAGCAGAGAGGAGGCCAAGGAGGAGCCGGGGAAAATAAAGAAGAAAAACTTGGGGGAGAAAAAGGCGGATTGAATGGTTATTGGAAGTGCTCGGTAGGGATACTCGTCGTACCACTCTTCGAAAATAAAACTTTTGCGCTTCCCTTACGGCCATAAAACTATTACGCAAGATGCATAAAGACTTTGTCAAGTGGAAAAATATGAAAAAGTTTTACATTTCTATGCAAAAGGCAGCCTTCTTGTAAATTGCTTACCCAACCCAATAGACACTGTGAGCAATGCATATAGGCCAAGAAGAGGACCATATGCGTTCGTGTTATCAGCGGTTGCCTGCCGCCTTGACAAACTTTTTGATCCGTACTAATTGCCCAAAAAGGCCATAAAATTTGGGCTTATTAGGGCGGGGAATCGCTTTCACGACTGCGTTATTAAATTACAGTTAATAAAAACCTTTAATGGCCGATTTAAAGATTACAGCAATTTCGACCGGCTTGATTTCGGTTCGAAGGCAAGGCAAACAATGTGGCAAGTCACTAGGCACACTTTCAATTTTCGGAAAACACATAAAACTTGATTATCTTGATTAAATTGCAAATCAAAAACATGTTTCAAGGATTACTTGTGTGCCACACAAACACGCACATACACACACACTCTGGCACACACGCACACATTCAGTGAGAGCTTATCAAACCGCACACAAACACCAGCACACATCCAGGAATATTTGTATACAGAGGGCTACATTGTGAGGATATAAATAATAATTGTAAACTGCAGGCAAGATTGCCAAGCCAGGCAGCCCCAGTGCGTATGTGGGTGGGCCCATGTTAATCTGTTAACAAGGAGCTTAGATCGATTTCATTCCGAAAGTGTTTATATCAATTTAAAGTAATTACAAGCAGCCACAAACAGAGGCAGAGAGAATCTGCAAAACCTTTCGATGTCACTCGAGAACGTAAGCTTTGCAGCTGCCTGGAAAATATGACAAAAGCAGATTGTAGCCACGCTCCACAGACTCCTTTCACCGGAGCTTGATCCTGGAGCAGACCGAAGCCCGGGCATGTCAAGTGGCAACTTTATATAGACAATGGCTGCAGCTGCATCTGCGACTGTTTGCATTGCCTAGAAGTTGCGTTTCGTCATTAATATGATTATTGATTCAGTTCGACGAGAGTTGCCAACGATTCGCTTGTGGGTGTTGATTAATGTCAATCAACTGATTAGTTGCAGCTCAACTAATTGAATCAAGTTCCTCGAGGATTTGCTAATATCCTGCATGGCTGTACCTTTGTTGTCCTCTGATTAAAATTGTCCAAGCATCCGGAAAATAATTGAAATTGAAAACGAGAGCCAGCAAATGTATTATTGTTCTTAAATCTAATATAATATAATGCCATATTGCGTTTGTTTATCTAGTTGTCAAAGCTTTATTTTATTCCTCAAAGGCTTATTTTGACTTAATTGAAAATAAATAATTAATGCCTGTCTTTAATTGTCAAAATAGTTTGTTTATGCCGCTTAGAATGATTTTTTAAAGTTCTGCTCATTCTTTGAATACATGGAAACTATAGTATTCGCAATATAAGGGATAAATCAAGAGTTTTTCTTATGATAACCTTTAATATTGCTTTAATTCATAATGAATAAAGTACTTTCCCCTAGATATTATTATAAAGCTATACCATTTAAACTGGCAACACAGAGTGCCATTTCCTAGAGTTTTTAGCTTAAAAAAATGCATGTTATGTGTGCTAATTAAATGTCAGCCCGAAAGCGTCGACTTAAAAACTTTGTTATGTTGCACCGAGTACGAGTTTCGGGCTTACAGCTGAGCACCTCGGGCCCAGGTAAATCTGGAAATGTCAAAGAGATTAGCTGAGCAGTGGGCGTGGCTAAGGGGGGCAGAGAGGGTGGTGCTGTGGAATGCCCGAACTAATCTTACCAATTCTAAGCGCATTGTCTTGCCAACTTCTGCGGGCTAGTTACGCCTTTTGTCCATGTTCCTGCTTCTGCTCTATATCTCTATACCTCTCTCTCTTTCTGACCAGGGGCTGATGTTAAGAGGCGTGGCAGGGATAAAAAAAAACTCGATGTACGTACGTGTGAGCAAAAAGCTAAAAGTGCCAGCGGCCCCTTGTCGATGTGTGTCTGCCTCTACCTGAGTATTGGTGTCGCTGTGGCTGTGTCTGTTTGCGTTGCACTTATGCACATGTGTGCAAACAGACAGGTGGGGCAAGGATGAGGCAGGCAGGTGGCAGGCGGCAGGTGGCAGGAGTTGAGTAGATGACGCTGTAATAGCATTCAAAACTCTTACTAATGAGCAGGCAAAGCGCTCAAGGTGGGAAAGAGAAAGCGGGAGCTGGAGCTGGAGCTGGAAAAGCGGGGCGAGCTTTTCCGGGCAGGTGATGTGTTGTTGCCCGAAGCGCGTTGCCAGCAATGCTTGAACCAATTTTACATTGTACCACGCAGAGCGAACGAGAGCGCCAATGCACAGAGACAAACAAAAGCCAGATAATAATGTAAGAAAATAGTTTTAAATTTAATTGGAAAAGTCCTTAAGTAGAGTATTATGAATCTTAGGACTTTTTACTAAAGAAACTAAATAAAATCTTAACATCACAGTTACACTAATAACCCTTAGAAATAATTCCCTCAAAGTGTTACTTTCTTTTCCGATGATGCCAAACTTAAATGAAGGACTTTACATATGAGATTTTCCCAGACCGAGGACTTTTCCCGCTGTGCAATGCAGGCGGGTGGCAGAGGTCATTCTCAGAAGGCAACAGCAACGGCAGCCAGCTTCAAACTAATTGTGCAATTATTTTTGCATAAAGTGGCATAAACATGGCTAGAAGAGGCATTATGCGAGTGGCCTGACTTTTGCAACACAGGAGCCATGTGTGATGCTGCCGGCCCACTCGCAGGCGGCGGAAAGTCGAGGAAAATGCGGGAGTGCGGCGCCGGGAAATGCAGGAGGACAGTGTGGCCTGAAGAGGGGTGGGGGAGACGCGTGCCTAAGTGGCACTCGTAAAATTTGAATGTAATATTCATTATTTTTTGCACATTGTCTGTCCGATTGTCTAGATGTCAGTTAGTTACATTTCGGCTTTACTTTGTTGCGGCTGCCGCCGATCCTATATATGTGTGTGTGTTCTGTTATAGTGTGTGTGACTGTGTGCGAAACTCTGTTTAAGGATGATTAAAGTGGTTACGAAAGCTGGCTACGTTACGCATACGTCAAGTGGTACGTGTGCCAAGTAAATTCACTTAAAACAGAAACTACACTAATTATGGCCAAAGCAAAGTTGTTCCTGGAAATGTAACTTGTAAAATTAGGTTTTCAACTGATTGCGGTACCCACAAGACAATTAGTTATGCTTGAATGCTGAAGAGTATTCCCAAGGACTGTGCAAATGATGCCATGAATTATTGAAAGTGAAGTTTATCTACGAAATTTAAATTGTAATGCTTATATGGAAATTATGGAAATTATGTAATTACTTATTGCCAACAAAATACTTCAATAAGTCAATGAAGGCAATTAGGACAAACAAGCTATGCATTTATTTCAATTAAATATAACAGACAGAAGTCGAGTGAACAAAATTTGTAACCTTACGTTAAAAATGAGGGTAGAAAATGTCTAAATATTTGGATAGCTGAATTTAGTGTAGGAAAACATGGAAGCTAACTTTTGGTAGCAGAAATATTTATACCCTTGCAGTTCGTATAATCCCAGATCATAACTAAGCCAAAAATGCATTAATTTTAATACGGAAAGCGTTCCTATGTTAGTATTTAGTTGATTAATAAAACTGGATACTGAAATTCAAATTTGATAAAATTGAAATGAAAATTGACAAGCCTAGATCGACTCTGCTATTGATGCTGATCAATAACATATATGATTTATAGAATCGAAAATGACTCTTTCATCAACTAAATTACAAAAAACCCTGCAAGAATGTACAAAATTAATTCAAATACAAACTTCCTTTTGAACGCCACAAAATAGTTATAGTCAGCCACAAACTAGTCTTGTTCCTTAATTGAATTTCATTCTGGGAACTCATAATCGAATGGAATATATATACACTTGTCTCTACTGGACCAGAGGCTGATGCTTTGAAAGCCAGCGAACCGAACGGGCCACCCGAACTTGGCCAAGTTCTGAAAAGGCTTCATGGCATTTTTTCGACAATTAAAATTAAAATTTGAATGAAATGGAGGCCGGAGTGTGTGTGTGTGGCTGTAGAGTGTAGTGTGTAGTGTGCAGGATAGCCACAACAGACGAAACCAAAGGAAGTACAACAAAACAGACCGCAGCCCACCAAGCCAAACAGAAGTGCTACACACAGGGAAAAAGTCGAGTCGTCGTCTGGGCCTGGAATTCGTGCAAATATGTAAATGAAATTGTGCGACTCGGCGAACACACTCACACTCGCACACATAACACACACTTGTTCGTGCACCCGCATATGGTGGCTGTGCTGCAACCTCTGCAGCAGGAGCAGCAGCAACATCTACGACACCCCAGCAACCAGCAACTAGCAACTAGCAACTGGCAACTGGCAACTGGCAACTCGCAACTTGCCACTAGGCGAGGTGCAAATGTCTGTGCGGCTGGCTTTTGCTTGTAGTTCGTTGACTTTTGAAGTTCCTCTTCTCGGCCCGGGAGGAGGGAGAGCACGGGGACTCTTGCACTTTGGCGCTACATTTATTACATTTGTAATTGCTGTCAGGCGGAGTTGCAACTGCCAACCTGGGGGTTGGAGCTCTAATTACCATGACCATTCCGGCTTTCACTTTCGAAGACTAGCATTTCGGAGCATTTCGGCGGGTGTTGACGAAGGCAACCTCAATGTATCATCAGTATAAGCCATAAAGAATTGGTTTGTGTTAATTTCCTAATTATTTTATTCTGACCCAAGACATCTGGGCTGTTAGACAGACTTGAGGTAACCAAAAATGATTGTTTTTCTAATACATGCCATGTGTCATGTTTAAATACTTTTTGAAATCAATTTTAGTGATTTACTTGGCTTAATTAATTACACAAAGTATTAAATTTTAAACTTCCATATAACAAAGAAGGTATAACTAGCAAAAATTGAGACATTTAAGATCTACAGCCTTGTTTAGGTATACCCCGTAAGTCATAATATATAATGTCCTTGATTCCCTGTAATTCTTTCAAAACGGTTTATGATATACAGTCTTGACTCGGTCATTTTCTGTGTTAGATACATAAAGTATCGTAAATATATACAGGCCAGTCACGATGGCGCTTTTTGGACGCGTGTTAACGGAAGTCGTTGGCAATCGAAGGCGCTTCCTGGAGTTTTGCGGGCTCTGTGCCGTCCTGCGGCTTCGCTCCTAGCCGGCTCCTTTGACTTTCACTTTTGTCCGGATTTTCAGTGCCTTCCTGCATGCGAGTTTTGTATTTAAAATGCCTTTGCATATTTCATTAACATTTTAAAAATGTATGAGCTGCTAATTGAAAACGTTTGTCGTGGGCCATCGTTCCACATGCGGAGATCCCGGACTTAGTGGTGCGTAGAGGAGCAGGGAAGGCACTGGGTCCTGAGTCCGGGGTACAAAAAAAAAGGTCAAAAGGTGCCATCGTAGCACTCAAAGGCCGGGCAACATAGTTTAGCACTTTGCTCCGCTATTGCCCAAGAAATCAAAGCTACTCGCAAGCCTTCCGCCTTCCTACTGCCGTCGCTTCTAATGTATTCGACCTGCACTCAAAGTTCGCCCGTAACAGGGCCCAGTCCCTGGGTCGTCGGGGTTGGCTTCCTCTTATTGTATGCGAAAATACCCGGACACATGTACACACGAGGTCTTCGGGGTCAGAGCCGCATACCCTAAGACTCACACACACACACACACTGGCACACCTTCAATCACTTCCGCTGAACGATGAAGTAGCTCTTTTGCACGCTATTATTTTCCGGGATACCGCCGTAGAGCCGTAGTCCTATGTAATTGGAACGTGTGAGAAATATCAAGCGACGGCACAAGTCAAAGCTAAAGCGGTTTACACTGCAACATCAGTTGGATTCCCCGAAATGATTTCCCTAATTGTATACCATTTAATATTAGTATTTAAAGACACATTCCTGGTATCCAGAAATAGCACACGAAGCGTAGGAAATGCGGTGGAAAATGTGTTAAAGGTAGTGAAGCAAACTCTTTGATGATGTCTTTAAATTTCAAAAAAGTTTGAAGAACTTGCTTTTCTGCAACTTTTCCCCGTGTATCTCGGGCAAAAGTCGCTTAAGCTGCGGCCCTGTTTTGCCGGATGTCCTGTTGGAAGCGTAAATAGGCATAAAACAACGAAAAGAACATTTCTATTACCCCTTCGCAGGCCGTTTGGCATTTGTCTGGCCGATAGAAGCCGCCAACAACCGGAGTCTCGGAACCTGGAACCTACCTCACAGCTTTGGGTATCGCGCCTCGGGCTGGCCTCAAGCCAGCCGTGAAAACTTGTCTAAAGTCCTGCGGCAGCGAGGCGGAAATGCTGCCAGGAGCTGTCTAATGGCTACGCAGAAATCCAAAGGCAATCCGACAGCGATCCCCTTGCATAGGCATTTCAATTCACTGGAAATGTAAATTGCCAGGGCAACGCGAGCAGCCAAAACGCTACTACGGCAGCTCATTATGCCATCCATGGCCTTTGTTCTGCCACTCTGCCACGGCACTGGCAATGTTGGAAATGGTGGAAATGCTGAAGTGCAAGTGGAAAACGAGTTGGCTGCCACCTTCTCGACCACTTGACACCTGGCTAGGGCTCTGCCTGTCCTTAGCTTCTTCTGCTCCTGCTGCAGCCAGGATACACTCTCGGCAAAACCGCAAAAGCTTGCTTAGCCAGTCTTAAAGTCGCCAGTGGAAAGGCACAAGGAGCTGAGCCGGAGACAAAGCAAAAGTAACCGTAACCGAAACAGTAGCCGTGGCCAAGTGCCAAATACACGTGCAGCTTGCACGTACGCCGTCATACCAATGCCACATCCCCTTGACCCATTCCTGCTACGACGGAGCTTCGCGATAAACTGCTTTTAGTCAACTTTAGTTACTTTGCTCAGTTCCCGCTGCTAATGCAGGACAAAGGCACTCGGAGAGAAATCCTAGAGAGACTTACACAAGGGATCTTTAGAATGAGAAAGGATAAAAGTCTACCAAGAGTGATCGAATCCGAAGTATATCTAGTCTCCTTACTCTTTGCTTATATCTATGTACTTTAGTTTTAATCTAGAATTCATTAAAGATTACTCTCATTTTCTTCAGTGAATCATCGTCTTTTGAAGTTTGCTGTTACTTTGCTGCAACAAGAAAAGAAAGAAATGCAACTCCGGTGCGGGGCTGCTGGTCCACTATTTACAGCTTTAGTTTTGTGCTTTTCGGTGTCCTTTGTTTGCCCCGTGTGTGTTTTGTCATGCCTCTTATGTCCTGCTCCGAAAAGTGTAAACAACTTTGGGCGCTCAGCCAAGTGCAAGGTGTACAGTGCAGTGTGTAGTCCAGTGCACACACACACTCCTCTCCAAGTAGCATCACGTTCCATGTCCAAGCCCGTAGCTTTCATCTTGCGTTTCCAAGCCTCCCTGCCACGATGTGGCCCACTGACCAGCGTCCGCCGTTAATCCGTGATGTTTGTTTACCTTGGCGCTTTGGCCGGGATGTACGGATGTGAGGGTCCGTCCGGCCGGAGTTACGGCCACGTTTACGGCAACGGCGCCTCATTTATCTTCCGAACGCAATAACAACGACTTAGCCGAAGATTTGGCGCAGCCAGTGTGCAAATCCATTAAATGCATTGTCTCGATATACCCAGGCAAGTTGGGTTTAACAAGTTTGTCACAATGCTGGTGCTGGTACTTCCCTAGTATATATACTAAGCCACAGCTAAGAGGTAAAGCAAAGAGATGACAGAGTGTGTCTAGGGTTTACGATCAAAGGAGGTACGAACTAAAATTTCAAGCCATTTCCGACCTCTTTACTTACATCTCAATAAAGAAAACTCTAAATATATAACAATTAATTGATATATTTGCTACAAAGATTAATACTTTCCCTGCAAATCGTTGACTTTTGATCCAATTGCCTGGCCAATTATTCGATCAAATTGCATTTTCGTATTATTTACACAGACAACAAAAGAGGCGGGAGGAAACTGTTGCTGTTGAAGGACCGAACAAATGGTTTTTCAAATTTAATTGTGTTTTCCAATGGCGGAGCCATTTTTGAATTTTTAATCGGTTCAACCGCTTTAATTCGCATTTAAATTAATTAAAATCACTTGCGACCAGACCGAGGCAACAACAACAATAACGAAAACAACACCTTAACAACAAACAACGAAGCCAGCAGCAAGGGAAAACCCCAAATTAACTTTGCAGCAATACAGAATACAAAAACGGAAGCCAGAAGGTACCATAGGATCGACTAATAGATACTTCTTAATAAGGAAATCATCCAAGATGCTGACTACAGCTAATAGAGAATACATTACTAGTATCAATTACTATAAATAAATTATGAATTATCTTTTATAATTAAATGAACATAATCAAAGTGAACTGCCAAAATGACAAGGCAATTAAATTAAGGATTAAAATTAATATGTGAGAGGCTTAATTTTAAATACTCATCGAATCTCAATAACCCCTTATGCTCCTCCACCTGTACTGGGTACAAAATGCCGCAGCTGGGGCCGTTCGAATCGAAGGGGATTGGGATTGGGATTGGGATTGCGGACCCAGCAGGTGGCAACCGACAGATACAAAAGGCGCGACCGCAGATTCAAAAGGGGGCGCAGAATGGGCAGGTGGTCCGCGGAGTCCCAGACAAGGGCCTTTGCCGCTGCCGTGGCCAGTTCATGTTGCATTTTATTTTAATAAAGACTTTTAATTGAATTTTCAATTGTTGCGCTGGCATCCGGGCAGTTGTTGCTGGCCGTTGTAATTGTTGTAATTATTGTTATCATCATTACAATGTTATGTAGTATCGGGACACGCCTGTTTTTATTGCTGCTGTTGTCGCTGTTGCATCGCCAAAAGCGCAAGTGTGTGGTTAAACAATTACAAGAGGCAGGTCCTTTCGGGAGGGGGGTGTACAGCCTGCGATAAGAGCTGTCCGTCCGTACACGTGTCCGGAAGGGCCGAGCGGTCATCACGAATGGCGTTCGCCACTTCCGTTTCCGCCAACGCTGCTGCCGCTGCCGCTGCTTAGCATTGCAATGCCATGAAAATTAATAAAAAGAATTTCTGCCCGTCGCTTTTTTGCCATTTTCCGTACGCATAGCGTTAAATCAATGAACGCGGCAACAATTAAAATATTCTGCCTGTTTCCGTTTAACCAACGACCAAAATTTTGCTGGTTACATTTTCCAGCATGCAATTAGGGCATGCTGGACTTGCACAATAAAATGACATAAATTATGTAGAGAGAAAGCAGTGTAAACTTGTAATATCGAAAGCTAAAACTGTATGAATGAATAAATTCCTTTATTTAAATGAACAATTGTAAATATTTCTCAATTATGTAAACATTTCAAAATCACATTTTCCGCACTTACTGGGCATGAAAAGTGCGTTGCTTTTGAATGATCAACCATATTTGCTTTATCTTGTGTAATTGCGGAATTTCAATAATTTATTTATTATGTGTAAATAAAATACAGAGGCAAGTTATTAATTTTTAATTTTCTCCTTCATGTTGCTTTTGTGATTGCACGCATTCATTGTTTGATGTTCTACCATTTTTTCCTGCTGCAATTTTGTGCTCTTTATGGCACTTAAAGGCATGCACTCACTCTCGCGTCCCGAAATCGACCTCCCACACACAGAGCTCACACAGTTCGAAAGCCCTGAAATGGCGAGTGCATAAAATGCAGTTGTTTCGGTGGAAAATGCATTTGAATAGCCATTTATTGGCCAACGTTGTGTGGGCCCAGAATTTTGTTTTACAACATTTTCAATTAGTTGGCGATGCAGTTTATTGGCTATTGTTTCGACGCTAAGTACCTCCGAACGGACCAGTCGTTCTTTTGTTGCATTTGCAACTGGAATAATAATCAAATGGGAATATTTACTCACTCCCATTGCGTTAAGTGTTTATGCATGTACAGGAATAATAATGCAATTGAACAAAGTTTACACGGAAAAAGATTTGGTTCTAACAGAATGTAGTTCGAGGTGCTTGCTTTAGCATTTTGAAACCTAAAACTTTAAGCTTAAAAACTTAATGCGGATATTCATTTAGTTGCAGTTCAATGGAAAGTTTGCTGGCCAGCTGCAAGTCTTAATGAGAATTTATGCATTCCTTTGCTCACTTTTGAGCGCCTGAGTTGATTTGAAAAGCCTTCTCACTTGATCCTTATTGAATGGCTATACTTTTCATTAAATGCGGCTTAAGACAAGGCTGTTTGAGCCACTACAGAGCACCTTTGCGGCATTGAATTAATTGTGTGCAATGGAGAAGCCTTCCGGTGACGTGCAATAAAATTTTAAATTGAGTTTCAATGACTCCAGGGCGGCAGGCGTGTCTGAGGCTTCGTAAATTGTTCAAACTAGTGCAACACACATTCGCACATTTGCATTTGCATTTGGATCTGCATCTGCATTTGCCGCTGCACAAATGAGATAAATCAGACGACGATGCTGGGACACCGTAATTACCTTGCCAAAGTGTACAAGCCAACTTTGCTCATTTTCGGAAGGAAGGAAAACGTGGAGGGTGAAAATTAAAAAAAGATGGAGTGCAAAAAGCCCTGCGTCTACAGTTTGTCCATTTTCAGCTTTCCCTTTATCCTTACCTTGGTTTTTTGTTTTTGGTGGCGTAACGAAACAAAATTCGAAAACCGCAGACCAAGGGCGTCCGAACATAAGAATCTCGTTGGGGTCAGAGCATGTGAAAATCGAATTTCCACCCCAGAACCTTCAACAGTTGCACACAGCTGCAGGCAGCCAAAGAAGAGAGAGCGAGGAAGAGCGAGTGGAAAAGGGGGAAAAACGGCAGGAGGAAAGCTGCATTAATTAAAATTTGAATGCGAGCTCAAAGGAAAGCGCAAATCCGACAAATTTTTCATAGGCTAATAAACTTGAATGCCACTCGGCACCGAAAAAAGAAAGCACAGCGCTCCCGGGCTGACACCTGCCATCGGGAAAGCAGGGTGGAAATAGAAGTGCAGGCCAGCAGCAGCTCAGTGTTTCGTTTTTCGTTTATTTTTCTCGCTGCCAGTTCGTTTTTCGTTGCCGTTTTTTGTTTTCTTATTTATTTTTTTATTCTGCCGCACTGTCACCCAATTATGTCACCCGGCGTACAACAAATTAATGCCTCGTTGCGTTGATTGCGTCGCCGCCGTCGCCGCTGCCGCCACCGTCACCGCCGTCGAGAGTGCGCGCGAAAGTATGCAATGCAAAATGAACGCACAAGTAAAATCACTAAAAACATTTCCAGCCTGAGACTGCATCCAGGCTCCTGCATCCTGCAGACTACGAACTGCAGACTGCGGCCTACTGATGCAGCGATATATATGTGTATCTGTATATCTGTATATCTGTAGTATCCTGTAGCATCCTGTAGCATTGGAGTGTGTGTGTGCGGGAGGCAACTGCCTGCCAGTTGTCTGTCTGCGTGAGTGTCTGCATTCGTGTCTGTGCTGATGTCTGCCTGTCCAGTTGTGTGTGCGTTGATGTGATTGCGTGACAATTTCAAACAGATTTAACCGCCAATTTAAAATGAAGTCAATACACGAGCGAGAGAGAGCAGACCAGGCGGACGGAGACCGAACTGTGTTTGGGTAAGAGATGCTTCAAAGGTGACTGTCGACCAAAAGGGTACTCAGCAATTTAAGCAAGCCCCAAGATTAGTTTGCAAATCACGTATTAAGAGATGCATAATGCACCTTTTGTATACGGAAATCGAATATATAATAATAAATAAAACCAACATGATCTTCCTTCTACTTTGGGTCGACTTCCACATCACGTATACGCCCCGTGGGCCCCTAGAACCGCGCTGGCTAGTGGCAAACAGATCAACGGCCCGTCAGCGTTGAAGTTGACATCGAAAGCAGCTTTGTTGTTTTTCGCATTTCGCTTTCCAACATTTAAATGCTCTCCAGTCCGATCCGATCTGCCAGGGACTAGCAACGGTGCGTATGTGTGTCCATTGGCAGTTGGAAAATGTATTGTTAAATTCTGAGTTTTTTGCGGGCTGGCTGCGGGAACATCCCCTTTTATTCTTCGGTTGTTTTTTAACGCTCTGAGCTCGTGTCAAACAAACGATTTAAATGAAATAAATTACGATGGAGCACTCAATTGGTTTGTACAAAAACGTAATGCTTGTAATGAGATACATATGCAGACAAGTGTAATTCGATGGGGTTCGATAGGGGGTTTGCCTAAAAATCACACTCGATAAATTTGGTAATTTCCAGAATCAGCCTTGGGAAAATGAGGGCTGCCTGGGGCAGTAATCCCTGGAATTCTGTCCTCCTCCACCTGAGCTAAAATCTAAGCTCTTTTCATACTCGTACGAATCCAATCGATGCTGGATATTGCCTGGTAAAAGCCGCCTAAATACATTTGCCAGCACACTGAACCATAAACCAATTGACAGGGCAATCATTTGATACAAAACTAAAATGTTTGAATCAAAGTGAAGTCTCTGGGTCTCCTCACCTCTCCTCATCCTCTCCCCTACCTCTCGATAGTTTTGGCTTAGTGGCAATCAGCAGTGCATGTAAATGCCATGACAATGCAGGGGCATAGGGGAGGGAGAGAGAGCTGTTAAAATGGGGGAAACTCGAAAACATTTCCAAAGGGACACATAGCCAGCGTTTTGTCCACCTGAGTTGTCAACAAACCGTGAAATTATCAACACAAATTGGACGATGATGTCGAGAACGAGAAGCAGATTCGTTTTTGCCAGTTTTTTCGTCTATTTTTTTCTGCTTTTCTTTTACTTTTTTGTGTGCTTTAGCTTTAACGCATATGTAAAGCTCCTTCGCCTACGAAAACCTTTTAATACAAATTGAAAATACTCGGAGCACAAAAAGAACAAACATCCAGCACTTGTGATAAGTGGAAAGGTAGCTCGAGGAACTTGAGCTGCCAACAAGTCACACTTGAAAAAAGTTGCATTTATTATTTAAAGGTTCTATAATATGGATTTAATAATTAAGTTCAAAAAATTTCTGGGAAACTTGGGTTTCTCCTTACGAACTAGAAACCAAGGAACGCCATAGGGAGACTCAATGAGTTATGGATTATTCAGTCTCTTAAAAATTGTGCGGTTTCTAGACTATTTATCCTTTAATAGTAGAAACACAATCAAATGTAATCAAATATGTTTGCTAATTTTTCCAAGTGCATATGAATACATAGATGACTGGCCAAATGAGTGGACTTCACGATTGTCCGGTTGAATGGCAAAGAAGATTGTTGCTGCTGCCGGATTCAGAGTCTCGTCTTAGATAAGCCAATCACATTGCCAGGACGACGCGGGAAGCACTCTTAGTACTTGGTCAAGTCCTCATAGCCAAGTCCGCTGAGCCCCCACTGCTCCCCCTTTTGGCTCATGCATAAATGTCAGGAATGGGTAGAGAAAAATTTGCATGAGATTTACTGCGACTCCGGCAATTTATCTTTTTTTGCAGACCGGCAGATGCAAGGGCCAAGATATGCAGACAGGGCCGGAAATGCGCTTTATGCAGCATTTAAATGCCCTCGTTTCCGGTGGGCTGCCGACCTTCAGTCGCCGCCTCAATTAGTTCATTAAGTTAAACGTTTGCATTTCACCTAATTTCAGCTGGAGGTCTGGGGCTTTCGGTCACATCCGCTGCACGCAAAGTGCAACTGGGAGCTGGAAAATTTTGGAAGCCAGGATCCAGCAGTCGGGAGCCCGGAGCCCAGAGCCCCGTGCCCGGTGCCCGCAACGAAAACGGAATTTATTTCTCAATTCCCACTTCAATTTTGTAAATTGAATGAAAAAGCGCTTAAAAATATACAAAAGCAGACCGAGCAGCCAGACCGAGCATAACCCAAATAGTGGAACAAAAGCACACGGAACCTGGAAAGGATACGTTGCGGCGTGGCAAGAGGGCGCCCGGCTGGGGCGGGGCAAGGACAGCCAGCAAAAAAGGCAAACGAACGACGAGCAGAGCGAAAGGAAATCTTACAAATAAAACGGAAGTTAATTTACTACGTAAACCGAAAAGCATGGCGCAGCCACATCCGGGTGTGCCGGAGTGAGCGGGTCCCGGGGTTGCATGCTACAAGGAGTGAGCGAGCGAGCGAGTGAGCGAGTGAGGGGGACAGAAAGCAACACCGAAAATGCTACACTGCCACGAATTGCAGTTGCCCGTTTAATTGGGCAGCTTTTTGCAACCGAGCGCCGCTTAAGGTGGCCAAATATTTGCTCTGGAAACACGGCCCATCCGCGGAACGATGAACAGTCAGCGGCAGGTGGCCAGACAAGGCAAGGCAAGAGAGGGGAAGGGAAGGAAAGGTACTTTGGCTCAGGATCAGGCTCAGCTGGTGGCAGGACAGGTGCAGCTCGCACTTAAAACCGCTTATTACGTTAACAATTGCAAATATCGGCGCGGATTTCGCGAGCTGGCGAGACAGGATTACTTTGCATAATTTTAGGGGCATACAAATAACAGTCCAGGGACTCACCACCACACATACCGCAAGCACACACACACATACACAGATACACAAAGAGCAGGAGCTGCTGGCATGCCAATGAAAGCGTTTCGCGTCCTGGCCCAAAAACGGAAGGAAATTTCACTAGCTGACTGCAGCAGCCACAGTAACTGCCGCCTACGAATTGTGTAGATTTCTACACTTGAGACTAAGATAATAGAACTAGGATCTTGAGATCTTTCGAATTTGTTAAATATTTTAAGGAAAACTCTAAAAAATATATCAAATTGTACAAAGGATTTACAGCAAAGAGTTCCTTTGCTTCTTTTTAGAAATTATTTCGAATTCAATCGCAATTAGGTAAATAAAAATATTTATCCTACCTTTACAATTTTCGTTGACAACAATTTGGAGTCCTTTTAATCCACTTTTCATAGTACAGCGTTCCAATCTTTGCAGAGTCCTTTAAAAAATATAACAAAACAAGCAATTATAAACTTATTTCAAGGTATTCTAAGTAATATATAAAATCCCAATAATATTTATATAACAAGTACTATTTTTTCGACCTCAATTGCTTCGGTTTGGAAAGTATGTGTGGAGGCGGAGGGCGTGGCGTAGCCACATTAGAGCAGAATGTAGGTGGCTGGAGGCAACAAAAGTATTTGTTATGCGGTAAAAATGCATAAAAATCCTGAGACCGGCATTTATTTAAATTTATGCCGTTATAACGTAATTTTGCATTACCCCAAAATGATGGTGAGAACCCCCAGCACCACCCACAGAAAAAGGCACCACCCTTAAGTTTAGCGGCTCGCTGGTATTTTATTGTTGCACTTGCGGTTGTGTGTGAGTGTGTGTGTGTGGCACACTTTACCCGGGTATTTTTATACAAATTTTTGCACATTTTGCGGCGAAAGCCAACACCGACACCGACAAAGCCCAAAAGCAGAAAGCCAGAAAGTTGCGATGCCGCCTTTTATTTTGGTTAAATAAGTATTTGGCAATTGTTATTTGAATAAACCATACTTCCCATACTTTATCCTTTGTGCAACACCCAGGACCCCTTGTTTTCATTTGCCATTATTATTTTTTCATCGCATTTCAATTGTTTATCTGTGTTTACGTACGATTTTTTCTCTTTTTCAGGATAATACGAAAGTTATTCATTTGTTATGCATATGAAGTGGATCCAAAAGAGTCCTGTGGTTTATTGCAGCCATTTCCACAGTTATTTTATGGCTGGAAAACAACAAAGGCCTGGATTTCGCCAGTTAGAAATGGAGCGGCGAAGTTGGAATGCTCGGCAAATTAGTGGGGCGCCTGAGTGCGGCTTCCGTTGTGATTACAATGGCAAATTAATAGCGGACTCTGAGAGTCCTCGTTCAACCTGTTAAAGTTCTGAACGAAGTGCAAACACTGTGAGCCTTCCATTTGTCACTTCCAATTAGGCCAAGTCAAAGCGAGAGTCAGGTGAACTCTGGCCCGGCTGCTAATCTCCCGACATCGACATCCCGTCTGTTGTCTATTCTCCAATCTCCAGAATTCGGATACGGGGGGCCGGCCGACCGGCAGACTCATTCAATCAATTGAAACACTGACACTGCTTTCTGTGTTTTGAATACAAATTAGCCAAAGTGATGGCCGCCCCGCTACATGCAACTGCCACGCCTCCAATCAAGGACACTCGAAAAAAGGAAATACGTTTCAGTTGCACAAATTCGTAATTGGTAAAGCAATCTTAAGTTCATCTTACCATCTGTCAAAATTAAGGTTTAAGGGTTCTGAACTTAATGAGAAGTAAGGAGAAAAATACCATTTAATTTAGAATTAATATTGTTTTGGGTTTTAAGATGTATTAAGTGTTATAAGTAGCAACTTTTAACTTGTAAATATTTTGTACCAATCATTTCAAGAACTTTATCTTTTATTGTAAATAACAATGTATATAATCTTGACACTTATTTCTCAGTGTTGCCAGCATGGACCTGGTGACTCGACCATTGATGTTGGCTTTGTCGTATTAAAACGGGAGTTAATTTAAATGCAAAGTAATTAATTAGACACTTGGCTGGCAAATCAAGTAATCCAATCTAGACCAAAAGGCCAAGGGGGGCAGGGCCAATCACACGTAGCGTCTACTGAATTGGAGGCTGACCCGCAAAGTGACCAAAAGGCTATGCCACCACGATATGCGCTATAACAAATCGGGAATAAATGCCATATATCAATGGCACCGTGTGTGTGTGCTTATCCACTCGATGCCCAGACAATGGCAATTTCAATGATTTTGTTTAGCTCAGTGATTCGGAGAATTGAGTTCGACTCCACACAAATATATATACATATGTACATAATATCCATCCAGCTACGTGCTAGAAGCAAATTGGCAACGCATACGTTTTGAATGCCTCTCAATGAATTGCTGCCAATTTGCAATGGTTAATGAAACGCTTTGTGCGGCATCGATTGCATTGTCGATTGCTACTAGCCAACTAATCCAGTCAGCTGGTAGCATATAGTGACCGATTCCCTGCAGCTAATCTCCAACTTCTTCTCCCAGCTGCACTTTAATCGGCTCCATACGATTGTGCGCTTCACTTTCCCCAGCTTTCTTTGACATTTGAGTTACATTTTGGCCAGGTTTCATCGGTATCTGTGGCTTTGCTTTATTGCTCTGCACTGTGAGAAAAAGAATATTATCTAATAATATAGCCTAATATTCTCTTAAGTTTAATCAAGAGTCATTTAATAATGTATATATTCAAAACCAGTAAATGGTATCTAACTTTTTGTAGAACCTAAGGATGTCAGGCTTTGCTCCATTTCTCCAAGTGTCGTTCTGCTCATTTCAATTTTGTAATTGAGATTAGCTCTTTGGGAATAATGGAGATCAGATCATTTAATTAACTTTGTTTTCGAGCACGTCGCTTCCACTGCAGAGGATGTCAAGTGCTGTCTGTGTGGGCGTGGTCTCTCTCTCTTTACACAGAGATGGAGAGGGAAGAAAGGACTTGCCCATGGGAATGGGTTCGTGAT
The DNA here is from genome assembly GCF_035046125.1 of Drosophila serrata. Taxonomy (NCBI): domain Eukaryota; kingdom Metazoa; phylum Arthropoda; class Insecta; order Diptera; family Drosophilidae; genus Drosophila; species Drosophila serrata. The sequence goes on along the minus strand of NW_028256928.1, from coordinate 378,653 downwards.
ATACTGATATGCTGATTGAACTAACAAGTTCTCGAACGCAATAATTTTGCGATTGCCGGGGGGTAGTTAGTGGGCTCTTGCCGAGTGCCCTCAGTTGTCTGTTAATTTGCCGAGCAACAATTCCATTTGTTAATTCCGGATCCGGCATCTTTTGCTCAATTTGGCAAACAGATGAAGGAGGCCCGGCTCTGTGTCCATGTGTCTCGATTTCATTTCCGAAATTGAATTGCCAAAAATGTAGCATCAGTTTCCGCACTCGGGCAAGAGTCTCTGTTCCTTGCCGTTCCCTGTCCTTCATTCTCCGTCAGTTGTCAGCCGGGTTCTCGAATCTCTGGCTTCAGCTTCGCAGTGCTCAGATCTCAGCTCTCAGGGCTCAGTTCCCAGTTCCCAGTTCCCAGTTCCAATTATAATTACGCCAGTCTCTGTGGGTCCGAGGCTTCGGTTTGCTGCTGCTCGATGCGTTTTTGGGTCTATGCATTTCATTTCCACTGACTGAGGAACTCCCCGTCCGCTTGCCATCTGTCCGATTCTGAAACTGAATGTCTCCGTCATCGTCTGGAGCTGAGGCTGCTGCTGATGGTGTTTTATTTTCACTTTTGCCTCTCGCATGGCTTAGAATGAGCCAAATTGCATTCAGCTGTTTGTTTTTATGCGCTGTCACGAGAATTCCAAACTACTTTTGAATAATTTCATTTATTTATGTTGCCCATTGCTCGGCGCAAAAGTTTTGCTGCAGTTGCTCCGTTTCCTCCGCTGTCTGCAGTCAGTCAGTTAGTCGCTTATTTATTTAGTTTTCTTTCTTCTCCGTAAAAACTGACAAAAAGGCGCAAAACTTGTCGCTTGTGTGTCAAAAGTTCTTCCTCGAGACCTCGTCTCAGCTGCATTACTCCGCTGCCAATTGATTTCATTCCGCTAACGAAAATGCAAATCAACTTCTATTAATTAGGCTTGAATGCAAGAGGTATGCCAGGTTTTTCCCACACCAACAGGTATAGTATTTGGCAAGTGCTAGGCAGTAGTTAAGGCTTCTTTACACCTTTTCCCCCCTCTTGTAATAAGTCAGACTCTGGAAAGGGGATGGGGAATGTTTGCCTGCAGCTAAATGTTCTTGGCAGATGACAGCTCAACTCAAGGAACGTTAAGTATTGGATTTCATCCTATGCAATATAACGCATACGCCGCGTTATCCCGGCTAGGGATGATGGCTTATAGAGCTAATTAGGCCCACAAATTCTGTTAAAATAATACGTGTCCAACAATGGCAGATTCTTGACAGCTAGCCAGAACGGTGTTCACCAAAGTTACGGCTCATTAATTCGCAATGAAACCCGGCTATGAGATTAAACTGCGGAAAGGTAGCATAATTAACAGATTTTTTGTGCTTACGGTGGAACAAAACATTATTCCTAATCAATAGATATGCTTTCTTATTCTTAAAGCATAATTCATAAATTTAATTCTAGCGATAGGGAGCATATTCTAAGTTTCAAATAGATTTTAAACAGCTTGGTTAACAATTGCTTAACACATTTTATGGCTCAGCTTTGGGGCGCTTTTCGATTGTTGGACCTGGGGCACGTTGCCTGCTTGTAGGCTGCATTTTCCAAAGAGCCACCAGGGCTACACGCAGCTCCATTCAAGCTCCGGCTCCCTCTCCAGTTCCAGCCAACTTGTCACCGGAGCAGAAGTTTCTGAATGCATTCTCGGCGCTAACTTCTTGCTGCGAAAAGTTGGCGTAAAATACTTTGCTCGAATATTGTTTTCGCATGCTTTTGTTGCGCTAAGCAGCCCATAAGAAGTCGTTTTTCCCCCCTCTCTTGAATTTTCCCGCAGCTCGAAGCGCAGATCCATCCAGACAACGTAAATTGTGCTGTCTTTTTGAGAGAGTTTTTTTATTTTGTTTGGTCTGTGTTTGTGTTGTGTTGTGCCTTTTTCGGTTCGCTGTTTTTTGTTTTATATCACTTTAGTCGGTGTGCTTCTTGCATTTCTGCCATGTATTGGCATTTCAGTGCTTATTTGTATCGTTTTCGTTCACTTTGTTGTTACTTTCGTTATGGCCGTTTTCTTTCTTTTGTTGCCAACTTTGGTGCTGCTGCTGCTGCTGCTGTTGTTGCTGTGCGGTTGCTGTTTTCAATTTTGTTGCAATCGCAACGCATTTTCTTTTTGTTTTGTGTTCTTTCTCTCTCTCTGGTGCACTTTTTTGGCAATTTCCTCAAAACGCAAAAGCTGAAAAGTTTCCCGCACACACAAACACACGTATATAAGCTTTATTTTCCCATTTTATTGGGTGTGTGTATCGATGTGTATGAACTTTATTTTCTCTTCAATCCACTTTGTAACATCGGCATTTGGTATGCATGCGAGAACTATGCAAATCCTTCATTAGCCCCTCGCAGCGATCCCAAGAACTGATTGCTATTTGCGCCTCTTTCGTGGACTCATAATGCCCTAAGGGATTCCGTGGATTTACTTCAGAAGACTGGACAGGAGTTCCTGCAACATGATACTCACACGGGCCCGCTTCAGAATCGAGTCCTTGGAGATATCGTAGGGATTCTGCTTCGAGGGGATCTCAATCACAGTGGGCACGGCCAGCAGGTGGGCATCGACAGTGGAACGAATCACATCCGCGTGCTCCTGATTGATCAATATGATGCCAATTTCGGGGCGGGCCAGGAAATTCTTGAAACAGGCTTCGATTTGGACAGGAGTTGTGCCTAGCAAAATGTGGTATTTATACTCCTAATTAAAGAAGTTAGCCTGATTAAAATTACGCTTATCAACCACCATGAAATTGGCCTGGCGATTCTCATCCACTTGTCCAATTCCGGCCAGCATAAAGCCCACGCATGTATCCTTTAAGACATTGAACTATAATCTCTCTTGAACTTTAATCTCATTTATATAAAAGACACCCACCTCATCGCCGATCACAGCCAATAGTTGCACCATATCCTCCGTCTCAAGCGACGACATAGTCAATGAATTATTCATTTTTAAAACTCAATAAAATGATAACAAATATTACAAGATGAAAGGTCAACTGACAGTTGGTACTAAGTATTGAAACCAACTCATGATTTGCCTTTGAGCATTTAACCCTTTACTACTTGTTACACCAAATTGAAATTTTTTGCTGCAATATGAATACTACAGTAAATAGAGCAACTAATGTACAAGAGCTTCCGATGACAAAACAATTGTCCGAGTGAAATGGATTTCGAAAAATGAGAGCAGGAACTGAAATGGAAAAAGGGGAAAACTGCACTTGACAGCTACGCCGCATTTGATGGCAAATCGCTGGCTGCACTTCGCTGTTTGTAGTTTTGTCAAGCGTAAAACAAGTTTTATAATTGTTTAAAATGTTTTGCTGCGCAGCTGTTTCAGTTTTTTCAGCTTTCTGTTTCTGATCCTGCTGCCGCTGTCCATTGCAGTGCAATTTATAACGAATTTTTGTCAGTTGCCGCTCAAAACTTAATCGAAAACAATGGTTTTATGTGTCAAGCCCACTGCCTTGGGTAGCCTGAAGCCTGAAACCTGAAACTACCCGAAGAAACTACTCCCTTAGAGCACCGCACCGTTTACGTAAGCCTGTTCACACTGCGTCGGCTCCTAATTGGATTAGATAACTCCCCAAAGGGCTTAGCAAACGAAGCCGAACCGAAAGCGAAACTCCGCCCACGAACTTGACTTGACGCACAGATCACCTTTGTGGCCATTGTCTCTTGTCCCCTCTTGTCAAGTGAATCGCTCCAGATCTCCCCGCTTCCAGAGATCCCAGAAAGCCGGTTATGTGCACCACGCCGGCTGTTAACTCATTTGCGTTACGTAGGCAAAGGCAATCCCTAAGCCTAAATGCGGCTAATTGCCGAGCACGACTTTCGACAGACCGCGCCAAAGAGCCAAAATTCAAATAGCCCAAAAAAGCCAGCTGCCACTTGAACCCGACACACAACACGGCTCTCAAACTCCATACAACACTTTTTTCAAATCAGCTCTAATTGTTTACAGTTTACAGTTTACATATCAATGACCATCGTTGTTGTTGCCGGCGTGTGGCATAACTAATTATGATTAATGCTTCAAAGCCAGCCCCTGACATTTGCCATTAATTGACAGTTGGAGCAACGACAGCGACAGGGCAGACACAGTGGCACAGAGAGAAAAACATATGATTATCCAATATTTGGGAGTTAATAAACGCCTTTGCAATCAATTAAATATTCGTACTATATTATGGTATAATTATAATCTTTGAATAGAGAGATATACAGAAGTATAAATAAAGATCCCACAAAATGTTCCTACATTTCTTTTATAGATTAATCATAAATTACATGATTTATCTCTTATCTATTTTTGTTTTCCAAGTGCATTTATGCTCTCTCACTCTGTCGGTGCATTGAACTTATGGATGAGTGGAAAAACTGTCATTGCACATGCTTATGTATACACCGAAATTGCAGTCATATAGCCCAGCATAGTATTTACTACCCTACTGAAACTGGAAGTCAAAAGCCGAAACCGTAGCCAATCTGAAACCCAATCGAAGTCCCATCCCAGGCAACCAGGCAACCAGCCAGGCAATCGGTGCTTTGGCCCGCTGACCTTTTTCCACACATTGCGATTGCTAGCTAATGCCGGAGCCATCGGGATCCAGTGAGTTGGCCAGTCTCGAACTCACAACCGGCCTTCCGTGCTACCGGTTTTAGTTTATTGACTATTGGCAACAACATCAGGCAACACAGTGCCAAAGCAGCAACAGCAACAGCAACATCGGGAACGACAGCCAACAAAGTTTCTTATGACTTTTGCTGGCCCGTCCCGGCTTCTTAAATATGGTCATGGTAGCATTTAGTGGGCTGTGGCCAAAAAAAAAAAAAAAACACAACAATTTTTCACTTATGCTTAGCACGTTTTGCCTATTTTCCCGATTCGGTTAGTTGAAAATTTTAATTTTGATTACGAGTTCGGGTTCTAATTTTCTCTTTTTCCCTACTTATATGTGTGACACGCATTGGCCATTGACACTGGCCTTTGAGCAATTTCTAAATGGCTTAAATAGAGGAACCCAAATCTTTAGACTGATCAGTATAAAATATAAAAACGAATGCTTAAAACTCTTGTATTTCTTAATGGAACCCCGCCCTGTCAGGGGAATTAAATGCTTACTGATGACATTTGCTTGTCCAGACTAGGTTTAGTCAGTTGCAGAGCAACACTAATCTGTACTTGGTTGGACCCGTGCTATTATCAGATACAGGTGTATCTGCATTTAAGCAAATTCTTTCTTCTTCTCACGACTGACTCGAGATGCCGCCTTCTGGCCGGGCCTTGTTTGCCTTCGCCTTTCGCCCTTCCCTTTTCGTTGGCGGGGCCTGAACTTTTGGAAGGCATTTCGAAGCTTGGCTAAGTGCAAGCACGCCTGTTATTTATTTAGTGCTTAAAATACCATAACATTTGGCGGGATTATATAATCGAACCTGTCGCCGCCGCTGCTCCGCATGCACATCACGCAAATCAAGTCAAAGCGGGCAAAAATTCGCAAATACGCTTTCTTCTGAGCTCTGAGCTGTGAGCTCTGGGCTCTGAGCTGTGAGCTCTCAGCTCAGTTGTACTGAACTGAAATGAAGTGAAATGAAATCACACGAATTGAAATGAACCTTTCAATGCGCGTATCATGCTGCTACTGGTGCTACTGCTACTGCTGCTGCTTGTGATGTTTTCTGTCGATTATTCAACCACTTTTATTGAAAGGCAAACGGGCGCACAACAAGAGCAGTGGCTGTAATCACAAGGAAAGCCATGCGCAAAATGTCAAATGCAGGTACATGACATCGACATTAACGTCACGGCGACGACATCGGCCGATACATCTGTATACATAGTATGTATACCGCTGCCATTCACTATCCATTCCACATGCACTCGCACTCCCCTCCCTCTCCTTTCGCTTCGCCCAATCAGCCGGGGCTGCCAAACAAAATTAGCATAGCGACAATATAATAAACAAAGCACACAGTCAGCGCCGGCAATGGCATCCGCAAATGATTTCAGAATGGCACACGGCGGCCGCAGGATGACAGGAAGCGTCGCATTTGGCATCCCGCTCCACGCCTAATTGGCAAAGGGCTACCCCGTCCTCGTGGTGTCTACACTGCAAAGAGACTTGAACCATTTCTAATCCGCAGATTGTAATTATGTTTTATAAGAAGAAAGAATCAGCCAGGCCTATAGCAAAGTCTTAAGGGATGATTTCTTTTAAGCCAATTAACGAATGTCGCGAATGGCAACGACTTTCTGTAACCTGGCAGTTTATTTTATTTTAAGTCAAAAGGTGTATGCTTATATTTATTTGTTTAAAGTATAAACTCTCAAAGAGGCTAAGCAACGTGTCTTATGTGAAAGCAGAAGAGGAAGCTAACCCGCCAAAGTTGGGGTCAGAAATATATATTGTAAAGGTAAAAAATCACTTTTCGTGAATAATTTACAATTAAGTTAGGCAGTTAAGTTTAATAACTCTAACTTAACTTAACTTGTGTAATAGTATACAAATTGCTGTATCACTGTACATTAAAATTAAGTAAGACTACCAATGGCAATAAGGGATTTAATTGGAAAATTAATGCATAGCTAGCACAACTGAATCTAGACTTAGATCTAGATATATAGCATAGTCAGGTGATCATTTTGGGGTCGAATGGCATCTCTACCACTAAATCACCATCACTATAGATGTTAACACTGCGGCCGCCGCGAACAGAATGAGGCCGGAGCGACGGCAGTGCCTGTATTTATACTCTCCACGTAAAAAGAACAGAGAATGTGAGAGCGAGAGCGGCAGAGAATGATAGAAAGGTACGGATATCTCCAGAGATGCATAGAGAGAGATAGACATACCAAATTTAATGGAGCTAAGGTAAAAGTGGGAGGAAGAAAGGGGGAGAGGGTGTGTGAGAGAGGGAGACAGAATTAATTTCGAGAAGCGAAAGTTGGTTTTCCCTTGCAATTGGTATCAATAAAAACTCAGTCAAAAATGGATTAATTAAAATTCAGAAAACTTTTATAAGCTAATTTTTAAAGGTCTAGTAAATCTGTTATTATATTTTAATATATATAAACATATATTTTACCGATGTAACCCCTTATAAAAAATTGAACATTTTAAAAAAAACTTTGAAAATTTATTTTTCTGCGGGACATGGCTTGATCGATTTGCCTGTCAATGCCGAATAATATACATGGATTATCGGGTCGTCAATGAATACTTTACAGCTTCTGAACTAAAAAAAAATATCCTAAATTAATATTAACAATGGGCACATAATTAACTATTAAAGAAAAAAAATATCTAATATCATTTGTTATATAATGGAATTGAAACACCACTTAGATGAATAATGTTCTTAAAACAGGTCAAGTTCTTTAACAACTTCAAAAGATCTTACTATCACTTTTGGTATTTTGAATCCCTAACTTTTTCGCAGTGTCTGTGCGATTGCGCGGGTGTTAACTGTTAAATGTGCAGTTGGTTATTATGCAGGGCCGTAGCCAAAAATCGTGTCAATGCATTGAACGCAGCTCTTTGGGTTGATAACCTCTGTGGCCGCTCCCCGGCCGCCATTCGTCTCTCTCTCGTACGAGTATTTGTCGATTCCAGTGACGAACTGGGTCACCATGTGGCCGCTGAGCTGGCGGTATTTTTGGGCCTTATTCGGCAAGCCGATGGCAGTTGGAGCGGGTGTTGGACAGACCAGAGACCAGAGAGCAGAGGACCGGAGACCAGAGACCGAAACCGTTAATAGAAATGCATTAAAATCGAAACGTTTTGGCGTTTGTTCCAATTCTGAGAGCATGCCGCACATTAGTCCCAAGTAATGGCCGCCTGCAAATCACGCCGCGAATCTCAATTTATCCAAAAATGTCACGTAATTACCAGGCAGCCAGAGTCACACACTCCCAACGCCAACGACAAGATACATTGACAGTTGTTAGATACACAGCGGACTTCTTTCCAAGTTCGCAGCAGCTGTCTGCCGGCTGCAGATGCGTTTGATTTGTGTGCCTTCTCTCCCGCTGCTCGAGGAACGAGAAACTCGCTTCCCAGAGCCAGCCAAATCCAAGCCAACGCCTCTGCCAAGTCTTCACACACAGATTTTGCGGCTCCATTGTGCGCCCGAGTCTTATTTTGTATTCCAATCACAAAAGGCGTTGTCAAAGCGGCGACAACAGCAACGCCAGAAGTTGTTGCCAGTCCTCCGGGCCAACAATTTCTGACACGGAGTGTAGGAGCCGCTGGTGCAAAGAAGTCCAAAGACGATCGACACGTCACTCTGCGTACCCGGGAAGGAAGCTCCGGAGGAGAACTTCAACTCCCTGCCGCCATTAGATAATGCCAGGCCCTCAGATACACACAAGAAAAAAGGTAACTATCATCTATCTAAACCGAATTTAAATACTATTGATATAACATATCTTATTTAGATAACAATAGAAATAACATATTTCTTGCTACCACATAATATAAATGTTAACAAATAGTTGTATAAACCTTCATTTGGCTTATAAGAATTACAAAAACCTACTGAATATCCCACTTTTTCTCTATGTATAGACAAGATAAGCATCAGCAGGCGTGTGTAAAACCTAAATTCAGAGCCGTTCCTTAAGACCCTCGTCCCCTACATATAAATAGTTTCCCATGATGAACATGCCAAAGATAAAAACCGATTGTTTTGCCAGATGAAAGCCAAGTACCTAAAGGTTGTTCTCAGAATTTATACTTTGTATACACCCGCCAAGAGCAAAGTACTTGCGATTGTAATTCCCTCTGCCAAAAAAACCAATTTTACTTATGCAACATTTCGCATTTTCATTGACTTTCGATGGCATGACAGGGCAGAAATTTCAGCCTCTCAGTTAATAGCCCAGCGATATAAACGAATCGAGTGTTTTGTCGGTTTTGCGAATTTTATGTGTGTATTATGGAAGCTTTGCGCTAAACCTTTTCAAATATCTGCCGCTTAATTGCCCATTTAAATTAATATAAATTTCAATTTATTCGCAAACACTCTGCTGGGGTTTTTTTTTTGTGGATGCAAAAAATATATAATGCGCATACCACACGTGGGCCCACAGCAACGCCTCCTCAGCAGCACAGCGTTTGAAACACGCGAACCGTGAAAGAAACGCTCGGAAATCAAAGAAAAAACTCACACACAGCGGCTTCCAGCAGATCAGCGCTTATAATACGCATCAAAACGAAATAAAATCGCATTTTTTTGTGATTGATTGAGGCATGAGTAATGAAAAATTGAACGTGCAACAGACGCAGACAGGCGAAAGGTGGAGGGGGTTCGGCACGGCCAGCGCGATATGTGTTTCGTGTCTGTATGACTCTGATTTTATGCGCTACATTACCTTTTGATTTCGATTCACAACAAATCAGGCAGCAATTTACCTAAAAGAGGCGAAATAATAATAAATGGAGAAATGGAAATGAATGCGAGTGCGAGATGCGTGAATAATATTTAATAAAATTGAATTAGCTGTGTGCATATCGCACAAATCATCTGGCGACGTCAGCTGGAAATCTCTCTCTTTTTGGCAAAATTGCGATGACGATGAGAAGAGTCTCAGACTAAACAAAAGTTACGGCCATATTAAAATGTCATTGTGTCATTGGTTTCAGAACACTGAAACAAAGAAAGAAATGCTTTCTCCTTAATACAAGACAAGCTAATATAGAGCCTACAATAAAAGTCTAGAAATGAAACAAGAATGACAGCCTTCAAATTTGTTTTATGCTTTTTAAAGAAAGTTCAAGTGAAACCCTACAATTATTTGCTTGAATAGATAATTCTTTCAGTGACAGGACTGGCTACGAGACCAAGGACCGGAGAGCGAAGTCCGGAGACCAAAGTCCGGACAACTAACGACGACATGATGAAGCGTAAACAAACATGTCCAACTTGGAGACAGGCGGCGGACAAAAACTGGGCGCTGCCGAAAAGTAAAACAAAATGAATTTTTATTTTGCATTGGAAATGATTTCTGTGACGGTCCTTCGAAAACCCCCGCCATGCATGCTTTGGATTTTTATTTGTATTTCGAATGATTTTGCGAAAAGTGCCTGCAGCATTTTTAGCCAGAGTCCATTTGCTAAACGCCATTTGCCGCCCTCGCCGCTTGCCCCTTTGTTATTTTCCAGCCAACTAAGAGTAGTTCTTCCTCTAGTTTTTTTTTTGTATTTTGCCCCGTTGCTGTGTGATTTTTGCCATGCCCCGAAAAGTTGCAGCAGAGAAGCTGGCCACGAAAAAAAAAGCTGGAAACTCTCGGAGGGCACAGACACACACGTAGCTGCCTGACTTTCAAACACCGGCGATGGAGATGGAGATGGAACCAGGGAACCTGGGAACCTGGGAAGCCTGGGAAGCCTGGGAGAGACTGGACTCCAAGTAGATGACCCGCATGAAAATGCTGGCCCTGGCATATTTTTATGCCGCAAGCATGCAGGACAAATGGCTGAAATTTTTGCAGCTCCTGATGATGACGAGGTCCGAAGGGCAGGCAAGGATCGAGGGCATTGGGCATTGGGCACTGGGCAGCAAGGACAACGCCGGTTGCAGTTAGTTTTCGACATGTGTACGTGGCCCGCCATCAGCAGTAGTGTCTGGCCGATGCAAAAAGTCTCTTTTTTTCTCCCTTACAGCCCATGGCTTATAAGGCTACCATTACACTGTTGCAGCAAAGCACTTGCAAAAAATTTGATCTTATTTTGATTACTTTGACTTGAAGCGTAGATACAAACAGTTTCCACATATAAATGTATAAAAATTACAATAGGAAAACCTCTTATATAAACCTCACATATAAATATATACAAATTAGGATAAAAAAACCTCTTAAAAAGGTTGAAAAAAATATATATTACGCGTGCACTAAGTCCTAATGCTGTTGCAATTGATCTCTGACGGTTATATAAACAATCTGTTATTATAATTATTATATACAGACTTCATATAAGATATTCTAAATTAATATCTTAAGGGCAGAGATAGTCAAATGTTTAAAATGTCAGAATATTTAAAGATTCATTTCATGAAAAACTCTTTCCCCCAGAAAATACTCTCTGTTTACTTCCTTGTTTGCTACCATTTTCTCCAAGTACATCCACAGTTCCTTCCGTGTCTAGTACGTGTGGAGACACTATATATATAGTATGTGTATATATATGAAAGGAGAAATTGAACAAGTCGTTTGTCGGCTGCCCTAGGAATTTATGTGAGTGCGCTGCTCGAGTTGAAAATTAAACATTGCGTATACGCCTAGGTGCATAATAATTCATGCCTGGAGTAGCGCCTGCCATTGCTCACCAGGCGACTGCAGGCGAAATTGTGTGTAAAATGTTTTAATATGAGCTCATAATATACGAGCCACAGACGGGGCGGAACTGAGTTTGCCACCCAAAAGTGAGTGGACACCGCAGCTCAATTTGTGATTTATGGACATTGCCTTTGGTATACAAGGGGAAAACCCCCCGATTTCGGTTATTGAAGGAGCGTATTGGCTTGCAAGTGTTGTCCTTTGTGCTGCTGCATTTCGGGGCCAAAGGCCATGAAATTTTATTGTTTAGTTTGCTGGCCGGTCAAGGCGTGCGATATGCCTAAAAATGGCTGCCAGCCGGATATCCTGTGGCACACGGCCTGCAATTGAATTTACATTTGGTTGTTCTACACTCGCACTCGGCAAAAAACAGAAAAACACAAACACAAAAACACTGAGGACCTCGTGCGCTTTTTGCTTGCAACTTTTTGGCATTTGTTCTCGTACCTCTGTTGTTTTTTGGGCCTTTTCTTTTTTTGTTTTAATTGAGCTGGAACTTGTTTGTGCTCTCGAGGACACCCTGGTATACCAATAATAAAATTCGATGATGTTTACTCGCCCGGTCAGTGAGGCGTAACCCGGCCACAGCAGCAGCTCCCGTCTTCCGATCGAGTTGGGGGAGAAATTCAATCAGGAACTGACCTAATTATAATCTGCGTAAATCCTACACACAAAACACACCGCAGCTCTGATTTTGTTTGCGTTGGTTTTTTTTTTTAATTTTTTGTTGTTTGCTTTAAGCTGCACATTTAGTAGTTGGTTTCCATTACCGAGCTGGCCAGCTCGTGTGGTTAGCGTATTTTTTTATTTTTGTCGACAGTCGAACTGAAAAATCAATTATGCCCTGCCTGGTATTTAATTAAATGTTGTTGCCATTGTTTTTTGTCGACTGCATATTAACGCAATTATTGAAAAGGGCAGCGACGGACAGGCTTAGGCGTTTGATATATATTCAATATTTTATTGTGCAGCCACGCCCGCGGCAGGTGGTGGTGCGCAAAAAAAGGAAATATTAACAAACAAAAAAAATACCTATGGAAAGGTGCTGCAGATGCATTCGTGCTGGGCGAAATGCAATTGTGAAGCGTTTTGCAAATATTTTAGCACTTTTAAATAAATACATGCCGTCGGGGAACTGCACTTTGGTTGAATTTATGGCTGCAAAAGTTAAAACGAAAGCCATGCCAAAAAATGGCACCGCTCACGTTGACTGGGAATGGCATAAAATTGGCGTGTGTGGACGTTTCCAACAAATTCAAACATTATTTTTGTTTTTTAAACATTCTTAGTGTTTTTATTGCCCAGAAAGCTGGTCCTAACTTCTTTTATTATTCTGGGGTATCTCTCTTTTTATCAGTTATTCTACAAAAATGCGGTAATACCTTGAATCTTGGTAAAAATTGCATTCAAGTTGCATTCAAGTTCCTTTGTTGTCTGTCAAGATTGTCTTAATAAATGAAACCGAGAGAGTTGTCCTTAGGTCACGACAGAATTTTAGCCAATTATTTGATTAACTTGCCAGATTGCTTTCACAAATTGGTAATATCAGTTTACACTTGCGATAATCTCAAGTAAACACATGGGCCAAGGCTAAGCCCTCAGGAGCCCTTTACTTTTGCTTTTGATTTAAGTCAATGCACTGGAAAAGTTACACTTGTAGAAAGTATTTTTATGACAATTAATAACAAATAAATAATATACCAATACTGTGTATTAATTTAAGCCTTAATGTAATTATCCCTTGTTGTCTTATTTATATTTAAACATTAATTTGTACCAAAGTAATTCGATGATTTCAAGTGCATTTTGCTGGCCAGTTTGACCCTCTCGTTGCCTGAATGGGTTCAAGAGCCCACACCAATGTCATTGACATGCCGCGAAAGTAAAAGCCAAACAAAACGTACACCGCCGGAGGGCCATGGACCAGGACATTATGGGGGGAGCAGACCTGGTCTCGCCAGGACCAAACGGACCCTTTTTGCCAAACTGGGCAATATTCAACAATATTCCACCAACTGCCGTTAATTACACAAATGCAAAAGTCTGTTGAGCGGCCAAATTGGTTGGTAATAAATAAATTCAATTGAATAATTTATTTAATTTATTTTCGGGTGCTGCCGGAGCGTGACACCTAAAAAGCAGTAAACAAAAACAAACTGCCCCTACACCTGTGTATGTGTTTGTGTATGTGGCAGGTGGGCAGATCGGAGTGAAAAAAAATGTGCCCGGGATGCGGAAGTGTGCAGCAGGCTGACAGCAAGGTGTTAGAATTTGGTGCAGTGCAAAAAATACATAAAAAAGAGGAGACATAAAGCAAACGACAAATGGCCAACGGGGCTGAAACACATTTTTCACACTGGCCAAAGGTGGGATAAATGAATGTGTGTGTGGCACCGGCCAAGTGAATTTGAGGAACGAAAACAAATCGTTTAATTGGCTTTAAGCAAAACGTAACCATTTGCCGATTATATAACCACCATCCAGGTCCCAAAAACTCAAACCCAGCGACAATGGCGTTGACAGCGCCGTCGACGGCGCCAGCGACGTGAGATAAACCAGTTTATATATAGTTGTTGGCCAGTTTCTCCTCCGCCCTCCAGCAACCGCCCCCGCCTCTGCCTCTGCCTCTGCCTCTGCCTCACTTAGCCTAACCGACATCGCTGCTCCGTTTTTTAAGAGCAAAACTGACGCAAGGGTGGCGCAGCAACCGCAAGAGACAACCAACACCAGGCGTTACCGCCGCACAACCGATCTCAGCAACGGGTTTTATTTTCGGTGTGTGTTATCACAGTAGCCTTCGGCTATGGCAAATGTCTAAAGCTTGCACTTAGCTAAGAGTGCCTTGTAATGGCTTGGTTTTTCGGGTTACATATTCCAGGAACAGGAGCTTACTTCAACCCATATTTCAAAGTTCATTAAATAAATGTGTGTGCTTCCCACTTTGCATAAGATGTGCCTGTTCACAGACTCCACTGTAGCTACTCCGGTCTAAAATCTGGTCCGACCCGACCCCAGACTTCGTGTGGGCCATCCAGCGAGAGCATATAAAGATAATGGAAAATCTTGGCTCGACTTAGTCGTTCAAACCCGTTCGTTAGCACATTCGCACTTGAGCACTCGTTCCAGCCAGAAATGCAGTCCCACACGCTCCTGTTGATCGCCGCCGTTGGCATCGCCATCGTGGCCCAGGCCCAGGTCAGTGCCCAGTGGTTGCCCTTGCTGATGGATGTGACTCCTTACCCCCGACTTAATTTCCAGGCAGCGGCCAAGTTCCAGGTGAAGAACCACGACGATGCCGAGAGGGCCTTCGAGGAATGCCGCGAGGATTTCTACGTGCCGGACGACATCTACGAGAAGTACCTGAACTACGAGTTCCCCGCCCATAGGCGCACCAGCTGCTTCGTCAAGTGCTTCCTGGAGAAGCTGGAGCTCTTCACGGAGAACAAGGGTTTCAACGAGAAGGCCATGATCGCTCAGTTCACGGTCAAGAGCAACAAGGACCTGGCTACCGTGCAACATGGCCTGGAGAAGTGCATCGACCACAATGAGGCCGAGTCGGATGTCTGCACTTGGGCTAACCGTGTCTTCTCCTGCTGGCTGCCCATCAACCGACATGTGGTCCGAAAGGTCTTTGCTTAGAGTTGTGATAGAATTCGATTGGTATACTTTAAATTTGTTTAAGAAATGAATTGATACTAATAAAAATAATATTTTCTTAAAAAAAAAAAAAGATTAATTTTCAGGTATTTACAGGAGTGTGCCTTTGATTCTTTCAATAAAATATTTGTTTTCTTTACAAACTTTTCTTCTTTCTTAACTATCTTTTATTTTTTAGCTCTTTAACTATATATAATCTATATTTAGTCTAAATTTCGTTTAAAGTTTATTCTTTCTTTTATTCTCTGATCATTTCTTCTCATATTTAATTATGAGTTTCTTACTAATTCTACTTCTTTACTACTTTTTGATTAAGCTCTGCAAATCAACCTAGTACCTCGGAAATTTTATTTAATTAGTTTGATTAGCACTTATCACCATCGAGCGGTTTTAATTATGGATTTCTAGAAGTATCTCCAAAGACATTTCTCAAAATAGTATATTCCCCGAAATGTAACTTGTCGATTCTCGAAATTTACAGATAACACGAAATAAAGCTATTCACTCCAATCCCTCAAATGATATTTCCATATATCAGCACTTAATTGCTATAGTAATTATATAGATGATTTCATAACCTCTAGTACATAGCATGCAAGCATCCTATTCTACCTATTAAACTTTCTAAAATCAATTCAAGCTCAATTGTTGTTCAAGTATTATTAGAACAGAGTCTGTGTGAAACTGACCTAGTCCAAGGCAAGCTGGCCACGCGCTAACAAATCTATTCTGTGCATCCACATCTCAAATCTCACATCCATTCCACGATGCTGCGACTGTGAACTGGGGATTCGTTGAACTTGTTGGCGTAATCTAGAGTCGTTACAGCGATAACCTCCTCCTCCGCTGCAACGGCGGCAGCTGATCGTTGACTCCGCCGGCGGATGTTTTCGTAGCTAGTTCAGTTTGTGCATTGTCCGCAGTTAGATGGGTTTTCCGTGGAGGATTTTACTAAGCCTTCTCTTGCTCAGCAGCCAGGTGAGACGCTTCATGAGACAGAAATATAATCAGTCATAGAAACATTCCATCAGGTCTTAGCTGACCTCGCCAGCGATGCCCAGATGCTGGAGAAGTGCGTGCGAGAGCTGAGCACTCCGGAGACCATTTCCGGTGATCTGCAAAAGCTGGAACGGTATCCCTTGTGGACCAGCGAGGAGCTGCCCTGCCTGATGCGATGCCTGGCCAGTGAAAAGGGTTGGTTCGATATCGAGGCAAACCAGTGGAAACTCAAGCGACTCTCTGAGGATCTGGGACCCGATGTCTACAACTACTGTCGCTTTGAGTTGCGGCGGCAGGCCAGCGATGGCTGCACCTTTGCCTACCGCGGATTTCGGTGCCTCAAGCAGGCCGAGCTGCATGCCGGCACTAGCCTGAGCACTCTGCTTCTTTGTGGTCGCCAACTGAATGCCACAAATGTGGAATTGCTACAGTACAGCAAACTGAGGTCCGAGGAACCGATTCCGTGCCTCTTTCAGTGCTTTGCAGATGCCATGGGCTTGTATAACCGGACGACCGGAGACTGGAGACTGTCCAACTGGCAGCAGGCCTTTGGGCCAACGCGAAACGGGGATCAGCCCAGTGCTCCGGGTTACAGTGGCTGCCGGCTAAGTGAAACGCAGCGTAAACAGGCGGTTAACAAGTGTGCATGGATGTACCAGGAGTACAAGTGCTGGGAGCGTATCAATGGACATGATTTGGAGCCTCAAGGCCAAGATGCCTTCTAAAATAAACTGTATTAATAATCAAACGTTACTAAGTTATATCAAGAAGATAAATTAACCTTAAAACTCCTATTTCACTTTAGAATGTAGTTAAGTTTACATAGACATTCTTTATTCAAATTTCTTGTATATATATTTCTCTTCTTACTCAAACGGCCAAGACGTAGCAGGTGAACTGTTGGTAGTATGTGGCACATGGATTGCGACCCCTGCGCTGGTGGCAGGCGCCATAGTGAGCTCCCTTGGCTGGAACGCCCAGTTTTTGTTGCATGGCCGGAATGCGCCAGCGGCGTAGCTTCTGATCAAATACACCCAATTTGTCCAGGAAACAGCGTGTGTAACATGGAATTGGCTCAATGACAGGGAAGCCAGCGAAGGCACTGAAACTGCTCCACTCGTCCTGGTCTACCACCTGCAGGCAATCCTTCATGGCATCCTTGGCCGCCTTGGTTAAGTTTGGCATGCTTTCGATCACCATAAAGGGATGACCCTCCATCTTCAAGCGAAAGAAGTTATTTGAAATAATACCAAAACACATGGAAAATATAGAAAAGGTAACCAAATCTTGGTTCGTGGGCGAATTTAGCATCTCAAGTTAGCAGAAGCAAGCTATTTTAATCTGAGATCACTGAACTCGACTTATCACGGACTACTCACTTTGGTCAGACAATGGAAGCCCGCATAGGCATGCGAGCAACTGCTCTGGCCAGATCCCTCCGGCAGCTCCAACTTCTGTTGGCAAGCCGCATAAATGGAAGCTCCAAAGACCCTTTCGACACCAGCACTATCAAATCCTGTCTGATTATTGTAGAAATCAAACATATCACTGAGGTAGCACTGTGTAAAACAGGGAATCTCTTCATAGCTCTCCGACCACTCCTTGAAACGTTCCAATCGTTCACCAAGCTCTGGAGTCAATCCTCCGTAGCTCTGAATGCACTTGTTGATGGTCTCACCCTCGTGATCCAGCAAAGCCTGGCTCTCCATCTATGAAATAGAGGAAACTTTGTCCCAAAAACTCCTTCAAATATTGATTTTTGTTGCCCACCACAGAAAGCCAAAGGCATATGGCTACCAGGAATCCACTCCACATTTGCATGGCTTGGCAATTATTTCTATTCTATTTTTTCTAGCAGTTTGCTACACGTTCAGCGCTTGATTAAATACTGAAGCTCAGGCGAAAATGTCATCAACCACCTCGCAATCATTAGAGATTAGACACGGAAATAAAAGCAACATACAAGATAATACAAAATAATACATAGCATTCATAGACTATTATTAATCAAATTCAAATATAATATTCTTTACATTCCCTTTTGATTTGACTATCATCAAAGTTTTTCGAATAAAAAGTATTGTTTTACCTAATATGGAAGTAAAATGTATATTATAAATAATTCTGCTACCAGGAAACTTTGTTAATTATCAACTAAATACTGTTCTGTTAAGTAAAGCATAAAATAAAAGAATTCCTTGCCAGACAAGATTTGTTTTCAGTGTGTTAATATGCCACACTATGTAATTGATAACCCAATTTTCGTTTAACTCAAGTTCAAACCGAGGATGCCGAATCGGCAGCTGATAACACACCCCAAATCACGGCTCCCGGTTCAAGTTTTCGGCCTCGGTTGCGCAAAAGAACCTCAAAGGCGGCAATCTCGATTGCGCAATGATCTGCGGATCGTTGATTGCAGATCGAAGATTGCAGATCACAGATCGCGGTTTTGCCGGTGCCGATGGGCCCGCTGCCCAGTTGCATTTTTATTGATCAACACCTGCCAACGGGGCCACAACGGCAGTTTTGCTGCCATCGAATGCTGTTAATTGATTTTGTGTTTTTGTTTTGGCATTTTGCCCGGCCGGCCACTTGTCTGTGTTTTGGCTTTTAATAATGTCTTCTCTGCCCGGCCTGGGCTTGTAAAGGAGCGACATCGTCGTCCCACTTTACGCATTTTTGAGCAACGATCCAACCGGATTCGGGTTTCGAGACGAAAAACATGTTTAACAAAACACGTCGCATCATCGTCCACATCATCCCGGGACCGATGAAGATCTCTTCATCGTCGCAATTGCAAGTGGGCAAGACAGCAAATAACTCCAAAGTGGTTCTGCCGGATTGGCCAAACAGTCAACAAAATACAACACTTCCACGAATCCCCCGTCACTCGGAGAAATAAATAACAATTCTATGAATTGATCAAAACAAATTATTATTTGATTTTGTAAACAATTCAGTGAAAAGACACATCTATATATAATCAATATATATAAAACATAGTCTCAAACCTTTTTCTTTTTATTATTTTGTGTGACTGAGAATCTAAATACCATTTACTTCTTCTTGTTTCCGTGTAATACAAGTATTCAACTATTGCTTCCTTTCTAATTTTGCAAAAATGGTTAATTAGCTACATTTCAAAACTTGAATTAAAAATGTACATCTATGATCATATGCTATAAACTTTAAATTTAGTATGTAAAGTTTTGTTTCTGTGCACGTTTCCCCTCACAATTTCTTCGCAATGACCTTGGCTCGTTTTCTTGCGTGTTTGGCCGTAAATATTATAAATCCAGTTTTCGATTTCCTCTCTTCTTTCACTCTCGCACAGTCACAAATTTGAACAAAAATTTTCGTTATATAGTTAATTGTTTTGCCCCGCCGCCAGTTTTGTTGCCAAACGGCTTTCGGTGGGGCAACCGCGATGACAACGATGACGACACAGAGCAGCCCAGCCAGCACCACCAGCACCACCAGCACCACCGCCTGATGCTGCAGGAATCAGCACAGACAGGCGATAAACTGGACTGGACTGGACCGGACTGGATCGTAAAAAGATGCGACGATGCAGCCGGGCCTGAGCCTGACCTTTGGCAATTTGAAATGCAGTCTGCCAGCCTGAATGCAGCTTTGGCAACTATGCGTTTCTGGCCCAAAGACGGGGCGATTTCGAAACGATCCCAGAGCCAGTCTTTGCATTTTCATTGAGACCGGCTCAGCATAGATTTGAATACATTTCGGTTGAGCAGCGACGACCTGTCGCATTAATTTCTTTCCTCCCGCCAAAGTCCGCTGAATTTATTGAGAAGCTGGAATTTTAAAGTGTTTCTTTTGTGCGAGTTTTTTCAAGGTTATAACCCAGTTTCTGCCAGGGTGCGTTCATACGTTTTTTTTTTTTGGCAACAGTGTTTTATGGTGAGAAAGAGACCTGAAGCCCCGCTTGGGACAGAAACTGAAACTGAGACGAAAATCGAATTCGATCCGATTCGATTCGTGTTCAATGCATTAACTAGCCTTTTGATAAAAGGCAGGCAGATGGCCCGGACCGATAACAATGAGCTCGCGTGTCCTTGGCTCAGTTGGGGAAACGAACTTGCCACTAAATGCAGGCCAGCTGCGTTTAATGACATTTATAAATTGGGCCTGGCAAATATAATTAAAAATACATCAACTTATTGCGCGCAAGGCTTGTGCAATTTTTGGCACATTTGCCATGCAAATCAAAGCAACACTTAACGGGGTTGCTTCTGCTTCTGCTGTTCGGAGGGTTTTGCCTTTTTTTCTGGGCTTGGCGAGAGGGGTGCCCGTGAAATGGCCATAATTAAAAATACATCTAGGCGGCATGTGGATTTTATGAGTGTGTCCAAGTCCAGCAGCTGGACCGAAAAGCCATATCGTACCGAAAACGAAAGTGAGCTCACACGGAAAGAAATAATATCAAGTCACTTTTTTAGATGTTTTAGAGATTCTTCTCTAGAAAAACTCAGACAAAAAAAGGTGTAATCAAAGCTACAGAAAGGAAATCTGACTCAGAGATTAATTGTTTTTAGATTCATGTATTGATATCATAAAAACTAGAAAATATCTTTCATATCTGATACATTTTAGATAATTAAAAATTCAGAGTCATACTAAAATGATTCTGTATAGCTTATTAATATTAAAACTTGTAGTTTTCACCTAAATGAACTTCAATATAAATAGAAATTTACTGAACAAAATTAAACGATCCCTTTGACAATTATATCAATTACAACTTATTTTCAATACATTCAAAACTTCCTTGTAACACAAATCTGTGCTCATATTTTACATTCTTTAATCAACATCAAGTAATTTCCCCCCATTTTTTCTCTCTGTAGTGAAACATTGAAGAAGTCAACAACCTGTGCGTGATTGTTGCCTTCAATTTGGTGCAAAACATCCAACTCATTAACTCGGCATCTTGGCTAGGTGGGAATTAATTATGCAGATTTATTCATTGTGTTGCGATTTCAAGTGTGGTAAAATGCAGCCCGGCTAATGAAGGTGTGTATGCCTGCCAATGACGGCGACGACGATGATGATGATGATGGTTATGACGATGGGATGGGATGGGATTGGATTCGGGATTTGGGTTTTGGGCTTTGGGCTTTCGGTGTTTTGTGTTTGGTGTTTTGGTGTTTGGCTTTTGAGTTTGGGCGGTGGCTGTGCCCAATTTTTGGAACACCCAAAAAAAAGCTCTCCAACTCCTCAAAGCGGCTGTCGGATTTTGGATCTTACAAATTAATCTCCGGAGCAATCTCTACGGCTTCCGCCCTGTGAGATACATTTGCTTTGGCAGCAAGCACTTTTCAACGGATTTTGAAAGTAAATTTCACTGATCATTGACCTCGGACTGTGGTTGCGTGTAATCGGTTGAGACCGAGGCCTGCCACTTGGGGATTACATAAATCCGAAATTAGTTAATAATAAATGAAAACTGTAAGCTGTAAACTGTGAAATGAGAAATAAGAAATGCTATTGTTCAATATATTGAAATCATGCCGTTACGTTTGAATAAAACGCTTGCCCGCTGCACTCGCCACTGCAGTTTTCCGCTGACCCGGGGCCATTTCGATAGCCGTAGCCGTATTTTTAGGCCCCTCCGGGGTTGGCCAACAAAAATGGCTTATGTAAAAAAAATATTGCCATCGGTTACCATAAAGTGACATAAAAATTAACGGAAGACAAGGTGAGCGAACACACACTTTAAAATAATTGTCGAACTATTATCTTGTTGCTAAAAACTATAAATGAAGATGTAGTTTTGCGTTAACAGTTGAGGTCACCAATTAACACTAATGTTTAGGACGTAATTCATTGTGTTTACATCTGCATCTTTAGCAAATATTCAATAATAATAATAATAGTTTTAAAATAAATCGGCACTTACCATAAGGTATTCATATATTTTAGTTGGTAACATTACCTGAAATTAGATAAACATAAGAGTTAGTATTCAATAATTATAATACTTTATTCATATCAACTATATTGTAAACATTTTAACATTTTAAATTAGAAATAAATAAGAAAGAAACTTAACTTCGGAAAGCCAAAATTTTACATAGCCCTGCAGTTTTCACTTAATTATAGGTTCAAATTGGAAATCAATCATAATTAAGATTAACATATTTAAGTTCCTTGAATAGATATTTATTGAAATTGTTATATGAATTATAGGATCAAATCGAATATCGATCATTACATAGACCTTGAATCCTTATTTATCGTTATTTTTATATGACAATTTTAATAACTTTTCAAAGCTTAAAAAATCCATATCAAAGTCAAAAATGCAAAAATTTTAATTTGGAAAGCTTTCATATGTTAGTTTTTATTAGGTTAATAAATCTGCATACTCAATTCAAATTTTTTAAAATTAAAATTTTTGTTCAAAATTTTATCGATGTAACCCTTAATAAAATTTAAAAAAATCGGATTTTGATTTTTATCAAGAATATATATGATTTATAGGTTCGCAAATGACTCCTTCACATATTTACAAGCTAATAATTATAACATTTAAATTTCTACAAGTCTCGAGGCATAGGCATAGCCTAGACCTTGCAGATCGGCCTAGTATCTGTCGCATTTGCATGTAACCTTAGTGAGCTTTATTGATTCTAGATCTATAGAGTGACAACTAGCCTCCCATTGCAATTAACGGCTGGACTTTCCACCGCACCCACCGAACTAGGTCGAATGGGGCTGCAGTTGAGCAAGGCGGCTTTGCATTTACAAATAGGCATAATTAAATGGATACCGTTCTAACGGACTCTGTGTGTGAATCGAAAGATTCCAGTCACGAACGCGACTCGCCGACAAATTACCAATGCACTTGCCAAATGCTCGAGAACCCGCTTTGGTCGGGCCAAATAAGCCAAACTAAGAGATAGCTCCCCCCTTGATCGCAGCACTGCCTAAATGTGTGTGTGAGCAAGTATCTGTGAGTGCTCGTATCTGTGCGATGCATGCACTTAACACGTGTGGTTACCGAGAAGGGAAAGAGGGGTGTCATTCGGGCCAAACAACTTTTCTTCCGCGTTGCACATGCGATGGCTGTGGCGATGGCGATGGCGATGGCTGAATGGTGATGGCGTTTCGCAGACTGGCGACTGTGGACTGCAGCCGCACCCACCCACAAATGGCCTGCTAAAATCAACAATTAAAAGCACCGCTCGCAATCTCCCACCGATCTGATGCAATTTTGCATTTTCGAAATATCTTTTTAATTTCGCGCTAGCTAAATTACTATGATAGCTGGACAGAAGAATTCGTAACTGCTCCGACATAATTTGGCATTTGACTTGATAACCACGCCCCGTTGCACTTCCTCCCTACCCCTCTCATAATTTCAGCTGCCAGAAGAACCCGTTTTCACGACCCCAAAAGAACCGGGAAAAATCTGGGCTTTGGCTCCTTAAAACAAAAAGCCAAACCAAATACCTAACTGGCCTATGAGTAACAAAACTGAAAGCGAAAGCATAACTGACAAGGTAGCTCGGTTGCAGTTTATCCGGCTGCTGTTGCTTTTGCACTTCTAAAACTGGTTCGCCGTCTGGACATGTAGGCAGCAGTGGCAAGTCTTCTAGCCTCCACTTCAATAACACACACAGAGCCAACTCAGTCAACTCAACTGGGTTCAGCACCGAACTCAACTGAACTCGAGCCCAACACGGAAAGAAAAGAGGGGATACCTCCTAGGATCATAGTAGAAGATATCACTTTCAATGAGCAAGAAACTTGCAGATACTTTTTGAAATAAAAAATTGATTACTATTTAAGCCTCAAATGATATATTTAAGAAAAAAGATAGCTAAAGGGTAGACTTGGTAAGTTTCCTTGAACTGTTCTTTAACCTTGTCCCTTTTGTGACAGGCATCAGATTTCCTGATGTTACTTTCTGGACTTTGGGATTCGGCTTTCCTCTCAGTGCATTTGGGTTTGACTTTTCATCAGCGGCAGCTGTAATTGTTCTGCAGCAGTCGCTGACTGTAATTTCATATTCTTCCTGCATTCCGAAACCTTGAATCACATTTCTTGCATTTAATTGCAGACATTTTTATTTCTTCTGATTTCTCCCCTCTTCTGGCCACTTGAAGGCGCCGCTGAGTGGCTGCCGTTGACCGCCGAGCTGGGTCATTTTTAATAGCCGCTGCCTGCTGTTGTTGCTGCCTCTGCAACTGCAACAATTACACGAATACTCTACAAAAAATACAAAATAATAAACAACAAAGGATTGGCAGTCAGAGCAACTGGCTGGCCTACCTTTTACTGGCACGCACTGCATTCGAGATGACGGCCTGTTTTAAATGCCAGCCAGTTAGTTGAGTGAGTGAGACTATGGGCTAAATGGCTACCGCTGTCTGTGTTTACTTATTAACGCATTTATTTACATTTTACGGAGGGGAAAGAGAGACCGAAGCGAGTGCATAACTCGAGTTGCATTGCCGGCCACCGGTTGACCATCGCATTAGGAAATAATGCTAATACGGTGAATGTTTTGTAAACAGTATTAAATTTAATGCAAGTTATTAATTAAACAGCTACTTAAACAATATAAATATATAATTAATTGTATGATCAAAGCTATAAAATAATTTGATCATTTCCATGTGTGGCCCATGTGGCGTATGCGCAATTTCCAGATCACCTAGAAAAATGCCAATCGCGTGACTCATACGCAACTGAGGTGAAGTTCAGCCATGAATCTTAACTAACTATCTTGCGGATTGCACGATTGCCGTGCCCTCAGCCATGATTAGCTGCAGATACAAATTGAATGCTAGTTGCCCACACTTACACACACACACACACATCCCTCTGAACTTTCAGGCAAAAATTCCATTTGCACCCCCACCTTAAAAAAAAAAAACCATAAAAAAAATAATAAAGAAAAGGCGAAAAATGCAAAGCGCAGGCAGCAAAAGTGTAAGGCAAAAAAAAAAAAACGAAGAAAAAAAGATCAATTGACAAATGGTTTGGGCCACAACAATAGACGCCGGCGTCGACAGCGACGCCAACGGAGACCGCAGCAGAGGCTGCTCTCTGCCCCAACGCTGGCTGCATACGAAACCAGTAGCTTTGTTGGGGAGGGGGTAAGGGGCGAGTGGAAAAAAGCTAGAGAGAGAGATGGAGAGTGAAAGAGAGCAACGACTACGAAAAGCTGACTGCTACGAACACCGTTGCAATGTCGCTGCGCGCAGCTGCTACTGCTGCCTCGGCCGCTGCCGCCGTCGCTGCCTCGGCCGGCGCATGGATTGTTCGCGACGCCGCGCATGCGCAGCGGTATAAAAAGCGGCAGCGCCAGCAGGCAGCCACTCACAGTCGAAGTCGTCGGTGCCAGAGGTGATTCTGCTTTCTGTTTTCTGTTTCTCAAGTGCGGTCCGTCGTCGGTACCCCCCACAAAAAAATATTAAATAAATAAATACAATAAAACAAAAGACAACTCCTACTCGCCAAAATGAAGAAGTTTCTCGTGGTGTTCGTGGCATTATTCGGAGCCGGTATGTATCTCTTAGCTAGCTAAGTGAAATGGAAAATGGAAATGTAAATGGAAATAGAAATGGAAATGTTAATGGAAATGGTTGTGGAAAAGTTGAGGCGCCCAGCTAGCTTTTCCGCTTGCGCAACATGAAGGACACTTGAGTGCTGAGAAAATGTAGAGTGCAAAATCGAGAGTGTGCTTGTGCAACGACGGGTAAATCAACTATCACTGCTCCACTTTTACTTCGTATCCAAAAAACGAACTCGAAATCGAAATCAAAATCGACATCGACATCGAAAACGCAAAACGAAAAGCGAGACCAGAGGGAAATGTAATTTAATTGAGCAAGTCAGCCCAACCCAGGCGCATTAGCTTGCATTTTCCCCCTAATACAAAGATACACTTGCTATGCCTGTGCATAAACACACTCGGAAAAATTTAATTGAATTGAGATTTGAATAGGAAATCTGGGATAGTATTTGTATTCATATTCTATATTAAAAAACTAAGGAAATTAAATAAATGGTATAAGGTTTAAATCAAAATTTTTAAGCAAATTTCCATTTTGAAAACCAAAATTCCTATTCTATAGATACATTCCTTGATTGTAGTTCTTTTGAAAATCCTAACTTGCTTCTTATCGAGATAGTTAAAGCTGTAATTAACCATTTCTAATGATGCTCCCGTGATTTCCAACTTCAGTTGTGTGGGCTTTAATGGCTAGTTTTTTTCCTGTGTAATATCTGCAGTAACGAATCTCCACATCTATTGGTTTGGTGCGGTTCAGTTCGGTTCGATTTCATTACCTCATCGACGCCGCCTTAAAAGCTGGGAGAAGTTACAACAGAGACGATCGTCTGGCTCTGCTGCAGCTCGATTTTGCAATCGATCTCTGGTGTTGTAAGCGATATTTAGATCCGCGCTGCAGGTTATCTAATCCCAGTCCGGTTACGAAACTGGAGCGTTGGACTTCGTTTCGAGTTTCTGTTTTCAATTTCAGCTACCTTCGCTGAGGGTGTGGTCGGTCAATAGTTATGGCCACCGAAAAATTCGCAAATTCGCTGGCAGACAGACGAATTTCTGACATTGACATTGAAAAGCTTTTTAGATAAAGTCACAGAGCCAAGATGCTTAATGGATGAGATCCAATAAAAATTATAATGGCTAACTGGGCTAGGCTCTGGAATTTTAACTACACAACAGGCGTAGCCGCTCCCAAAAAAATTAAAAACAAAAAAGAAAGAAGCTAACTTTAAGAAGCCGAAGTTTGTATACCCTTGAAGTTAATCATAGGATTTGGGTTTGATCATAATCCAGGCAAAAATGAATTACTTTTGATTCGGAAAGCTGTCCTATGTTACATTTTTTTTTTTTTTTTTTGTTAAAAAAAACTGCATACTCCATTTAAAATTTAAAAAATTTAAATATTTGATAAAATTTTTAAAATTTTAACCCCTTAGAAAAATTTTAAAAATTTCAAAAATTTATTTTCTTTTAAGAAATTGCTTGATCGACTTGGCTTTTAATGCTGATCAATAATATATATGGTTAATAGGGTCGGAACTTTAAAGGACTAAAATTATAATACCCTGGAAGGGTATAAAAACTGAAATAAAGTCAAATCCGAAACCCGTTTGCATTTTTGGTTATTCAACTTAACAATTTTTGCAAATTGCGTGCCAAGCATTTGTTTTTCTTTAGTTTTTTTTTCGTTGCCTGCCAAGTCGTGCATGGCCGTAAAGGCAATTTCGCTGCTCAATTTTAATTGCCGGCAATCCAAAGTTATTAAACTTAACAACGGGCCGAAACATAAACGCTTTAATGGGCTCGTTTCGATGAGAAGCAGCCGCTGGAGCATTGTCAAGTTCAAGTTGCCATTAATTATGCAACGGCACTTGCTCATTTGAGCGCTTTTCACCTGCGAGTTTAAAGCCCGCCCAGCGGCAAGTACTTCCCCTCCGAGTTTGGGGGTCGAAAAAGTTACAACAAGCCCGCTAATCACGGCGATAAACAATTTAAGCGTTGCAAAGATTTCCGAAAAAAAGAGCGGGCCGCAGCACACAATAAATTTCCGCATTTTGGTTGCGTCGTGCTGTGACTTTTGTTTTGTTTTGTTTTTCTATTGCTATCGGAAAACTAACACCAACCGCAGCTCAAAAAAATACAAAAAAAGAATGTGGCCAAAGACATACAAAATAAATTTTGCCATTTTTCTATTGCCACACACATAGACACAGCGCGGCAGCAAGTCACGCTTGAAAGGTTTTTATTTTGTGGCAACAAAATCAAACGAAAAGGGCCATTCGGCCGACATGCAACTGCAGCGGGGGGAGCGGAATTCTATAGGTTGCATTAGGCCAACACACACACACACACACACAGAGAGTTACAAGGGCTGCGGCTATCTATGCTGATTTATGGCCAACAACAAGGAGAGCCAGAATACAAGGCTTTTAAAACTCAATTTGCATGCCACTTTTGGCACGGCACGCGAAGCATTGCAAATCAATTTTTCTGAAAGCTGCAGCGACGATGCGTTAAATTTGAAGGAATCATATCTATTCAGCGGCTAAGTCGCCTGATTGGGCTAAAAGGATTTATGGTACAGTTTGAAACTATAGCAGTG
Organism: Drosophila serrata; assembly: GCF_035046125.1. NCBI lineage: Eukaryota > Metazoa > Arthropoda > Insecta > Diptera > Drosophilidae > Drosophila > Drosophila serrata. Next base: position 350,472 of record NW_028256928.1, on the reverse strand, counting down.
ACGCAGGACTTTGCACTGTGGGAAGTAGGGGGTTTCCTAAAAGGTTTCTTTAATGGTTTTTCATATATTTCATATTATTGTTTGCAGTTAAAGAACATTCAAGACTTTCTTCATATGTTAAATACATCAAATATAAAATACTATAGTTTCCTTTCGGCTCTGCATACAAAAACACTCACACTGGCCACTCAACAACTATCGAGAAATAGGCAAACAATAGACAAAACAATTCGAACGCAGATTAACCCACATACGGGGACATGTCGGCAAATATTTAAATATCATTACGGTGTTGGGTGGCGGTGCAGCAAAACGTATGCAAAAACTGTTTTTGGGAAGAAGGCAACATTTAGCGGAAATGCTCGAGTGCTGTCGTTGTTGCTGCTGCTGCCAGCCGGGTAAATACCAAACGGGCCAAAAGGCTCCACAACAAAACGTGCTTAAATGTCAGCAATTTTCTTGATTTATACGGCGGCAATGTCTTGGCGCTGTCTTGCCAGACAACAGTGCAAACAACGATAAAAATAACACCACAGAGCCCGACGCCGTCAGTTACGGGCCAGCAAATTTGCCTCAGCCAAAGCCAAAGCCACAGCCAAATGATAGATACACACACTTGTGCTGCCACAAAAAGAGGCAACCTGTGATTGCAACCACAGGAGCTAGGAGCGATTATGAGTCCGGATCCGGGACCCACAATGCCCCCTCATTGGATTTGTTAGCTGGCATGCCAAATGCTAATGCCCGGGTTCATTGCTCTGATACTTGTATTTATGGTCTGACAGCCCCAGTTGGCCGGCATGCAATGCGAATTTGTCATCATTTGTCATGATATCCTCGCAGCAAGGCGACACCTTCAAGTACCCCAGAATGCAGATAAGAAGTGCAGATACCAGAGCTATATATTTATAAGCTCTTTGAATTCCTAAAGTAAAAATAATCAGGTTGAGGGATAAAACACACACACGACTCAATCGCATCTAATTACAGAATATGGCAATGAATTATTAACAACTCATATATGTATGCACATATATGAACAAATTGCAAAATTTGCTAACGCATCCATTTGGTTAATTTTAAATTATGAATTTATTTGCATTACCGTGTATTTGCATCTTGACAGTGTCTGTCATTTAAGTGAAACATAAATTAATTTCATTATATCGAGTTTTTGCCTAGAGCCGCTTAATAAAGTTTTGTAATTTGTGCGAGTGTTGTGTACATTTTTGGTTAATTAAATGATTATGTTAATGGACGAGCGGATGTACAAATGATAAACAGCAGCAGCAAACGGAGGGGTCAGCCGATGCCAATGGTGTGCAATCAACCAGCGGGACCAATGCAAATGTCGGCTTTACAGTTAAAATGTCAATAAAAATGTATTATTTAAATGCGTATAAACACACATAACACACACTCCCCTCACCCGATCGAAAGGGGCAGAAAAAAATGTAATTAAGCGCACCGGACTGATAGATAAAACAATTATGGCCAAACAGTAAATTAAATAACATGCAACACCAGGCAATCAGTCTAACTGGCTTATAAATAATGCGCTGGCTCACGTGGCGACTGCCGGCCGGGGGCTTATATCCATATATATAACATATATGTATATATACTCCATATTGCATTGGCATGCCGGTCAAAACTATTTATTTCCAAGGTGTGCCGCCGCTTGGCACCGTCGAGAACAAAAGACAGACTTGAGAGTGGGTTAGTAGTTGGTCTAGAATCTGGTCTAGCCTGGCTTAACCGGTTTTTTGGTCGAGAATGTGGGCTAGTAGCCTGGCTTTTTGCTTTGCTTTCATTTTCGTTTGGACCGCTAGCTTCTGGTGGGTTCTCCGGTCTTGCGGTTTTGTCGAAGGTAATTTAGACGTTATGTCATGCCGGCAGAATCTCGGCTCTTGTTAGATAATGGCTGAAAGCAGCGCGTGATATGGTTAGATGTTGTCTTTTCCACTTAAATTCTCGGCCAGCGTTGAGCTTTTTCTGGATTGGCTTTAATGAATCAGTCTCTTATGGGTCGTAAAATTTTTAAATTAAATGCAAAGACCAGGATTTAGAGCTTAATTCTATACTTTTGACTAAAGATAGCATCTTTTTAAATGGAATTAATATGCTTAAGCTATTTAAAGAGTTCTATTTGATTTAATTTTGCAATATTTCTCCTTCGTTTATCTGCCTTAAGGAAATATTGCGCATACGCACCGTGTGCCAGGTGCCTAAGTAATTGCTTAGAAAACATGTGGCAACGCAAACACACACTCACACACACACAGCTCTAAGTGCACAATCATCACCCAGATGTGTGTGTTTGTGTGTGTTTTGTGAAGGCATTAGGACTGCGGTTCATTCCTGTGGTTGCTGCTGGCAACAACAATGCCAGATTGCACTTTTTCCGCACAGTTGCAGGTGCAACGGTCCCTCTCTCCCGTTAACACTCGCTGGCTAAGTGCTCAGGAATGGCCATGGAATGTCCGGCTAATTGATGTCACAGCCAAATCTCATAACAGCCATAAATTAGAGTTCGTAGAATCTTAAAAGCAAAGCGTTAATAAATTCAAATTTAAATTGAAGCTGCGATCGAGAATCGAGCCACAACTGCGTAATTAACGAAATTACAATAAACAAATATGAAGCGTACAACGCAGAACGAATAAACATCAATAATTCTTTTTTTTATTGACGCTTCAGAACTGGCTAAATGACTGACTAAACCAACCGTATATACATATGTATGTTATGTGTGATACTGCGTTTATTCGGTAAAAATAAATACGCAGCGAAAATAACAGTTTTTAATTAAGACCCAGGCATATAATTTTATCGATGCCCACCGTTTTGATTTATTCGACGCTATAGCAACATCACAAATGTGTCTAAAATTTGATATTTGATTAGTTTACACACGCACACACACAAAATGTAATGGGAATTGCACGTTGTTTATGCAGGCCATCGGTATCGGTTGGCTGATTTTTCCATGTTTCACTCTGGCTTACTTGTTTTTTTTTTCATTCAATTGTTGCATTCATGCGGTTACCCCCGAGCTCTTTTTGGCACAAAATGCCCATGGCTGTCGGGTCCTGGATGCCGCAGGACTGAGTCCACGGCTTAGGCAATTGATGCGCACTTTTGATTGAACATTGAGCATTGGAAATGAAACGCGACCGCAACACTGCGGCTTCGCAATTAGATTATCACACATGGCCCACTCACCGGAAAGTGGATATTTTGTTCATTTCACGAGAAATGCTTTTCAATGCCAGCCTTCGGGCGGGGTAATTATTTTTTGACTATTGCCATTTGATTTTCCATACCATACACATGTATAGTATGTATGTACATATATAGAAAATGCAATTCGGTGCCGGTGCAAATACCGCATTAGTTAGTTGTACAAATGCAATTTAGTTCGTTACGCTTTGCGGTTGCACTGAGCTCAGCTTCCACAGAGAGAGAGAAGTGATGCCACAAGGGGGGAGATAAGTCCTTGGTGGCGGGTTTCAGGTGCTGCTGTGACAGCAGGGTTCGGTGCAATTTCTTACCCCGAAAAAAATATAAACGGGCCAGAGAAGAACGGCGAACAAAACAAAAGTAAATGCAGTTGGCCCTGAGCTGTCAGCGATCCGAGTGTGCGATGCTGAAAGTTACCTTCGAGATTTATTGGCAACCGTCGTCTCTCTGTCATACATCAGACTTTTTAAAGTGAATGCCTCTCGGGCCAGATGACAAATGGCCCTGCCCAGGCCATCGTCATCATCGTTGTCCTCGGTTCGCCTTTTGCCGTCATAATGATAATAAGCAGCATCTTGGCTACGTGTGTATCTGCATCTGGTTGGCTTGAACAGTTGCTGGGTTTCCTCATCTCGTCGTCTATGAGTTTTTCTGTGACTTTTTCGGGGTTCATTTTTAGTCCGGTCTTCATCTGTCTGGGTCTGAACGAGAGTCGCAAATGGAAGGGCACGTGGCAATCTGCCTATATACATATAAAAATAGCATTGTGAAGGGAATGTCTCAAAATTTGAGGCACAATCTGGTTGAATGTTGCAAGTGGAAGGGTAGAAACTGCTTAACTTGGCTATTTTTATAATGTTTTTTAATATTTAACCTTCGTTTTCCTTTGCAGCTGTGGCCCAAAGTAGCTTTAAATGTCCCGATGATTTCGGATTCTATCCCCACGACACGTCGTGCGACAAATACTGGAAGTGTGACAACGGTGTCTCCGATCTGAAGACCTGCGGCAATGGTCTGGCCTTTGATGCCACAGACTCCAAATACCTCACCGAGAACTGTGACTATCTGCACAATGTGGATTGCGGCGATCGCACAGAGTTGGGTAAGTTAAACAATAGAATATTGACAAGGAAAAGTCTCTAAAAGTGTGTATTTCATCCAACAGAACCCCCAATTACCACTCCTCATTGCTCCCGCCTGTATGGCATCTTCCCCGATGAGAACAAGTGCGATGTCTTCTGGAACTGCTGGAACGGCGAACCCTCCAGATATCAGTGCTCCCCCGGACTGGCCTACGATCGTGATGCTCGCGTCTGCATGTGGGCTGACCAGGTGCCCGAGTGCAAGAACGAAGGTAAGTAAACTCTAAAATGTTACTAACAGTCTGACTGATAATCGAATCAACTTTTTGCAGAGGTGGCCAATGGATTCTCCTGCCCTGCCGCCGGTGAGCTGGCCAATGCTGGCTCCTTCTCCCGCCATGCTCATCCCGAGGATTGCCGCAAATACTACATCTGCCTGGAGGGTGTGGCCCGCGAGTACGGATGCCCCATTGGCACTGTGTTCAAGATTGGCGACAGTGATGGCACTGGCAACTGCGAGGATCCCGAGGATGTTCCCGGATGGTAAGTGATTGCATTATACTTGGCTTTTTGTTAAGAATATCTCCAAGGCTGGCACCTGGTTTGATTGTTGTCTTGCTTTGCACACAGAAAATATTATTGCTCCAGGGTTAATTTGGATTGTAAAAATTGATATTTGGATTGAAAATCTGAAGAATAAATAGGTACACTAGGTAAGCTTTTGAGAAAAGGGGTCTTTGAATCCTGATAACATTTTTCACAGTAATGAAATTTTAATAATTAATTCAAAGAAGTTTTTGACTGAAATATATTCGATCTATTTAGTTCTTGTTTCTGAAAAATAGATAGATAGATAGATATTTTTGTTTTGAATTCTAAATTCAGTTCGTAAATAAGTTTAGGGGTTTTTTTTGCCACGCTTGCACCTCTCTGCACCCATCACCACATTCCTCACCCTCTTTGCTTTCACTGTCCACTTTCCACTCAACTCAACAGATCAACTGAAACAGATCGCATTTCACATAACATATTCTCACATTATCTCACATATCTCTGGCCTATTCTGACATATCTCTTTACCTTGGTCCCATTTACAATTACAGCGAAGACTACTATGGCGATCTGGATTTGAAGAGCATCCGCAAGAGCGAGCTTCTAGCTGGATTGAACAGTGAAGGTCGCACTAAGGGCGCGCCCAAAACCAAAGCTGCCTCCTCCTCCTCCTCATAAACATAATAATTACAACTACAACTACAACAACAAGAACCTACAACTTTAACAAACAATAACTAAAGAACAACAACAATACAACAAGATCAATCAACTCAGATCCCTAAAACCCATCCTGCCAATACTTCCCTCACATCACAAAAAAAGAAGAAACGAAAAAATGAAAAATGAGAAAATACTCAGCCAGCCACAAATCCTAATTCGAATTCGCATAAAAAATCAACTCTTTTCCTGCCATTCTTCTCAGTTGACCTCTGTGTTTCTAATTTATGAATCTCCCCTCTTTTTCGTCTTTTCATCTGAGTCAAAAACTATTGCTCTATATCTCTTCATGTTTTAAATTTCATTTATAAATGTTGAGCAAACAAATTTAAAAATATCCAAATTGACTTGCAAAATTTAGGCTCGAAGATACACAAAATTTTGTAAAGGAAAATTAGAGAAGAACGTCGTGGAAAGAAGAGAAAAGCGTTCTAAATGAAGCGTAAAATTTAGAGATTTGTACATTTAAGTGATCCTTGTTTATAAGCTTATAATTTTATTTTATACATAAAAAACGAAAAACAAAAAAATATATTAAAAAACAAAACAAAACAACAAACTTGAACAGCTCTTTATGTGTGTCACATTTCTTCTGTCATCCATTTAACTTGTCATTTTCCGTTCAACTTTTGCCATCTTAAAGTGCGCGGAAAAAGTTTCGAGGGAAATAGAATTTTCCGTAAATTATTGTTTATTGTTTATATGTGTGTGTGTTCTTGATTTCTTTTTCTTCACCAAAAGAAAAAAATGTTCTGACTTGTCGTTAGAGTCTGTAAATAATAAGTAAACATGAAAGTTTTGAGGCGCCCAGCCATATTTGCCGCAAATGAAAAGTTGGCTGGCATTTCGGAAGGACCAGGAAGTCTTTGCTGACGTCTTTTCAAATGCACAAGAACTTTGTTAATTATTCATTAGATTCTATAAACAAAAACGCGATACAAAAACTTTAAATGAATTTTCAAATTATCAACACAATTGCAGGCAGAACCGGCGGCACACTCACACTCACACAGTTACCAAACGTTTAAATGGGGAAAATGGGAAAGCGAAAACGGGGAAAAAGGGGAATTCGTGGGGCAGTGGCACCTCGACAGGGTCCCCCAGTTTTAGGGCTTGAATTCGGGTGTGGGGCTTCACTTTTGTCCCCACTAACTCATAAAAGCTGGAAACTTTAACTTTTGCTGCTTTATGCGAGTGTCTCTCGTCTGTGTGGGTGGGCCACAGAGAAAAATAAATAAAAAATAAGTATAAATTGGAGCAATAATAGTTCAAAACAAGTCTTTGCTTACAGTCTCCTCGGAGTTATTAATAGTAGTACACAATTCTGAATTTACTATCTGAATCTTTCTAGAATTTCCTTCTTAAAGTATACTTTTCTCAGTGCATGCGAAACCTGTGCCTGTGTGCATTTATGGCTCTCTCTCTCACACACACACACACTGGAAAAAAGTTTTAAAACTAATTAAATAAAAATTATAAAACTATACAAACTCAAGGCACAAGTTGTCGCTGCTTTTGGGGGCGGCTAAAGGACATTCCCAGCCCTCTGTGTGTGTGTGTGTGTCCCCATAAGCTCTTTTTGGCATAGAAAAGCCGCGTAAAGAGCTCTCTCGGAATTTTTGGGCAAATATGAACATAAAGTCGCCTGCATCCATTCAGTTTTTGATGTTGCTCTTGGCTCAGCTCTTAATACCACCCGAAAACGTTATCCTTGCAGGGGTGACCACCACACACTAACCACCGGATGTCATCTTTTACTTTAATATATTTTGAAATGCTCTCTGCAGCCGCCTTTGTTGTTGCTGCAGGCTGCCAGTCAAGTGCAGCAAGTAAGCAATCTTCAATTAAAACTTGCCCTGACCCATTAGGAGTCCTTTGGTACGCCGTGCGTCCTGCTTATGATGCGGCAAGCTAAAGTTAGTTGCACAAAAAAACCAACTCCGGGAATGCAATGCACATAAAAGTGTTTTATAAACACAAAAATGATTTCCACTCTGACAAAGTTGCACCGGCTACCAAGGCACTTGGAAAAAGCTTTTTTAGCTAATATTAAATAGTTTTCTTAGAAATAATCTAGCAAAACTAATACTCCAACAAGAAAGGAAGCTAACTTCGGCACGCCGAAGTTTATATACCCTTGCAGATAGAACTTCTATGAATAAAAAACCATACAATACAAATTATATATCTTTGTGTTAAAAAACAATGAAGTAATACCTCCTTTCATTTCATTCACCTATACATATTATATTTGCAGTTTTACATTCACTGATTTGCATTTTTCCTCCACATCAAACGATCGTTTGTATGGCACCTATATGATATAGTCGTCCGATTTTCATGAAATTTACCACAAAATTTAAGACTTAAATTAAATGCCTATACCTAAAATTTGATGAAAATCAGTTGAAAACTGAAAAGGTTATAAATTTAATTGTATTAATTTCTCGATCGTTCCTATGGGAGCTATATGATATAGTAGTCCGATTTTCATAAAAATTTATGCAAAATTGTAGAGTATAGTAAAATGACTATATCTCAAATTTTATCCAATTCTATTGAAAACTGAAAAAGTTAAAATTTTTTTTGTAAAAATTTTCCGATCATTCTATGGCAGCTATATGATATAGTCGTCCGATCCGGCCCGTTCCGACATATATACGAGTGAGAGTATATAGAAGGCTAACTACAAAGTTTCATTCAGATAGCTTCAAAACTGAGAGACTAGTTTGCGTAGAAACGGACAGACGGACAGACGGACAGACGGACAGAAGGACAGACGGACAGACGGACAGACGGACAGACGGACATGGCTAGATCGACTCGGCTGTTGATCCTGATCAAGAATATATATACTTTATATAGTCGGAGGTGCCTCCTTCACTGCGTTGCAAACTTCTGACTGAAATTATAATACCCTGCAAGGGTATAAAAACAGCTCCTTTATGATCCTAGTTGATTTTATTTTCTAGGTACTAACTTATTAAAAAGATAAGCCTTAAAGGGAGAAGCAGAGTTGGTTTTATTCTCCGTGCAGCAGTCACTGGGCAACCTCTGTTGAGTAACTGGAAAGTAACTCTTGACGGATAATAGCTGGTCTCTGTGTCTGTCCTCTTGGCAATGAAATCCTTTTAACATTTTGACTCTAATTAATTTTAATGATGATATAAACGCACAGGCAGAACATAAAACTAGGGGGCAGGTTGGCTCACTGCGGCTGCGACTGTGAAAAGTTATGAGCCGGCAACTGCTTGTCAATATATATAAACTTATATACAACAGTTGAGGTCTCTGGGTTTACTTGGCCAAGAAAGCCCCGAATAAAATAGAAACGTAAATAAAAGAAAAACAATTTTGGTCCACTGAACAAGAGCCATATTTTGCAGCTTACACCCACCGCGCCAACCATGATTCGCGTCTTCATCAGGAAGGCGGCGGCAGAGGCGGCTAAGCCGCAACATTTATGGTGCTGACTTCTCAACAAGGACCCCAGTGACTGTCCTTGGTTTTTGGTCAATTCCATTTAATTTAATTTAATAGCCTTGCGCTTTTTGTCATTCGCTCCCCAGATCCGCACACACACACAGTGCGCATTTTATATGAAGCCAAGTTCAAATGCACATTAAGAAAAAAGGGAATGTATACAAAATATAAGAGAATTTATAGAATCAATCTTTTAGGTCTTGAAATTTCTGGTATATATCTATAACATCTCTATAGCAATCTATAAAAATCTAAAGAAAAGTTATTAAATCCAGCTAATGGTATAAAGTTTATCTTCGAGTGTGTCTGATGAAAGAGGGCAAAAGGACATGCATGTCCTGGCAGCAAGAGGCATGCCACGTCTCCTCGCATCGCACTCATCCTTGTTGCTTGCGCTTTAAAGGCAATTTGTTGTTCGCTGATAATGTTGTTATTGCGGCCAGAAGGCAGCCAAACCAGCTAGCGTCTTTTAATCCTTGACGTCCTGTTGCTTTGCTCGCTGGCTCTTTCGTTTTCGTTTTATCTGGCCAGGCCACAAATCCTTGTGTGTGTGTACGGAGAGAGAGCTGCCCCTTCGCGTTCGCGGAACTCGTAACAAGATTTTAACAATATTATTTTTAATTACGGTTTTAATAAATATTTCCTTTGTCAATTTACGACACAAACCAGCAAGCAAAAAAAAAAGAATACAAAAAAACAGGATGCAGAGACAAGGAAACCCCGGGGAAAATGAATCAGGAGTTGGACTCGAAAAAATAAAAATTCCTTTTCTTTACCTAATCAAATTCTGTTGACTTGTTAACCATGTACATGCATATATCGCATAAATTCCTAAGAGCGTGACTGGCAAGACACAAAACAATTTAATTAAACAAATCAGAGCCTGGGCCCAAGGAAACCCCTAAAAACGAAATTTTATTTAACAAGGAATTTTTTTTATATACATATATACTTAATACTTCCCGTTTCTCCTTTTTACAGCGAGGATTACTATGGCGATGTAGACCTGAAGGCTTTGAAAAAATTGGGCTATTAAAAGTACACACACACACACACTTTACACACACATACATCATGGCAGTTTTTGGGGGCTGAAAGTCAAGAAGAAGAAGAAGAGAGAGGCGACACAAGGAGCCAAAGGATGGAGGAAGGATCAGGAGAAAACCACAATAACAGTGGGCTTAAAATGCTTGCCAAACATAGACACAGATACAAACACCACTAAGGAAAAAATATTCAAGAAAATGCCTGACTTTAAATACTTAGATTCAGATTAACTTATACGACTCCAAAGCTCCTAAACAGCAAATATTAATTATGTACAAATTTAATTTGAAACCTAAAAGTCAGCGAGTCAAGCATATAAAAGACCACAGCATTGTTTTAAGTGTACCACAAGCATTGAGCATAAAGTATGCACACAAAATACATAAGAATCGTACAGTTTACTTTAAAGACTGAGCACCGAATAACCCCCAAACCAATAGCCCAGTGAGAAAATAGTCGCACATATCTTAAAGTTGAAGAAACAACTGAGATTAGCTCCGGATCGAAGAAGAACTCCGAGATACCTTTTCTGAAGGCGGCAAATTCCGCTTAAGTCAAATTTAACTTATTTAACTAAATACTCAAGAAACCACACTCCACACAAACACACACACTCTCTATTGTATAACTTTCAATGTACATATCTAGATGCAGTTTAGCTTTTAAGTTAACATTTATGTAAATGCGAAATAAAATGAAAATTTTTGTTTAAACCTAAAGCTCTTTTGCAAATATTATTCCTCCGTCCCCTCCATTCGAATGCCAATCCGGGCAACGACTTTCCTTTTATTTATTGGATTGCACTTGCACCCAGGCTGCACATATATTTTAATCAGCTGAGTAGGAGCTTGGATTTTTCATTTGGCACTTTCCCAAAGCCCAGCTCTCTGGGCCACAATTTACTAGGCAAACCGCAAAACACAACACGCATACGCACTGTTTGCCAGGCGAATAGCAGCTGAATGCCTTAAACCAAAAAAGAAAAAACAAGTAAGTAAACAAAGGCGCACAAAATATCCAAAACTCTCTTTTGCAAAATTGATAATTATTGGAGACCCGGACTAGGAGCAAAAGCAGGCAGCCAGGCAGCCAAGAGGAACAAAAGGGGCAGCAGCCATGCACACAAAGGCCGCGCGGGAGGCGGTGGTCGATGGTCGGTTATCGGTGGGCGGAAATGGGGTCGAGCCAGGGGGCAGCTCTAACGACGCACAAGTGTAACATTAGCCTATGAAAAGATTGAAAAGCGGCAGCAGCAACAACAAAGGGGGGATGTTGCATGCGGCAGCGGGAAGACATGCTGTTGCATGTTAATTGAAATCAATAAGTGGAACACAGCCACCACCCAGGAGCCCCCAATCCCAGTGCCATCCGCCAGGCTATCAATACGTGCACTGAGAAATATACAGGAGTTATTTAAAAAGTGAATAAATTTGGTAATTTTATAGTTGAGTTGGATTATAGATCCTGTTGTTAGCAAAGTACTAAGTATATAGTCCTTTATTGATTTTTGTAAATATAACTGAATACATTTTATGGTTATATTTCAATTCCATTAATCAACCTTCATAATATTTGCTTGGCAGACTTACTTAGACAATCTGTTAACTATACCTAGTTTTATACAATGAATACAAATAATATTTTTAATAGAGTTGTGCTAATTTTCTCTCTGTGCATTTGCGGCTGTTTGCTTGTGTGTGTATGGTCACAATGGCGACCAGACGCCTCAACCAACAACAACAGCAACAAAGGACGAGAGCAACAGCAGCAGCAACAGCAACAACAGCAACAGCAGCAGCAACAACACAATGGTTAGTTATCGAAGTAAATGTGGTAAAGTAAATTATTTGCCCAACGGCTAATGACAATGGCATTGGCAACTACAACAACAACAATAGCAATGGCAACAACAACAACAGAAGGCAACAAGAACAACAATATAAAACATGGCCAACACTCACATATCCTTTTTTATTTATTATTTAGGCAGATGGCAGTTGCATTTTTCCCAGTTGCCAGCTGCTGTTACATTAGTTGTGGACTCGGCCAGACGTAAATTATGCATTGCAATTTTTAGAATATTTCTATGGACACAACACACCGTACACACACGCACAGAGAGAGAAAAAACCAATTAGCAAATTGTCATATTTTGGTTTTATTTTATATATATTTCATTTGATCGTTGAGCGTTGCAAGTTTGCACGCCTTTGTTTTCGCACTTTAAATAAATTGATAAAAAGTAATCACTGAATATTTCAGGGGATCAAAAGGAAACTTGAAATTATTAAATTTTAATTCACCTAACGTAAGAAACAAATATTCCAATGGATTCTGTTGTAATAAATATACAACAGCTTTATTGTAATATAATTTATAATGAGGCAAGGCATAGTTTCCTTACAATCTTTCTCTCTCTGCAATCCTATCCTTTTCACTACGATCCTGGGGCTGTCTTGCCTGGCTTTTGCACTGCCCTTTTCCTGGCCAGCGACGTGATGGCAATTACTCCAACTCCGAGACTTTTGGGCCCTAGGTTCAGTTTAGTTCAGTTCAGTACAGTTCAGGACAACCGGAGCCATCGGCAACAACAACTGCCGCAATGCAGTTGCTTGTAGTTGCTGCTGCAAATGGCTCGTATAACGTGCAAAAACTGCAATTGCAACAACAAAGCAAAACGCAACAGAACAGCGACATCGGTAGCAGCAACATCAGCAGCAGCAACAGCAGCAACAGCAACAGCAGCAACAGCAACAGCATTACACGCCAAATGGCAGGCAAAGAAAATTATGCTTGCAATAGCCTTTACATACCTAAGAGTGTGTATATGTAGCAGTGTGTCGGGTGTGCCAAATTTATTCGCCAATCGTCGCTTGTGGTGGTGGCCCAGGGGCCAGAGGTCACATTTTCATTTCAAGCAACATCAAAGGCGGACAACGAGAATAAACAGCCCGTGTAACCGAGAATGTAGGGCGGGGCAATCAAGGTAAGTGCATTGCGAATGGCTTTCAATATAAGATATACCGTTGAAATCATATTGAACTTAATCAATTTATCAAATGAAATCGTCTAGAAGTTTCCTTGAACTCAGAGACTGCATTAGCCTACATTTCTATCACTGCACATATATCACTTGTATGATGTAAATTCTTATGGAAACCGTATACTTCCCTCTATATATCCTTCTCAAGCATTCGTCCTATTCGTGAAAGCTTATCACACTTCACGCAGGCCTGGTACCATCCATTCGAGTCGTCTTATTCATTGGTCATAGCAGCCAAGCCCGGCTTGATTCAATAAAAATTGGCTTCCAGTGGCCATTGTTGAGCGGGCCACTAATGCGGCCCAGTCGGCAAGTACTTCTTCGAATAAGTGGCAGCATCGCAGCAGCAAAAAAATGGTTTATTCGCAGCTTCCTCTTCCACTCAGGGAAAAATGTTGCCAAAGTAAACAATTGCGAAAGAACTTTTAATAGTAAATATTTGCTATATGCTTTAAAAGGGCTTAGAAAGTCATTGAAATTTTTGTATTACTTTATAATTAATAAAATATCCTTATTAAATTCACTTTTTTTCGGTGTAATTTCATTTCGTTTCCTTCCATGGCATTGAATGCAATGACAATGGCCCTGCCCAACGCTCAGTGCCCGACTTTGCCTGTTCGGTGTTCAATACGCTTCATGACAACGGCGACGCGAAACCGGGCCCAGACATTGCTTATTTTTATTTGCCTGGCGAGGACTAATGCCCAGCTGCAGCAGCAGCAGCAGAAGCAGCAGCAACAGCAACGAGCAATGCGCTCTAACGCCCTTATCCTTGTAACGACTTTGCCGCTGCGCTTTTGCGGTTGACCGCATTTGCTGGGAAAAATCTGTTGCTGCCAAAGCAGTGGCCACTGCCACTGCCGCTCTTGACCGAGTGGAGCTATAAATATCTGCGATAGCGAAATGCAATTACGTGGCAACAATGAATACAGCGGCAGCGATTGCTCGCTCTGCTGCTTGCTTTTCCAGCTTTTCCCCCGATTTCCCGACCCCTACATCCGGCAATTGACAATGATGATGTGTACGTAGTTTTTGTCTTTCCTCCTGCGGGCAAAAAGGGAAGTTTCTGGAGGGCTTGGAATGAGGACATCTCTGAGTATGGTATTTTTCTACAACATTTTTCTGCATTGTTGGGCGCTCTTCATCTCCCAGCTCCTGTCTGAAGGAGCGATACATTGGCTGCGTTTTTGGTGAATTTATGTGCTCCTTGCGGAGGGTTCAATGGTGGCCATCATAAAATATTGAAACTGGCAGGGAGCGGCAGCCTAGATACAATGTTACTTAATGTGCTCTGCTTATGCTGCGTATTTCGATAAGTTTTTACATTAAATTATGAAATTGTCGCACCTTTTGGAAAGATGGAAATGTACAATTTAATTGTCATACAGACTCCCTGGAAACACATCAACTAAACAAAAAGGAATCGAGGAATGTTGATCAACTTAAAGCTAGAAAACTCTAATGATCCCAGAAGGGTCCTTCGCACTTTCCCACTTATTTGCCCAAGGAACTGAAGTGCGTGGGAGCGAATAATGGAGCGCAAAGTAATTGCCCAAGGACTCTGTCTAACAATGGCTTCTGCTATTAACTCGACGCATACCAAAAAAAATAGCAAAGGGGGGTAAGAGACGGTGGCACATTCCTTGGGTCAGCCAACTGGCCACCAATCTCTCAATGGAGTGGCCCATAAAAACGGCAATTTTTCCAGTTGTCAGCGGCAAATGCGTGGCTTAAGTTACGGCGATTGGCTGACAGTTGACACCCCGGACCCAGTCGCATAATTACATTCCCCCGGACTCTTTTGCTCCATTTGTAGGGGCGGACCTACCCCTCTACAGTGTGCGAAACATATACAACGACCTTGAGGGAGTTTTCTTTAATATTTCTTCATGTTTTTCCTAAAAAACACGATATAAGGTAAATTAAAAGTAAGTACAATTGGTAACATTTCAATGAATCTTTATGAAATACACATATCACAATCATAGTTCTTTTAAAATTGTACTGTCATCAGAAATCTACACTAATATATCAAAATATAATATATTATTAAACTCTCTATTCTTCAGGAAAATGTTCTCCTTGTGTATAAATCGTAGCAATTGTAAGTCATTTGAAAACAATTTTGATTATATTTTTTCCAAGCGATTTCACAAATCCGTTTTATGCTACATCCCGTCCCTTTATCGAGGAAAGAGAGAAGTGCGTTTTGCGTATGGGTAGTTAACAACATGCCCCATAATAATAACATACATTTTCACCCTCCTCTCTTACACCCACATCATCCGTTTGCCAAACGAAATGTTTGCTGTAAACGACCTTAAAAAACGAAAGCCAACCATCGAAGTCGGAAAAGAAAGACGACGAGTGGCAAAAACAAATAGAAATGCCTTAACGCATAGAGAATTAAAGCTACTGAATTTGGTAGTTGTTTCTATACCCTGTACTCGTAGAGTTCTGTATTTTGCTCTATAAATTATATACTATAAAACATAGTGTGTTAAGGTTGTAAGTACATATATTTGAGGTCCAGAATTTGAGATACTTTATCTTTAAAATCAAAAACACTGAATTATAAAAGCAAAATAGTTCTGTCCCAGAAATTTAAGTTTTCTTCTCCATTAAGACCGAAATCCCGGGTATTTCGGGGTCGTGGCTGTCCTTGTGGAAAGCATTATTACTTGTTATTTTTTCCGTTTTCTTGTTGCTCCTGTTGTCGAGCCAAATTGCAAATAACAAGCGAAAGTTCACAACACAGGCAGTTTGGGCCATCGATGGTTAGGATCGAGCAACGAATAATAAAAAAGTCAGAAATGTGCGTAGCATTAGCCGTAGTCGACTTGATTTTGATCGCTTCACTGAACATTAATACACAAAGGACGGTGGCGGAGGGGGTTCCCTGGCTGACTGGCTGGCTGATTGGTGAGTGGAGCAGATTGGCGGGGGCGTGGCAGGTTGCTTAAGTGGGCGCTTGTTTACATGCATACATTTGTATTTAGTTTTGGCCCCGTAATCCTGACCACTGCCCGTACTCTTTTTGGTAAGGAAAGTCCACTAATGGTTTGCCCCAGGGAATGAATTATGCAGAATGCGGAGAAGCGCAAACTGTAGCTAAGTAGTTGATCTCCAGTGGAACTAACTTTAATAGCTGCAAAAGAATGGGTTGGGATATCAAATTCCTTCATTTTGTATGCTTATTTATCTCTTTTTTCCTTCACAATAACAATTAATATTAAATTACCTTTCTTTAATTATATGAAATATCAAGAAACAATAGAATACTCTGTGCTTTTAGTAATAGTAGTTCAAGGAGGCAGAGTATAGCTAAAGTCGTGTGAAAAGACAACATTGCAAGCCACTTTTTTTTGTTTTTCTCTTCAAGGCAACATTTGCTGCGAAAATGAAGCCTACTTATTGGGGATCTTGATTCGGCAGTGCGTAAACATTGCCGCAAGTGTGTGCGAGAGTGTCGGGAGTGCGAGTGATGGTCTGTGCGTGTGTGCGTGAAGGCTGCTGTGCGGGGCGCTTATTTCCGGCGTGGCATATCTCGTTTTAGATGCGTGCCACGGCAATCTCTTTGTGCTGCGTTTCGCGTTTTCCTGTCATAAATGCTGCCGCCGAACCTTTGTTACGTTTCCGTTTCACTTTTATTTTAATAATTCACCCAGCATTTATGGTATGTACTGTATACACTCATATATAAACATTTTTATTTATAAGTGCGCCAACCTTTTCCACCTGCCCCATTGTACACGTCATAAATCTCATTTTTCCGTTTCCGTTACGGCCGACCATTGCCCAGCGATGTCCTTGCTGGCGGACATTTGTTTGGGAATTGTGTAAATAAAGCAAACTTAAAGACTAGAAAGTATCTACTATTATATTCTTATAAAAAAAGAAAGCTTCTAAATAGCTTGTATATCTTAAAAATTATTCTTATTATTATTACTGCTGTCAACAAGTGCAATTTGGCAAAATTCTGGCTATCAAGCCTTTAGTTCATTTCCAAACCGCCAAGGGAAAATTTCCCCCAAGTCTCTCTTCTCTTACGAGTGGGCTTTGAGGGAAACTCTTATACTTCCATTCAGCGGAAATTTCCCTCCACACCAAGAGTAAATTTCCTTGCTTGGGAGACAGCTGGAAAGTACCATTTCCGCTCACTGAGTGATTTTACACAGTAACTTTTGTCCTTTAATAAGGACTCTCTCTTCGTTTTAATGGGACTTTTGCTCTTCTGCTGTTTTCCACTCGGAAACCAGGGCGAACGAGATTCGTGGCCTACAATCGCTTGGCTTTCCGGAGTAAACACATTACAGAGGCCAGGTGGCCGATTCCGACCTAGCACACAACCAGGCTCAGCCCTTCCAGATCCGTCAAATCCTTGCACTAGTGCTGGGTGGAGCAGGAAAAGGATACTGCGTGGGGTTGTGTGGGTTATCTTTAATTTACAAAGCTCTAGATTATATTTCACTTTACGTAAGAACTGCATTGATTTGTTATTTACCTGAACCACAATCAAGGTTAAAATACACCGAAAGGGAAATTGGTAATGAATAGCAAAATTAATTTCTCTTGAATTCTTGTAATAATTTAAATCTAATTTATAAAAATCTTGAAGTGTAATAAAAACATATAGTATACTTTGTTTAATGTTGTAACTAAGGAACACAAACATAAAAACACTTTTTGAAGTGTAGAAAAGACGGATTATTTTATTATTATATATCCTTAATATATCTTAGAAACTACGACTCCTGCAAGTCGCTATTAATTACTTATATAATTCTATTGCTATTTAAACAATTTGAAATGCAGATTAAGATCTTTATATTTATATATACTCTTAAAGAAAAAATAATACTAATCCAGTTTTTATCTACATTTTTTAAGTTACCTGAATCGATCAGATTAATTTAAATTTTCTCCACACATCCCTTAGGCGAACTAAAAAAAAACACTTTGCTGAGAAAAGAGAAAATGAGTTGCAGAAGCTTATGGTTATTTGGAATTGTTAATTGGCCTTATTTGCTTTTAAACATGACCAATGGCGGTTTATTTTTGCTTCCCTTTTTCATTCGCATATGACATGACAGATTTATTTTTGGAATCCATATTTGGAGTCCATTCTTTATGCTTCCTACTTTTGCATACTTAGCGTCTGGGTGCGGCATTTGTGTCAGTGGATGACAAGTGCCCAAAATGTCCACCCGAACAAAGGAGCAAATACAGGACAATGAGGAATGAGCTGGCGAATGCCGGGACGCAGGAAAAAAGTTATGACACACCTACAGCATTTAATCTGACGTCCTTGTAGTGGCTCTTCTCGGCGTCCACTGAGTGATAACCATCAATCAAGCTGCTGCCGGTTAGACGGTAGGCGTTACACTGGCTTCTTTCACAGAACCAGAGTCCTATAGTCCGGAGACCAGAGACCGGGGAGACCGGGGAGACCGGAGACCAAGCCGGAGTTCATTTCAATCATTAGCGTGCCAAGTCAGCCAGCTCCTGTTGATGCTGTCAAATTAATAAAGAGCCCGGGACTGGCCAAGGGTTGGTCATTGGGGGGCAGGGTGGCAAAGGAACAGCAACAGACAACACCCCACGGTTCTATTTTTTACACAGTGAATTACTAGAGGCCAGTTTGTCACCGTAATCAGGAAAAAACTGATGTTTACTACTTTGATATTTACCTAAGCGTCACCTACATTCAACAATTAAACTATAGCCAAGTGTCTATCTTACAAATAAAGATATTATACAGAACCTTTCTAATTATATATGCTATATATATTTAATTATAAAATTTTAGAGGCTACATTTTCTCTCTGTGCACTTTGACCATTCCCACACGCTTTAAGTCACTTGCGCTCATAATGCCCATAAAAAATTTGTCATCATTAGCCGAAGCGAATGACGCTGACGTACTGAAGTCCGCCCATCTATCAATGTGTGTATCTGCTTTGGGCCAGGAGCAAGGACACTTTAAAGGACTAGCTCGGACCGGAGTCGGGCCTGGACTGAGGGGGGGGGGGACTCGGGCCCTTTGCTGCATATTAGTCAGCGGCTTAAAGCGTTCGATTGATTGATTATGCATTAGGGGGCACTGGGCCACTGGCCCAAAAGGTTGCCGTTCGCTTTAAGGCTTCAAGGCTTTAAGCCGCCCCATTAAGGTTATTAAATATGCCCCCTTTGTGTGCGAACTATGGTGCTCGTATGTGAGCTATTAGAAGCGATAATGGATTGCGAATATTAATTTCTTCGCATGACGAAAAGAATCAACAAAGAACAATGCGTTTAATCTTTATAGACACGCAGCCGCAAGAGTGGGGACGGACAATGCCTTGTGCCAATAATGATAACCGGAAGACATTAAAGGAAGTTTCAATACAAGAAACACTCGCCCACGCACACACACACACACACACGGAATGGCGCACACAAGCGCATGAATGCCTTCGCAGGCAGCTTAAGGCTCTGTGCCTTCCTTTTGTGTATATGTGCACAGTGGAAAAACCACGTTAAGGATATCTTGAAGGACCACCTATTGAGATTAACTAAGATCGAAGAGCACTATTGCTGTGTTTTAATTAAAGACTTAAAATGTGGACTTCAAATTTGTGTATGGAAATCACTTAAAAGTATTGTTCTTTTAATTTAATTTAAATACAGCATCTTAATCTTCACTTTTTCATTAAAACATTGAATTAAATTAAATTGAGACAATTTATTTTCCAACACTTTATTTTATTTTCAGAACTTTGTAGTCCCCAAAAAAAGCCTCTCATAAATATAAGCTTTTTAAAGCTTCTTATTTATCCTAATCTTTAGTATACTATTTTTGTGCAGTGCACGTGCGTGTGGTTGTAGTTGTGCCTGTTGTTTGCCTTCCATTTCCATTGCATCGTCGGCAGCAGCAGATGCAGCAGCAGCAGCGATATTGTAATTTTTATTCCGCTTTGTGCCATTCAGGCGGCAAGCGGCAAAGGCAAAAGGAAAGGAAAGGAAAGGAAAGCCTCCGAAAGGAAGCCGAGCGTTCAATTCCCTTTCAATAAGGAAGCAACTGAGGATGTAGTGTGTTTGTAGGCGGCACCGCACACGCACCTTGCAATCTTGCTAATGTTTTTTCTAGAGAGCGCGTCTTAAGAGTGAACCTCGTGCACCTGCACCTGCAGCTTTGCAGTTAACAGTTTGTCCTCAGCAAACAGCCGGCGGGGCGATGCGGAAGTTAAAGTCGGGCTGGCAATCCGACCCTGGCTCAGGTCATGCCACAGGTATTATGCAGACCGTCAGGCAGACAATCGAGCTTGTGATGGGGGGGCACCAAGGTTTTTCGGGATATCAGACGGAACGGCCGGAAAATTGGGTGGGTTTTGAGGGGGGTGGGTGGAGTAGACCATCAATGGCACACTCTCGCATTTTCAATTGATTTAACATCAAACGCACAGGCATGTAACGCTGCCTCGGTGTGTGTGTGTGTGTGTATATAGCTTGCATTTTTTACGTGCCGCAGCGCAAAAATGCCTGGGAATATTATCCGAGAGCATTATGTTGATGCCGATATATACTCGCACAATATGAAATTCCATTGCATTTTATAGGCAGGCAACCAAGGAGAAGACAGCACAAAATACAAAAGCCAGGAGTGAGACAAGTGTAATCGAGTATCCAGACCATGAAATACTGTGTACTCATTTAGCAAAAAAGAATTGTATACTTTGAGGCGCAATCAGAGCATCAGAGTTATGCCAAGTATATACCAAACTATGTAATAAAATAGTTAAGAAGAAAGAAGTAGTTAGCAAAATATACATATGTATACTTTTAGGTCAAATTATTACACAGCGATTTCAGAAGCAAAGTACTTGCACCATATACTCAAATTGATTTTAAAATTTCACCTGTAAATTACTATCTTCCCATTAAATTTTTGCCATATAAAGTTACGAATGTATAACCAAATTATTGGCAATGATGAAGGCCCCTTTTTTCAGGCCTGAAATTGGAAAGAACACGGTATACCCTGCATGTCGGATATAAAACAGCAGGAAAAATCAAACACACACACACGGAGGAGAAGACACACACAATGGCAGGCAGGCAGGCAGTAAAAACCTGCGGCAGGCCATTGTGAGGAATAAACAAAAGATGCAGCAGATGGAAGGCGGAGCTGCTGGATCGGGCAGAATAACAAAATACCGCAGACAAAAACCGAAAGCTGTTCGAGCGTGCAAAAGGTGAGGCCCCCAGCCTCAGCCCAAAAGTACAAGTGAGTAGTTTTAGTTGGGGATTGGGCTTTAGAAATGTGGCGAAGTGAAATTTATAGCTTGGAAATTAATAACAAAAAGCACACAATGAACATAGTGGGTATATGACCTAAGGGACACTCTAAGGGGCCTGACTAATAACGTTCCGCACTCTGAAGTGTATTAGACAACGGTGCGTATGATGAATGCCATCGAAGGACTGGCGAAACAAAGGCTTATGAGAAATTCACTGATAAAGGGCATGGGAGGTATATTGTCTTAATTCTAAGGTTGCTTAGCCCAAAGCAATGAATTCTTAGAGTCCTGAATATTTTCATTGTAACAGAGGAAAGAGAAGGAAATTTAAGATGGCTTACATTTATGTTTTCTATATACGATTTCATTCTGGAACATCATATCATACAATTTTTAATCCAACAACAAATGTAATCTAAATCTAAAGAAATCAATAAAAATACTGTCTCCAATTCTTTATTAATTAGGAAAGACACTTTTCGTATATATATAATCAAATAAAGCATTTAATGTGCCAAATTGGTTTTAATAACACTAATAATAATTGCTGGGAGATTTCGCAAACACGTAAGGGTCAGAAAAAGTATTTTAGTATAAAAGGAACAGAAATTGGCATTCAAATCAGTCATTTCACAATGAAGAGTCCTTTGGAAGTAAGTCCGTCACATCGCTTTCGCGAACTATCCAAGGACATTAACAAGTTAATAGTTCTTTTGGGATTGGATATATTTGCACCAAGTGTGAAATTTAACTATCGCACTGTGACCACTACCATTCTGCTTGCCAACTTCACATCCTTTACCATTTTCTCCATATTCAATAATGGCACTGATTGGGAGAAAAATTTAAGGGCCACCTCGATGATTGGTGGACTGCTGCACATTCTTGGGGAGTTCCTGACCTGCCTGTTTAAACAGCAGGACATGCAGAAACTCATATTATTCACAAGCAGTATTTACGAAGAGTATGAGAATAGCGGAATACTCTACCGAACAACTCTGCATTCAAACATCGATCGGTTTCTCGGCTTCATTCGAATCATTCGCAATGGTTACATTGTTAGCTTTTTTATAATGTTGTCTCTGCCAATGGCCATGCTGATTTACGATGGAACCCGGGTCACCGCGATGCAGTTCGACATCCCTGGCCTTCCGTTGGAGAGGAATTATGGCTACATACTCACCTACATATTTCACTTTGTAAGATTTAAAGCTCTGCTTTTCGTATTTACATTATAAAATATATTTGGAATATTTTCCATTCTAGATTTCACTGAACGTTGGTGCCATTGGATTTTATGGCGGAGATTTGTTTGTCTTTCTCGGATTAACTCAGATTAAAACATTTGCCGATCTGATGCAGCTTAAAATAGATGAGCTAAACGAAGCCCTGGTTCATAAAGCTCAATCAAGAGAACTATTGGCAGTGAATGTACAGATTGAAGGAGAAAATGATCGACTACACCTTTTATTAGAGGCCATTAAATGTCATCAACTTTTAACGAAGTAAGAAATACCTGAAGAAGTGTTATTTAAATATAATTGAAATGGTAATTTACAGATACTGTCGCACGGTGAACGCTATATACCATGAATTGATCGGCACTCAGGTCATAGCCATGGCCTTGTCAATGCTGCTTAGTTTCTGTTTAAATTTAAGTGGTTTTGACTTGTCGCTGGCTGTCTACTTGTGGTATCAGCTTACAGTATGTCCGTCTATTGTTTGCTAGGCACCACAATTGAATTTGCAGTGAGTTTCTTTCGCTTTTTTGAGTATTAATTTCCTTCTACCATTCTTAATTATTAACAGTATGACCAAGTCTACGATAGAATCTGCAATGTGGACTGGTACGAGTTGAGTGTAAACCAGAGGAAGCTCTTTAGTCTCATGCTGTGGGAGTCTCAGCATCCGAATACTATTGAGATCCTTGGAATTATGTCGCTGTCTGTGAACACAGCTCTACAGGTGAAGGCTAATATAACTCATCAATTGGCAATAACTATTTTTTTCTTTGTCCTGCAGATGGGAAAAGTAATTTATAGTTTATCCATGGTGGTGATGAATCGTCAATAATTGTATGCATACGTGGCACGAATTTTGGTGTCACAAATTTAAATAAAAAATGTACCCTACAACCTTTTCTAATGTTAATTTTGAGAAGATTAAAAGCAACAAAAACATATTAAAAATCTAGAGTTAAGACGTGATTTGATTAATCCAAACTGTTCATGGGGACTGAAGTGTATTAGACAACGGTGCGTATGATTAATGCCATCGAAGGACTAGAGGAATTACAGCTTAAAGAGCTATATTGGAATTGTCTCATTGTCATAATTTTGGGAATGTTTTTATTGTTTTGCAGCAAGAAGAAGTAAATATTAAAAGCCCTAAAGTTATGGAATCATGAAATTTATATTTAACTACTTTTTACGACATTTAACCCAAGAACAAATGTAATTTAAATTATTTTTCTTAAGGAAATCGAATAAATACTTGAGTATTCTGTATCTGCTACCAGCGTTTGTATTCTTTTTTAATTAAGACAAAACTTTTCAAAAACTTAACTTCTTTCAACTTTTATCGATTATTTAATTATATAAAAGTATTTGAAGTGTATATTTGTTCTTAATAGCACTAATAATAATTGCTGGGACTTTTTGCAGACATGTACGGGCCAGAAAAAATATTTTATTGTAAAAAGTACATTAAATAAGATTATTTGACAATGAAGAGTCCTGTGGAAGTCGTTCCGTCCAATTGCTTGAACTATCCAAAAACCTTAACAAGTTAATAGTCTTTTTGGGATTGGATGTACTATGATATATTTGCACCAAGTGTGAAATTAAACTATGGCACTGTGATCAGTGTCAATTTAGTAAGTAACTATGAGCAGTAAGTAAGTATGAACATAAGATAACTATTATCAGTATTTAACTATGAGCAGTAAGTAACTCTGAACAGTAAGTATCTATGACCAGTAAGTAACTATGATCACTAAGTATCTATAACAAGTAAGTATCTATAACCAGTAAGTGTCTATAACCAGTAAGTATCTATGAGCAGTTACAAACTTTGAACAATAATAAACCATGACTTGCCACTTTTGTAACACAACACATTTCTGAGACTTGGCTGGCAGCAGTCCCTTCGTTCCCAGGATGTTAGAACCAGTTGGGAATCATATGCACGCATGTGCGAAATTTGTTTTGGAACAAATGTTTAGCTATTTTAAAGAAACTAAGGAGTCATTCTTCTACATATATAATTTTACTAGTATAGAAGTCGGAGCATGGCGAATCGGTGAACAATATATATTTATACATATGTATATCTAGTTGCCATAGGAACAATCGGACGATTTATGGAACTAAGAGCAGTAATTAACTAAGATCAATAATTAACTATGACCAATAAGTAGCTATGAGCATTAAGTAAATCTGAACAGTAAGTATCTATGGCCCGTTAGTAACTATATCAGTAAGTATCTAAAAGTATAAGAGTATCTTGGTATCTAAAGGGGACCATGGCAATAAACAAATAAATTGGACCTAGGCCTGATCCCATCACCAGCTTCATACATAATATAAATGGTTAAGACTTACCGCAGTAAGGGACACGTCATAGCTTACTTCTTTCCAGTGTAGTAATCAAGAATCCAAGAGCGCTTCTTCCTAGTCATCCAGATGTTTTGCATTGGCCACGTCATATTTTTGAGCTCGAAGGCTGATCACTTGCACTATCACTTTTGATGTAAACACTAGGTACCCCTAGGACAGACTGAGGCGCGCGCGACCTCAGCGCCTCTATTTATAGTCCCCGAGGAGAGAGAAGAGAAGAGAAAGTTAGGGTGAGTGCGCGGGAGAGGAGTTGCCTCCAGAGATCAACATAAAGCGATAGACATAGAGAAAGAGGGAGAGAGGCAGAGAGAAAGAGCGAGCTATTTAATTTAACTATAATCAATAAATAACTTCGAACCGTAAATAACTCTGAACAGTAAATATCTTTGACCAGCCATTAACTTTGACCAGGAAGTATTTATGGACAGTAAGTCAATCTGAACAGTAAGTATCTATGACCAGTAAGTAACTATGAGCAGTAAGTATCTATGGGCAGTAAGTAACTCTGAACAGTAAGTATCTATGACCAGTAAGTATCTATGAGCAGTAAGTATGTATGATCAGTTACTAACTTTGAACACTAATAAACAATGACTAGCAACTTTTGTAACAACACATTCCAGAGTCTTGGCTGGCAGCAGTAAGTAAGTATTTGCATTGGCCACGTCATATTTTTGAGCTCGAAGGCTGATCACTTGCACTATCACTTTCGATGTAAACACTAGGTACCCCTAGGACAGACTGAGGCGCGCGCGACCTCAGCGCCTCTATTTATAGTCCCCGAGGAGAGAGAAGAGAAGAGAAAGTGAGTGTGAGTGCGCGGGAGAGGAGTTGCCTCTAGAGATCAACATAAAGCGATATACATAGAGTAAGAGAGGGAGAGGCAGAGAGAAATACCGAGCTATTTAATTTAACTATAATCTATAATCTATAATCTATAATCTATAATCTATAACTAACTTTGAACCGTAATAAACAATGACTTGCAAATTTTGTAACACAACACATATCTGAGACTTGGCCGGCAGTAGTCACTTCGTTCCGGGGATGTTAAAACCAGTTGGGAATCATATACGTGGGCGAGATTTCTTTTGGAACAAATTTAAGAGCAACCTATATGAATGAAACTATGGAGTTTTTTTTCTTTATAATTTTACTATAATATAAGTCGGAGCATGGCAAATCGAGGGACTCTATATATACATATTTGTATAGCTGCCATAGGAAGAATCGAACAATTTTAAGATTGCAGATTGCTAATCTTGTTTATAGTGTGTCAATATGATGATGAATCGTTAATAGAT
The DNA here is from genome assembly GCF_035046125.1 of Drosophila serrata. Lineage (NCBI taxonomy): Eukaryota > Metazoa > Arthropoda > Insecta > Diptera > Drosophilidae > Drosophila > Drosophila serrata. Next base: position 324,102 of record NW_028256928.1, on the reverse strand, counting down.
GTGTATATATACTATGCCACAAATTTACCTTATATCAATTAGCTTTTAAGAAGTCTAAAAGTGGCAACAACCTATTAAAAATCTCGAGTCAGTATGAGATTTTCATAATCCAAGTTAAGAATCCTAAAAAATCCTGGAATCGGCTTAATTCTTTTTAAATTGGGTTTCTGCCTCTGCTGATGAACTCGTGAAGCTGCTCCTGCTGGCCATTAACCTTGGCCACTAATTACCAACGCAAACAGCTGAATTTATGGCATTGGCTTTATGGAGCCCCCCTGACTCGAATGCATTAATTGTGCGTCTCATTAAGGGATGTTTCTTATGCACAAAACATTTAATATATCTCGCATATACGCATAAAAATTTAATTTATTTTGAAATGGTTCGTTCGCAGCGCTCACTTCCCCGATATTTGGCCAGCGGACATTAATAGCCCCTGACCAGGCCATGAATAATGGCCGTTTTATAAATGTGGTCGGGACAACGGCCCGAAAGCTCGAATGCTCTTTTGCTGGGATGCTGGAATACCAAAAAAATAAAATGAAAAAACAAAAATAATAACAATAATTGTAACGTTATTATAATGCAGTTGTAATTAAGTGCATCGTTACTGCGGCATAAAAAAACGGAATGATTTTAATAAAATCAACAGTCGGAAGGTCAGCGGCAGGGGAGCCTGGGATTCAGGAGCGCAACAGTTTGGTCAACGGACTCAACGACCTCTTGGCTGGGAAAACAAACGCAACAAGCGCAACAATTTACGAGCATTTCACATTCCATAATTTACTTATTTTCCATGCGCTATTTAATTACGCTAAATAATGGCCGCAAGGGGTTGAGCATTTATTTGTTTATTTATGCCTGCTGATCGCAAACCGAAAGCCATTTGGAAGCTGTCTGAAAACGTATTTCAATTAATATGAAAACGTATATTAAACCATCAAGGTTAGTAAATAAACAACTGTAAAACCCAAAATTACTTATAAGAATAAAAGGTAGTGTCCCTATATTCTCTTATTTAATTTTAACATAGTGAAAACTTAACCCAATTGTTTGATTATGAACTTCAGAATCCGAGGACATCCCAGCTGTCCAACGAAGCCTGGACTCCGACACCTGGTGCATCCTGTTGCCATTGCAACTAATGCAATTTGCTTGCTTGTTGGCTGGCAGATAACAAAACTCATTTACAGCCTGTCCACGCCAATGACGCCGCTACACAGAAATCGCTGGAAAACGGAAGAAGGCACTTGGCACTCAGGACCCAGCTACGCGGCACTCTTAACGTCAAGACACTTTGTATCAAGTGCAGCGGCACATCAGAGACCCGTGCCGTGCAATATATTTTCTAATGCTTGTTTTGAATCATTTTTAGGGACCGAAGGACGGGCAGAGCTGGGCAGAGCCCTGGCAGGTGGTCTGGGTCGCCAGCTGGCAAATAAAATAAATTAGTTGCAGTTGAAAGGTGGCTCAGACACAAAAGTCAACACGCAACGCGCGATGGAACCGCAAACAAACGCCAGCTGCTGGGCGCAGATAAAGTGGCAGGCAAACAAGCCGAAGGAGGAGCAGGACGTAGAGCGGTGAAAGGACCTATGGCAAATCAGCTGCCAAGGCACCGCAGCTTACTGGCAAATATTAAAATGCGAATTTTTATGCTCGCTGACATTCGAGCCTCCCACTTTTGCCACCCTACCCCATGGAAACATAATTCTCACTATGCGGAAAATGGGGGAAAATGTTCCCCGTTCGTTGCAGAGAGAGAAAATATTAATGGGTTGTTATAATAAATTATATTTTTAAACTGTGAAGGCTACTTTTAGGGACTTGAAACTATTAATAACCTTATATGGAACCGCATTGATATATTTGAAATTGAACAAATCCCTTGAAACATTTTGCATTTCGATTCGACTGGTGATGCAGATCAAAAACCCACAAAGATACAACACTTTATGGCATTGCCCCAATTTTGTAATATTATTTGCCGTGTTCTGGCTCGTTCTTCGCTTGGCTCCTGGCTCCTGGCGCCTGGCGTATCCTTTCGGCAGCATTTTCTTTGCCGCGTGCGCACATAAATTAGCTGCCAGGCTAAGAAATGGCGGCGGGCAGCAAAGGTTGTCCCAACATCCAACCAACCAACTCTCCCCCGCTGCGGTTTGTTGCGCTCTGTTTATGCGGGTGGTGCGGGTGCTGCTGCTGCTGCTGCCGGTGGTGCCGCGGGTGCATTAAACCAATAAATCAGCGAGCCACTGCAAAAAAAAAAAAATAGAGCAACAAAAATGCTGAAAGCTGAAAGCAGAAAGCGGGCAAACTGTTGTCAGGCACTCTTTGAGCCACCAACGCTGCTCTGCATATTTAATCAATATGCTGAAGCACAAAACATGAATTAATCTTGGCGCCCTTTAAAGCGCTCCACATTTTTACCAACCACACACACACAGTACACACACAGAACCGGGGAAGAAGGCATTTTTAATTTAGAGAAATTCTTGCGGCCATAAAAAGCTTGTCGGGCAAATCAATTAAATTTAAATTGTATCCCATTAGAGCCACATTAAATGAGTTAAGTCATTTGGGGGACCGCGTGCCGCGTCTTAGCCTTCTTTTATACGGCTTTGAAAAGGGTACAAATGAATTCATTTTATTTTTTGACGCACATAACCGCCCCTGACCGTCTCCATCCACCTCTCTCCCCCCGGGGTGTCCTTTTTCCGCCACTGCTGGACGCAATTAAAATGCCCACGAGCTACTAATTTGCCATGAAACGGCGGGTGGCGCGCCAAAAAAGGGACGTCAAGCCGCCCCGACAGCCAACCGATTTAAAAATGCTGCCGAAATTTAAGAGTTGATGGCTATTAATTTATATTATGCATGATTTGTGTAGCATTCTTCTGATGGGACACAATCGCTTTTGGGGCCGGCTGTAGGTTCCCAGAATTTCCCTCTGCATTTTGCGGTGGATGCCATTTCCACGATGAGCGAGTTTATTGTATGTATGAAAGAGAAAGAAATGTTTATGCAAATAGGTGAAATATTTGGGTCATGGCTCGGAAAATGGTTCCCATTCGAACGGGATGAAACTAAAACCTTAAACGTTGAAATAATTACAGTGATTAGGCCATAGGGACCGTGGTAGTGAATGGTATTTAATAACACTTGAAATGGGGAGAAATGTTTTCAAAAAGCAAGGTTTGGCAAGCCAACCTAAGCTGTAATACTCTGTGAAAGTTTAAGATCTAACTTTTACATTTTCAAGTAGATATTTAATATTTCCTAAAATAAAATAATATTCCAATACTTAAGGAAAGCACAGGATGATGCTCTTCAAAGTAGAGCAGCTCAACTTTGAACTTCAAAGCTGCTTCTAGCCAGATTCCCTTGAAAGTTTCAGCAAGGACCTCGCCTCCTTACCCCCCAAAAAAGTCACAAATTGGGCATATATAAATTAGGCAATTTCGTGCCGTCATGTGAAATGGGGGCGTGGTCGCTGCCATCATTTATAAGCAACGCCCCCCGTGTCTCCGCCTTTGGCTGCGTCCCGTCGCCACGTCCATCAGTCGCAAAGGAGATTTGTAGCGACAGGGACATCGGCAATGACATCGACATCGAGACTTGGACACATTGCGACTGAATCGCTCTTTTTGCCCATCCACCAACATCGTTGCTCTTCTAGCCAATTTCTGCTGATGTCTGCCCAAAACTTCACGCTGGCCAAGTAATTATCGAGCTGCCTGGCATCCGGCACTGCGCCCTGCACTTGGCTCACAGCTCACAGCTCACAGCTCAGAGCTCACAGCTAAGCAAAGTCGAAGCGTTAATGCTGCGTGTCGAAGGCAAACTTTGATGGCTTAATCACTTCAGGGGGGAGGGGGAGGGTAACGATGGCAATGTAGGAGGAGCTCAAGGAGGGGGAACCTGTGCTCCAGTTAGCTATCAGCTTGTTATTTGCTTTGGGGGATTTTAAAGTGCACGTGTTTACCAGGCAGCGTCTTAAGATGCAACGGCTGCTAAAAACGTGTCTGAGGGTAGTCGAAGATTGCACGCAAAGAAATTGGTAACTGAATTAGGTAATTAATAGGAAAATCCTTTTAAATAAATATTAATTATTTACTAGAACTTCGAATATTATGTGTACAATTACATTTAAGGCTTAAAAAGTTCTTAAATATGTAAATTCCTTTTATTTAGAAATATATTACAAAACAATGCATTTCTCAACTAAATTTCTCCTTTAGAAATAAGCCAAGATCTGGACTTTGATTTATTTAAAATATGTCTATAAAAGCTTTGATTTCCTTTGCTTTCTCTGCCAGTGAAAGGGAGAAAGGGTGCAAACGACTGCAGCACTCGGTGCACAGTCAAAGTCATAAAACCATTTAATTATATTAAACTTTTAATTGCGTAGACAGCTAAGAAACACGCAAGCACACACACACACATCGACTGACACACATACACCTCAAGGAAACTGCAAACATATGCAAGGGCAAAGAAACCAGGAGCAGGACTCACAGGATTCACAACGGCACACTTAACCAGAAACAAGTTGGTGGTGTTGCTACTGCTTGGCATGCCCTGCTACTATGTAAATGCAATAATAAAGTTATTAAAAGTGTCATAACAACTCAAGTTGAAATAGCGAAAACTTTTCACCAGTTTTCTTGCTTTATGAAGGCGACCAGCTACCAGCTACTAGTTTCCAACTTCCAATGTTGAGGGTAAACCAGAAGTAGGAAAAAGAATAAACTAAAGCAAGATTCAAAGGACGAGGAAGACCCGCAGCTCAATGGCCAAGCAATTGATGTTTAATTGATCAATTAGTCGGTGCCTGCACCCAGTCCACCCACAACCCAGGCTCACAAACAGCAGAGGATATATTAGTAGGAGTAAAAACGCAAAATAAATTAAACTGATACTATGTTTTCCTATGAAGATCAAAGAAAGCTACATTCCTTCAAAAGTTAAAAAAGGATTAAAATAATTTATACATAACAAACATTAATTGAAAACCAAAAATTAAAGATATATTTCCAGTTACTTCCCCATAAATTAGTATTTGAAACCTTAAACCTTAATTAAACTATATTATAATTAATTAAACCTTAAACTTTATATAATTAATAGAAACTATTATCTCCACCTCGACTATGGAATAATGCCCCTATGTCCAACTGTGTGTGTCTACACCCTCATAAGTGTGCGTGTGTTCGCTGTATTGGAATTGCCCACATCAAAGCGGCATATAAGTATATTGACGCTCATCAATCAAATTGATTTATGCCAACAAATCATTCATGAGCAATTTCCCAAAGTGATTATCTCTCCGCCAGAGACGGGCCAATGGACCGCCTCTGTTCTTGCCACGCCCCGGCTGCTCCCGTCTGCCCCCGCCAAAAACAGTACGACTCCGAGATGGCAAACGCAAAAGGCATGTTAACTGACAGCCAGAAGGACATCGGACAGGACGCACATAGACGACGGAAACGGTGACTGCGATTCCAACTCAGACAGATAGAGTGAGGGGATGGGGATGGAGGCATTGCCGTTGCCAGTGACTGACTGATTGGCGCTTGACTGTCTTCATCACAAGCAATTTGGCCGGCAAACACACCCGGACATATATATATATGTACATACACATACAGGCAGAAACAGACGGCCGGAATCCTGAGCTGGGAATCCGCCATAGCAGAAATCGCAGAATCCGGCACCAGAAACAGGGCCAGAATCGAAAGCCGGTCCCGTAGAGATGCTCTGCCGAGATTGCGTGCCCTCCTGGCGTCCGTCAGCTTTGTGTGCCTCACAGAACTTCACAGACAGTTAATAAAGCTCAACTAACAGCGACGACACCCACGCTCCGTCCTTGAGCCCCTCTCTAACAGACACCCACCTAGAAAGGCACTGGGAGAAATATAAATATAAATAATATCAAAAGATTGATATTAATTTTAGGAACCATTCATTCCACTCAATTTACATAGCATTCTAACACATAAAAATATTATACTATATATATATATTGAAAATCTATATAGAATATATATTTAAAATGTATACTAGATACTCTCAGTGCAGCGTTAGCATCCGTATTGAACCAATAGCGCCGGCAGCAGATCGGCTTGTATGTATCATATTAGCCCGAGTTGCTTATAGCCGGCAATCAAATAAATTTTCACGCTAAGCGATCAAAGGCAGCAGGATTGCAGCAAAGGACCTCGGACTTTCTCTGCAGCATTTTTCACCCACATACACACCCCAGACCAACCATCCCATCTCACACATGTAAGGGCGGGATTGAGCATCTCACTTTGCCTCAGGCTTTTGATTGATTTGGTGATAAATTGAGGAGGTGGAAACTGAAGCGGCAAACAGATTGCCGGCCAGATTGAAGTCATGCGAACCGAATAGTCGGAAGAACTGCGACTAATTGCCGCCATCGAGGGTTGCAAAAGGTCAAGGCGAGTGTGCAGTTCGCAAGGCCATTCAATGGGATGCACTCAATGAAAATCGAATCAATAGCAGGTAAGCTTATTCACTTTATAGTTTCTAAATTGAGGCAAAAATCTTTTCTCCCTTTAACCTTTCAGAGGTCCTACAGGTGACACCCAAGACATCATATATAGCAGAAGCGCCCTTGGCGAGTGTGAAGAGAAGTGACAGCTACTGGGGCTCATGATTAATGTTAGCAATTATCTGGCACAAGTGTCAAAAATATTTAAATCAATTGTCGGAGATGTCGGAGGAGTACGGGATTGGGTTGGATGGAAAATGGCGGACAAAGGACGAGACAAGGCGGCAGACAGAAAACAAGACAAGACAACACAATTCGCGCAAATTGAGCATGATGAAGAGCAGAAGATGGCGGCTGCTCCGGCTCCTGCTCCTGCTCCTGCTGCTCCTGCTGCTTGTCAATGCCAAAAGATGGGTATTCCTTTCAACCAACTCAGGCAGCCTGATGCTCCAAGATCGGGCATCGGGAATCCCGGGGCATTGGAACTTAAAGACGATGATGATGACGGGGCGCGACGTAAAAATGAAGTGGGAGCAATGACAGCAGCGACGTGTCAAAAACATATCATTCATTTATTTTCTATCATAATGACACACAACACACACGCACACACACACACAAGATGCTGACAACGCCCTTTTCGCGACCGTCAGCAGTTGCATTATTATGACGATGCCAGGACGATATATCATTTATCATTGCAGCCGGGTGAAGTCGAGTGAACTCAGTTGACTTTGACTGCATATGCCCCTTAAACGGACTTTGTTTTTTTTTGCCCCCGCCAGCTTTAAGTCCTTTTGTCAAAAGAAATTAGTAAATAAAAACAAAGCACGCCTCGGAGCACAAATTAAATTACGCCACTAGCGAGACGAGAGAGCTGAACAATTATGAAATGAAGATGGAGGCACACACACATTTGGCTTTCGTTTTATATGCGGCTCACACGGCGTATGTGTAACAATGGCCTAAAAGTTGCGTGAAACGTTTTAACAAAGATTAATGCCTGCGACGGCTGATGATTTTTTTGAAGATTAATTATGCGATGATGAGGCCGAAGACAATGACAGCAACGGCAGCCGGGCTAAGGAGCAACAGCGGCATCCAGTTTTCCAGGACAGAAAGTAGGAGCGGAAGTTGCTGGGCTTGTTAAAGGATTACGAAATTTGTAAGCACGCGCCTTCCGACCATGTGTTGTGTGTGTGTGTGTGTGTGTGTGCTCATCCAAGTCTGTGTGTGTGTTGTAGTTATCCGTTATGAATGCCAACGAAGGATACCAACATAATTATGACAACAAGCAAACGGCAAGCCGGGAATTTCAAATGAATTATATGAAATATTTCGATTTTTTGGCAGTTGGTATTAAAAGCAATAAATAATACACATTTTAACAAGATGTTTTTAATTGTATTTGACTTGTATATATTTTCCTCTTTAATAAAACTCTAAAATTTAACCCAAAAATATTTAAACTTTTGTTGCATTTAAAGAGGGAGCCTGCGCTTTGCTGGCCAGATTTAATTGCCTCTACCATAACTTTTCATATTAAACGCGCCGACAATTTATCTATGGGCGTTGCACATTGCAGGCGGTGGCAGCGCTTAAATATGCCACGAGCCGGGTTCAGATTCAGATTCCGATGCAGTTTCGGCTCCAGGTGCAGCTGCAGCGTTGCAGAGGGGCACTTGGTGCTCCGAGTGCGAGTGGTTTATGGCCGGCCAAAAGTTTAACGACAGAAGTGCAATGGCAGTGGGAACTGGTCACGGATTCAGACCGTTCGACGGTTCGCTTCTGTTGTTTAATTTATCAGACAAGGAGAACTGTTGCGCCACAAACAGGACAGAGGACTCTCTACTCTATATATATACATATATATGGGTGGGACAGCCGTTGTGCTCTTAAATGCATTTAAGTTGCTTAATTTTTATGGCCAAAGATTGCTCGAGCAGCTGTCCGGCACGTTAACGAAAAAGCTTTTAACAATTAAAATTAAAAAGTTCAGCATTTATGCAACGCAAAAACCGAGTGCAGTGCAAATGCCACGCGTGGCATAATCAAATTCTATGTGAGCATGCATAAAAGTTGCACTCGCAACTCCACAGCACCACCCACACACATGCACACACTCGGTCTGTCTGCCTGGTGAATTGTGTGCACTCATTTGTGGTCATAAAGCATAAAACGCATAAAGTGGCGTTACAATTTTATGGAGCCGCCCCCAAAGTCACAGTCGAGCCGCAAAAGAAAAAATAGTGTCCCTGAAAGGGAATCGAATTGAGCTTACCATTAATATTGTGAATTTTATTATGAAAGAATTATTTTAATGAAATTCTAACTATGGCTAAACATTACTCAATAAAAAAGTATCTAAGAAGAACGATTGATCGATAATTTAGACTGTGATAGATTGTCTTTTCTGAAGTATACACTCCAAAACTCTTGAATTCAAAATCTAAAAAATTGGGCAAAACAGAAATACTTCTAAATTTTACTATGTACCAAACTCTCTCCTTTGCACCAAGCTCCAAACCTAAGTCATATCCTTTTCATAGCTTGCCATAGCTTGCCATAGCTGAGGCAACCCGATGGTGGACAATGACTACAGCAAATGATGATGATGTCTGCCACGGTTTCTGGTCCATGGAGCCAGAGGAGTGGGAGTAGAATGAGAGAGGTGTTTGGACCACCAGACCATCAAGCGACAATGTAAATTCTGTGTTGAGCTTTTTAATTGTGAATATTGCAGCAGTGTCAGGCAGGACCTTAATCGGGGAGCCAGGAAGGACCTGTAGTGAACTCGCTCACACGCGAAATGAACGCGGACCGCACACCGAATTTTCGTAACTGCTGGGCGATGGGTGTTTGGGACAAAGTTATAAATAATAAAAAACGAACAAAACGCCACAAATAAAAACCCAATTCGAAGGCAGCGGGCAAAGTGTAAAGTAGACCGGCAAATAAATTGCATGGCAGTTGGGGAGCCAAGTCGTCAAGGGTTCTGAGCCGCTTTTAATGCAAATGCAGCACAAAACGAACGGCGCTGGCCAAAAGTGCAAAATTGTGCATTTTAATTAAGGTGACTGGTCTCCGGCAACAGTCCAGCTTCAGCTTCAGCAGAAACAGTAGCGTCTCGTCCTCCTAGTTAACGTTTTGCATTTGCATTTAGTTTAGACGCACACACAGCCGCGAAATTTACAGCTCTTTTAATTAGCTGCATACCAAGTTTTTATGAGAATTTACGCGTGCTCTTAAAGCGGCATATTGTGCACTCGAAGAAAAACTACTCGCATGTTTAGTTAAAAAAATAACTACGACTAGAACTGAGTATAAATATAACTTTTAAAATTCCAAATTAAAAATAAAAGAATTTAAATGACATATGTTAAATATCATCTTGACTGAAGAATCTTTGTAAAATCTTGAGTAAATATTAACAAATTCGGTGTAAACTATTTGTAAATCAGAAAGGAAACTAACTTCAGAAAGCCGAAGTTTATATACTCTCGTAGTCTGCATTTAAATTCTAAATAAAATCGATAAACAATCATAACTAAGCTTTCCTGTATTAGTTAGTTATTATTATTAGTTAGTATTTAAATTTCAAAAAAGTTAAAATTGTTATCAATTTTTTCTTTTTAATTTAACAATGTAACCCCTTATAAAATTAAAAAAAAGGTATAAACTTTTTTTTCTTCCGAACATGGCTAGATCGACTATATCATTTATACGGTCGGATATGTCTCCTTCACAGCGTTATAAGCCTTTGACTATACATAAATCATTTATAATACCCTATAATTATAATTAAATTATATTCCATTAGAATAACAATAAATATCCATTACAAATTATACGAAGAGGCTATTTTGGAACTTGAATAGGCATTGAGACAAATAACCCTTTTTAAAATGTATCTCAAATTTGTAAATTTTAGAAGTTCAGGGATTTTAGTAAAAGATTGTATCCATAAAATACTTTGTAAAATTGGTAGACTTTTAAATTCCTATATTTTCTCTATAGGTATAGGGCAAATTATTACTTTTTTATTTCTCTAAAATTATCATATTAACTCTGCCACTTTATTTCAATAGGAATCCTCTAAGCAAGGAACCCCACAGAATACTTTGAAACCCTCTTTTGATTGATATTTCTTCAGATCAAGACTCTACAAAAGAAGCTTTAGAGTATATTTTCCCCATTTTTTTTTCTGTATGTGGAGCTGAAGCGAGCAGCAAAATGCTTCGGGCCGTTCGCTTGCATGAGCACAAAGAAGGAAATAACAATTGCAAATGGAAATGTGCATAAGTGCCCGCCAAAAAGAGGGAGCGAGGGAGATGGCGAAAAGCGGCAACTGACAGACAGACATCGTGGGCAGCTGCAGCTGCTGCTGTATCTGAAGCACAAGCAGATACAGATACAGATACAGATACAAATACAAACGTACAGATGCAATGGCTTTGAGCTCTCTTTGAACGCACCAAAAGTGCAAGTGACTAAAATGCAAATGGCGCAGCTCCAGTGTGTGTGTGTGTGTGTGCCTCGTGTGTGTAAATGTTAAAGGGGGGAAGAAGGGGTGACTATTGTTGTTGTTGCAGCACTGTTGCTGCGGGCTCTGCATGCAATAAAATGTTTTACATCCTGTTTATTTTAGTTAAATACTCGAAATTATGTGTTTGCCTAAGTGTATTTGTTAACACAATGCCAAAAGCTTCCCCTCTCTATGAGAGAGTGTGTGTGTGTAAGGGTGGGAGTGTGGGTGTACTGAAGTGCATGCGAGCGTAACGATGCCATTTTCAACATTTTAAGCAGAGCTCTCGACACGAGCTGAGTTGGCCAGCCATTTTTTGTGCATTTTAATGAAGTTTCTTTCGCCTGTTTTAGTTGGTAAATAGAGTCAGCAATTGTTGGGTCAAATGTTAAAATGAAATTTGACTTCAATAAGCAGGTCAATCTGTGGATTAACATATAACAACCATTTCTTAATATAATTTTCCATATAACTAACAGAAATAGTAATAACTGCTTCCCTAAGAACAATACTTTTTAATTAGCGTTAATTTCCGGGGAAAGAAAGAAATCCTTGCTTTCCATTTGATATGAATTCTTGGAAAACTGGTTGCCCAACCAAAGACTCATAACCGAAGTACATCCTCCGCCATGTCATAAGCCATTACCGAATTTGCAAAGGCATCTCAATGACTGCTGCTGCTGGGCAAGAGAGAAAAAGAGAGAACCCAATGACTGCTCCAAAAGCGGACATCAAATGCAAATTTCCGGAATCCGTTTGCCAGCAGAATGGCACAGCGTACGCACTTTACCTTTGTCTACGACAGAAGCACGCAGGAAGGCACACAGGAGCCACAAAACAACTTCCGTAAAAGAGGGGAGGAACGGAACGGAACGGTACGCAAAAGCGGTCCGTGAAGACGGTTCCCGGACTCTCTGTTTCGGACATGTGCAAAGCGGGGAAAAACGGGCATTTAATGTCCTGCGCGCGAACACACACATACACTCCTCAAAGGACCTTTGTGTCGGGACTCACGCTACCTCCGACCCATTAAAGCCTTTCTTCTTTTTGCAACTGGGTCTAACCCATTTGTTAAATGTAGCGTGATGCTTTGTTTCGAGTTAGTTTTAGTTTTAGTTTAGTTAAGTTTTTAGTTTTACAGTTCCAGGTTTTTAGTTTTAGGCAACATTTGCACTAATGAGTGCACACGCCTCATACTCGATTTAACCAAAAAATATCATACGGGGAAGTCTGTTGAACTTTAATCTTGGTTAAATATCATATTATTTAGTGGAATATAGTTATACTGTATCAAGAAAAGAGCCTAGAAAGAAGACAATTCCAAAGCCTTCAGAAAACCTCTCTATAGGCTAAAATGGTGCTTAAAACTATTGAATTATGAATTCAATTTCCACATATTAATTAATAATTTTCCACAGTTCACTGCTTATATTACATAGTATCGACTGTAAACTCATATCTTTTGATTGTCAAAAAAGGAAAGAGGAATATCTGAAGGCGAACAAAAAGTGGGCAACACATATTTTGCCACTCTGTATGGGGAAATGCAAGAAATACATTTTCAATGCAAATGCGCGCGTGTGTGCGAACGTAAAATATACATAAAGGAATAAAATAAATTCACACGCAACTGTCAATGGTTGCGTATTTGCGAGGACCCTTGGTCCTCAGTCCTTGGTCCTTGGTCCTTGGTCCTCGGTTTCGCCCCCCTCTCTCTCTCTCTCTCTCACCATTTCGATCCCAGTTGAAGGCTGCCACCCACTTTGGCACCCACTTTGCCACACGGCTTTCCACCCCACCAACCTCAACGACGACGACGGCTGCTTGACTGTTGGGTCTTGGGTAATATTTTATGCAAATTGCAAGTTAAGTGTGAAAATAGTAGTGATTGGTTTAATTCAGCAATGTCAACCAAATGGACCGATTGGTGGGCCATAGGGCGGTGGGTGTTGGCATCGCCAAATACCAAAAAAAAAGAAAAAGAAATAAATAAAAAACCAAAAAAATAAAACTGGGGGGAAAAAACGAATGAAAAACGAAGCTGGAAAAGTGCAGAAACAGCAGAAAATCAGCAGAACTGGGAAATGCCGAACACAGAATACTAAAATGACAATTTCCGAAGCGAAGCGCCAAAAACCGACAAAAACAAGGCCATAAAATCGACTTGTAGTTTTGGTCATATAACAAATGCACTTACTGATATTAAAAAGGATTTAACTTTAAATTATTAAGAAATAAAAAATATTCGAGTATTTTAAACTACTCTTTGAAGACGTGCTTCTAAGCACCACGTTAAAGTATTTTTATTATATTTCTCTGCATTTATATGCAGTTAAATCTTTTATTTGCTTCTTAAATAAAGTTATTAACTTTTCATGGGTTTTTTCATATTCTTGTACTTGTCATTTTTATATTCAGTGGCAAGGAAAATATAATAGCAAAAATGTTAGAACTCTTCATAAAAATAATGATAGAAATCCCCCTTAAAAAATAGATTCCTTTTCTCAAAACGATCGATGACATAGATATGCTTGAAATTGAAAGAGCATTTGGAAACCGGCAACCAAATAAAAGCAATGCAGATTTTCATTGTCATGTAGCAAAGTCACTCGGCCCAGAAAGAGCAATGCGAGGATACCGAAGGGGGAGGCATTGAGTGAAAAGGGGTTTCTGGGGAAGCAAAAACCAACAGCAATTTCAGGAGCATTTAGAGCAGTCGCCGGTCTGCAGTCCTTTTTTTTTGTTTTTTTTATATAAAATTTGTAGCAGTTTTTTTTTTGTTTTTTTGTGCTACCCACTCCGACTTCGACTAGTGCGCTTAACCATTTAGCTGATGTAACAGCCCAGCCACCGCCGACAGACAGCAGCACCACCAGGACCAGCACCATCCCCAACGGAATGTCCTTGTCAGCATTTTGCGCAGTGAAATTTTTCGGTAAAATCTATTTTTCATCTTGGATTATGTGAATACATGAATAGGAAGCAAGAAGAATGGCAAGTTTTATTGTGACAGTTGAAGTTCGTATTCTGTGGATTGGCCTTCGCATTCACACTTTCCATTGTACTCTTGCCACTTGAAACCTCTGACTGCCCAGTGTCCCGGTGTGGTGCAACCAACCAACCACATTAATCAAATATCCGCATAATTAATTGTTTCTGATAATGCTTTTGAGTGCAAAACGATGCTCATGTAAAGACAAAATGCACTCTAAAAAACTGGGACTTTAAGGGGGGAATTTGAATAAAGAATAGGGTGTATTATAAATAAAAACCTAAAAGAGATTAGCCTAGGACTTTTATTTATTACTTATTATTAATTATTATTGTTATATTAAATGGATAGAATTTATTTCGAACAGTGTGCTTGTTGCTATATCGTCTTTTGAATGCCAGAGCGATTGTGCCAGCGCAATTCGGGCTTCATTAGAGCCATGTTCTACAAATGCAGGCCCGTATGGCATGCCTATGTCACCTGCCCAACGCTCAAAAGTATGCTATAAAGTATGCAATGCCACTGGACGCCGAGAATGTGTGTCTCCATTTCACTCTCTCTCTCTGTTTCTGTCTCTCTCTCCCTTCTCTACATTTCTCTTGCCACTTCTCTGGCTGTGTGCGCACCTGCCTGCAATCGTAATTTCAATAAAAGTTGTTACGTGCACGTTGAAATTTTAATTGAAAGCACCAACCACACACACACACACTGCTGTTCTTACTCAAACAGTCCCACTCACACAAACACACACTTGCATTAACAGATGAGGCTGAGGAAATGGCAGCAAAGATGGCTACCTCTGTATAAGAATCTCGGATTTTCGATATTATATTAGTCGGTGAAGTAATATTTTGAACTATCTTTTAAATGTACACATATAGAAGCTATAGTTGCTCTAGATATTCTTTTGGTTCTTTTAATGATTTAAAATAATTTAATTAATTAAATTAAGCAATTAAATAGATGTAACTAGTAATATATCAAATTATATATTTTTATATTAATTTATATCTATTATCTATCTATATCTCTAATATATCTATATATATTAATAAATATCTAAAAAAAAAACAGTTTCCGTTTGTAAAACCAAGATAATGCTCCAATCAATCATTGAATTTATATTAAGATATATATTTATCTAGACCTAGTTATTTTCCCTAAAGGTTCTAAGCCATTTTTAATTACCTAACCTTATATTGCTTTCTAGATCCTATCATTCTGACCACAATTGTGCTTTTAGTGCCTCCTGTGTCCTCGTTCGCGTCCTCGTTGTGCGTCAGCTGCTATTCTGCGACCCTCATCAGTGGAGTCCCGAACAAAACAGCAATGGGGACAACGAGCATGACATTTCAAATGCGTTGCGGCTAAGGAGATTATATTGCATCAGGTTTGATGATGAAAAAAAGATGCGCCACATGTGTCTCTCTCTTGGTTTTGCATGTATGCTGTACCTGAGCGAATGTGTGTGTGCAGCGATTAAAATTAACTACAACATTGCAGTTTCCCAAGCAGCTTCTATCGCCCCATTGTGTTATGGAAATATAATACAGGTATGTTATTATATTTTCGACATTTCCGATCCAAATTTCAGTTCATTATGTTCCGAACCTTCTTCACCGGTCATAATCATATCCAAATACAATATTCTTGCAAAAGAAAAATTTAGAAACTAATCAGGTACGACTCTCGACCTTTCATAAAGGCTGTCATGGTAAGAGGGCCGGCTTGACCGGATGCCAGAAGACCTTGAGATGCTTATCCGCCTATTCCACGAACCGGAGAGCGACGGCGATGCCAACGAATTTGTCTTGTAGCTGCATTTGGGAGAACATGAGAACGTTCCTCCACCATTAACTGCATCCGCTGTAGGTCTTCATCTGGGAGAGTATCTTCAAGGCCTCCGCCAATGCCCAGTCCACCTGCTACACTGCCATCTTCCAGTGTTTGTCGGCGAGTCACCCTTTCTCTATTCGACATTAGATATCTGTGTTCGTTTTATGATTTTTATGAATAAACTTTCCTTAGAGGTAAACTATAGTGACAGCAAAGTGGGATGCAGCCTGATTTCTTTGTTGGTCTAAGGTAACGAAGCTAATATTTTTAATTCAAGAACTTCAAGAACATTTCATGATCATATTTTAAGCTAAGGTGCAGTGACTAGGCAAGATAGAGACTTTCAATCTAATATGTGACTTTTTTAAGAACGATTCATCATCATCATGGATACACTATACATGAGTTTAACAATCTGCAAAGCCGTCTTAACAGATAGCGACATAATACCAAGTATCTTAATAGTTGGTGGATGCTGAGACTCCCGCAGCATTACGCCAAAGAGCTTCCTCTGATCGGCATTCAACTCATACCAAGCCACATTACAGATGCTCTCGTAGATCTGATCATACTGTTAAAAGATTAAGAAGTTAATAAATGCACAAGAAACACATTGTGATTAACTGAAACGCACTCCAAATTCAAGTTTGGTCCCCAGAAAGCAGTAGATGGACATGCTGTAGGCTGATATTACAAAGAAGATGGCCAGGGATAGGTTAAAGCCAGACAAATTAATGCTGAAACTGATCATCATTGATATACCCATGGTTAAAACCTGAGTGGCAATCAATTCATGGTATATGGCGTTTACAGTGCGACAGTAGCTTAAAAAAGGAATTTAATTTGTTAAATAATAATGAATTATTAGTAAACGAAAATAACTTCATACTCGGTAAATAGTTGATGCCATTTTATAATTTCTAATAGCAAATGATGTCGCTTCTCTTCCCCTTTAATCTGAAAACCCACTGGTAACAGAGCTCTAGATTGTGCTTTTTCTTCCAGGGACTCATTAAGCTCGTCTATTTTAATCTGCATCAAGTCGGCAAATGTCAGGATCTGAGTTAATCCGAGAAAGACAAACAAGTCTCCACCATAAAATCCAACGGCAGTAACGACCATTGAGATCTGTAGTATAAAGAGTATATATCTACTTAAATGAAACAGAATCAATAGTAAGGTACATTTTAAATACTTTCTCTGTATTTTTCCTAAGCATCCTTACCAATTGAACGAAATAGGTGACTGTGTATCCAATATTACTTTCCAGCGGAACACCAGGGATTACGTACTGCATCGCTGTGACCCTGGTTCCGTCGTAAAAAAGCCTTGCCAGGGGCAGAAAAGTCATTATAAAAAAGGTAATAAAATATCCATTGCGAATAACTCGTATTAAGCTGATTAGCTTATCAATGTTTGTGTTCAGAGCTGTACGATACGACATTCCCCTTTCCTCATACTCCTCGTAGATGCTCCTTGTAAAAAGAGTGAGATTCCTCATGTTCTTCTGCTTCAACAAACACGTTAGGAACTTTCCAAGCCCATGAAACAGGCCACCTAACATTGAGCTGGCCTTTAGGCTTTCAACCAAATCGCCGCCATTATTGATTACGGAAAATACAGCAAAGGCCGTATAACTAACAATCGCAAAGATCGTGGTCCCGGTGCGATAATTAAACTTCAAAATAGGCGCCATAACATCAACACCTAAAAAATTGGTTAAACTGTTAATTTCCTTAGTGAGTTCGCGAAAGCGAATGGATGGATTCACTGCCACCGAAGTCTTCATGTTTAAGTAACTTTAGTGAGACGTAAATGTCAAGACTTGCCCCTTATATAGGACACCGCCGTGTGTGCAAATCCCAGAGAAATTATCATTATTAGTTGCTAATTACGGTTGTGTTATTAAACAAAAGTCGATGGACTTTTAATCGATGCAATTACTAAAATAACTCAATGTTGTGGATAATAACTGCAAATTACAGGGATAAAAGACAGGTGCTCAAAAAAATGCACTTTTTTTACAAAAATATAAAAGATAGGTACCCTTCCCACTGTTATACATTATCCCTGCTAATGGTCTTTTATATTTATTTATTATTTGGGGCTTACATTTCAATTGTCCTTGTGGGAGAGATTTCTCTGGCGGTGCATCAAACATCATCGGATTTGGAATGACGAGCGAGAATGGGTAAAGTCCCGACGCGGCTAAAGCCTCGACCGACCACAAGCTAAGTCGTTAAAACAAAGAACCCTATCGGCTTACGGAAACTTTGCTGCTGCTTCTGCACAGTCCCAGGCTGGAAAACATGTTCACTTTGGCCACTGCCAATTGTAAGTTTTGCATGTAGAGCGCCAAAAGTTTATGCTAAACTTTTGCCATTTTCCAAGGATTCTTTTCGCTTGTCCTTTTGTTTTTTTTTTTTTTGTTTGAATTTTAATTCCTACCGAAAAGTATGTAAATGCTGCCGACAGCAACTATCGAACGTCTCCAATGTCGTTAGATTTTATGCGAAGGTCTTGTCGAAGGGTCTCCCCACAGACCGCCGAACCAATCTGCATAGAAAGCTGGTTAAACACGGCAAAATATGGCCAAAATAAAGAGTTTTTTTTTTTTTCGAAGGAGCTAGGTAAACAAAGGCCTCAACATGGGCTATCGCTTACAGCGATGCGAGACAAGATTCGCTGGGCTTTCGAGCTATTTATCGAGCACTCGACTCAATGCTGCATTAAACCAATATCCTCACTCGATAAAGCCACGTTTCAAGAGCAGCAGCACTAGGCCTTAGCAAATATTTGAAGTCCAGCAGATCCAAGTAGACAGGAGACACGAGACACTAGACAATGGACTTGGACTTTGTGTGTGTATGTATTACCAAGGAGTTGCGGCATTAAAAATCAATGAAACTCTTGCTTCCTGCTGCCTGCCGCCTTTATAATTGATGACTTAATAAACATGCAGCGGCAAGCCCCCGAAAAATAGGGCACAAAGTAAGAAACTTGACCAATATGCATGGAAACTTTGTAAATTATGCAAATGCATTTGCCCGGTACTGCTCGGGTCTGTTCGGATGGGCAAAAGGACCTGACAGGACTCCACTCCTTGGAGTTTCCCTGTGTGTGTGTGTTTCTGTGCAGGAGTGCTTAATGACGCAACACGCGCTGCTCAATGGTCCGAGTACATAATTCTCGCTGCAGTTTGCTACGAAGTTTGGACTACACTGAACTTAGAGAGGAAAATCTTGAGCTTTTGATAAACAACTGAAAAATGAATAGTATAAAACCCTTTTGCTCAGTGTATACCGCATTCCTGGCCAGTTTAGTTCATCAAAGTTGGTTCGAACACAAATGAAAGTTTCGAGCCGCAGCCATGAAAGATGCATGGCGACTGGCCGTGGCCTACCTGCAACCAATGCTCGCACACCTGGAACATACACACATATACAACCTGTGTGGACGAGAACGTCTGCCTCTGACAAGCGAGCGGCTTTGTAAAGTTAACAAACCAAAAATCCTTAGAAAATGTTGACCGGCCCGACGACAAAACGGGGATGCGGCAAATGCAAAAGCAAAGTTTTCGGCTAAACTCTTTTGTGGCATCCATGCCATTCCAGGAGAAAATTGGTGGACTTGTCGCGTCTGAAAGTTCCAGGTTTTTTCATTCTTCTTCTCCTTTTCTTTGCCTTAAACAGCTCCATTTCCGGTTTCCACCATCCCTTTCGCGAGTGGTGTTGCCAACAAACATATCTTTTAAGCAATTGCGCCAACTTTTTGGCCTTTTCGCCTGGAGGCCAGTCCGGCAGCAGAACTTTCCAACGAGACGAACGGCAGGTCGTAAATTTCAAAAATTTGAAAACAACTGCGGCGTCGGTGGCTGTGCCACCAACAACAAATATTTTTCACGCGCTGACCGAAATTATTTTAAATCACCTGCTGCCCGGCATTTATCATTAGTCGTCGTCGTCGTCCAGCGACTCCGTCTCCCTAACGACCGCCGAAGACTTCGGCTCAACTCCCAGGGCGGCTACAACGATAGCAAGATTTGGGAAAGAGCACTTTATTTTGGCCAAGCCATTGCCACGCCCCACGTCCTGCACTGTGTCCTTCCCAAGAAGGACCAGCACTCTTTGCAACCCACTCATAATGTTCACTGCTCCTGATGTTATTTTGCCATTTTCGCGCTGGCCTGCGGTAGGGAGAGAAACTGTTTTGTTATCACAGTGATAAATGGAAAATTATTTTGAATCGAGCAACTACTTAAAAGAATTCCCAAAGGTTATAATAAATTTTGGCACACAGCACAAGCACACTCTCCCACTCGCACATGTTCAAGCAGGAGGAGAAGAAGGAGGACATGCAAGGAAGGACAAGTTGGTAAGACCGAATCCAAGTTGAGCTGGCTTGGTAATGTCCTTCCAGATAAAAAGGTGATTGACGAAGGGAAAGCAAAAGTCATGGCGGAAATTCCACTTAGCAATGCAGTTGTCGTTGTCAGGGAGGGATAAGAAGCAGTGGGTCGGGAGGAGTGGGTTGAGAACCGAATTCCATTCTGGCATGCACTTAATTTGTATTGGGAGTTGGGGACAAGGTGCTCCAAAGCTTCGACTGAAAGGAAAATCGACCCTGAACTGATTCGCAAGAGCCAAAGCTTTTCTAGATCTACACGGAGCAAAATGAAAGAAGGTCTCTTCCCATTGATGAAGGGAGTAAATGTGTAAAGTGAATTAAAGTTTTATACAAGTAAAATGAATAACATTTTTCCATTGTTATTAATAAAAGGTATTTTTAGCGCGAAGACTCTCATAACTCTTATGAATTGCATAGTGTTCCTGTTGAGGCAGCCTTGTGGTATCTGCAGGAAGGTCCTCACGGGACTGAGGGGCAATCACCGATCTAAGCACAAAAGCACACGGAAAAGCAAAGCGAGGCGCACTCGACGCGCAGCTCTCTACAGCATCTATTTTTATTTCATTAGGTAGAAAAATAGCCGGCAAGGTGAGGCCCCAGGCAGCTCTGCCATCAAAACAAAGCGCCAGGACATTGTGGCAAGCGGAGGTGGAGACGGTGGCAGTCCTGGCCACAAAAAGAAACTGCTTCTCCGCTTCTCAATTAGGTTAGCTTAATTTAAATTTGCTTCGAGTGCCTGGCAAGTGCTTGGCAGACATGAGCAGCCAATATTAGCCAATGCTTAAAGTGTGCCCTAAGTGGAGAAATATCAGGGCAAGCTTTTCTCGAATTAACCTTTGTAAACACTTGTTACGCCTGAAACTGGAAAATTAAAAATAGCTTAGCTTGAAGATTTATTTAAATAATTGCTTTGTATAAAATGTAAAATAATTGCTACACAGAAAATGCAGAAGTTAAAAATCATCATCGATTACTCTCAGTAATAAACTTCAATTCAATTCTCTACAAAGAAATACTTACAAAAACAACATGGACTTTGAAGATGATGTTCAAGTGGAGCTGCCGCACTATGCCCGGAAGTGTCGGGTGCCCAGTGATCCCATCCTGCTGGCCTCATACGAACTCTACAAACCCTCATTGCAAACCCAGGGTCTGTACAGTGAGCGGAATCGTGAAATTTTTTCCGAGGCCTTCATCGAAGGCGAACTGGACACATTGGAAAATCTGTGCGTCAAGAGCCTGGCCAAGCAGGGCATTCGAGGCATTTCACCTGCTCTTTTCGAGAAACCTGAACTGATGAGGGTTTTCTTCGATGCCCTGGATGTGGAGCTTCCTCTACGGTAGGTTTAATAAATGAGCTGAGCACCTGTAACTCAACCTTTGCCAATAGGGAATGTTATTTGATCGATGATCTACGGTATTGGCGACGCGTGGTGTTAACCAAAACACTGGACAAGACGCTGCACCTGAAACGCTGGAACGAGTTCGATTGGAAGTCGGAGGGCGTGAGCCGGAAGCTTGTGGAACTGGTGGAAAACTGTCCGGTGAGCGTCATACCAGAAAAGAACCTTGCAGCCGTGGCGCAAACTGTGTGGGAGCAAGTGAGCTCCATACACATCCGCAGGCTGCAAGCTTTACCCGATAGCTCGTTTCAGAAACACTTTGAAAGTGAGCCCGACCAGGACATAACCTCCTCGACCTCGGAAGAGGAGGAAATCTCCAGCGACGAGCCCGATACGGACATGGGCGAGGATGAGGGCGAAGAGGAGGATTATTATAAATCCGATATCGGAATTCAGTTCTGGCACAAGTCTGAAGGTGATGTAGAGAACAATGAGCAACGAATTGCCCGACATCAGCGCAATGCCATCCGGCAGCAGGCTCGCAACGTCCTGCAAAAGAAGCGAGCAGAGCATCTGGAGCGCAAGGAGAAGCTTCGGGCGAAGCGAGAGGCCAGGAAAGTCAAGGAAGTCAAGAAGAAACAAATTAAGAAAAAGGAGAAGCCTATTCAGGATGTGTTTACTATACCAGTGGACCGGGAGCCTTCGGATGATGAGGATACGAAACCCGATATGCGCAATAAGCAGCTTTTACTGCATCGCATCATGCGCTACGATTATCCGGAACAACATTGCCACCACATCGATCTGTCCTTTGTCCGTCACTTAGGGAATTTGGTCTCGTTCACCTTGGAGTTCTTGGGTCCGGATAATGTCAAGGACTTTCACTGGTTAGTGGCACCTAAACTAAACTAGAAACTAGAATTATCTTAACTATTTCGACCCTTCGATAGCCGCTACTTGAAGTTCTCAGATAGCGATATAGTACGCCTGGGTAAGGGACTGGCCGAATTGGTACACCTGAAAACCTTTAGGCTAAGGAACGCGCACATGGATCCCAGGAAATTGCGCATTTTGGCCCGCACCCTGAAGAACATGGAAACCCTAGAGGAGGTGGACTTTGGCTATAACCAAATGCCAGATGAATGCAGCGATGCCCTGGCCTATCTACTGCAACGACCCAGAATGTATCGCATCCTTCAGTTGGAATACAATCGTTTGGGTCCCAAAACGGCCCTAATATTGGGCAAGGCCTTGAACGATGAACATGTTGGGGTGCTGGAATACCTGGGCCTGGCTCACAACCCAATCAACGAGCAGGCCATAGAGTCTTTCGTTTCGGAGTTGATCGGCACACGGCATGTGATGGCCTTGAATATCTCCGGACTGGAAAATACCAGGGGCGTATTGGGTCGCGGAATTGCGAAGCTACTGCGGAGACACAAGCCGCTAATAAGCCTGGAAATGGCTGCAAACCATATCGGAGCTATTCAGGGAGACTTTATACTGAAAAGTCTAGAGCGCAACCAAAGGGTAAGCTAGTTACTTAAAAACTCTGATAAGACAACTTGAACTCCCACAAAGGTCCTCTATATGGACTGCCGCGAGTGTGACTTGAGCGATTTGCAAGAGTTTGAGGTGGAAATGATTGTGCGACGCAACAACTATATACACGAAAACATGCATCATGGGGAAGCACTGTGCAATGTCATCAAAGAGCGGCGTCATCCGATCGTCCAGAGGATTGAGGATGAGTACGAGCGCCGCATGGAGTGCATCAAGGTGAGGCCAAAATTATCGAGCTCCAGCGAAGAGAGTGGCATATCGGAGGAGGTGGTGAAGGAGGAAGATGAGGAGCGGGACATATGGGCAATTCTGGGACTCAGAGCGCCGTCTCTGAAAGTGGAACAGCCAGAGACTCGAGAAGCAAGCACTGTTTCGCCAGATATTACACAACAACCGTTCGTCTACGAGCCCAATAATTTTGATCTTGAGGATTTCAGGCAATCGGTTTACTTGCCAGGCCCCGGAAATCGCTTTTTCTACCTGCAGCAGAGCAGAATGCCCTAAATTCTATACTTTTCCACCACAAATATTCACATAAAATTGTACTCTTAGTATGTTATTGCAGTATTAAACGGTTCGCGTGGCCGCCAATAGTCGTCTATCTGCATCCCTTCGAGGTGGCGCAACCTCAAGGGCTTGGGAATGTCGTTTGACCTAATGGTCACTTTAAAGCCCTGGCATAAAGAGTGCCGAGCTGGCATAAACCGAAATCTAATTAAGTCGCTGTGCAACGTGTTTGTTGCCTTCGGGCACCGCCCATGAAACCTGCGGGTGGAGGCCACACCTCATTTGAAGGTCATTCTGGAGAAGCGAGGGCGACGACAAGTGCCACGGGCGGCACTTGCACTAGAAGTGCAACAAAGTTGAGCAGTTTGCATTTAAGCAGCGCAGATTTGGGCAACAGTGTCGCCAATTTAATGCCAGTCCCTCGCCAGTCCTCTGTCTCACCATCTACTTTTACTTCCCCTCGGGAAATGGCTCTGACACTGGGCTACTTGGCTATAAAAGATCCAAAAGTATGCACTTGAAACAAACTCTTGCTTTTGCATTTCTAAACTTTGGAAATATTAGAGAGGAAGAGTGAAGGAATTAATTTAAGAAATGTTTTTTAAGCAGAGATAACCACAAAGATGTTCCTGGGTGCCTTTAGTTATTCGACTTCACTAAACTACACACCTTATTGTCACAAATAAGACTTCTTAAGATATAATAATTCTACATTAAAAGTAAGAAAATCACACCACTTTCCAGTACGATTTTCTGGCAGTGTTTTGGGAATGCAGGAAAGCAGATTGAAGTTCCTCTTGTTAACAAAGCCAAAAGCTCAGTGAGCATAAACAAATTAATGCATATGCCCGGCTCGCCTTAGGTGACGTGAGTCTATCTACCAATTGGGAGAAGTTGCCAGGAAGTGGGGGTGTTTGTAATGGGAAGGAGGTGGGTTTTTTGGGTGCAGAGTTCAGTGGCCCCCCAACCTACCAGCTCGTGAGGATTCCCATGGAAGAAATATGTGCGCTTGTAATTCAACTTATCAACGCGCCGAGCCACAAACTTTTCTCATCTACTTAACGCAGATAAGCGGCTGCCTTTTTCGCCATGTTTACTGGCTTCTAATTTGCCCACCCAGAGATATACACAGATACACACGCTCGTAGTAGACCAAAACACTGCGTTGATGGCGTTAACTTAATTTTCAGAAGGCACTCCAGTCTCCCGTCCGGGATGAGGAAAAAAGTTGCAAGCATTTCGGTGGAGTCGTTCGCCGTTCGCCATTCGCAGTTCGCCTTTTTCCTGACTTCTCTTGTGTGAAATAAAATTAACTAAATACGCTCACGAGTAACATTCATAATAAACATTAAGCAGCAAGGGCGAAAAAAAGTCGAATAAATATAAAAAATAATATTTGCCAGACGACTCCTGTTTGCGATTACGCCGCTCTGGCCGTGTGGCCAGCGTTTTCGGGTTTCAGTGGATCTGAGGGGCGAGCGGGTAGAAATTATGGCATAAGTTACTTAGAAAGGAAAGCTGGATTCTTACTTGGTACCCCAACCATAGAGCCATCCAGCCATCCAAGCCATCCTCCCTCGACGGAATCAACTTGGCTACACTTTACTTTTATGTGGCGCGCTCGGAATGTACTCGCTGGCGAAATAAAGATTCAGAGATACAGAGATACGCAGCGAGCGCCCAGATACAAGCACATTTTTAGCGATAAGCGTCATAAAGTTATCGTAAGTAAGCGCCGAAAAAAATGTCAAGGAAATAGATGAAAAGAATGCTTCTTTCGGGAAATCTTAAATACCCTTACAGGTAAGTCGTTTCTATGGCATCTAAGTATCTTAAATAAATTACTAATTTATATGTATTGTTTGATTGTCTCTTTTTAAATATAGAATTATAGTAAAATATGACATAATAATAATAGAACATTGTTTTTAAAAATTAATTAAAACAAGAAAGGAAGGAAAGGAAGAAGGAAGCGGCACACCGAAGTTTATATACCCTTGCAGATAGAACTTCTAAGAATAAAAAACCATATAATACAAATTATATATCTTTGTGTTAAAAAACAATGAAATATTACCTGATTTCATTTCATTCACCTATACTATTATATTTGAGTTTTACATTCAAGTTTTACATTTTTCCTCCACATTAAACGATCGTTTGTATGGCAACTATATGATATAGTCGTCCGATTTTCATGAAATTTACCACAAAATTTAAGACTTACATTAAATGCCTATTCCTAAAATTTGATGAAAATCAGTTGAAAACTGAAAAGGTTATAAATTTAATTGTATTAATTTCTCGATCGTTCCTATGGGAGCTATATGATATAGTAGTCCGATTTTCATAAAATTTTATGCAAAATTTTACAGTATAGTAAAATGGCTATATCTCAAATTTGATCCAATTCTATTGAAAACTGAAAAAGTTAACAATTTTTTTGTAAAAAATTTCCGATCATTCCTATGGCAGCTATATGATATAGTCGTCCGATCCGGCCCGTTCCGACATATATACGAGTGAGAGTATATAGAAGGCTAACTACAAAGTTTCATTCAGATAGCTTTAAAACTGAGAGACTAGTTTGCGTAGAAACGGACAGACGGACAGACGAACAGACGGACATGGCTAGATCGACTCGGCTGTTGATCCTGATCAAGAATATATATACTTTATATAGTCGGAGGTGCCTCCTTCACTGCGTTGCAAACTTCTGACTGAAATTATAATACCCTGCAAGGGTATAAATATAGAGAATGCATTAAATTCAATAAATAAAATAAATGCAAAGCGAGCACAATTGATTACTCAAATAATATATATATAGTTGATATACATAATTGTCATTGTCATTGACTTACCGCATCTTCTTGGTGACTTCAATTAGGCTTCTCATCATCTTCATCGAAATAAGCTTCTCTTTCACTTTCACTAGAGATGTAAGCTCTAGGTACCCCACGGACAGACTGAGATCGGCGCGAGGAAAGTGCCTCTATTTATAGTCCACGAGCAAAGAGAACAGAGAAAGTGAGAGCGAGAGAGCAAGAGATCGGCAGCGAGAAAGGGATACCTATAGAGATGCAGAGAGTGATGGATATAATAAGAGTTGGTCATACCGAGAGATAGAGAGAGAGCGAGAGAGAGAGAGAGGGAGAGAGAACTGTTCTTATTATTATTTATTTACTGCCTTTACAATATTATATTATTTTAAGAACGGAAACTACCTTAAGCATGACGTCGTTTCTTTATGATATGCTTTATGATATAGTCGTTCGATTTCTTAAGAAGCTGATCAAGCATATATATCTTATATATTTACAAACTCCCAACTAAAATGATAATACCCTGCAAAGGGTATAAAAAGGGCAAATTGGATGCACTGAATACCAGAGTGAAGCCACAAGTTGAAGCCACTTCTGGACTTGGTGTGGGGGGCACAAATAAAACTATGACAAGGACGTAACTTTTAGCCATCCCATCGGATCGCAGATTCTGGGGTCCAGCAGCAAGTCAATTACGCAATGCCAGCCAAGTTTCGCGCTTTGTTCCACCCGCCGCTGTCAGTTTAATGAAAGCTTTCCCCCTCGTGACGGCGGGTGAATCCGCGAGATTTATTTGTCCTGGCTGACTGGGGCTTAAGCAGTCGAACCAGATGGTTCCTGGGGAAAATGCTTAGTCAATATTTTACTTGTTGAATATTTAAGCAACCTTCAGTTTTCAGTTTGGGGCATGGCTTTGAGGTAATCGAAAAATGCAATGAAAGCTTAGCTGCTTAGAGTTCTTAGAGTTTATTCTCAACGAGTTAAATGTTATAATAATCTACAGAATATCAATAAAATGTTTTTAATACATCTTTAAAATCGGGATTTTTTACTCTTTAACTTGGTTCAGTAAAGAAATTACAAAAAGAATGAGAATTTCTGTAATGCATCACATGAATTCTCACTTATTGGTTTCGAAGGATGGCAGCAAAGTGACTCGCAACTTATTGCGTTGTCTTGGCACAACGTTAATTGTTGTGTACATTATATCGGTGTAATGTCTGTAATCTGCTGGGGAATTAATTTAAATTGCGAACTGAATGGTCCGAAGGCTGAGGCATATCAAAAAATCAAAAGCGAAGTCGCCTTTTGCAAGAGTGCGAGAGAAATCTTTACAATTTAATTCACTGGAACCATCAGCAGTCGGACGTGGCGGAAGTCGGCCGTCTCGCTGTCGTTATTAAAACAACATATAGCCGTGCATTAAGCACACATGGATGTCCATATATATAACATATATATACATATATATTCGTAGATTCTGTGCCGAGTCAAGCTGTACTTAAATGACAGGCGGACATGCATAAGTGACAGTGAAATGTTGCACTTGCAAATTCATCGGTTCGCTCACGGACTGCGACTGGGATTCCTGTAATCGCTGGTCATCCATTCAGGTAAATAAATATGCGCTTGAATATATCTATATATATTCGTACATATATTGTATACCATATGGTGCTGCGAAAATGCAGTAAGTGGTTCACCTCGGGAGCTTTTAATCCAGCCTCGTACCGCCTCTTGAAATGATTAAAGAAATGTGAAAGCATTTCAGACAATTATGGAAATTTAAGTGCATTTTATTTGCATGGCGACACCTTAAAAGAAAGTGCCTTTGGCGGCAAGAAATGAGTGTCTGCATGAAAGGATTTCTCAAGGTAATACAGAAAAATAATTGGTTTAATACTGGGAGAAGATATATTATATACTTAAATTAATTATTCAATATATATAGAGGAAGTTCTCCCCTACCATTTCATTATTTATTGTGATTAAATAAGAGGAAAATGTGCACCCATTTTTGATAAGTAAACATTTTCCGATTTTAAATGTAAATTCGGTCATTTTTTTTCCCCAAACTCAACTGTTGCATGCTTTACCCAGCTGCTCGACTTCAACAACGCACACCTGTCCATTAAAGGTGTGCCACTCCTCTGCCATCGCTTTTCCGACATCAGCAGAGGGATATATACGGTGTATATATAGCTGGAAATTGACAGTGCAGACTGCGCAAGCGGGAAATGCATTGCACTTCCGTCATCAAATAGCAATTTTGCAAACATTTGCAATTACTTTTCCGACTCGATCCCAATATTGTATTGATTCCGTGCAAATATCCCACGGGAATGCAATTTTCCGCCACCTCAACGGAGTGAGGGAGGTGGTGGTAACAGAGGCAAAAGAATGCTCATCATATTAACGCCGAGGACTGAGCATAAGGCACCTCAGACGATAGAGAGTTGGAAAGTTGTCAAGCAACATGCGTAGAATTAAAAGCCCTAAACTATGCAAAACTTACTCACTCATCGCCTCGAACTCGTACATGGACTCACTCGGGCCAAAAGGAAGCGCTTTTTATGGCACAAAGGCCAAAATTCCCCAGGGGGATGGGTAGGGAGAGAGGGCAAAGGACAAACTAAAAGCCAAATCAACCCAACGGTCCGGCGTCCAAACAGCAAATGGCGGTCAGAACCATTCGAGTGAGTGTGTGATGACAACAACAAAAATCGAGAAAGCAATCTAAATTCAGACCTTTAAAACCTGTATACCCTTCCAGAAACTTCATAAAATATTCCAGTACAAAAGAAAATAAATCCAATATCTCTTCTGATAACTTTTAATTTATAAAACCTTATAGAAAAACGTTACAGAATTGTTCTTTTACATCTAGCTAGAGCGTAAGGAAATATATTATAAACATAGCGTTACAAATACCTTTAGCAAAGCAAAATACCCACGGAAATGTAATAAAAAAAAAAGGAAAACAACAACCGGTAACTTTAGTTTTTGACATCCGGTCCATTTAGCCAACGACGACAACAACCTGGCAGCAATCAGGCGCATTTTCCGGCCCGGCTACTGGCTGTGGTTGTCATGCATTTTAAAGCACTCTCGACAAAAGTTGATTTCTCTTTTGACCCATTATGAAATTGCTCTGGCAATTTTACATAAACAAATTACAAAGCAAACACAAATGCTGACCTTTCGGCACAGAAGGAAACTGCTGTGTGAGGGGTGGAGGAGGGGGATGGCTGTGAGATGCTGGGAATCTCAGAACTCACAATCAGAGCCAGACAACGACCTGTTTCTCTGCTTTTGTCAGATACTGGGTAACTTTTTATCTGCCTGTTTGCATAGGATCAAAAAAAAATAAAACAAGAAATGAAGGATAGCGCGTGCATCCCAGGGCTATTTTATTGAGTCCTTTAAGTTTTTAGTAAATAACACAAAGGCAACGCAAAAGGCGACAACAAATTGCCAGTAAATGGGGACAACTTCTGAGGAATTTCAAATAAGTTTGCTTTAATTTTCAACTGGATTGATTTCCATTAATGCCCCCACCGGGCTGAAGTTATACGACCTTCGCCATCAAGTTGGCCATGCAAATGATGCATAAAGTTTTGGGTATACCCTCGGAATGTGTGTGTGTATAAGTGTGTATGTGTGTGTGTGTGTGTGGGTGTGCGACTGAAGTGGTTGACCTTTGATTGCCCGCCTCTGGTAAAATGTTCGCTAGCAGCTTAAAGTAAAACCTCAAAGCGGTCAAACAAAGTTGCCAGGAATGTGGTTGTAAGTGTGTGTGTAAGTGTGTGTGTAAGTGTGTGTATGTGCAGGACAGTTAATATATTTCAGAGAAGTATTAATCGATGCATTTACGACGGACAGTTGGACTTAGCTGGCCTTATATCCCAGTTAAAAGAAAATCACTTAAAGGATGTCCAGTTGGCCACAGGATTCAGTTTAAAAGTTAATTTAAACCTATGGATATATTTTTCTCTGATTGCAACACAATTATATTAAATAATAATCACGTTTATTATTGTATTAGAATATTAACATAAATTATTGTTGTTTTACAACTTACAAAAAGGGGAACTAACTTCCGCAGTCGAAAGTTTATATAGCGATGCATTTTGCAATTGATTTATAGGATAAAACCGGAAATAGATCTTAAAATAATCACATTCTTTGAATTGATATTTGTCAATATTTTTAAATGACAATCTTTTAAACATATCAAAGCTTAAAAATCTCATAACTAAGCCAAATAATCACTAATTTTAATTCGGAAAGCTGTCCTATACATTTTTTTATTCGGGTAATAAATCTGCATACTCAATTTAAAATTTCAAAAAAAATTTAAATTTTTGCCAATTTTTATTTTGAATTTTTACCCCATAAAATTTTGAAAAATTTATCAACATTTTTTTTTTGTCTGAGATGACTAGATCGATTCGGCTTTTGATGCTTATCAAGAATGTATAGGATTTATAGGGTCGGAAATGACTCCTTCGTATTGTTTTAAGTTCCGGACTAATAATAATACCCTATTATGGTATAAAACTTATGTTGAATATGAAATTATTATTTATACTTTTAAAGACTTATAAGTACGGTATTTAACATGGCAACCAAATAAATTCATTAAAAACTCGATGGCCTTGAGGTTTATCACTTTTCTTGTTAAAGCATATTTCCATAAAGATTAAGGTTCGTTACATGGTTTTAAATAATGTTAAATTAAAAGACAAAAGTTGTTAAATCCATAAAAAATTAATTTTCTTGTTCTATTTAACCATATTTTAATTTATTGCTATTGCTATAGATTTTGAAATTTAAAAAAAAGTGCTATTCAACAGATCTCTAGTAAACTTTACCCTGGAAAACTGACTTGGTAATCCGAAAAGGCAAAATTATCATTGCATAGCAATTCTCATTTGCAGTAGATCAATTATTCCTTTCAGGACTTTTCCGAATTTAACTTGGCCATAACCGACAGGCACATATATGTATCGTAATGTGGCCACAAGCATTTTATACGCATATAAAACGTGTGCATAATTCAGTTCGACTGTCTACACTTTATCTTGGGTAATATTTTTGAAAAGTGGGCTCGAATAACGAGTGGCCTTGTTAAACCAGCCATTGATGCATTTAGGGCAAACCAGCCGCATGCAGCAACAACAACTGCAGGGAAAACTATCTCAAATTGATAGATATCCATCCGTAAAATGGAAAATACATTCAATAAGTTTTAGACAAGTTTTATCCATTACACATTGGCAAAGAAAGCCGAATTTTGTTGAAAACGAATTCCCCATGACCGGCCACTTTCAAGGGGCCAACCGGAGCGGTCAGAATGCTAATCTACTGAAGAGACCGCACCTGGACGACAGCTCAGGTGGGGCAGGATAAAAGCAAAAGGAAAGCTGCAGCAGGTAAATACCCGGTCCAAGAGTCCAGTAAAGGTAGAGACGAAGCCCAAGTCGAGGACGATGTGTGGGCGAGCCTAAGCGAGGTGTAAGCCCCTTTTTATGTTTGTTAGTCCATTGAAAAAACGTAAGGAGAGACCGATGGTAGAGTTCGGGCAAAACCTTTCTGGGAAACACTAGAAAAAGTTCACACTTCTCTCGGAATTTAAGTTTAATTTAATAACAATTAAATTGGAAAATGGGAAAAGCTGTGGAAAATCATGTGTAAGCTTGTTTGTTAAAATATATTCACATAAAAGGAAAGGATGAAACTTATACGCTATAAATGCAATATTGTAAACGAGATATTTATCCCATAATTATAATTAATAATATTCCTTTATCTTTATTGATTTTTTCAGTGTACATGTGCGACGTCTACGCCATCTGCATATGCAGAAGCTCCTGCACAAGCAGGGACACACACAGGACACGCAAAAGCGCAGCACAAATATTGACCAAACTGCTAAAGCATTCAGAGCTGGTGGACAACAATGCCGTGTTAGAAGCGGTTGAAGGGGGGTGAGGTACCGAAGTGATGGCCAAATCCTGGGTCTTGACCTGGCAAAAACAGCAGCTGCACTGGGGAAGGCATTGGGCCATTTTCACCGTTCACTTCATTTGCGTGTTTCTGTTTTTGTTTGATTTGCCATTCTCGCTTTCGCCTGCACTTAGCCATATTAATTTTCGAGTCGATGCTTCGATTTATTATGGAAATAACGTCGCCAGTCACCGGCAGGACAATGAGCTGTGGCAAGGATTGCTGGCAGGACTGCTGCCTGTGGATCAAAGCAATACCGGAAACAGGAAACTGCCAACGGAAATGTACTTTGTCTTTTTGGCGGCGACGGCGGCGGCGTAGTTGGAAAATACTTGAAGTAAAAGTATGTCGAGAGCACAGGCACTGCTGTGCCGCCACCAACAACCAGCAAGAAAGGCAACAAAAATCGACGATGACACTGCCAGGAGCAGGAGCAGGAGCAGGATCTGACTCCAGCTACGGCATGCCGAAGGCCCAGTTGGATAGACGCCAAGCCAAGTCAAGTCGACTCTGGGCTAAGGCAAGGGGGTCTAAGGAAATGTCTTTTGTGCACTTAAAGAAATGTAAATTATTTGAAACTTTGTTGATTTTCAAATATAAAAATATATAGTAATAATAATAAGAATTTTCCAATAGTAAGATATTGCAATTGAGTAATTAATTATCTGTTATTAAAATGAAATCCATTAAAGAATAACCGTTTTAATCTTTTACTAAGAAAATATATGTGAAATATAGTCCTATTTAATTTGAAAAAAAAACTAAATAAAAGAAAGGTATAAAACACTCTCATTCGATTTAAAATTAAGTATAGAATTAAACCTTAGTGTATGGTTAGCACCTCCCCGCAGACTTTCTGATCTCCCTGCTTCCCTTGTCACTGCTGCATTTATGCCTCTTAACAAGAATATTTGTCATTTGCTGTTAGCATTTTGGCTAAATGCGAAATTAAATGAAGTGGATTTACATATTTCGTAGCTCGCTGTACTTTTAAGTACACATGGCGGCGGCTCAGCTCGGCTCTCCCCGGGTCTTTTCTTGTGTTGGCATGTGTAGGAAAAGTCCTTGCGCCATCGCTTTTCCACTCCCCTGATGGCGTGTGTTTGCAGCTGCTGCGGAAAATAACTTTTTAATGAGATAAACTCGTTGATTTCTAGATTCTGTGCGCTGTGGTTTCTTGGGTGGACCGTCGCCATGGCCCCCTCCCTTCCGTCTCCCCGCGGATTACACAAAGTTGCAAAATTTCTGTGACAAATTTATTTGTGTGCCGCATTATATTGCTGCGGCTCCCGCTTCGGCTCCCTTTCCTTCCTCAACACTCGAATATACATATATCCTGGCTGCGTGAGTGTGTGGCAACTTAATGAGCTAGCAGACTGTTAAAGTAGCTCAACAGCTGCTGCCGTAGCCGTTGCAGTATTCCATTTTCTTGACTCAGCCGCTGTCTTGAAATTAAATTCAAATATTCCGCTTCTGCGGATGTGCCTCCGTTATAATTTGCCAAAAACTTTTGCCATTTTGGCAACTCTACAAATTCGGAAATCTGCCGAGGAGCAGCGAGGAGTAAGAAATGGGCCAAGTATTTTGGGTCGCATTGAAAAATGAATGAGTGCGAGCAGCGTATCCTGGCAGGAGCCAAAAGGACAATTGCACAAGATGTACACATATATGTCATTTCTATTGGATATTTAGCACCCTGGTTGAGTGACAAGGCGAAAAGTCTTCGAAATGCAGATGCAAAAGCGGAAATTAAGTCTACAACTTGACTGAATTTTGCACAAGGATTTAGGATTTAAGGTTCCACATAATTAATGTGCTGGAAATATGATTTATAACTATGCCAAATGAACTATCTTCTTATTAATAACTCTTTAGGTACTCCTACTTTGCTTACCAACTTAAATTACCGCTAAAACCTTTATTTTTAATCCAGCAACTACAAAATTCAATACAATTAAAGCTAAAAATACCCGTAAATATCAAAGCTTTCGTGTGCCCAATATTCCATGCAAATATTGACACAATCCAGCACTTTGCCAGAGTACTTCCTTCATTGCCAAAGAGTGCAGCCTGAAATCTAATCAAATTACGAAGGATGTCACTGCTGCTTCGAGTTCGCTTCCTTTGGGTATATTAAAAAATCTATTTAAATATTCGCACTGCAGCCGTGTCCAGGACCGTTCATCCTATGCCATAATAAACTTTGATAACAAAATTTACTTGCCAACATTTCGTTAATAAAGCAACGTTCACAGCCCTACCCAGGGAACCTCCTCCCGAATCCCGTCCGAGATCCTTCATGCTGTGCGTTATACTTTTAATAAGTTGCGACGAGCTGACGACAAAAAAGTTATCATTTATTAAAATTTTTGTCTTTCCAACGTAATTATAATAGTTTGATAAAACATCCTGCGCGACATCCAATACGCCATCCGTCCGCCCACTTTTTTGTGCGTCACCATCCTCCCCATTTCTGGGACAAAGTTTCGCCTTTAATTTCCCTTTATCATGTTTCAAATTATTAAAAATTTATGCTTTCAACTGAAAGTAATTGAAAATGTTCAGTAACTGCTGAGCGGGCCAAAGAGTTATGGTCGCAGCTATTGGCCATCGGACCGTTCTCTCCTGTTTTTTGATGCCAGACAAAGTTGCAGCCAAGTGCCAGAGCGAAGTCATCGACAATGACAAGCAATGGCGATGGCTATGCGATGGCTCTGACGATGGCCAGCGAGCTCTTTGAGCCGGGGTTGTGTAGTAAAAATTGCAGGCTACACTAAAAGTTAAGTGCGTCATCGTCGTCGTTGACATCGTTGCTCAAAACTGCTACTAGCTGCTTCAACTTCGGCAGCCAAAGCATGTTTTTTTGTTTTGTTTTTAGCAATTTCCGCTGCCCTGTGTTTTATATAATTATGCGCACAGCAAAAATTATTAATGAGTCTCGGACGTGCCTTTGTTTCGCCTTGTCCATTGATAGTCCAGTTCCGCCGAGGACAACCTTTGATGTCATCTCGCAGAGTGGGGGTTCACGGAGAAGTATAAAAACAAAATACAATCTGTTTTGCAACTTTTAAGATTGATTTTAATGTTTACATACTGAATAAGGCACAGGGAAATAAATTAGAAACGATTTAAGTAACAGTCTCTACTTGTAACTCCCTCTAAATTCACATACATAATTGAATTCATATTCGGACTCCATTTATTTCCCTCAGTGATCGCTCTGGCATTGACATCTTGATCTCCATGTCTTGTATGAATATCAATTAACAAACAAACAGACCAGAAGTCAAATCCCCCCAAAAAGAAGGAAGCAAAAAAATAGAAACAATTGACAGCGCCCCGTGACTCGGGGGACAGCACCTGTCTGGGGGGCTTAGAGCCAATCAAACACGGCTGTTACCTGGCAGGAGTTGGGGACGAACCGCAGAGAACAGTCGGCTGGCATCTCTCAATAATAAAAGTAAACAAATTAAAACAGACAACGGGGCCACAAAATAAAAAAAAAGCGACAGCCACAAGCTGGGAAAACTTTCAGCCGTGAAACGACACAAGTTGGTCAGGTGCAGGCAGATCGAGTGCGGTGGGAGTTTCATGGGACAATGGATTTATTCTGCACTTTTCAAAAATATATAGATTTGTATACTGAAAATAATTGCTAAAAGATATCAGATTCGCTCTCGAATAACCTCTTAATTCCTTCATTTTATTTAGTTAGGTTTGTGTTTGTGGGAGACTTATATCTCTTTTATTTTCTAATATCCACTATAAAGGAAGTAAGGCTTGAATAATATTTATACAAGTAAATAAAAGTATGGTTCTTAATAATAAACAGCTGCTGCTGATTTATATTTTAAACATAAAAATAATAAGACTCATTTCCCACCCTATACCCTATAAAAATATCCCTATTTTCTAACATTCATATCACAATATTATATAGAACAAAGGACTAGAACCTACTTTCATATTCTCTCTGTATTCAAGGCGATTTCTGGCTGTGACCATGGACTCTGGCCGCAGTTTAGCTGACGACGCGTAAGTCCATAAAATCCTCACTAATCTTACAACGCGCGGTTCGACAAAACGCCAAACACTTTTTGTCAAATCATTCGAACACCTGATGTCTTGCTCAGGGAAAGAGGCCCAACAAGTGTGGTCCTGGAGGAAAAGCAGGTGGTTGTGGTAAATGGGGTGGTGGGAGGTGGTGACGGGTTCATAAAAGCGCTTTGTCACAGGGCAATTTCCTTGCGGAAATAAACGAGCTGGTCCGGTGCCATAGCCGTTACCGTTGCCCTGGTGTCGAGCGTAATAATAGATTTTTAGCAAAGTTGTTAAAATTTCCCAACCCCCCCAAAGCACACCCACACACGGCCCAGTCATGAGCCAGAAGGGCCTGGAAGTAAATAAGTCGAAAGAAAAACAATTAAGGCAGATAATAATAATATGAAGAACCGGCAACAGGAGCCGGCGAAAAAAGAAAAAGGAAAAAACTTTCACTTTAGCTCATTTTCACATTCAGAACTTTGCATTTAACTTTTGGCTGCTCTTCTTGTCTTCCTTTTTTTTGTTGGTGCTGCCTTTTTGCTATCATTTACACTTGATTATGGTGAGAACGAATATAGCCCGGTTCTTATCGTGTAATTAGAAAAACATAGAGTCCTGATGCTATACTAGCAAAGTGGATGTGCTAGAATATAATTAAGCAATTATATATAAGAGTAGGTGATCATCTTCGGAATATACTACAAATAAACTGAAATAATAGAGGTCTTGTTCCGACAAACTATTACTTTGTTGGATGCTTTTAAGACAATTAAATGTATGTCTGTCAAGTTCTAAAAACTCAAAATATTTTATATAATTATGAATAATTAATTCAGTATTTATCAATGATTTCATACAATTGTCCTTGCCCATTTCCCTGGCACTACTTCCTATAATTTTTTTTCCCAACACTCATCCCTCCTGCAGTTGCAAAAAGTTTCCCGGCCGGAAAATACCTCGCAAGTGAAAAGTACAAGCTTACGCACATAGATATCATGACCATATATACCGCATACAAACCCACGCCAAAAATGTTGATGAACAATTTCGGTTCGGAGGTTTTTCTTTCTTTTTTCGTTGGTCGAAGGACTTGCCTAATTGCTGGGGCTTTTGTTGAAGAGGGAGAGTGAGTGTACCCCGCACTGCCCGATAATAGAAATTTAATGGAAATGAACACGTGCGGCAAAAATTTTATGCGGCCTAAGTAGGCTGCTGAAAAATTCATGTCAGAGGCCAGTTGACAGGCGACTTGATTCGGCAACCGATGAGCCAAGTTCCGAGTTCCAAGCTTTCCAGCTTCCCAGCTCAGCTGCCAGAGTTCCAAAAAACAAAGAAGCGGCGTGGGGCAATAAATATATATATGTGGGGGTGGTGCAAAAACTTTCACCACATTGGCAGAAAGCATTTATTACGCAGCGCTTCCTATTCAATTATTCAGGCGCGGCATCCGTTGCTGCCTCCTTAAAGGACCCTAAATAATGTACAATCCTCTGCAGCTGCATTATATGAAAATGCATGTACTTTTTACCCCCTAGGGAAGGAAGGATGCCCCGGAAGGAAGCCAGCTGACGTGAGTCCAAGAAGCGCGACATTCGCGCCCTTGTTTTGCCAAATGGCAAAGTTTTATTTCCGCGCTGCACTCAAATGAAAAATAAATATGACAGTCGACGGCCTCGCATTCGCACTTGCACAGGGAAGGGAGCAAGCGGCTTGGAGGCCAGGACAGACACTTGCATATTAAATGACTTTAAATAGTCAGGACAATGCAGCTGGCTCCTTTTTCTGGAAGATGCTTCTACTTTTACCGCTCCTTCTGCTCCTGCTTCTGCTGCTGCTGCGTCAGCACCGCATTAGGTTTATAAATTAGAAATGATGGGACCATGCCCCAAGGGACTGTCCCAGCAGTTTGGTAAGTGGTGAACCCGACTCTGACATACCAATTAGATTTATCTGGAAACTTATTCCCCAAATACACAAACACAAACATTTTTGGTTTTTCAACTAAAGCGAGGAGACACATTTTATTTCAAGCATCCTTTTTTGTAGATTTTCTCAAGTCTGTATTGTAAGTAAGTGATTTAAGACCCGCATACACCTCATTCATACCCTTTCAAGGCAAGTTTTAAGCTTTACAACGGCGTGAACTTAGCGCGGGGTCATTTGTTCAGCAGGAGCTCAGCATAAGTTATGCAAATGCGCTTTTCCCGGCGACAAGAGCCCGGAAAAGCCAGCCAATGTGGATAATGATCGGATTCGCATGGCATATATACATATATCTATATCTATATCTCAATCCTATACGCGCCCTGAGAGATACTAATTGGTTTAATTAAGCAATCACAAATTAAGATGGCCACAATGCAATATGCATTGGAGCAATGCCATAAAGCCGTAATCCATACCCACCACTTAGTTAACGTAATTATATTTGCTAGTTTAGTGGCATAGTAACCCGCCCTCACGGCTCCAAATATCTGATTAGAATGGACCTTGTGTGTGTGTGTGTGTGTGCAAGAAGGTAACCCGTTGAAATCCACTCAATCCAATGTCAGAATCATCGCTTAGCAATAGAGGATTTCAAGATAATACCAATGTATACCCTATAAAATATGTAGGAATTATGCGAAGATTTATATTTATATAGATAATATATTTATAAGAATATTTAACGTATTTCGAATCACATAATTAATCTCTTATCTTGTACAACATTTTCTTGATTTAATCTAGATTTTAAATCCTTTCTCAAAACGCTCTCTAAAGCAATCAATTGGGTCAATTGTGATAGTGTCGACCATCACTGTTAGTGCTTGTAGAAGCGGAAAATTCGATGCACAAATCGGTGGCAGAGTGCGGTTCGTGGGCGTGGCAGTTCGATGTGCGTGTGGCAAACCACATTTGCGAGGTGGTTCATATCCATATCTAAATTAACCGCAGCATCGCTGAAATTTCACTTTAATTCCCGATAATATAGCAGTCGAGGGAGATGGGGTCATACGAAACCATATCCATTTGACCTTGCCGCCAGGCACGCCCACGGACCGTCTGTGTGCTTTTGCATTAGCGTAGCAAAACGGCTAAGTAAAATTTAACCCAGTTAGCTAACTAGTCTGTATTGACTAGTGTTAATTAATTTGGGCCCTCACTTTGTGCAGCTACTATATATTAACATGTGTTTGCTGTCGTCGAAAGCGGTGAAATTTAATTGGATTGTCACTTATATAGATGGAGAGTTAAATGGGATATTGAAGGGGAAGAAAGGATGTTAAAGTCCTGATTAACACAATTTAGTTTGAACCTAATACTTTTTCGTGGAAAGAGTACCTTTAAAATATGCAGAAGGTCTTTTTATAGAATTTACTTTATTTAGGAATATGCAGAATGTCTTTTTATAAAGATAATATCTATATTAATAGTTAAATTTCAGCTTAAATTATAAGACAGAACCATTTCAACATAAGCTCTAGAAAATTAAGGAATCACTAGACCCCCTACCCTCCCACACGAACATCTTAATTATAAATAATTTATAAAATTCCATCTTTGCATGGACAACACGCAACCCAATTCAAGATATTAAAAAGAGGCGGAAGGATCTGGGAAAAAGAAAAACAGGAAATGCCTGCCCCATTTATAAGCGTTATGGCGACGACAGGCATAAATGGGCAACGATAATCACAGCTAAAAGTCATCAACATAATAAACCCAAGTTTTCCTTTCATATGCACTCTGTCCGTCTGTCCGTCCGTCCATCTGGTCCATCCCCTTTGGACAATGGCAATCAATGGAGGAGCTTGGGACTGAGTCCGGATGGCGGATGGGATGAGCAGGGGCAAAAGCTAGAAGCAGCAACATTTAAACATTTATGGCAACATATTTGATCACGTTTTCTCAATCATTGCCCTTACGACCCTAATCAAATTTCACCTGATGGCAGCCAGAAATTTCCCAAAAACCATGAACACACTGTGTGCACTGATTGCTGCCGTTGGGGCTGCTCCGGGAGCAAAAATTTCGACGTCGGGGTGGCGATCCGTTCGTGCGGACAGTTTCGGGGCAGTTTCCGGGTTGCGGAATGGGAAATATTTTGTTTTGATTACAAGTTGACGGTGGCTCCTTTATTTTATTATGAATCTAATTCCTTATAATTCGTAACATATGTTTCGGCCAGGGCCAGAGATAGCGGTGGCTTTGAATTACAAATCAGGCAACATAAGGTCAGCAAACGTTTTCTTGGAAAATTTAAGTTAAGTTAAGTTAAGACATCGCTGATGACGACGTTTCCCCCTTTTTGAAGGTTGCCTTGCTGCTGCTGCTGCTGCTTATATTGTTGGCCAAAAAATCCAAACGCCAGTTGGGCCGGCCATTAGACTAATGCGAAGTGATTTGAGTTTTGCATTTTGCCCCAAAAGGGAGCGCGCTCTCCAAACTTGGTGACACTTTAAGGACCTTTCCCGGCTGCGTGTGCCCCCTGGAACACAGGCAAAACGGAAAAGCTCTATCCGACTGTCGCCCGTATGAATATTTCATGTCAAACACACGTCATTAGAGAGGGACAGAGAGACTCGGGGAAAAAAGAATGAAGCGAGTGAGTTTTCCTTTCAGACCGGTTCGGTTAGTCAGTCAGTGGGATTTCAATATTTTTCACCGCTCTCGAATGAAGCGAGTCGAGTTGAGACGAGACAGCAGCATTCCCAAAGCCTGTCGAAACCAAAGTGAAGCGTATTCCACAGTTGGAAAAAAGTATGGGAAATTGATCGAAGAAAAGATATCTATAAGAGTTTCCCATTTGTTATAAAGTAAAGCTTTCTAGATAATCTTAAGATTGATTTTGAGCGTAGTTCCATCATTTAGTTGATGAGGAATATATATAATATAATTGAAAATATCAATGTGATTCAAAAATGATTAAAAACAACATTAAATGGATCTCCTGTTCGGTCTCCTATCGACTTATACATGAAGGTAACCCCCATTTTCTCTGCGTGCTCATGTGGGTGGCTCTTGTTTGGTGGGCGTGGCATATGTGCTCCGCTTTTACTGTGGCATGTGCACGAGCCCGTGCATGTAATTTACCTAAAGCTCGATGCGCCGGTAGCATCAGCTCCCTAGTTCCACAGCTCCATAGCTCCATAGCTCCAATTGCTGATGTTGCCGTTGCCGTTGCTGCTCTCGGAGTAAATGCGGCAGCTGACCTATTCTAGCAGTCAACCATAAATCCACACTGATGATGTACTTCATGCTATTGTGCTGTGGAATTATATCGCATATTTTTGGTTTCTATTGCACATTCCTTTCTGGCAGGCCACACTCATGCCGAGGGCGGGTGTAGGAGTTAGTGGATCTCTCTCTCTCTCTCTCTCGTGTGTGTGTGGGTGTGGGTGTGCCGGATGGGCGTGTCCCGGGCACAGGACGAGTATCTGCTGGCACGCCATTTCATCATCATCAAACGGTAGCGGCAACGGCAACGGCAGCGGCTCCAACTGCGACCTGGCAAGACGGCATCCGTTTGGCCAAAACCACCCGTTGCAGGCCTGCCACCTGCCACCTACTCCACAAATTCGTTATCTGATGATATGCAGGGCTTTCGGAGAGAGAATGAACTGGGGTTGCAACGAGATACAGCGAGCAACTGGGACAGACAGACCAGCTTTGAAACGCCAAGGAATTTTAGACCTGCAATTTGTACCAGAAGGTAGCGTTATGCC
Source organism: Drosophila serrata (assembly GCF_035046125.1). Lineage (NCBI taxonomy): Eukaryota > Metazoa > Arthropoda > Insecta > Diptera > Drosophilidae > Drosophila > Drosophila serrata. Next base: position 281,829 of record NW_028256928.1, on the reverse strand, counting down.
TCTGGTCACCTTTAATCATCAACAGAACAGATCAGAATCGCACAGCTGAGGAGCTAAATGTGAATAAAGCCACCAAGAACAATTAAACCTTCATTTTTAAGAGAACCCGATTTGGTAACGATAAACTCAGAACCGTTGATTTTCAAACCCTTGATTGAAATTAGCCTTATTTTAATTTAACGAAATCCTTAAGTAAAACTCCTACTTCATTCCCCGAAATATTTCCCTTACATTCAAATAGTTAATAATATTCCAAGTGATACAAATTATTTATCAAATCCACTTCTCACTAGAAAGTAAAAAGAAAACTATTCAACTGTCTTTAATTTCGCCTGGTGCTCACCGAATCACCCATTAGAGCAATAAAAACCAATTGTCAGACATTTGCAATTATATTCTTTCCGGGAGAGAAACGAAAAGGACTCGCCCCAATCCAAGCCAATCGCCATCCTCTTTTTTCTTCGCGTCTATCCTTTTGTGCAATTTGCTACGTTCGGTTTGCTGCGATTTGTGTTTTTTTTCCGCTGTGTAAATCGCAGTTACAAATGCAAATGTAACTAAACCAATAATATTTTCAACCCGACCGGGGGGGGGAGGGACCAAAACGGGGGCACCAGCTGCAGGGATGTACTGAGAAAAATTTACTTAATAAAGGTTTATTTTTAGAGGAACGAATAAATTTATATGAAAGGGAGACAAAGGTCGTTAGGACTTTTAAGAACTTATTTCCAAAGGGATCATGTTAAGGTTGATTTAATAAAATAAGACGTAAACTATACTTTTGTCAATAAAGCACAAGGACCTTGTTAAAGCACATTGCTGGACTTAAAATTCAACCCAATTACCTTGAAATTAGAGCTAGCTTTAGTTATGATTATGATGATAATAATTTACTCCCTAATTTTCCCAGTGTGCCATTGCCACTGCTATTTGTTCAGAGGGAACTGGACTGGACTGGAGTGGAATGAGAGGGGACAAAGGGTCACCGATGGCGGGGGAGAACTATGTTGCAACATGTATTTTTCACATGTGACCAGCAGCTAGTCGGATGCATTTTTTATCGATGCGAGTAGATGTGAATATGGCGAGTTTGAGCAGCAGCCACCCCGCGTTCAGCGTTTTCGCTAAAGTTAATTGCCGTGCAATTTTTGTATGCATAAATAACGGTAAATTTGTTATACAAATCACTTTGATTGCGCCCGCTAAATCATCACAACAGCAGGACCAGGAGCAGCAGCACCAACAGCAGCAGCAGCAGCACCAACAGCAACAGCAGCACCAGCATCGCACCAACAGCAACAGCAGCAGCAGAAGTTGACGAAAAAACATTTGCAGGCCCAAATGCGCGTAAAAACACTTCAAATGACTCAAAATTTGTGCATGGGCAGCAAAAACTGTAATATTTATTTATATAAAATATGCCTGGCAAACGAATTTTGATTTAAACCAAATAAAATATTTAAATAACAAAATGTTAGCGGCATACCCCCGCCCCCCATGAATGATGGCGAAATATTTTCACAACAATTTGGCCTCGTCCCCGGGCGGCAGTTGAATGAAATATTAGCACAAGCTTCAAACTAATCGTTTTGCAAATATTTCCATACTATCAAATTTATAATAATATTAACCACTTGTGCTGGCAGTCAATCTGCAATATATTATGATTGTTTTTCAAAACATTCTTTAGGGGCTTAAATACGCAATTAAATTGCCAGATGTTTTGGCTCTAAAACTAAATGTATTTATTCGACTTTGTTTTGAATAATATACCATTTTCTTAATGAATGCCAAAGCAGCATCGATTTTTCGATGAATCATCGTTAGGCATTTAACGTTAAATGATAACTTATTTATATAATATATTGAAGACATCAAGTACAGGGCCGCCGTGAGCGAAGCTCCGCTGACATTTAATCTTATTGATTGATGACAGACTGTCAGTCGTATAGCCCCTCAAGGCAGAGTCTAGCAGAATAAGCAGACTTTACGAAGGACGAGGGGCACCTCCAGGATAACGGCGGGGCATGGCAATCGCACTTAGAACTGTTTGCAATCCCAAAAAGCGACGACGAAGTGCAACACACTGGCGGATAAAGAAGCCGCCACGGCAGCAGTAGCAAGTCGAGCATCAGAAAACATACCACAGCCATAAAGACTTATAGCACTGAGAGAAATAGGGTGCAGGAATGTGAATTTAAATAGAGAGATTGATTTATTTAGGGGAAATCATAATGAAAGGGTTAAAATTATAGCTGGAATGCCTGCTAAATTAGGTTTAATATTATTTCAATTTATTAACACGTCACAATAAATTGTATTTAAATCGGATGACTATATCATATGGCTGATCAAAAAGATCGTTAAATGTATGCCTAATTATCTCTGTTTATCTCTAGAGATCTCTTTCTCTCCATCTCTCACTGGCTATGTCTAGAGGTAACTCTTTCTCTCTCGCACTCTCGCTCTCACTCTCTCCGTTCTCTTTACTCGGGGACTATAAATAGAGGAGCTTTCCTCGTGCTGACCTCATTCTGTCCGCGGCCTTTCCAGTGATAACATCTCTAGTGATAGTGGCATTGATAATGAATTTCTCTTGGACCTCAAAAATATCACCTGACCAATGCTATAGATCTGGAAAACCAGGAAGAAACTGAGTTCATGGATATTACTTTAAACTGAAAGGAATTAACAGTGTGCCCTATTCTAAGGTAAGTTTTAACCCTTATATCCTTATATATATAGGAGACAATCGGGAGATTTTCTCCCCGTGTATTTGCACACATGCAGACAGCAGCTGTGTAAAATTCATCTGTCATCGCGTGTGTAGCGCCAAAGCTTATGACGTTAATCCTTTAAATGCGCCAAATGCATGCAAAACTTTTCCAACTGCAGTCAAAGGAGTGGGTGCCCGCCTCTATATATGCAAGTGTTGTGCTCCGGCTCCGACTCCAGCAAACCGTCAACGGCAACGACACAGCAGGCTGAAGCTTTTGCAAATTGTATGCCGTGGCATGTGGAAAATGTGGGGAAAGTGCAGGGAGGGAAATGCAAGGAAACGCGATGAAAACGCGAGGAAAAAGCGGAGAAAACTCGAGTGGGATGCTGGGAGGTGTCAACTGGTGTGCGGAGGTTTTGTATCTGCGCGACAAAATCAACCAACCGAAAGCGTTCAATCATCGTTAGTTACCATATTCCGTGGCACTCGGCCTCCCAACCTTCTGATCCCCACAGACCCAAAAACGAGTGGCGGCGGCAGGTAAGCCGATTCGTAAAATAAAACGCACAAACAGCCCTCAGAAATAGGAGCGAAACCAAACAGAAAAACAGCTAGGCAAAAATAAAAAAAAAGAGAAAAGATTAAACAAAAAAAAGAGAAAGCGAGGAAAGTAACACGAACAAGGATATAACCAAAGTTGCCAAAGGAAACTGCATATTTTTGCGTTCGTTGGCATAAACTGGGTTAGATCGCGCACTTAATACAAATTCATGAATATTTTATACAAGTTCGTGCCGGGTCGGTCCTCTAGGTGAATTGTGCACGAAACGGGAGGTCCAGGATCCTCGTTTTTATTTTTTTTTTTTTTCTTGGCTTACACCAGTTTAGTGTAATTAAACGATGCTCACGGGTCTCACGTAATAAAATTCAAATTACTAATGCCAAAGGATGGGGACGCAGACCATTGACTGCAGTCGTGTACTAAAGCGAGAGTCGACATCAAGAATTTTTGATTTAACCAAGTGCATGATCTATGACAGCAAATGTGTCCCGCACAAAGACAGCCATTCAGGCGGCGCTCCAGCTGCAGTTCGAGCTCTTTCTTTCACTCTGTCAGGACATAGGACCGGACCCACAAAATCAAGCGAAGTAACAGCACTGAAAGAAAACTGATGGGATAAGATTTATACCTAGAAAAGTCTAATTAACTTGATGGCATTTGGAATTAATCTTCTTGGGAACCTATAAACTCTGCTAGCAAGATTAGTTTGGTTTAAACGTTCATTAGAATCGTTGTTAAAGGCTCATATTATTGAAGGATATGCTTCCAGGATATCTTAAATTTCAGATCACCATTTCCACTTAGAAATGTGACTTTTTCCTCAGTGTCGGATGACTGTGAGCTGCATTTGCTTGGCTTGCTCGTCTATTGCCAGTCAAGAGTTAACACGAATCAATTACGCAGACCCACACAGCTGCGAATACTTGGCCGGAGAAGCCGAAAGATGGATGCAGGGGACGATGGAGACTGAACTGGAGATGGGATTGGATTGGAGATGCGATGGGGTGACACAAAGAGACATGAACTGCGGTCCCTGGTCCACATGGACTACTGGGCTACCGACCAACCAACCAACTGACTGACTGACTGACTGACTGGCTGACGAATGCGAAGAACTTTGCTGGCTGACTCTGCTGTCAAATGACATTTGACTTGGCTGCCGGGGCCAAGGATTTACAATTTAAAGCAAGTGGCCAATAAACCAGATGAACGACCAAACGAATCTAATGCCCCCCGTCGTACCTGGGGTTTTTGAAAAGGTCCGGAGTCTGGAGTCCCGGATCCGAACCCAAACCCGGACCCGGACTCTTCAAGCCCGGAATATTTGACTGACGTAAGTGTATCCTAAGTGTGCACCATGTATGGCAGTGCTCAAATGGCGGAAAAGCGCTCAATGCCAATACCAATTGAGTTTATGGCCGTGCATGAGGAGTGTGTCCATCAAGAGGAAAACGGTGCACAGCAGTGAACGATGGAACGAAAGGTAATAAAAACCATAATTACATCATAAATGACAGATGTTACACTATGGTTAGGGGGCACAGATAGACGGCCAAATGGGGCGGGTAGGAGGAGTACACATATTAAGAGCTATTAACAAACTATAAAGCTCAAATGGCCGGCTATTGTTTCAGGTGATTAAACGAAAGCTAATTGATGGTGGAAATGAGTGAGGCAAATAAAGAGGGGGAAAGAGTTGGTTAAGGAAAATCAGACTGAAATTTTGGATTCACATACTTAAAGGGTATAGTAGGTATACCCAATCTATACCTTATTGAGGATCTTCTGATGCCTCTATTTGCGGATACTCAACAGTAAACCATCTCTTTCAAGTAAAACTGAATAATGTTTTGCTCAGCCACAACTGACGGCAAGCAGGAACAGTTTCAATTAGAGCACGTTGATGTACGATAACTGTGCGATTTTGGATTGCATATACTCAATGCAAATTCCCGACAATGGCCAATGAAACTGTTCTCGAAAGCAACGGCTCTCGACCAGAGGCCGCCACCGCATCGGCATTCAAAATAGATGCAGAACTCGCAGAGCCTCGTTGCTCGTTGCTTTTTGGGGCCAGAGAGATGGATAAGGGCGACGAGAGTGCATTTTGCGTAACTCATTACGACCGGGCCCTATTTGGCGATGGATGAGTGGGCGGTGCAGTCAATAACAAACACCCCGCAGCGGAAATGCAGCCGGAACATGAGGACAGAAGGACAGGAGGGGCTCCTATGTTGGGAGTTTTGGCGGTTTGATCGGTAAGGTTCTAATCTGTACATAACACAACTGAAGGAGACCCAATGCACTCTTCAAAAATCTTTAAAATTAAGAAATTATGCTCTCTTGTAACATATATACTGATTATCTAAAGGAACCAATAAGAAAATTGATTGAAATAAAGTGTGCAATCGGCATTTAACTTATTTAAAATACTATATTTGCTATAATTGATCAATTTATAATGACCTTTTTTAATGTTTTCATAAAAAATTCAAATTTTTCTTGTAAAATTTGATGATCTTAAATAAAATTTCAAGTGTTTGCCTGTCGCTGCCATGGTTGCAGTTGCATTCATTCCCGTTTGCACTTCGTCAGCGCGAATGTCGATGCCTCGCATTGTGAATTCTTCCGTCCGCTAAATTGTGGTTTTGAAGGTTCAGTCAGTATCACTCCCACTGCCCCACCGCCCCCCACCGCACATTGCACACCACATTGCAGTTCTGTGTGTACGTCACGTTTTCCACTTGCATGACCACTTCCGCGGCATGGATTTGTTGGTCTCTTTTGGCTGCCGGCTGTCTTGCGGCATGGCTTCGAAATGAATCTTCCGCCCAGCACAAAATTAAGAATATGTTTCGAAGATATAGCACCATGAGGGACTTTCATCAATCAGATGTGAATGATGATCTGTTGATGATGGTTCACGTGGCAAAATCTTTGTTTAATAGCAAAATCTTTAAAGTTTAAATAAGATTTTATATTTTCTATATTTACTGCTTTCCTTCAACTATTTATTCCTTCTTCAAAAGAAAGGGAATTTTCTGAGACAATTCCCATGGGAGAAAACACAGCTCAAGTGTTTGCTTACAAATCTTTGGATACCATCAAATATGTACACAATGGCTTTGTCGATTAATTAACACATTGTCTGCAGGTATTCCACACCAAATGGTCAAACTTTTCGTCACATTTCGTGATTAATTTTAATGGCCAACAGAACAGAGTTTCCCCTCCGCTAGCCAAAAACACAGAGGAGGAAGGATACCTGGGATACCTGGGATACTGACCAGGAGCTGTGGTCAACGTTGATTAGCCACAATCACTTTGGACTCCGCCAGGACGAGTCGTTAACTGTCGAGAGTGCTCCATCGTCTAGTCGTTGGTCATGCATTTTCCATGAGCCTAGCACACGCACTCTCTACCGGAAGCTGAACTAACAGCCGTTTAGTGGACACTACGATAGCCACTAGGCACTGGAAAAACTTAAAGAGATGAAGTAATAAAAACTACATAAAAATAAAATAATTGCTTACATAATTTTAATATTGGAAGAAGCTCCCTTTACTCTGTGTAACAATTTATTGTAATTTTCTTTTAATTACTATTTCAAAATATATTTTTAACAGTGTTTGCTGTCGACAGTAGTGGCCACGCATCCCTGCAAGAAGCATTGCAATCGGCGGAACACACATACGCCCCGTATCCCATTCCATTTCGAATCCCTCCACTCGTATACATATTTAATAGAAAGAGCTTAGACGTGCTGGGGCAGCCAATGGGAATTGCTGTGGGGGGACACGTGGGTAGTTAAGCTGATTTTGGTACCTTTGTCTGCCCAACATAAGCTAATTAAACAAACATGAATGTTTAACTGATCAAAATAGGCAATTGAAGTAAAAATATGCCTGGAAATCAGCACTAAATTACCTCATTTAAAGTAAATGTGATACAAGGTGACTTCCTACAGCTTTAAATTTAAAGTAAAACGCAAAATATGCCTGGAAATCAGCATTAAATTACTTAATTTAAAGAACCTGTGATATAAGGGGACTTTCTAAAGCTTTAAATTTGAATTAAAACACAAAATATTCCAGAAAATTAGCATTAAATTACCTCATTTAAAGTATGTATCTGTGATTCAAGGTTACTTCATCTAGCTTTAAATTCAAAGTAAAACACAAAATATGCCTGGAGATTAACATTAAATTACCTAATTTAAAGTAACTGTGATATAAAGTTACTTCCTACAGCTTTAAATTTAAAGTAAATCACAAAATATTCCTGGAGATCAACATTAAATTACCTAATTTAAAGTAACTGTGATATATGGTGACTTCCTTTAAAATAAACACACAAAAACAATGTAGAAAATTACATTTAAAGTGCATTTTAAATACTCCAAGGCTGTGTTTATATTTGTATTACTATTTAAATAAAAAGGTTTTTCTTCTTTATGATTTCTGATAAATTCTTACAGAGAATTCAGTGTGTTTATTTGTTTATTTATGCATAGCATACTTTCCAGCAGACACATATTAAAATTGTAATATATTTTTCTATTACACAAAAAACTGTTAAAACTACATTGAAAAGTAAAACCGTATTCATTTAAAATAGTTCGTTAAAGCCATTCAAATGAAATTCATGGGAAATCCTTAAGAGTTACTCTGTTTCTAATCTAACACTCGCTCAATTGAATTCTGCTTAATTTATACAATTGCATACATGTATTCTTGTATATTTTCATTTTGACTCAACATAAATCTTAACAAAGCTAACAGAAATGGCAACAACAAATGCTGCTGCTAACCATTTGTCAATTTTAAATACATTTATTGTATTTGCATGCCTGTCTGGTCCCCCAGCAGCAACAAATGAAAGAAAAAGCAACATAATTTAATAACCCACAAAGCGGCAGACACACGCTCTCTCCATGCAAACAAATGGACAAACTGACACATATTCATATATAAATATATTCGAAGGCAGTGCTGCCTTGTTGGCCAAGTGTTGTGTCTATGTATTATTCAAATTCAATTATAAAAAAACGCAATAAATAAAAAATGTTTGCATGGAAAGGGAGATAAGAAAGATAAGTCCCGAAATGGCAAGGACAATATTACTTGGACTGCGAATGCTCTAAACGTCGTCTTCCCTTGAGTTTAAGTCAATAAACAACATAACAATATTAATAAAAAAATAAATTATTATAAATTCAAGACCATTTTGAACTACTTCTATAATACATTCTTACAAATTTAATAAAAGTCTTTTGTATCTAAATAAGAATATTCTTAGTATCCCTTCTATTCAATTTGATATTATCGTCTTTCCTTGAGTTAAAGTCAATAAACAGCATAACAATATTAATAAAAAATAAATTTGTAATAAATTCAATACCATTTTGAACTATACTAATATATTTACTAATTTTATAAGCGTATTTTTTGGTAACTAAATAAGAAAACTCTTTGTCACTTTGTTCAGCCATATTGTTTTTACATACATTTTTAATATTTTAAAAACTTGTATTTAATAACAAATATTTCTTAGAAATCTAGATAATTTTATTAAAATATATTTACAAAATTTCTGTGGTATTCAAACCCAATACGCTTGCTGACAAGGTTTGAATACCCTTTTTTTCGATTGGTAGGGATCTTCCCCGAAAACGTGCCGCAAATAGCAAGAGAAGCAAAACCGAAAAGGAATATTTATTATTTGAAAAATACCTTGAGGCCGTGGCAAACGTCGTGAGTTCATAAATAACATTCGGTGCCCAAAAATGGACAAAATCAAGAGAGAAATGCATAAGGCAGCAAACAGAAATTTGATAAGCGATAAGGGATGGGACGCCCGAGGGGCTGGCTCCCCGTACAAATAATAATATTAGTAATAATAGTAATCAATGTGTAGTGTAAATAATAAATAACATGCGGCCCTAGCCGGTGCCGAAGGGGCCTCAGGAAATGCCAATAAATTGATAAAAGATGATGAGACGACGGTCGGAGACGCCGACGGAGACGGGGGGTCAAAGTTCGTCCTCAATGTTGGATGGCCCATGAGCGATTAGCCCCGGCACGCAACGCAACAGCCGTGAAGAGTGCTTACAAAGGTCAAAAGGAAACCCCCGAATACAAACACACTCGGCGAGATAGAAAGCATAAACAACATAAATTTATTTGCTGTTAGCCTAATGTTATTTATACCTTTCAATTACAATAACAGCGGGAATCGAGCGGGCCTAGAGGGGGGACACCCGACAAAAGTAAATAATAAACCATGACCCATCAGCAATCAGCCAGAAAAGAGGACCCCTTCCCCGCCACTATCAAAACCTAATGCGTGCGCATAAATATCTTGTCCGTCTCCATTCCACTCGCTTTTTACCGCTTTCCCCACAAGCCCCCCTCCCCCTTTCCCCGGCGAAAGGTGTGAATATTAAGCCGGTGGCAGCGGCGTCAGTTCCCAAAAATTTACGGTTGCCCGTAAAAGTTCCGCTCCAGTCATAACTCAAATTCATGCCTCCCAAGGGAAGCTGCTGCCGTCGCGTTGCCAACTCATTTGATTTGAGCTCCTGCTCCCGGTCCTGCTCCTGCTCCTGCTCCTGCTCCTTCTTCTTCCGGCTCAAAAGCGGCCGACAAATGAGGCAACCAACCGCAGCCAGTAATTCAGCAAATCTAGGGATGCAAAATGACATTAACGCGGGGCTCAGCAGCCAACCGCCAAGTCGGCGGAACATTCTCCACCCCGAAAACGTGGCAGATCAATCACACGAAGGGACCTTTTGCCTTGTCCTGATATAAAGCGGATTACCCCAGAAACTTTAAAGATTGCTCAAGATTAACCCTCTAATTAGTATTCATCAGCCTTGTATTTTAAAATAAACTTGAGTATTGTGCGACTGTTAAAAATAGTCTAATGGAATCAAGGATTTTAATTTGTCCTTAAAAGGATCATATTTTAAAAATATTTCATTATCTTTTAATCGAAAGTTTGAGATTGTAAGGTAAGATATTTTCCTTATATTTAACCTAATAAAATTCAAATACTAAGTAACTAAATTTTTAAAAAGTTGTATCAAACTTCAGAGCATTTGGTTTGTTATTATGGCCGATCCTTTGTTTACTAAATTCCTTTATAAAAATGTTGATTAAACTAATATTATTATTATCCATACTGTAAATAATGAGTTGTACAAGAATAATATGAAACGATCGTGACACTTTGGTAGCTAAAAGTATTCAGTGTTATAAATATTTTACTACTCCTTAAGTTGCAACCATATTTTCTTCAATAAATTGAAATATTTTCTATTATTTCTATTTTATATAGAACAATAATATTTATAATAATTGATAAATTAATTAAAAACCCCCCTTAATGACAAATAAACCAATTCGTAAGTATGATTTGCCAGCCCTGTTTGCACAACCGCAATAAAGGGGCAGCCAGGCAAACTTAAAGTTGTGATGTAATTAGAGATTGGCAAATTCTAAATTTCTCATTAATTGTGCGGTGCCGCATACAAATGATTGTAAGGACACAACACTCCTGATCTCTGGGTGATTCCCCCTCCCCTCACCTCCCCTCCAACTGACTGTGTCTCCTGTTGGAAGAACGAGGACGACTGATTGAGCGGCGGATAGGTCTGGACAATTGATAAAATGTGATAAACGCGCAAGCAGTGAGAGACAAATGACTGCCAGGTTTGTGCATTAGCACGTGTCCAGGACGAAACAGTAAAGGATACTCGTACACTGAACAAATATACTAAGTGCGAATAAGGAAATCCTTTAATTTAAAGCATAAACTAATGAACTGTATAGGTAATGTTTAAGATGAAAGAGAATTTCTCATACTAATTTGTTTTTAAACAAAAAGACCAAGGCAACTATTGATCCTCATAATTAATATTCCTCTAAAGTCCACTCTTTTTCTCTCTGTTTAGCATAGAATGAAACTGCCAGGTGACTCCGAGGCAGCCAGCCAACAAATTGAATTTATGGCCAGGGCTAAGCGTTTTGGGTGTCAGCCTGGTTAGGTCTGATTCATTTGCCAGATATGTACATATAGCCAGCTGAGTTGGGTGAGCCGGGGTGAGTTTAGGAGCTGCTGCTGCTCAAGTGCTGCTTTTAATTTCCGACTCAAGCAGTTGGCGATTTGCTGGCCCTGCGGCCTACAAACAATTTCAAGCAATTTGCCTAAAAGTGGGCGGCGGTGGCGGTGGCGGGGCCAATGGATGGCTGCCAGTTTCTATCTGGGAGCATGCATCTAAATGAACTTTGCGTGCTCTCCAAGGGGAAAAGTGAGATATGGTAGGGGGAGAGGGGGTTGTGGAGGGTACAGAGGACAGATAAAGTAACAGATACAGATACACCTACAGCGGGAGAGTCAATGACAGAGCCTTCTGGGGCTGTGTTGACCAGGTTATGACCCCTCTTAAAAGCTAAATTCTAAGCAGAAATAATAGTAATAATAAAATAAACTAAATATAATAAATAAAATAAGGTAATATTGAAAAACAAGTTAAAAACAAGTACGATATTATATAAAAGTATATATTTTCCAGCACTCACCCTCTATTCTTTTTTATCTTTGCTTGTATTAAATGATCATTCCATGGCTATTTTGGTTTTTACTTCCTTAACACTTTGGGAAATTGTTTTTTTATTCATTACAAAGCACAAAAATAAACAACAAAATAAGAAATACCCTAATCTTGAGGCATATTTACATATAAACATTTTAAATCATTTCTGACTTTCCATGAAGATCACAACAAACGCAAAGAAACAACAAAAGAAAATGAAAAAACAAGGCAATTCAGAACTAACGGCATTTCACAACAATTGGAAAACCATTTCACGACCAATTCTTATTAGCATATACATACATAATATATGTATGTATCTTTGCACATTTTTGCTCTGAGGCAGAAGTAACGGGATTCAATTGGAGAGAAACGCCGCTGCAGCGCTGCCACCGCAGCCAGCGCACTGGCGATCGCCGCGATGCACCGCCTACGTTTTGTTGTTGCTTCTTGTTAATATGTAAACCTAATAAATACGTATGTTTTCGCTTCTTTAAAATATTTGCATACAGTAGTAAATACATAAATGTATATTTTCCTATTAGCAAAAGCACAGCACCAAAACAAAAAACAAACAAAATTATAGAAACACTGTAGCAGGTGAAGCTGCAGGCACATTACAAATACTTATGCGAGTGTACGTGTGTCTGCACCGAAAATGTTCGTTTTCTGCTTGAAAACTTAAAGACAAACACACTCACACACCTGGGATTATTTGATTGATTGCAATAACAACACAAATTATGCACTAGATTATCATTATCAACACTTTTAATTAAACACAAATAAGCGAAATAAAATCAGCACATCCGAGCTCGCGACCTTTTTTCAGAGAGTGAGAGTGCAGTGTTGCCAGATGCAAATTTTGTCTTCTCTTTGCAATTTTTCGAACAGTTTATTTTTACACTTTTATACGGCATACTTTACGGAGTCTGTATGAGAGATATAACGTATTTAATTAAATTTAACTGAAAACTCGCTTATCTTAGGCAATGGATCACAAGAAAGGAAACTAACTGAGGAAAGCGAAAGTTTTTAAGCCCTTGCAGTTTGCAAATTGCAATTGTCTTGAAGGATCGTATCGGAAATCGATCATAACTATCGATATTTGTATATGTGAAATCAATGTTTAAAATACTCATAACTAACAAAAATAAGGTATATACGTACTGTATGTGTGTACTTATATTCATATATTGCTTAATTCAAGTTGAAATAAGCTATTTTAAGGTTTAAAGGCTAGTTGCAAATATCAAAAGCACTTTCATATTCAAAACAGCTTGATCTAGATCTCGCCTGAAATAAGCCTAATTGGCAGAACTGCTCTGAGGACAGCAGGCAGCACTCACATTGATATGATAAAAATTTGGCAATGTGAATAATTTATAATTGCCACGCAAGCAACTAAAATATCTTACCTCACACTAAGAAAATTTCCCATTACTAAATTATATAGGAAATTCTTAGGGTTTGGGGATGATAAAACATGCGTAAACCTCTCTGATTTAAGAAATTTATAAAAGGAATTTACTAAGCAACAGAAAGGGAGTATTTTCTTACAGAAATATATTTTTTAATTCTATTACTTTTCATTTTACGATTTTCTGTATGAGAATATACAATTTATAATTTATATTGACTGATCAGCATTAAAAAACAAAGTAATTTGAGGAAACTATAGTTTTACTTCTTTAATATCCTTTATAAATATTTTTTTCTCTTGGTGTTCGATCACTTCTCTTTGGCAATATGCAAATTCTTGAATTTTTGATGTGTTATCAAAACAAAAAAATATAAAAAAATATTTGGTATGCTTATTGCTTTTATTTATTTATCGTATTCACTCGGCATTTGCAGTTTACCGCGTTGAAATCGATTTGCATACTTCAGGAAGTGCCTACGACAGCGTTTTTTCTTCTTTTATTTTCCCCCGATTCGAATCTGGCAGGAAAATCGTGGGGTTCGGGGGACGGAATGTTTGCTATAGTTCCTGAAAAATCGAATAGCAAATAGAAATACTGAAAGAGGAGGCGGCGTCCTTCAAGTGCCATCAAATGTCAGCAAACTATAAAAATCCCGAAATATGTATCGCATATATTCCCATGGTAAATCATAAATTGTATGAAAAAATCAAATTGAATATATGGCATATGGGTACTTTTAGGAATATATATCTAAGTATCTATGTATGTATATATATGTATATGCATCTATAAACTTGATAAGTGGTATGTTTTTAGTTTCCATTTCAATTTTTGGTACAGTATAAACAATATTTTTGAACTGATTTCCTTGAAATCTTTATAATGATGATAATAATCTTAACCTGCAAGTGTTTAATAAGTAGAAGTGGTAGGAAAAGTAGATAATTATAAAATTCAGGTTTTATTCTTGCAAACTTTTTATGTTTTCATTCACAATTAATAAAGGTAAACAAACGCAGCTTTCCAACTGTCAAAATTGCCTACAAAAAACAAAGGTAAACAAAGGCAGCTTTTAAACTGTCAAAATTAGCACCCACAAGCCAGAAGTGGATCATATTCTTTAAGCGGCGGCTCTCCCGCTCTTAGGTTCCACTTTACAGGTTGATAAGCAACAGATATTATGGGACAAGAGAGGGGAGGGGGAAGGCATAGAAAGAGAAAGATAAAATACTTTTTTTCACTCACCCACTTAGAATCCAAATCCATTCCAACAACAAGAACAAATGGAATTTGCAAGTTTCGCACGCTTTTACACCTTTGTCTTTGCCAACAACAACATTAATTAATCAAATAGTACGCAATCATGTTGGCTTTGCTAAATAAGAAAAAAACGCGACCGGTGCCAGGCCTCTGCTGTAGCACTTATTAATCAACACTTTTCACTTTACACTTTGCACTTTGCACTTTATTTGATATTCTTTCTTTTCTTTCACTTGCACATACAAAAAAAAAAAAAAAAAAACACTAGTAAGCATAAAACTGCATTTGATCTAAGCACTGCAAAAAAAAAAAACATAAAAAAAAGACAACAGAGGCCCGGCTTTCGTTTTCGATGTGTTCTAACACTTTTCCCTAAGACTTTTCACTTCACTTTACTAGTTTTTCACTTTTAGTTCTTAATATATTTGCTATTGCGCAGTAAGTTTTACACATTTTATTTAGCGATCTTCTTTCTTGTCATTTTTTCTTGTTCCTCTGCTTGGGTCAATGACTTGGGATAAACTGATAAGCGTTGGTCAGTGGGAGAGATCTTTCTGATAACGAAAGGCGGCGATGCTTCGGCTTGTGGGCGAGAGAGGGAGTACGAAGGTGATGAATGTAAGCTTGCCTCTTCCAAAAAGCTTTTAGTTACGACCCAAAGCTGGAAATATAAATTACAATTACAATACAAAATAAATTAGCTTTTAGTTTTAAACCAGCTGTTGCTTTATATAAAATAGTAATTAAATAATACAATAATTTACAATGTAATTTGATATGCTAAGTTTCATTAAGATACCTTTAGAACTGATGAAGGCTAAAACAATAATAAAGCTTAGTTCGGAAGGTCGAATGTTTTATACCCTTCCATTGTGCAATTTCGATCAATCATAACTAAGCCAAAAATGCATTAATTTTCAATTGGGAAACTGTTCTATGCTAGTTTTTATCACGTTAACAAATTTGAATATCGCAATTACAGATTTTAAAAATTCAAAATTTTTGCAAATTTTTTTGACAATTTTAACGAAGATAAACCTTATAAAATTTTGAACAAAAATTTAAAATTGTTGTTTCCGACCTGAGATGGCTAGATTGACTCGGCTGTTGATGCTGATCAAAAATATATATGATTTATAGGGTCGGAAATGATTCCTTCACTGTGTTGCAAGCTTCTGACTCAAATTATAATACCCTGGAATATAGCAAATAAACTATTTTTCTTATTATTATCATAAGAAGTGTCTTTAAATATTTGAAAACTGTTCACAAATAAATCTAATTAAATAAAATAACTTTAAATACCTTGAAAAAGGTATTAAATATAAAGTTTCCCAAAGCCTAAGAGTTTTTGTTCAATTTCCTAAATTAAAAAAGGTGATAATAATATGAAATCGTACATAATTAAGCCTTAGGCGAATATTGAGTTGTCATCATTGTCCATCGAACTTTCTCCGGCTTTCTTCTTTTTGCTTTTATTCCTATTTTCATAGTTAAGCCGTCTTAGGCCGAGCATGTTCTATGGCTAAATTTTCCTCAGCGACTTAATATGAAGTTGGGAAAATGTTCTGCAAAAATCCCAACCAACACACACACACACACACACAGAGCACAGTAAGTTTCCGCATCTCAAAATCGACATTAGCGGAATTAAAAGTTTTTCCATGCGGTAAAAATCTTGATAACACAAAAAAAAACTTTTACGCTTCCGCTTTATTAAGCGCAAAAGAATGAAACAAAGAGCCCGAGAAAAACAAAAAAACTTTCTTCTTAACTAAAGCTTTAATTAATAAACGCTGCTCCCTCGTCTCCCCCATCTCGTTGGTATTTTTGATGCTGTTTTAATACCATTCCAGAGATTCCAGCTAAGAAATTCATTTCCATTTAAGCAGCTTTACACAAACGGCAATTATTATCTTTCTATTATGCAGATTAATGCAGTCTGAATTGGAGGGGGAAATTCTGCTATCGCCATGGCCACAAATCACCGACAACCAACCGCTTTTAATGCAATTCAATTAATTCAGTTTGGAATCTAATTGGAGATATCACTTTTTGGTGTCAAAATAAACCAAAGCGAAAACAGCAAGAAAAACAAAGGCAAAACAAAGGGAAAAAAAAACAACTGAAACCGAAACAGAAACGGAAATCGAAGTTGAAACAGAAACAGAAAGAGAAAGAAGATACAAAGGCAGGGGGGAGGGGGTTGCTTGGGTTGGTATGTGTGTGTGTGTGCGTGTGACGTCATTACGTAATCAAATCAAATAACAATTTGTACTTTGTTAAATTTCTTGTCGCCATCGATTGCTTCGACTGTCTTCGCCCTGACAGAAATGCAAATTTCTTGTATATATTTTTGTTGTTGTTTTTGTATTTTTTTTTTTTTTTGTGGCGTATTGTTTTTGCCTTTCGATGTTTCTGTGTTTTATTACGTGACAACTTTGAATTAGTCGGTGGCTTTTGGCTCTTGGCTTTTTTGGACTCGTTCGGTTTCGATTGTTTGTATTTTGCTTTTGATGTTTATGCTTATATCTCTCTCACACTCTATCTCTTTCATCACTGTCCCTTTTCTGCGCATTTTTATTGACCAGCTGACACATAAAGTCAAGTGATTAAAAGACCCCCTGTGGTATTAAATGGGTTAAGGATTGGGAGGACCCTCAGAGGAAAGGAGATTTAAAAATCCGTAAAGGAAGGTCAGTTTGCTTGAATTCCAACTAAAACCGAGTTCAATTAAAGTATAATTTATGCCCTGTTAGGTTTTAGTTATTCCAATTTATATTATTTTATTGAATTTATTGGTAGCTACACAGAATATTTATCATAAATGGGACATTTATTTGGTACATTTGTCTTGCAATTGTTGTAGTTTAATTTATTATTGTATGCCAAACGCAAATAAACATATAAAAGTAGTAAATAAGAAAATTCAGAGAAAGAAAAGGTATGTATTTCCCCATGCCCTTGTAATTTATTTAATGTATTTTATATTTAAAGGTTCGAAAATGCTTTAACTACCATTTGCTTAAAAATTAATTACCCTTGGGTATTTAAATATATTTTCCATATATTTCTAAAGAAAGGGTATACAAATGTCGCTCTCTTTTCGAAGTCAAGTTTAACAATTTACCTAGTTATTCATTATTTTGCCATTTTCAAAGCGTCTTTAACCCAAAGCCCTCGATTTACTCGGCGATTTGGAAATCAAAACTTAATTTGTAGCAAATGCAACCAATTCATTTCAGTTATCCGATGAGATGAATTTCGACCTGATACTTGGCCCTGTTTGTTATTATGCTAATTAAGACGGCAAACTAATTTCGCCTAATTAATGATGAGCGATTAAAATGGATTGTAAGGCAGCACCAGCCGCACCTTAAGGATTATGCATATTTATTTGGTGCAAAACAATTGCACCTGCAAACTGTCTAATTGCGGACCCAAGAAAGTGCAAAGTGCAGCCCGGAGATTTTAGTTGAAGGTGTCACATATCAAAAAGCAAACCAACCGTCAGACAGACAATCAGACTTACTGGAAAAGCAAACAAATTGAAAAGCAGACAAACTGGCAGACAGTCACTTGGAGAGTGTGCACAGAAAACAATTCAAAATTGTATAATCAAGTTACTAAATTTACTTGGAAATTTCTATAAAATGTAACAGAGTTTTAATTTATATTTTTCTCACTGTAATAGTGGAAATTTCTGACTATGATAGGGGAAAAGAGACACTGAAAGTGACTTTGAGTGTTTACGAAATGCGCCGTGTTGAAAAATAAAAGGGGAAACGGAAACGTTTGGAGAAGGGGTCGCTTTGAAATCCATTTTAGCGAAATTTATTACATTTAACCATTTAGCGCCAACCTAAGCACCATTAAAGAAATAAAGGAATATTTTTATTTATATTTGTAAAGAGTATCACTTATAATAATGGCATAAAATTAATAGACTTTATAACAATGACCCACAATGCTTTATTTCAATTAAGATAGATTTTTTAACTAGCTAGTTTGGCATTAAATGATTACTTAATCATTATTTAAATATATAACTTTTAGATTGAATAAAAGAAAAATTAAAAACCATATACTTCTTTTCATAATATAATACAATTTGTATATTCTACATAATACTATAGTATACATATAGCATAATGTACATAAATAAAATATATATACAAAAAATGTTTTAATATTATAGAGTTTTAAAAAATTAGACTTACCCCATTGTCCATGTTATTAAATATCAGTAACAAATACAATAAGTTGACCAACCTTGAAAAAAAAAGAAATTAATAAATAAATACAATAAAAGAAAGAAAGAATAAAAGAATTTACGAAATTAATAGGTTAACTAGTAATCTATATATATAAAAATGCTCTGTTCGTGTCTACATCCTTCATAGACTCGAAAAGTTCTGAACCGTTTAAGCCCAAATTTTTACACAACATGCGTTGAGGTTCCAGCTCGGTTGTTGACTACTTTTGATGTTGATAGCTTATCTGCGGTTGCGAATATATCTATTTTTTTAGCGTTTCCAAGTGCCATCTACAGGCAGCCAGCTGAATCAAAGCATTTCCTGTCAAACATTCAAAACATATTGAAAGAAGAAACTTGAAAAGTTCTGAACCGTTTAAGCCCAAATTTTTAGAGAACATGCGTTGAGGTTCCAGCTCGGTTATTGACTACTTTTGATGTTGATAGCTTATCTGCGGTTGCGAATATATCTATTTTTTTAGCGTTTCCCCGTGCCCCTACTACTGCGCCCTCTACAGGCAAATCAAAGCATTTCCTGTCAAACATTAAAAACATATTGAAAGAAGAAATTGGAGATAAAAATTTTATTTTTTGTTCAGGTTCAGTAAGAAACGAAGTCATGCCACCAAAAAAGTCGAGATTGGGTCGTTGTATTCGCAATACAGAAGCAAAAAGACGTAAGATTACGAATATGACTGATGAAGAACGGGCCTCCTTCCGAGAGACTGAGCGGCTGAGAGCAATGCATGGGAACGCGTTAATATTGCTCGCAGGGGATTTCAGACAAACGTTGCCTGTGATTTCCCGATCGACACCAGCTGACGAGATAAATGCTTGCCTGAAATATTCTATATTGTGGAAACATGGAAGACGAATATGCGTGTCCAGTTACAGAACAATGACTCAGCCGACGTATTCTCACGACAGCTACTGGACATTGGGAACGGAAAGCTGCCAGTCAATGAGACGTCGAGAAAAATAGTATTGCCCGGGAATTTCTGTAATTTAGTTACATCGAAGGAAGAACTTATCCAAAAAGTGTTCCCCAATATCCGAATAAATTATAGGAATCACGATTGGCTCAGTGGACGAGCGATTCTCGCTGCCAAGAACAAAGATGTCTACCAGCTCAATCATGTAATCCAAAAAAGCATAGAAACTGACGAAATTACATATAAGTCGATAGATACCGTTGTAGAAGCAGAGGAAGCAGTTAATTACCCTACCGAATTTCTAAACTCACTTGATCTGCCTGGAATGCCACCACACATATTGAAATTAAAAATAGGTGTGCCGATTATCATGCTCCGGAATATAAATCAGCCGAAACTCTGCAACGGTACGCGACTCGCAGTCAAGAAATTGATGAACAACATAGTAGAAGCAACGATCATAACTGGTCCTTTCAAAGGTGAAGATGTCCTCATTCCTAGGATTCCTATGATCCCGACAGATACACCGTTGCAGTTCAAGAGATTGCAGTTTCCCATTCGTTTGGCGTTTGCAATGACCATAAATAAAGCTCAAGGTCAATCTCTGGAGTTGTGTGGTCTGGATTTGGATGAAGATTGTTTTTCACACGGACAATTATATGTTGCGTGTTCACGAGTCGGAAAACCAAAAAGTCTTTATATTTACGCGGAGAATGGAGAAACAAAGAATATTGTATACCAACAAGTATTACAGAATTAAATTAATTTGAAAATGATTATTTTTTGTTTGACTTATTTCTTATGCGTTCAACCACAATATGCCACAGAGAAACGTGGCAGTCCATTTGGAGAATGGTCAACGTGTCTATTTCACAGAAAAAAATGTGCAAGAAAGACCTGAATCGGCCAGCGACAACTCTGACTGCCTTCTTCACCTTATGCCAGGAAGATGATTTTGCCAGAACCTTGATGTATTCAGAAGTGCCCTCTTAACCATAATATGCCACAGAGAAACGTGGCAGGGTACAGCTAGTAAAGATATAAATACAATAAAAATAATTTATTTGTTCATTTAAAAGGGGTGATATTTTCTTTCATTTTAAAAATTGGTTAACTAAGTGTTATTTAAATTTTTAGAAATATATTTTATTATTCAATGCTTATTACAGAACAAGAACAAGAATTTTTAGAAATATATTTTAAATATATTATAAGTTTATCCAAAACTGACTTTTAGTTATATTTTTAAGAAATATATTTTAAATATAAAATGCTTAACAAAACAAACAATACAAAAATGAACTCAACTTGTTACCAAAACTAATATACTCTCTACCAAAACACAAAAAAAAGTGAAATTCATTTGCTTTAAGCCATTCCCCCTGATCATTAAGCGTCTTGGCCCAACGCTCTTGGTGGGCAACCAGCTTGGCATTAAATTACGAGAGCGCCCAGTCAGGTTTAGGCCGGGCTTAATCGGAGAGCTTAACTCGTGTTTGATGGGAGAGATTAAGCGGAGTTTGATCAGAGAGTTAGGTTAAGGAGGGGTCGAGGGGAGGGGAGCAAGGTGCAATGTGTTGTGTGTTGTGTGTGATGTGTGTGCAGCCGATAATTTTGGATTTTGTTTGCACGCGGCGGCGGCGGCGGCGGCGGCCTATTGCGTGGCGTCTGCCCAACATTCAACATTATTTAGTTTTTATTTTCGCACATTTTGCATAAATTAAGGTGCCAGGTTTTGGTTAGCTACCTTGGCTTGTTGGGCTTTCGAGCCGGGTTCAGTTACCAATTTCGTGTGCAGCCGTTCGGTTTGGATGCGGCATGGCGTGATCGAATCGAAATAAAAGTCCCTCCGCATAATACATAATGTGTGGTGCACACTTGAGCCGTGGAGTGGTGGTGGTGGTGGTGCAGTGGTTGATACTGATTGTGGTGCTATACGCACCACCGGGTAGTGAAAGTGCTAAAATCCCCACCCGACAGTATCCCGCTGGAGTGGATTTCTTTGAGCATGAGTTTACCAGCCTTTCGGCAGACGAATACGATCCCTATGGTCCGGATATAGGGGATGATGATCTGGGCATTGATGATCCAGAGACAATGCCGCGTCTCTTTCAAGGCGATATTGCCATTGATCCTTATACCTATATTACCCTTCGTCTGGGAGTGAATCCCATGAGACATCCCAAGCGGCTTTGGCCCAATGGCACCATTCCCTTTGAGATCAGTCCGCGTTATGTGAATCAGGAAAGACAGGCCATCGTCCAGGCTCTGAAGACATTTAACTCACTCACCTGTGTGAGATTTGTGCCATACGATGGGGAAGTGGAGGATTACCTGTTGATTGAACCACCGGAGGAAGGACCCAAGGGATGTTGGTCCTATGTGGGTCGCAGGGGTGGAGAGCAAGTGGTGTCCCTGCAGAGACCCGATGAGAACAGTGCCCATTGTTTCAGCAGCGAGGGAAGGATAATGCATGAACTAATGCATGCCATTGGCATATATCACGAACAATCTCGAGCCGATCGGGATAACTTCGTGAAAATACATTGGGATAATATTGTACCAAAATTCCGAAAGAATTTCAAGCTCGTGTCGAAGAAGAAGGGGAAATACGCTTTTGACTACGATTACAACTCCGTAATGCATTACGGTGAATTTTACTTCAGCAAACGGAAGGGAGAGAAGCCCACGATGACCCCCTTGCAGCCCGGAGTCAGGATTGGTCAGCGGAAGACCATCAGCAAGATCGATTGTCTCAAGATCAATGAACTTTATGGATGCTTAAAAGGTCGAAGGGCAAAAATGTATCGCAGTTTCTGTCACCTATTGGGGCTATAAACATTGCCTTTTAAGGGATATTATAAATCACATTGATTTGTTATTTAATAAATTAATCTGTAGACTTTGAGAAATAAAATATATAAATATTTTTGTTATATATACCAAATCTTTGCACGTTAGATTAATTAAAACCGAAATTTGTATATAAAATAAATTAAAATCATATCTTACATTTTCTGATCATTATTTTATGGGGTCAAAGATGAGTTAATATTCTGATATAATAGATTTGTTCTATATTGTTACTGGTGTTTGAACTCATTTTTTAGAATTTTCTTGGAATCTGAATTTTCCATAAATCAATACTATAAATCGCTATAAACCTCTACTATAAATCAATACAGTTTTTCAGCTAGAACTTGCTATTTATATTAATTATAGATAATATATTAAATTGGAAAATTGTAAGTTCCTAACTGAGTTTTTTTTAAAAAACAAAATAAAATTGAATTGAATACGTATTTTTGTTATGCTTATTAGTTAAATAATTCAAATTTAAATAAATGTTTTCCTAAACACTTTTATTCAAATTATAACGTATTTTCTTCCATAATTTCGTTTGATTACGTTTTTCTTTCTAACTTAGTTTCACTCCTTTGTGTTACCCAAGACAACCACCCTCTGGCTGTAGCTCGATGTTAACGTAATACAATTTAATTTTACTTACGTCACCAAATTCTCTTCGCTTCCCTTACGTTTTCGATTGTGAATTGATGTGTGACCATTTTTATCCCCCTCTTACGTTTTCGATTACGACTTTGCTACGTCGAGTGTGACCAGCTGCCACCAAGTCTAAAATCCTTCGTGTTTTCTCTAAAGTCAGTCATGTTTACATCTTAAATCGCCGAACACTATTCGGCCACTCTGATTTTTGGACGAGGTTAGGTAAGACACGCGCGGATGTGCTGCTTCTTGTTTTAACATAACGAAAAGTGTACTTAGGAATAGCCTAGAAATAGTGAAATATGCTTAAACTAGTGCAATACATATCCCGCCGGGCGGGCGGGAGTTTTTCGGCGCCGGCTGCCTGCAGCTGGCGCAACTCGCTATTGATTTCCCAGAGTTCCGAGAAATGTATAACGCAACGTCGCCATTTTCTTTTCTCCACAACCAACAGCGGTACTTTCGCTTCTTCGCTCTGCTACGAACACCGACAACAGTTCCACGGGAGTCGCAAGAATCGGGAGATATATCAACCGACGCTACTGCTATCCAGTAACAGTAACTTTCAATCGCAGCGGGCGTTTCGATCTAACTCGAAACCAGCCGAGGACTCCACAGATTCTCTCCCAAAAGCAGAGCAGCGGACGAGAAGAAAATCGCTTTTTACCGATCCAGACGAAAGTAAAGAGGAAATCAAAATTGAAGGAATAATGTGAGTAATAAAAACATCTGCTTATGAAACTCGTTTGGTTAATTTCCTACGTCGCCATTTTCATGCCCTCCGTCGTGTTTTTGTATTTTTTTCTCTACACCTACGAACGAGAGGTGATGAGTAATTAGTGTAAGCAGAGCAAAGCGAAAGCGTGGAAGAGAGGGGGTGCGGAAAAACACATGGTCTGCTAAATTTTGACAGTTACTCGTGCCTCATTCTCTTCGTTTATTTTTTGTGCATATCCCCCACATCCGCAAAAGAAATGGGGAATAGCAACAAGAACGACAGCGCACGTCATAAAAAGAATTTGCTTGATTTGTGAAACGTGTCTTTGCTTCGTTTGCTTTTTTATAGCGTTTTAATTTGTCTGTATTCCCCAAACACGAACACGCTCGCACACATACACATCGGCAATTTTGTATGTTGGTGTGTGTGTATATGCCTGTTGACGGCGGCATTTTTCGCGTGCACATATAACAGTCTGTCGTATAACAGTTTGCGGCAGTCACTGAGTCGCGCCATCCCGCTCTCGCTTTCATGCCCATGCCCCTATCTCGTTTTCTTCGTTCACACGAGAGTCTTATCGAAATATCGCGATGTTTCTAGGGGTTATAAAAACGTAAAACTAAAGTGGAATTATTATTGTTCTGTTCAGACTGTATGTACCTTGCAAAAGGTTGGCTTTATAACAAAAGGAAAACTACGCACTAACGAATGCTTCTATTTATGATTAATATTTAGATTTCTTGGTAATTTGATAATCATTTTTTTTAAAAATTTATATATTATATAAATTATATTATATTATATAAATTATATTATATTATATAAATTTTATTATATTATATAAATTTTTCCCCCTTAAATTATTTCATATAATTTTTTGCTTTAAATGATTAAATTTATTGCAAGTTTCTTATATTTTCAATTGATATTATACTCGAATATTATGCTCTTCGTGAATTATACGGCCACATAAACGCCCCATTAGTTTAAAATGTCAAATGACGCCAATTGATTATGATGAGGCATTCTTTCCCCCCCCCCCCGTGGCGAGCCCGCGATTCGTCTTTTCGCATGTCAAAAAGCGACAGGTAGACACACAGCAAGTCAAAGGGGCTCCCTTTAGACTTTCCCCGAAATACCTTCCTCCTCCTGCCCCCCTCTCAGGTGTCTTGCTCCGCTCGAGAAACTAGGGACAAGACATTTGGCTGTCTCATAAATGTTCAGAGCGTTCCGTTTCCGCTCGGCTAGTTGGGCACAAAAGCTAGCGTGCCGTTGGGTCCTACAAATAAACATTTCGGGGAAGGAATGGGGCTATCAAATTGACAGAGCAGGTAGACAGGCACCAACCAGGGGGATTGGAATTGGGCATAGTCCACCCCCTATCAACAGTGCTGATACACCTCAAAAAAGGCCAAAAAGTAGCTAAAACAAAGTACTTTAATTAGTACAGACATGTAGAAAGACAGCTTGGATCAGTTGTCTTATGTTTGAGTTACATTTTGTGGTGTATTTTGATTTTTTTAAAAGTCTAGAGGTGTGCGAAATACAACTGATCCAATGTATGAAACAAATAAACTTGGTTTACAACATTGGTTCCACAAAATTGTATGTTAAGTGACGGAAAATGATCTATAACTTCAACAGCATGCCATACTTTATACTTTCTCTTAATTAGTTCTTTTGAAACTATCTAAAATATAGCCAAGTTTGCAAGCCCAGCACCGCACATTGATTAATGCCAGAGCAATAAACACAATGCTTTGTGCGCGGCGGGGTTGTTTAGTTGAGCAGTTTAGGGCGAGTAAATTGGGGTGGAAACAACTCTCTGGGAATGGGGGTAGTAGCAGTAGTAGTAGTAGTAGTTGTTGTAGTTGTAGTAACCCTGCTCGAATTGCATGTTGTTGTCAATCAAATTTGCTTTACTGTTTGTATTATTCGAAATTTATTTAATTTCCCTAACACGCAATTAGTTTTATTTAAGTTTATTGCGGTTGTAGCACAACTCCATGTCAGCTGTTTAGCAGCGTCGAAAGAACTAAAGAAAGAAAGAGTTACCTTCCAAGCCCAGCCAAGTCACAGTCACAGTTGAAATCTAAGTCCCAACTAGCAGACGTCAAAGCGCGGCAGCATGCGAGCAAAGTAAGCCAAGTCACTCGTTTCTTTTTCCCCTCTTTCTTTTTCTGCCAAAAGAAATACTTAAGAAAAGAAAATGCAGCTGTCGAGGCCATGCCGAAGTACACACAAAAAAGTCTAGTTAAATAGGTTTAAATTGTTGAAGGTTGTTTTTGGCTGCATAAACCAGAGAGTAAAGACAACCTTGTTGTGGCCAAATTGATACCAAAAACATTATATATTATCTAGAAGTAAAAGTCCATAAAGTGCGCAGCAGGAAAAAGTTAATCACAGATTCAGAATAAGATAGAATTGATTAAACAAAAGTACAATTGTAGGGAAAAAGATAAGGTAACCCTTAATATCTCGAATATTGTTTTTATAAACAAAAGTTCCTCAGTATCTCTTTCATAACACAGTCACTTATATAACAAGGAGTCACCTTCTAATTGAAAGCATTAACTGCAAGCTTATGTAAATATAGGGAACATTTCATATAGCAAAAACTAAAGCTGAGCTTATTTAAAAATTATTAAATTTAACTAACCATTTTGTATATTGCCTAGCCCTCAAGCTTTTCAGTACAGCATATTTAGACGCCTTTATCCCAAAGATCACAAAGAACACTCCCGAAAGAAACCAAGCTGCAAGAGAATAAATCACATGAATGTACAATTTCTTTTCTTGAGCGTTCCTTTCACATCACGATTTGATTTCAAGTCATAAACTAACTTCGACTTTTTCTATTTTTCAGGGCACCTCACGATCGTGACTTTGGTCAAAATTCGCGTGGCGGGCGCGGAGACCGCGGTGATGACCGTCGTGGCGGTGGCGGCGGCGGTAATCGCTTCGGTGGCGGCGGCGGTGGGGATTACCATGGCGTACGCAACGGTCGTATTGAGAAGCGTCGTGATGACCGCGGTGGAGGCGGTAACCGTTTTGGAGGCGGTGGTGGTGGATTCGGTGGTGATCGTCGCGGAGGCGGCGGCAGCCAGGATCTGCCCATGCGTCCAGTGGACTTCTCCAACCTGGCACCCTTCAAGAAGAACTTCTACCAGGAGCATCCCAATGTGGCGGCTCGTTCGCCTTATGAGGTGCAGCGTTATCGCGATGAGCACGAGATTACCGTTCGTGGACAGGCACAGAATCCCATTCAGGACTTCTCTGAGGTCTATCTGCCCGACTACGTCATGAAGGAGATCCGCCGTCAGGGCTACAAAGAGCCTACCCCAATCCAGGCGCAGGGCTGGCCCATTGCCATGAGTGGCTCGAATTTCGTGGGCATTGCCAAGACGGGTTCTGGCAAAACGCTCGGCTACATTCTACCGGCCATCGTTCACATCAACAACCAGCAGCCGCTGCAGCGCGGAGACGGACCCATCGCTCTGGTGCTAGCCCCCACTAGGGAGCTGGCCCAGCAGATCCAGCAGGTGGCCACCGAGTTCGGTTCGTCATCGTATGTGCGGAACACTTGCGTTTTCGGCGGCGCCCCGAAGGGCGGCCAAATGCGGGATCTACAGCGCGGTTGTGAAATTGTCATTGCCACACCCGGACGACTCATTGATTTCCTATCTGCCGGCTCTACGAACCTGAAACGATGCACCTACCTGGTCTTGGACGAAGCGGATCGTATGTTGGACATGGGTTTCGAGCCCCAGATCAGAAAGATTGTCTCACAGATCCGTCCCGATCGTCAGACGCTCATGTGGAGCGCCACATGGCCCAAGGAGGTCAAGCAGCTGGCCGAGGACTTTTTGGGCAACTACATACAGATTAACATTGGATCATTGGAACTGTCTGCGAACCACAACATCCGCCAGGTGGTGGAGGTGTGCGACGAGTTCAGCAAGGAGGAGAAGTAAGTGCAAATTGATACATATTCATTTCAATCTCTAACCGATGCATTATCTTCTTTTAACACAGACTAAAGAGCCTGCTTTCGGACATTTATGACACCAGCGAGAACCCCGGCAAGATTATCATTTTCGTGGAGACAAAGCGGCGCGTAGACAATCTGGTGCGCTTCATTCGCAGCTTTGGCGTCCGCTGTGGAGCGATCCATGGCGATAAGTCGCAATCGGAGCGTGACTTTGTCCTCCGTGAATTCCGGTCGGGCAAGTCCAACATCCTGGTGGCCACCGATGTGGCGGCCCGAGGACTCGGTAAGTTTCCGCCCACGTGCCAGTGTAGATTACGTAGAGAGGAAATGGGGGCCTGCTGCTAGTTTTTTTTTTGTTGGTTTAGTGATAAGATTACACATCCCAGGGCCATTTGCTTACACCCATTCATGCCACAAAAAGACACCACCATGCCCATTAAAAGTAACCTAACCGATCCCCATACGTCATCACATCGCAACACAACACACACACACACCCAATCACAATGCGAGATGAATTTGAGACCCAAACCCGAACCCAATCCCACCTAACTGCACCTCGAGAGAGATACTCTCCTCCTCCTGAACATTTGTAGCGAGCGCGCCAATTCAGAAATAGAGTTGGTTCCCTATTTTTTTTTGTTTGTTTGTTCCTTTAGACATAAGCCGAAATGCCAAAATCGAATAATCAACTTGAACTTTTACCCCATCCCCTGACCCACCCAACCACCCACCCACCCACCAACCCGCAAAAAAACCCGGCCCAACCCTTGCAAAAAAAATAATCAAAAAAAATGTTACTCAAAAAATGATGTATATATTTTCTATATATATATTATGTGTTTTTGTATGTGTGCTGCGTGTAACACAACAAAACAACAACAACAATTTTTGTCTTTGTGCGTGTCTCTCTCTGCCTCTTTCTCTCTCTCTCCCCTCTCTCTCTCTCTTTCTTGTTTCTTTCTCGTTTACAGAGGCCGTTTTTGGTAGTATGATGGGGAGGATAATGAATGAGCGGCGACCATTGCGAACCGTCGTGACTTGAGCGACTTTTGCCAACAACATCAATTAAATTGATATATATTATATATATACAAATATATATATGTGGATGATATATATATACACCCCATATGTGTGGTGCATATGCATATATAGTTTTGTGCAAAAGGACCGATGAAAGTTCAGATTCGCCGCGAGACACGAAATATCGAATATCCCCAACATCATGCATCATTATGTGGCCTCTGGAGTCCCCCGATTTTTGTGTTGAGAAAGAACGATGTGATGATCCTACACCACCGAAAACCACTCAACCAAAGATCCAAAATATATATAAAAAATAAAAAAACGACTACAACAACAACAACTGAACCGAGCCCCGAGCCCCATCAGAGAGCCGCCAAGCTTTTATTCAACAGCAGTGGTGGCAGAGACAACGACGCGGCGCGCTACAAGGAACAAAAGTCCAGGCAGAGTCTCCTCCGCTATGCAGCAAGATGTGGTGGTCTTCCCCCTCCTCTTCTCTCTCTCTCTCAAGAAAAGCACAAATATTATTGGACATTGCACCTGCAAAACCAACAACCGATTAAAAAAGAGCAGCAAAAGCAAGAAGCACATTGACTTGACAGCAAAAACAACACCACCTCCTCCACACAACACATTTCACACTCCAAGACAATCACCAGACATTGCGCTTGCCCGGAGGATGAACGATCAGCGGGATGATGTATGTGTGTGTGTGCTTTTGATGATGATGATGAGGATCAAGACAAAGATGATGATGCTGACGCTGATGCTGCTACTGCTGGGTGCATCCTGCGTCCGTCCTGCTGCTTTCCATCAACCACCAACCCCCTGCCGGCCTGCAGGCCTGCCTGCCTACGTTTGCCTTGCCGCCGTATCAATAATGTCGTAATGAAATGAACCCACTACTGCTCCTGGACGAAAAAGGCGGCCCGCTTGTTGTTGTTAATCCCCTTGAGAAAGTATATATATAAAGTAAATGTACTGGTCGTGTCTCCTCTCGGTGGTCATCCAATAATATGGTCCATATGAGAAGAGAGCTTAGTCAGAGGCGCACGCGGCTCAATGCAACAAACTCTCCGCTTCGCCGTGCGATCGAGATCGACCGCCGTCCTATCCTTTGTTGTTTCTGGCGAGAGTTTGGACCACGAGCTGCGCGGCGCCAATCAGAGATTTTGATTGAGAGAAAAATTGAATGAAACAATTTTATAGCACCAAGAAGGTAACGTACATTTTGAAACATTTTCTTTTTTCTCTAAAACCAAAAAAAAAATACAACATCCTAAAAAAAGATATAAAACAAAACAACCCCATAGACTCGATAGTATGCTAACGTAAACGAAACCCAAAAAGTATAATAAAATCCATTCAAAAAAAGATAAGTGTGTTCAAAGTGTTCAAAACATCTCTCGGAAAAACGCTAAAAATTGTTGCAAGCGAACGCGCAGAGCGTGTAAATCATTTGGCTATTTGAAAACTTGTTCAATTATTTATATTTAATATATATTATATACCCAAAAATAATTAGTATGCTTTGACATTGAGAACTTGTGACTAATCTAATCTGTGTGCCTTTTTAATTTACCTTGGGACATTTATGCAGATGTGGACGGCATCAAGTATGTCATCAATTTTGACTATCCGCAAAACAGCGAGGACTATATTCATCGGATTGGACGCACAGGTCGTTCCAACACTAAGGGCACTTCCTTCGCCTTCTTCACCAAGAACAACGCCAAGCAGGCCAAGGCGCTGGTCGATGTGCTCAGAGAGGCTAATCAGGTGAGTTTTTATCAAACATTTAAAATCTAACAATTCCTAATGATTCCTTAATATCTTCTTCATTAGGAAATCAATCCTGCCCTGGAGAATCTTGCCCGCAACTCCCGCTACGACGGTGGCGGCGGACGCTCCCGGTACGGAGGCGGCGGCGGTGGCCGTTTCGGTGGCGGCGGCTTCAAGAAGGGCAGCCTGAGCAACGGACGCGGCTTTGGCGGCGGCGGCGGCGGTGGCGAGGGCAGACACTCGCGCTTCGACTAGATCGAGGTCAAAATATGAGCAGTAATAGAAGCTAAAGGAACAGGAGATTTCAGTAGCTAAACTAAACCGCGCTAGGCCCTAAGTTAATTTAAGTTAATAACCTAAGTTTAAGTTTTCGTACTACTTTTCACCCGAAACCGACTTCAGACTTTTCAAAGCCCCCAAAAATGAAGGGGAACACGTTAAAATGCAAGCTATTTTAAACATAACCATTATATGTTTAATTAAATTTGTGAATTTTTAAGTTAATTGACGCCGCGTCGAAAGGCCAATGGCAACGCTTTCCAATTGAAAAAAAAAAAACATCAAAACAAAACCACTCTTTACTTAAACGCAAAACCATAATTTCAAATATGATGTGATAATTTCTTAATTTAATGCAACGTATCACTAAACTAAAAAAAAACAAAATGAAATGAGAACGTAGCACGAGGAGTTAACCGATGTGTGAGGCACGAGTGGAGGAGGAAGATGAAATTAAGGATCATTCCTGTCTGTCCCGTCTTGATGACAATGAACAAAGGCTGACTGACGAGCGACCTTTGTTCGATAAATAAATTCATTATTTTTACTTTTGGAAAATAAACTTTTTGGAAACCTTTTATGGCTCAACACGAAAGAACGTGTAAGGAATGTGCAAAAAAAAAAACAGGAAACACATTAACTACTGACACTAAATACAAAAAGAAATCTGTATGTACAAAGAGAGCATTATTTCTCTCTTTCAATTTAATTTTTCTGAAAAAATAATAAATGTGAGTGTGTGTAAACCAACTACAAACAAAACCAACAACAATGCTGAAGTTTTATGTCTTTAATTGAATTTACGGTGGTCCTGGGTCAAAAGGAATTCCATTATAACCATAAATTTTTTTCGGGTGCGTGATTATCTTTATGATTTCGAAAATATTTTTAAGGGACATTGGGTTCGGGTCTTAAAGAAGATGACGTGGCACTGCGTTAACTTATTGGCAACTTGTTTATAGACATTTTAAAGTCTGAACCAAAGAAGGAATAGCTTTTTGGAATGTAGTTATATTAATAATTCATTAACCATATACTATGATAGTTAAAATGGTTTTATTTTTTTAACATTTAACTGGGAGACGCTACTTTGTATCGTTTTCTATTGACAGTTGAAATAATTTCCTGGCTAGATTGTGTCGTCTGTTGCTGCTGGTCAATAATATATTTGCAAATACGATGGGATAAGAAATATATAGAAACAAGAAAGAAAGCTAACTTCGGCACGCCGAAGTTTATATACCCTTGCAGATAGAACTTCAATGACTAGGAATCCATACAATAAAAATTATATATATTTATGTTAAAAAACAAAAAAGTAATACCTGCTTTCATTTCATTCACCTATACATATTATATTTGCATTGTATGACACAAAATTTAAGGCTGATATAAAATGGCTATTTCTCAAATTTGGTGAAAATCAGCTGAAAACTGAAAACGTTAATTTCTTGACCGTTCCTATGGCAGTTAAATGAATTAGTAGTCAGATTTTCATATAACTTTACACAAAATTGTATAATAATATGAATCCGGCTATATCTCAAATTTGATAAAAATCTGTTGAAAACTGGAAAAGTTATAATTTTTAATTGTATTAATTTCTCGATCGTTCCTATGAGAGCTATATGATATAGTAGTCCGATTTTCATAAAATTTTACACAAAATCGATTGCAGAGGAAAATATAATTTGTATCAGTGAAGGAGTCATTTCCGACCCTATAAATGGCAAAAAGGAAATAATGAAAAAATAAATTCATAGCTAGCACAACTTATTCTAGACCTAGGCCTGATCACTAATATAGCTTCTCTTAATGTTTAAAATATAATAATGATATATTTGTCAAAATAAAGACTTACCCCAGTAGAGGACACGTCATCTTTCGTCATTGCTTAATTCCTTCCGATATAGAGTTATATTCCTGGTGAGTTAATTAAGTATCATCTTACGATATGGATTCGTCGAAGTGTTCTTCTTTCACTATCACTTTAGATGTTATTCCTTCCAATATCGACTTATAATCGTGGTGACTTCAATTAGAATTATCATGGCATCGAAGATCTTTTCCTGTTTATCTGGATGTGTTCCATAGGCCACGTCATATATTTCAGGTCGAAGGGTAATCACTATCACTATTACTAAAGATGTTAACACTAGGTACCCCTAGGACAGACTGAGGTCGCGGCGATCAAAGAACCTCTATTTATACTTCCCGATCAATAATAACAGAGAAAGAGAGCGAGAGGGAAAGAGCTTCCTCTGTAGCTGCAACAGAGAGAGATAGAGCGTAAGCGCCATCTCTAGAGCTGTAACAGAGGGAGGCAACAGAGCTGTAACAGAGGGAGGCAGACATACCAAATGTTATTGTGAGTAAGAAAGAGAGCGAGAGGCAGAGGCTTACAGAGGCATACAGAAAGAGAGGGCGAGAGTAAGCTATTCACTGCCATTACAATATTGTAATTATTATATTATTTTATATAATGTTAATATATTAATAAGAAAGGAAGCTAACTTCGGCACGCCGAAGTTTATATACCCTTGCAGATAGAACTTCTATGACTTGGAATCGCAACAATATAAATTATATTTATTTGTGTTAAAAAACAATGAAGTAATACCTGCTTTCATTTCATTCACCTTTACATATTATATTTGCAGTTTTACAGTCACAGATGTGCATTTTTCTCCACATCTAACGATCGTTTTTATGGCACCTATATGATATAGTCGTCCGATTTTCATAAAATTTTACAAAAAATTTAAGACTGATATAAAATGGCTATACCTCAAATTTGATGAAAATCTGTTGAAAACTGAAAATGTTACAATTTTTAATTGTCTTAATTTCTCGATCGTTCCTATGGGAGCTATATGATATAGTTGTCCGATTTTCATAAAATTTTATACAAAATTGTAGAGTATAGAAAAATGGCTATATCTCAAATTTGATCAAATTCTGTTGAAAACTGAAATTGTTATAGTTTTTTTTTGTAAAAATTATCCGATCATTCCTATGGCACCTATATGATATAGTCGTCCGATCCGGTCCGTTCCGACATATATTCGAGTGGAAGTATATAGAAGGCTAACTGCAAAGTTTCATTCAGATAGCTTCAAAACTGAGAGACTAGTTTGCGTATAAACGGACAGACGGACATGGCTAGATCGACTCGGCTGTTGATCCTGATCAAGAATATATATAATTTATATGGTCGGAGGTGCCTCCTTCAGTGCGTTGTAAGCTTCTGACTGAACTTATAATACCCTGCAAGGATATAAAAATTACAGAAAGATCTGTGTAAGTACATATATCTAATTAAATAGGCCTTGATAATAACTGCCTTTTAATAATATTTAAAGGGTTTAAAAGTAATTTTCTTCAACTGTAAAGTTAAATAAATGATTTTAAGTTAAAGCTATCCCTAATTGTTCCTAAAATATATATAAAAGAAAACGGAAGCCTTGCAACCGATAGTTGGACAAAACACTGAAGAAAACCCTTGCAAAGTATGGTAGCGCAGGCAGTTTGCCGTATCGCCGTGTCTTTTGACACCACATTTAGACGCAATGAAGCCAATTCCCAGCCGACTTTTGGCCTGCTCCGTGCCTCGAGTTCTATGCCCGCCTTATTCCCACGACTCCTCCTCTCCTTTCATGGCTCACTCCTTATGACAAGTTAGTTTTGGTTCTTGATGCCCATCCCCCAACCACTTGGGCAGAGTGTTGGTTCCATAGCGATTCTTGGGGCACGATAATGACGCTTCTGGGGACGTGAATGCGGTCGGATTGGTGGCCCTGCGATTTGGTGGCTGAT
Organism: Drosophila serrata; assembly: GCF_035046125.1. Classification (NCBI taxonomy): domain Eukaryota; kingdom Metazoa; phylum Arthropoda; class Insecta; order Diptera; family Drosophilidae; genus Drosophila; species Drosophila serrata. The sequence continues at coordinate 246,965 of NW_028256928.1, read as the reverse complement.
GGGACATCGCGTTCCAGTGGTTGCGGTGAAGCCGAGGAGGAAGTCATTTGTTAAATTGCTTAAATTGGGCAATGCGTTTAGTGGGTGGAAGAGGAGAAGCCTGTCGTTTTGATTGGGCGATATGTAAAACCAAAGAAATTCGTAGAAAAATTGTTATCAAATCTGGTGTGAGGGGAAACTTTGTCCTGGTAGAGTTCTCGGAAAGTGTTTCAACTTTAAATAGAATATATAAATTTTATAATTTAGGGACTGAAGGGTTAGTTACTTTAATAAGTCAGTAAGCACATTCATTAATATTTCAACTTAAAGTATATGTTTTCCTTTTCTCTACTTGTAAGACCATCCACAGGTGGTAACCTAGACTGTCAGAAATTTGCTTTAGCCTGAAAGTATTTTCGTTTTTCGTAATTTCTGGTTATAATTTAAGGCTTGAATTAATCCCATCCCTTTTGCCCTACGATGATGGCCCCGAGTGAGGCATTAAGCAGCCACAGAACATTTACTCCACGCACTCAACGCATTCGCAAACTGCCGGCAAATTGCCTCCAGTTTGGTATCCATACACCTCGCTGCATCCACTTCTACCTCTTCATTTCCATTTCCATTTCCATTGCCATACGGCATACTCCACATTAGGGGAGCAAGAGCTTGGCATTCTAGCTTATTTCATTCTTATCCACTAGCATACACTTGAAGAAAAGTGTTAAAATTTAATTACATGGAAGCTACATATATTAATCAAAGTATCAATGTTATATTGGGTCGAACAGGCCTCACTTTCTAAGGATAAAAAATGGTTTCTTGATTTTATTTGAATATCATAATTTGTTGGGAGTTCTCAGTAAAGGTATTCCCATATACTATATGCTAAATATATCACAATTGCATCCAAATTTCCCCCAGTGTTTTGGCAAAAAACCTCCCAAACTCCTAGCAGCTGGAGCAAGGCCACTTAACCAAGAGCCAAGCAGGTCACTTACTTCGCTCTGCGCGCTCTTGGATTACAAAGGGGATGCCACCAGCATAAATTCATTAAATTTGCCTAATTTCGTTTTGCCAGACGCACAGGCACACACACATGGCACACACAGCGAGACGAGAGCCATGGAAAATGGATGAGGGTCGGGAAAAGAGCCAGGACAACCAGTTGAAATTTCATTGATTGTATTTACAACACCCGCGACACTCCTTCACCATCTAGCACCCTGCATCAACACACACAAACACACACACATGTGCGATGCTTTTGGTAATTTGACGCGTTATCACTTGTGTTGAGTTTGTTATCATTAAACCGTGCGGCGCCGGCTGATGTACTTAGGCCAAATCAAAACTCAAGCCCGAGAAACTGGAGCGGGATCGGGTTTTTGGGCTCCGTGCTCCAGGCTTAGAGCTCAGAGCTCAAGTTCATAAAATCCGCGCCCACGCCCCTGACCGGGGCGAACGCCCCCTTTTTAGCCGCCCGCACGCACATTAAGCACGCCTTAACTAACAGCCAGGCTGGGTCGCTTGTTTTTGACAACTTGGGCATAATAAGACATTAACTTCATGCACATCAAATACTTTATTTATGGCCATCAGGAGTGAGTGGATGCACTGGGAAAAACCTTGTTTTAATGCTCTCAAATTAGGATTAAAAATATTCAAACAGATAATTGATCATTTGAGAAACTCTATTGATTAATAAAGACTTCAATAGGGTTTATTAATTCTATTAAATTTAATTAATAAAAGGAAATCAGAATAAATGGAAGCATTTTGAAAATAAATATTGATTTTTAAAGTTAGTACTATTCTTTTTTAATACCAAATATAATATATTACGAGAAAGGAAACTAACTTCGGAAAGCCTAAGCTTATATATCCTTTCAGTTCCCCTATTAATTATAGGTTCAATTCGGAAATTGATCATTCTTTTAATCGATATTTTTATATGATTATTTTTTCGACAATTTAAAGTTTTAAAATCTCATAATTAAGCCAAAAATGCACTAATTTTAATGCGGAAAACTTTCCTATATTAGTATTTATTACATTTATAAATCTGGATACTAAATTAAAAGTTTCCGAAATTTTAAATTTTTTGCCAATTTTTTGTACAATTTTAACGATGTAACCCCTTAAAAATTTATGAAAAAATTTTAAAAATTTATGTTTCGACCGGACATGGCTAGATTGACTCGGCTGTTGATGCTGATCAAGAATATATATGATATATAGGGTCGGAAATGACTCCTTCACTGTTTTTTTTGGCTTCTGACTAAAATTATAGAGTTATTTAACATATTAAACCTTTAATTTCTGAATTTTTATTCACAATTAAAGGGGTCAGAATACCCAAATACCCAAAAACTCGTTAATTTTAGTCCCTTTAAACACAATTTTCTTATATATTCATGTTGCTATAGCATAACTCATAAACCTCATCATTATCTCCCAGTGTATCCCTACGTATGTGTGTGTGCTTTTGGGTCTGCTTCCTTCAGGCACTTCAAACGAAGGCGATTGCGACTGCGACTGCGACTGCCACGCCCCATTCGAAGATCCAAGGAAGCCAAGGAAGGCAAGGACGACGTCTTGGATTTCCCCGGCATGCTCATAATTTCAGCTCTGTTCCCGCATTTCATCGAGCGCCATCTGGGGTCCCGCTGACGCCGCCGTTGCCAACGCTTGCTTGCTTGATTTTTAATTTCGGTTTTTCCCGCTCCAGTCCCAGTCCCCGTCCCCGACCGGAGAATACCCGGCCATTCCCTGCAGTTGCCTTACCCCCGCCAATTGGTTGCCGTGGCCCACGGTGTGTCTGTTTATTTACCATAGCTGCCTGTTTGGCAAATTAAGTGCAATTGCTTGAATTTAATTTCATGCAAATAAAAGTTTTGATTAGACGCCTCACATACCACCGTTCCGTACCGTACACCGACCCGTCACTTGTCCTTCCTCCTCCTCCCCTCCCCCGGATCCACCGACACATGTTCGTAATTAGGCACTTGGGCTTATATGTATGTATGTGTGTGAGTGAGTGTGTGTGGTGTGTGAGTGGTGTGTGTCTGTGTGTGTGTTTGGGGAGCAGCCTACGTGCTGGCCCACGTGGCGTATGCGTAACATAAAACGAAGCGCCGGAAATTCCACCAAAAAAAGTTATATGTATAAACGAATATGCGGGCAATATAAACTATACGAGTTTGGGTTGGTAATAAAATATCACAAACTCTCTCTCTACACATGATTTAATTTTCCTAGATTTTTTTGTATGGAGGGATAAACACACTCTAGGGGTCTGAAAAATGTATCAATTATGGTTTAAACCGAGATTTGTGGACTACCTACTTTAAAATAGATAGTATTGATAATAATAATTATTATTTTATTTCTTTGTTAATTAACATTTCTTAAATATGTTTAAATTTAAGTGAATATCCTTTGGGACAGATCGTCATATTCATTTGACAAGTTTTCCCCCGTGAATTGATCTCGGTCGCATCTTTCATATTAAAGTAATTAATAAAGTTTACCCCCCACAACCTCCTCATATGTCAAATTAAATTTGCCGCTCAACAGACCAGAAACAGAAGGAAGGGGGACTCCCTAATACATCGAGAGGGTTGGATAGATGTATTCATTCTATGCCATCTAGTTTTGGGCCAAACTTGCAGCAATTTGTGTCAAATTTCTGGCCGCCACTCTCGGCACGGAACATAATTCAATAAAGTGTGGGTGCGATGGGCCACATGCTGCTCTCAGACCAGAATGGCACCGGTTTTGGTCCTGGTCCTGGTCCTGGTCCTGGCTTTTGGCTTTGGCTCCCTTGTCTATGGTGCGAACCCGATGCCTGCATAATGATGTCGCAGCACATTACATATTATGTAAATATAAAATTCAATTGTTTAAGCATTTAGCAGGCTGCATAATTTATTAAAATGGCACACCTGACGCATGCCGGCTGCTGGCAGGGAACAAAGGCTGAAGCAGCTCTGGACTGCACTGAGAAAAATCAATGTCACTCTTGATAAGTAACTTGAGAGAGTAAAAAGAGTTTGAAACAATACATCATAATAATTTGGAATGTGGCTTACTTATTTGAATGTAATTTTGAGCTCTGTTTGAAGTTTGAATTGTGTGTTTCTATCTACTTATTGTTTTAACTTTTCCCTGATAGATTCCCCTTTGTATCAGAAAGTATTCATCAATTCTTTGAGTGCATCTGAAAGGCTGTAGGGCGATGGGCGATGATGCTGCGTGATGGCTGCTGAAGCCTGTTCCCATCATGCTGACGTCTATTGGCTTTTGTTGTGTGTACACGGGGCGTATGTCGCTGCCTGACAGGAATATAAACAGGAGGCTGAGGGCTCCTCCCCCAGCTGGATGCTGCCTTCAAGGTGGAGGCTCTAGCTCGCCCAGCATCCGGCAAAAGGAATATCCAGCGAGTGCAAGGCAGGGGCTGCATGCGGCGTTGAAATTGATTTTTAAACAGCGAGGACAGGGCCAGGACGCAGCGCAACTCATGTCGTTAGCAAATCATAAAAGTGTGGCCGCCACTCTCTCTCCCTGTGCTTCTCTTAATAGTTGTTGTTTTGTCATCGTATAATGAGGAAAGTGCTGACGTTTCACCAGTTCCAGCTTCCGCTGCTATCCTGCTGCTGCTGCTGCTCCAGCTCCAGCTCCTTCTCTAGCTTCTGTTCCTGTTTCCCCGCTGCCAAGGATGCCAGGATGCTGTGTGGCCACCCCTTTCCCCCTTTGGAGCTGCGGGGTGTCACTGCATCTGACATTAAGTAAGATGGATGGCGTTGACGTTGCGTGCAGCATTTAGCGCTGATCCCCTTTGAGTCAATATTGATACCAGCAACGGCGCTTTGGGGTAAATTCAATTTGACTCGCCGATGACTTTGGTCAACTTCATTTTACGCCCAAGTCTTAATGGGGCGAAGCCGATGAACTTGATGAACTGTGCCACACTTTGGGCACTACAAGAAAGTTATGCAAGTAATAAATTATATTGAAATTAAACAGCTGCTTTTGGGAGAGATTTCAATGCAATCACTTCCCTTGAATGCTCTTCAAAAGTGCTAAAGCGTAAAGGGAGACCTTTCTTTTTTTTTGTGGTAAACTTTCTGCTAAATTAGCGTTGCAAATATATATCACTCTCCTAATGTCCTTTCTTGCTGTCCGTCTGCAATCTCGTTAGCCAACTGATTTTCCACATTAAAGTTGCAGTCAAGTGGTCTGTCCTTTGGCGTTCCCATTGTTGCTGGACGCGTGCTTTTATGCAAGATTTATTACTATTTAAACGACGCATAATGTGTCCTGGCTGATGTAGCTGCTGCGCTGCTTTCACTTTGCCTCCTGCTGCTGCTGCTCCTGCTTTCCTCTGCTTCTACTTCTGCTCCTGGCAGACACACACATAGACTCACGCAAAAACACACATACTGTCTGTGTATGCAAACACCAAGCCACACTTCTTGACAACGTGTTCAAGTGGTCCTGTGTTCCTGGGTATCCTTCACCCCACTTCACCCTTACAGTCCTCCGCCTTCTTTCCGTGCAATATTTTATTTACATTTTTCACTCGTCGTCTGCCTTGGCATATCCTGTTGTTGCTGTTACTTCTTTTGCCAAATGCACAACGAAAAACAAAGAGTCCTGGCAATTGAAGGATTTGAAACTAAGCCTCAATCTCTAATTGATTACTTAATTTTTGGTTGATGATATATAGTCTTTTAAAGGTTTTTTAAGCATACCTTTGATAAGGTTTGATATACAAGTTATTGCTTTGATTTCCAAGTCCTTTTTAGGGAGTTGAAAACACTTTTTTTTCAAGTGTCATGTGGATGCTTCTGGGTTGGCTGAATCCTTTCTGGTTTGCTCTCCTGCTGTTTGCTTTTACTGCTCTTCTTGCCTTTGCCATTCGGTCTCATACCCCGCAGCTCCGGCATTCGTTTTATTTGCATTTTTGTTTCATTTTCTAATGAGCTGTAATTTCTTCTTTTATTTGCAGGCGTTATGCGTGCGTACACAAACAATAAACGGCAACAAAGAATGAAAAGGGGAAACCCCCACGCTGCGTTGGCTGGTTGGTGAGTGTTTTTTTATATTTTTTTCTGAGGTGTGAAAACCACTTCTAATATGCAAATGGCTTTCTTTTCGCTCTCTTTACACATATCAGCTGTCAGGGCTCGAGTACAAGCTCCTCGTGTTCAGGCCAAGGCCAAGCTCATGTAAGCAGTAATTACGATTTGTAAGTGCATTTCGATCAATTGACGACAGATTGCAATAAGAGAGCGTGTCGTGGCTATTATTGAATACCTGATTCCGGTTTCACCAACTTTAATTAACCATTTCGATTAATTATATAGTAAGGGCGTTCTGTTTGCATGTGTACATTACCTTCCCTTGATTACATGAGAAAGTTGAATTAAAATTGACAGAAAGTTTTACCTTTTCCCCTCTGAATACTTCGTTTAAAAGTTGATAAATTTGATTTAAAAAAGGAATTCAGGAAAAACACAGCCGGAGATAACTCTTCCAGGAATTTGCTAATTCCCTAAGAAATATGCTAAGCACTGAGATGCCCTCAAGAATCCCTCAAATCCTTGTTCTCAAGATTGCCCAGTTTTGTATTATATATAATTTGTTTAATTCGCCCACTTTGTGGCCTTTTGCTTTTGGCCCTCTTCTCCTTTTGTTATCTAACACAAATTATCTGCATTGCAATTTGTTATGCAGAAATTCAATTTGCTTAACATTTCATTGGCAGCAACTTCTGGCGGTGCAGCCCCCGGGCGGTGGCTTTGGCCCTGGCGTTTTGCTTTGTGGTGCTCGAGATTCCACCCGCTCCGGCCCAGAGCTCACAGCTCTGAGAATGGCCTCCAGTTAGCGTGCTGGAGTTACACCGCAAAAAAATAAGCATTTGTATTGATATTTAATATCTCAGATGGGTGTCAGTCTGCTTTATATTACCTTAAAGGTAAGTCTGAGTACGAATCCATCTTCTTGTACTTTCTACTTAACAATTATCGTGCAATCAATGACTTTCTTTCAACAGTTTTGCCTCGAATAAATGCTTTAATTTACTATACTTTTCTTTCAGTGCCCTGGGATCTGCTTGACTGGCTGTTGGCTGGTTGGCCTCGCCTCAGTTAGGCAGGCTCCCAGTCAGTCGACTCGGTCGACTACTCCATTAGCCCTTGGAGTGTAAAATTGTGCAAACAATTTCAATTATCCCCGAAGACGCGTTGCAGACTTCTTGTCTGGTTGCACAAAGGGAAAAAGTGACATGTAAGTGACTTAAGAATATATTTATATGCTTTAAAAACACATACAAAATATTTATAATAATTTCAATATTATAGGTACTTAATACGCTTTAATAAAAACCAAATATAATGAGCTCTAACAGTCAGGAAAATATTTATTATACACATTTCTTATATTTTTTTGTTAGAAAACCCATTAATTGAGTCTTGAACTATCCTTGAGATATTAAAATAACTCATTCCCATAGAAACTAGAATATTCTGGTTAAAATATGATACTATTCTTGGAGAATGAGTCGAGTAACATTTTCTTTCCAGTGCTTGGGGGCGAATGAGGAGGAGAATTGTGCCTCTGAAACGAGATGACAGGGAGCAGCAAAAGGAAATATGTACGTAATAATAAGGCCAGAGAAAACAAGCATTTTAATGGCCGCGGACACTGGATCGTCTCTCTGCAAAAAACCCGCCGCGAAATTGGAGCAGCTAAAATTTAGCGTGGCAATTGACTTCAAGTCTGGGCTCTTGGACCTCGGACTCGGATTCCATGCTGCTTCTCGTCCTCGTCCTTGTCCTCGTCCTGTTACGAATTTAATAAAGCAGCTATAGCTGCGACTGGATTTGGACCTGAAGAGAGGTTCACCAAATTGGGCCAAACCAAGTTTTGAGTGAACTTTAAGCAGGGCACACACAAATTGCTAGCTTATGGCAAGACGCTGCAACGCTGCATTGGCTGCCAAAAAGTACGGGTTGTACAGGATGCGGCCCGAAAGTATGCAAGGAAAGTGAAGGAGAGGAAAAAAAATGGCAGAACCGGAAATTGGCGGCCGCCATTGGCTTTAAAGACTCGGATGACTCGGACTTCTCTGCTGGCCATTTTTTTTTTTTTCACTCATACGTATATAGAGTTTTTCGCCCAGCTCTTTGCCAGCTGGCGGGGTTTTCATTCAATCATCCATTTATTTTTTGACCATTTTCCAAGACAACTTGGTGGTCACGATGTTCCGACGGATTGAAAGGGAGGACCGAGTGCGCTAAGAAATTCTTTCAGCCGGAAGCGAAAAGATAACATTGTGTGTGTGTGCGAGCCAGTCTGACGCTTTGTATATAAATGCAAGTAATGCGGAAAATATGAAAAATGTTTGGCATGTAATAAAAGGCAAGAAGAGGACGCGCAGTAGCGGCAGCAATAAAAACAACAACAACAACAAGCCACATTGGGAGCTAAAGAAAAGCCCTCCTACAAATATAGCAAAATATTCAGTGCAAATAAGAAAAGACCATTACAAAGTGGCATGCGTTATAATTGAAAATAAATATGACAATGGAAAGTGTTTTCCCTCCGAAGGACGAGAACGAAGGACGAGGACAAATGCCCCAAAGAGAAACAAACGTTGACTGTGAAAAAATAGCCAAGTAACTAATTGATGACTGAGCTGATCTAAGTGTACTTCTTGGTGGTTTTTTCCTGTTTTTTCAATATGGCTGCCATGGAAATCTATATTATTTTCCCGGTTTTAGCCCGGTCATTCAGTAATCAACAGAGTCAGAGCTGCTGATTTGGAACTACTTCAAGAGTGCCTTTCGATATATTGAGTGATTAGTATTGGCTAAGGTTTTATATCAATAAATATATATCGTTGGTGGGAAAATATACTTGTCAGTTTCAAGAGAAACATAAAAAAAGGATGTAGAAAGGCATTTTTAAGTAATTTCTATGTATAAGATATTCAGTATTTTATTGCTTTATAATATTGTTTTGCTTTCTGTTCAAGTATTAATGTAAATTAGGTCTTGTTTATAAGTTCTATATATACCCCTTAGAAATATTTATCAAAACCTGCAGCACAATCACCAAATAACTTGCTTTTATAAAAACCAAATACCTCTTTTAGCAATTGCCACACATTTTCCGTAAAGGAATGGACTATTTAACTCATTGTCTAAATGGAGTATTCACATTCCTTCACAGATTTGATTTTAGAAATTGCCTAATAATAGTAAAATAGTAGTAAAATTGGCTCAGGAGGTCGCTTTGCATTTCTGTTACGAGCTGTTGTCGTGTTTGTGAAGCCCTATGAAACTTAATATTCCCCCAGTGAAAAACGATCCTTATTTCAACCGAAAACGGAATGCTAGTGGCCCATTATCTAATTCCAAAGGCACACTTACAGGTGAGCAGCGGCCATGGCCAACAGAGGGGGGAGTGAGGCGGTTCGAGTACAACCAATTAATTCCCTGCAGCTGTTGACGGATGGCCAACAATGCGGGCCCGGTTGCTTACCTAAGCCAACTTTACATAACAAACAAATTATCCCCCGAGAGGCCCAGGGTACCCCACATAATTATGAACACCGAGCAGGGAAAACTCTCGATACAAAGAGTACGCTCTCCGAAGCAAAACCGAATCCGAACCCAAATGTCCAATTTCTGGAACATAATTTACCGGGCGAAGGGAAAAGAAAGAAAAATCGCTTTTCAATTGGATTCAAGGATGAGGGTGTGTTTGAATTGCGATTGCGACTCCTATTGGAATGAGGAGGAGGAGAGTATGAAGCGCGGTGGCTATATTTTCTTCGATCCAACCGTCAGAAGGCAACATCTGCGCTGTGTTTCGAAGGCGCAATGGCAAATGAAAATTCGAAAATTATTGCAGCAACAGAAGGAGCCGAAGGCCCAGAGGCGCAATCTCACACCGAACAAAACAAAAGGTTGATAAAAATTTACTTTCTGGTTTTGATATTTTTAATGCTAAACATTTCTTTTTGATTTTGCAGAATAAAATTCTTGCGAATTGGAGGTCAATAGAGCTTGATTTTAAAAATAAATCGTAATGTTGTCACTTTATGACAAAAAACTCATTAAAATTTTGCCAAGAAAATTCTTCAGACTTTGATTTACATATGTTTCTGATATAAAAAATATCGTTAGCAGTGTGTATTTTAATCTCTCACTAGTTTTATTTAATTATCATGATTTGAATGTTAAAAACAAGTATATTACTTTGAACTTTACCTTATTTAATGGTATATATATAAGTATATATTTAACTTAGACTCTATTAAGATCCTTCAGTTTACCTGCAAAAATTGGTCATATTCCTTTCCTAACCAATAAGGGATCCTTTTTATATTTATCAAATAAAACTTTCTGATATAAAAAAATTAATATCAAGCTAACACCTATATTTTTCTCTGTGCATTCACATTCACAGCATCATTGAAATGTTTTTGGCACTTTCGGCGTGAAGTTGCCGATGCCTTTTGCCATTATGATTATTATTATTATTGGCAGCACACCTACCGCCCCTCCACTCCACTTCCTTACCCCCGAACCCCCAAAACGTAGCAACAATGCATGGATAAATTCAGGAGTAATTTTCCAACTCGACAAACGACAAATTTTCTTGCCTCGGCTCTTTCAACACTTTTCAGAACAGGGAGCAGCAGCGGACTGTTGTTTGCTGCATTTGAAATTTATGACTTTTTGACTATTGGCAGCAGATTGCGGAGCGGCTTCATTATTTTGCCTGGCAAACTTTTGAATTTTAATTCGGAAATTATGCCCATTCAGCCATTTTAATGAACTGTGTGCAGCGCACCCAATTTCAATGACCTTTTTACGATCCCGGTGGCGTATGAGTAATGTTGGTTGGGGCCCCAATTAACCCCGTAAATAAATGAAACATTACTATGCTGAAATTTTGTTCTACGTTAATTGAGCAGAAAGTCAAAACATGAAGAGGCACGCACTGGTCTTGAAAGAATGGTCTTTTCATTCCCTTCTGGAGGCGTTAAATGTGTGCTCTGCAATGCGTGCTGTGATTTGCCAAAAAACTTAAACGATTTCCAACCAGTGAAAGCTAAATACTCTACGAACTTAAATGTAATTTTCATGTATTTGATAGTACAAAAATAAACAAAAATAAATGTAAACAAGAAAGGAAGCTAACTTCGGCACGCCGAAGTTTATATACCCTTGCAGATAGAACTTCTATGAATAGGAATCCATACAATATAAATTATATATATTTGTGTTAAAAAACAATGAAGTAATACCTGCTTTCATTTCATTCACCTATACATATTATATTTGCAGTTTTACATTCACAGATTTGCATTTTTCCTCTACATCTAACGATCGTTTGTATGGCACCTATATGATATAGTCGTCCGATTTTTATGAAATTTGCCACAAAATTTAAGACTTACTTATACTTACTTACTTATAAAATGGCTATACCTCAAATTTGATGAAAATCAGCTGAAAACTAAAAAAGTTATAAATTTAATTGTATTAATTTCTCGATCGTTCCTATGGGAGCTATATGATATATTAGTCCGATTTTCATAAAATTTTACACAAAATTGTAGAATAATATGAAACGGCTATATCTCAAATTTGATGAAAATCTGTTGAAAACTGAAAATGTTATACTTTTTAATTGAATTAATTTCTCGATCGTTCCTATGGGAGCTATATGATATAGTCGTCCGATTTTCATAAAATTTTACACAAAATTGTAGAATAATATGAAATGGCTATATCTCAAATTTGATCAAATTCTGTTGAAAACTAAAAATTTTATAATTTTTTTTGTAAAACTTTTCCGATCATTCCTATGACAGCTATATGATATAGTCGTCCGATCCGGCCCGTTCCGACATATATACGAGTGAGAGTATATAGAAGACTAACTGCAAAGTTTCATTCAGATAGCTCCAAAACTGAGAGACTAGTTTGCGTAGAAACGGACAGACGGACAGACGGACAGACGGACAGACGGACATGGTTAGATCGACTCGGCTGTTGATCCTGATCAAGAATATATATACTTTATATAGTCGGAGGTGCCTCCTTCACTGCGTTGCAAACTTCTGACTGAAATTATAATACCCTGCAAGGGTATAAACATACCCTATAAAACCATTAGGTTTGTTTTTATTTATTTAGAATGATAAAATCTTCCAAGATATTACTATATAAACTATAAAATACGCCCTTAAAATCTTGATTTCTATGCTTTTGTTTTCCAACCGATTATTATTTATATATTGTTTCAATAACAACACAAACTTCTCTTGAAAACTACAAGTAAAATTTCCTAATTCGCCAAGAGTATTGTCCACGACTTGCAACAATGTTGCTGCCATATTTTACAGCAACAACAACAATAGCAGCAGCAACAGCAGCGGAAAAAATCGAGTTAGTTGCCAACATTTATGCGCGTTTCCGGCTGCAATTGTCACGGGACACGACGACAGCGCAGAGATTGTGGACCCGAACTGGGGGAAAACTCCAGGCAATGCAGGGGCAGACTTTGGGCTTCCACATAAAATATCAGATTTTATGCATTTAGCTGGCCAAAGTGGGCGAAAGGAGGCGCGAGTGCACACACAAACTTTTAATTTTATTTCGTTCACTCCGCGCAACTGAAATGGGAAGCCAAAAGCTAAAGTCCGTCTGTCCATTACGAATTTTATGGACTTGAGCCACCTGCCCCAATAATATTGACCTTAGGGCACTCTCATATATATAAATGTATCATCAGTTGATTAAGGATTTTTTTAAATTTAAAAATATGAAAATTCTACTTACAAAAATATGGCAAAATCTACTCATATCTTTAAAAAACTTCAAGGATATTTAATTCTTTAAAAATATAAAACTTCTAGCTACTAATATATACTAAATTCATAGTTATTTTTCTAGCATTCTTCACTGATATCTTTAAGGATCTTCAATGATGATTTAATCTTTAAAAATAATACAAATTCTACCTATAAAAATATATAGCAATCTCCACTGATATATTTAGGGATCTTTAAGGATATTTTAATCTTTAAAAGTATGATAATTCTAGTTACTAATATATACAATGGTCATAGTTTTCTAGGACTGTTAACTGACATCTTTAAGGATATTCACCTATATTTAAATCTTTGAAAATATGAAAAATCTAGCTACCAAAATATACAAAATTTATAGATTACATCTTTAAGGATCTTCACCTATATTTAAATCTTAAAAAATATAAAACTTCTAGCTACCAAAATATACAAGATTTATAGATTTTTTAAGCAATCTCCAGTGATATCTTTAAGCTTTGGGAGCTTGGTAATTAATTTCAACTCTAGAGGTGCATTAGAGCGAACCAAAGACGAGGTGCAGCACCTGCTGCACCGCATTGTAAATGATGCCACGAAATAATGCTGGCAGTAGCTTATCTCTTACCCGGCACAAAGGCAAGTTTGTTGGCCAACGCTTATCGCTGTATGTGCGTGTGTCTGTGTTGGCCAAAACGTAATGCCCCGGCTCAGTGGCGATTAAATTGCAATACCAGACACACACCAAATCGTTGATACTCAATAACCAACAACTGTTTGTTTGTTTGTTGTTAAAAAAAGTGTAACATGGCCGCAAATGTGTTTTTCAATTATCACCGGGATTATGTTAATTTGCGCTTCTTTCCAGCGCGTTCGTTTTCATTCTGTTTTTTTTTTTTGTATACCACTCACACTGGAAACCGCAACAAATCGCCGATTTATGTGCATTTAGTAAGTAGATTTTACAGATTTTACACATGTTATGGCATTAATTTATGGTTATTCGAGTGGATCAGTGTGTGATTTTGTATCGGTCGAGATAAGAGCGTAACTCGATAGGGAATTCTTAATTGGGATTTAAAAAGTGGCATGTTTTATTTACTTGTAACTTAAAGGGATTGACAATGATCAAAATGATGTATTTATTTGTTACAAATATTATTAAACAAGTCATTAGCAGTAAGAGGTTTATATATTTGTATATTTTTGAACATAAGTTACCCATTTTAGATACGTTTCTTGCATGTTACTTGTTCTATACTTCAGCATAAGTTCATTGAAAATTCATCTAAGGTCAAACTTCTTGCACAAGCAAAAGGTCAATATATATCACTTAATATAGACCAGAACGTATTGCCGCAAGTTTCAACCATTTCTTTTGGGTATTTTTTTTCTCCCCACATTCGTTTCTTTTGTGGGTTCAGGCAACCAGTTAATATTAGTTTGATTCCACTTGTAATGAATCTTTTGAACTATTTCTTTATGCTGCACTCACAAAAGGAAACTTTGGCAGTGACACAGATTTCATTTCCATTTGCTGGCATAGTTTTCCCCAGGAATTCGGGTGCTAGCTTCGCACTTTTAGCTACAGCTCCACCCCAGTCCTCATTACATTACTGTGGCATAAAAGAGACATTCCATTTGAAGGGCTAACATGAAAGTATCCAAGTTTAGGCAAATTAAATTACACACTTTACTCTCCGGACCAGACACCAAATCAAAGATGCGGCTGTGTGTTAACCATGGCCAAGTTACGGGCCAATTCGGATTAGCAAAACACAAAATATCTTAAATTATTTTGCTAGTCTGTCCAGTTTGGTTCGGTTCAGTCCGGCTGGGTCTTTGGTTCGAGTGAATTCGGAACTTTTGCTTTTGCCACACTTTGACACATTTTGCTGATTTCGTGACGCCCACGGGGCGCATTAGAAGTGGAATAGAATGGCATGGAAAGTCCGGAGCGGAGCGGGGATGCTGAGCGGGGATTGTTTGATGCTTTTAGCTAAAGGGCCAATATTGATTTCGATCTTAATTAACTTTGGCACATTTGCAGCAGCCTCTTCCAAACTCCGCCCCTCCAAAAGCAAAAACAAAAACATACCAACAAAAAGACAGCAAAAAAAAAACGTAGAATACGAAAAAAATAGCACCGGAGACGGTCGGACATTTCGCCCACAGAGAGGTCTATTTGTGCTTGTTTTCTTTTTGGGTTGCTCCTTTTGCTAATTTGTTTGTATGCCCGTCTCTTTGGAACACTCTATAACACCGGGAGAAATACTTATCAAGACAAGATCACTCATCAAATCATTAAAGATCGAAAGGGGTTTAAAAGAAAACGCTTAATCTGACCCCAACGTTAAGATTTCTAATCTACAAAATGATCTTAATTTAAGGAACTTCAAGCTTTCTAGACTACAAAATGATCTTAATTCAAAGAACTTCCTCTTAGTGTGCACCCCATTTCCCACGAACTCTCTATCATACCGGGAGAAATACTTATCAAAAAAAGATCACTCATCAAATCATTAAAGGTCGAAAGGGGTTTAAAATAAAACGCTTAATCTGACCCCAACGTTAAGATTTCTAATCTACAAAATGATCTTAATTTAAGGAACTTTCTCTTAGTGTGCACCCCATTTCCCTGTAACTTTTTATAAGACCGGGAAAAATATTTATTAAGACAAGATCACTCTTTATATCTTTGTGATCAAAAAGGAGATTTAAAAAAAAAAAACATTAAATCTGACCTGAACTTTAAGGTTTCTAATCAACGGAATGATCTTAATTTCAATCTTCAAATCTTTCTAAACAAAAAGGGGTTTTAAAAACCTTAAATCCGACAGCAACTTGAAGCTTTTTAGTATAGAAAATCACTTGAATTCAAGGACCTTTCTCTCAGTGTTCTCCAACCAATTGGTTTCGCTTTCGCCAAACAAGGCTCGAGTCCCTGTATGCGAAATATTCTAAAGCGAAGCTCAGCTCGGCTCAAAATGGGTGTCAACCCCTTGGCTCGGTACATGGCAAAAAAGTTACCGGCACTGTGGCCAGTCTGCTTTTGGTTTTACCTTTGCTGTATTGCCACCATTGTGAGTGTGAGAGTGGTGGGCCCTGAACTTTTGCCATTATCAGTGTGTTTGGAAAAATCCCAGCCCCCAGGAAAACCCTTCTCTCAGTTCCCGGCACTGATATGGTATTTTTTGATTGGTTTCACAGAGACTTCAAGTGGCGTTCGCTTTGCGTTTTAATTGCCAACTGAAAATTTTGTGAGGGGGTTGGGTGTGGACTGGACGGCAAACAAATTTAAGTAAATATTTTTCTAGGCTTTTGTCTGCATCTGTCGAATTGGTGAGTGAAGAGTGTTGATGTGACTGTGAGTTGCTCTTTCTCTCTTTTTTTCTTTTTCCTGGGAAATCCAATCAAAGAAAAGCATCCTTTTCTCTAATTTAAAAAGCAGATTGATTGGTTTTGAAAGTAAATGTTCTCTCTGGGTTTCTTTTATGGCTAATAAACGAGGAATATTAACTGTGAACTAAGGAAAATCTACAGAAAAGCTAACTTTATTTGTTAATTCAATGAAATTTTATTTAATTTACAAGTTATACAGTCGCAGGATCATTCATGAAATAGCTTATTTTATAGCAGTTTCGCGAAACTTTTCAATCTGACCTCTTTGAAGGCAACTGCTGTTCGGTCTATTATTAATTGCTAATTTGTTAATTAAAATCACTTTGGCTGGCACATTGTTATGCGCAACATCTTAGCCCACTCTGACTTTGATGTGACCTTAAGTAGGCATAATTATAATGCATATTGAAAGCCATATTCGGCCATTCGGGCGCTGCGTATTTATTTAATTACAATTGGGTGGAACTTTCAACTTGAATGGCTGCCGGCGCCCTGCCCACGCCCACGACACTACAGAACAAAGGGCCGAAAGGCGGACAAAAGCTCAATGAAAAGGCATTTAATAATAATATTAGTCAACCGATAGCCGGAGTTGCCAAGCGTTTAATTAATGAAAACATTTTTCGATGCTTGCATGGAAATGCTTTTCTTTTTAAAGGGAGCGACTCAGAGAAAGCGAAACTGAAAGCCAGGGAGGGGAAAAAATAAAAACAAGGCCAACGTCTTTCAACCGTTCCTTAGTTTTGCTCTCAACTCTGGCAGCAAAAAAACTTTTAATTAAACATTTTCTGGACGGGCCTGGCTTGGCTTGTTCTGTTTGCCAAAATAAAAAAGAAGTAGCATCTTACGACAAATTGCATTAAAATACATGGAAGCAAAATAGAAGCCGCACAAGCCAAGTTATCGCGGCACATTAGAGAGTCCCGCCGCCCAGCATTTAGATCTAATTAAATTTCCAACTTGTTCGCTGTTCGTTGTCATGCAAAGCCGAATAAATTTCGGCACATACAACTTGAAGCCAAGGCTAGGAACTTGGCCCATACACACATAGCTATGGCAACAGATGAGCGGAGGGCTTAAAGCCCGAAAAGCGAAAGAAGTTGACAGAAAGTTTTAATAAGGCTGGGTGAGTCCGAGCAGGCAGGAGTCAGGATGCTGGAGGAGAGCTTGGAAAAAAGAAAAATAAATAATACGAGTAGTGGAGAAGTGAGCAAATAGAAAACGCAGCGGGGCAAGCTGGATTTTCTGGCGGGAGGCATTCATTAGAAAATTTCTGGCCAGCTATAATTAAAGTTTACTTTTGCCCTGTCCGATGCAGTAGCAACTTTTCTCCTGCAAGTATTTTTCTTCCCATTTGCAGCTGCAAAACTCTGATAAAAAAGTTTATAGGTGGAGAGAGTGAGTTTTGGGTCATGATTTTCAAAAAGACATTACACATTACAAAAGCTTAAAAACAGGAGCAGCAGCCACAACAGCTACAGCAGCCATTAAATTGACATCGTTTGCATTTATTTGGTTTCATTCCCGTTTTTTTTCGCCTGACATTTTAGCATAGAAATTCGACAGGAGGTCGGATCGCCAAGGACCGCGGACAAAAATTTCCATAGCTGCGGCTCGCATCGAGCGCGTGGGCCAACCCTTTTGATGTAACCGCGCTTTTCACTGGTGAAATCAACGACGAAAAAAAATGTAGAAAAAAAATTGGTGAAAAAAGGTGATTTTAGTACTGATTTTTAAATACTCTTGCACATACATTTTCATGTAGGTTAATTTGTATTTAAACTAGAGCAAGTAATCATAATAAAGCTGTAGATATTTTCTGGAAAATATTTGAGTGAAGATTATCATGGAATATTGAGCTAAAAATGTTAATAAAATGTAAAACTTGTAAGTTAAATTGAAATATATTCCCGCTCAAGGACCTGCCTTAGACAGGCTGAATATCCTTTGAAAGGGTGTAGAAAAGAAAAGGGACACTGGCAAGATGGTAACGCTTACGGAAAACAAAAGGCAAACGCT
This sequence comes from Drosophila serrata, assembly GCF_035046125.1. Taxonomy (NCBI): domain Eukaryota; kingdom Metazoa; phylum Arthropoda; class Insecta; order Diptera; family Drosophilidae; genus Drosophila; species Drosophila serrata. The sequence continues at coordinate 228,691 of NW_028256928.1, read as the reverse complement.
GCTCCAGATGGCAGCTTGCCCTCCTGCCGTTCGCCGAACGCTTTTTGTTTGCGGCCGTGTCATTTTTACAGACTAAATTAAAATATCTGGCCGAAAAGCAACGCAAAAAAATGGCGGTCTAATTTACATTTGTAAAGCAAATGCCAGAGAAGCCTTTCAACCGCCTTTCGGGCTTCGGTGGAAGGGCAGCCAAATCTTAATCACTGTCAAGTTCAAACGCCCCAGGCTCATGAATATCAATGACAATTCTGAGCTGGGACTCTTTCTTAAGCGTTTTTCCAGTTCAGTTTGCCGTATCAAATTTGAGAGTGGCCAAGTGTTAAATGAATTTTTTTTACATTTTTTTTTTTTTGGTATATGAGAACTGTGATTTCTGGCGGCGACGGCGTGAGTACATTTCATTTCATGTTATTTAACAAAAATTAAATTGAGTTTACTTTGTTTTTGTAGCCGCGGTGTACGCGGAATTGAATGCATTTGTATATTTTGCTCTTAATTAATTTTTAATGACATACAATTTTGTGTATTTATCAGCAATTTAATGCCCAAATGCATAACGGTAAATTTCCCGGAACCCAGTGGTCAAAATGAGGCAAACCAAACTCACCCAGATCCAGTTAGTTGAACTATGGAAAATGTTTTTAATTTTTTTCCCCCTCTAAATACTAGGCCACAAAACATATTTGCTGAATTTGGTATTTGTCCAAAGGCAATGATAAAAATGAATAACGAATTAAGAGCTTAGCCAAAGGCGATCGGATATTAATATATATTTTAGCGGATGATGATTTTCAAAATAAAATTAACACGCGAAAGATATTGGACACCTTTTTTTTTTTTGTTAATTTATATAAATTTATTATTGATTTTATTGGCTTAGGAAAATATATCATTATTTAAAATTGAGTAGTTGAGCGCAAAACATTTTATTTATTATAGGTTTTTAGAGTCCTTAATGGATAAATGTTAAATTGTTAAAAAGTGGTTATTTTTGAAGTATTTGAGGTTGAAAATTGACTTAATTTCCCAATAATTTTCCTTCTCTTAATAACACTTGATTTGCAGGCCTTGTCAAGTTCTGTTTTGGTCTTGATTTCCCTGATCCTTGTAGTCAATTACAGATACGCTAATAACTGGAAGAAATCTCTAGCCGGAAGACCGACCCAGTTCCAGTTTGCAGTCGCCGTCACAGAGTTCCAAAGGCAGTTCCATTGCCATTTCCCTTACCGGCTAACACACAGCTATTAGAGCACAATTTTCAAATGTGTGCTTGGCTTGCACTTTGGCTTAATGCTTTCATTTGAGTGGCCCGCATGCTCAACTTGCATTTAAGTGCAAAACTTTCTAATTATGTGCCCAGAGAGTGAACTAACCAGCGGCAATGGAACGTTGGCGGTCTGGCGTTGTGAATGTGAATGTTTATACTGATGACGACTTGAGACGACTACGACTGCATTGCCAGCGGAATGGCGACTACAACACGCTCTTGGCAAATTAATAGACTGTAAATATGTTAATGATGAAAGTTGTTCTCCTTTTTGCTTTGAACGGAAATGAGCCCTGCTGAAAGGCTGGGCAAAAGAAGAAAAATCCAAGGACCACCACCGAGCATCAATAACAATCAAAAGCAGTAATGAGTGTGGCAATAAAAATATTAAATTTCTCCACTAAATTCAAATGGATCTACAGTGACCTTGCCTTGTTATTTATTGTGTGTATTTTGCCGCTCTGACTCTGCCTAGTGCTAATTTAAATTTATTGTGCCCAAGCAATTTCCAAGTGGCCCCGCAATAAATTTCAAATGCTAAGCCGCCGCTCAAGCCGCAATCATTAATTATAATTCATTGGAACTGGTTATACAAGCCTTTTAGTGGGTCCTACGTCTAGGTCCTTTTTGATGAAATGCGTAGAATGGAGTCCCACAAACCTGACAACAGTAAATCGATTATGTCCAACAGCAAAAGGGGTCTAATGCATTGCGCATAGAATTGCCACAAACTGAATGCACTGACAGAAAAAGTGCAATACCAGTCGAAGTTTAAATGGTTGTAATAGTTTTTAATATATTAAATATCTATACTTTGAAAAATGATAAGTAACCATTGGAAGGGGTCTTTTAATTAAAAGAACATTAATATTTAAATCACTTTTACTTTCAATCTCTTCAAGAGCTTCAACAGCTCCATCACATCATTATTCTGAATTTCTATATAAGTATTAATTACTAACAATAGGTTCTCTTTATTAAATGAATACTTCCAGTGTTCATTTGGGACAGGACTTTGGTCAGAGTTCATTTAACGAAGTTGTCGTCCAGCTGTCATTTGCTCTCTAGTCCTGCGGTTCCCAAAACTGACGATGGGCGGCGGCGGCGTAACTTTTCATGTCGATGTTCGATGCAGCTCCAAAAAATTACACATGTAAATTGCATGTGCAAACCGCAAAAACGAGTTGTGCTATTTAGTGTGTTGCGTTCCCCAAATAAGGTGTCAATAAATTGTGCAGCCAGTCGAGGCCAGTCGGCAACCATCTGAGTTCCTATGCCAATGTTGCCTGCAAGCGTTTAATTTGCAAGTGTCAAATGTCAATAGATTGCTGTCCGATGCTCAGTGCAGCATTAAAGTGCATTATTATGGCCCAGAGCCAGGAGTGACAAGGATGCTATGGCAGATGGTGTGGGGCGATGACAGCGCTGCCTAAACCCAAGTCAAACAATTGTGAGGGTGGAGGGGAAAATGAAAACAAGTTGGATGCTAGGCTAACGACCTTGGAAATACCCTATACTCTTAGTTTTGCGTTATCTCAATGACTTGGCCACACACATCCCCTTAACCTATCCGACCTTTTGCGTGGCAATTTTACATTAAAACTGTGGCACCAGATGCCAAAAACTTTAATTACAGCGCACGCACTGCCCTTACCCTTCCCCACTGCCATTCTGCCATCTAAATCTATTATTTGGCAACATTCTCGGGGTGGCGGCAGTGATTAAAAATTAATTTGACATTTTGCGCTTGCATGTCAAAGTAGGCAAAGAGGAGAGAACCCGGGGTCCTGTCCGAAACTTTTGCCAAGCGCTTAGCTTGCATAGTAATTAATGAATGCTGTGGATGGTATGGGAATCGGTCTGGGCCAAGTGCAATGGCCATAATTAACGCGTTTCGTGTGCGACAAATGATGGTGCTCAAGGTTCTGGTGGGGAGAGGGAGCTACTCACATTATTTTTAATGGCTCGGTGCGTGTTTTATTTGCGCCTTCTGTTGTTTTTGCTGCTGCTGTTCTTATGGCAATTAACTTGTTGCCTTAACAGCAACGATTGTTTCATGGCAGCTAGCCATTTCTACACCGATTCACTCACTGTGGGAAAATTTGTCAAGGGTTAACAAAACAAAAAACAAAGTGAGTAAATCTAAGGAATAATTAAAAAGGAACAAGCTTGGTACAACACCTTATATATTTGGGTGTAAAAAATGTACTTGAATTACCTTAAAGGTCTTAATATTGTCAGTTTAATCACTAATTTTCTCTCGGTGAAATTTCCTTGCTTACAAACATCTTATGCCACAGTCCAACGGGGCGTATACTTAATACAAGTTGCCTATTAGCGCGTTATGCATTCTCGCACCTCTTAGAGCGATATTTGATTGGCAAAAGGCTAATTTGACTGAAGCCTGTTATGCAAGCTTCGTGGCAGCAGTCATAAGTCTTTCAATTTGGCTTGGCACGTGATGGCCAATGAGCCACTGAGCCACTAAGTCGCCGGCATCTCCCCCGCGTCACTCACGTGCATCGATATCCAGCTTACGGCTACTTAAGTCTTGAGCTTTCCCATTTTCCCCCCACGACTTGCAACTTGCAACTCGCTGTCACGTGTGGCATCTGATTCTGGGAATAGATAAGACAGTATCCTCATTATTTCTCTGCTTTTTTGTTGCAGCGAAAAAGAGTAACATGGAAGATTTATAGGATTAAAATATTAGGTGGATATTTTGAAAAGTTGCCTTATGCATTGAATTTACGCTAATCTGCTTTCTAAATTAAGTTTATTTTTTGGCAAAACTAAAACATGGTTGGATGCAATGAAATGGGAAGATTTTCCACCGATTAACGAGTTTAACTTTTGTGCTTGCGAAGTCATCAGTCACTATGTCAGCTAAGTATTTTGTAAATCTTTAAAGGAAATGGAAACGCCTTTGCAGGGAAATCTTTGAGCTATTTCTTTTGTTTACACAAAGAAAAATTGTTTGTTATTTAACGATATTTCACTCATTGTTTAGAAAAGTGATTTCATTTTGAGAAGAGAGGAGAAGTACAGGAACCCAGTTCTCTTCTTTAAAAATACAAATTTTTGTTTAACTTTGTTCAACAACTACACATTTTAAGGACCGTTCTTGTAAGTCATTTATTACTTTTTTTGTCAGTGCTCTAATTACATAAGAGATGCATCAATTGGAGTTTTTCAGATGAGCTAACCCAAGAGCAAGGTGGACATCCTGGGGAGCAAATAGCGACCTGCTGAGTGTCGTCCTTTGAGCACTGAAAAAACGACATGCAACGAGATGCAAGGACTGGAATTATTTGGGATTTATGGCTTATTACTAGTACAACATTGCGCAGCTCCAAGGAGGGGAGTTTAATGAATAAAATATAAGAAAAAAAAGTGGAAAATGTATATTTCATCCAGCTGTTGCCATCATCTGAAATTGCATAATTGTCGCGCCTGATCGATGGCGCTCATAAATCGGATGACTGGCAATGACCTAAAGCATATTTAATTATTTAATTAGCGCTATCTAAAGAGGGCATCGATAATTTTATGCATCGACAAGCATTAATGGCGTCATAATAAAATTAATACATGGCAGACAGCCAGCTGCGAGGGAGCAACATACCCATAATTATATTCCACGCATCCCCAGACAACGAATGCAATTTCTGTTGCACTTGCCACTGCTGCTGTTGCTGCTGCTGTTGCTGCTGCAATTTATGTTGCCGTGGCAGTTGCAATTGCATCAAGCCACGATGCGTATGCGTATGCAATGCTGATTGAGAGCAGCGCATAGAAATTGCTTTGATTTCACGGCTGATTGATGTGCTCCGGCACTGGGGATGTGTTGCCAACAGAATTTGAACAAAAAGCAGGAAGACCTACAAGTGGAAAATGCAGCTTACAAAGCTGCACAGCAGTCTGCTTCCCAATTAGTCAAATAAAATGTATTTATTTTGAATGAAAAGGTTGAAAAAGCTTAAGGCAGATTATCAAAATGGGTCGTTTAGAATTTTGACCTAAAAAAAAGTTTTAATCAAAGGTTTTATACCTTTCAAAGGATAGGCAAGAGACCTTAATACTTGTAAAATATTTGACCTTAAGCCTATAAATGCTTTAATGAATAAAAAATATGAGGACATATGAAGCATTAAAAAGACTTTAATAAGACTTTCTTAGTTTCAGTAAATCGAAACACATTTCACAAAATATTGAGAATTTTTAAGCAGTTTAAAAGATTGTATAACTCTGTCATCTGACTTTTTTTCAACTAATTTACTCAAAGATGATATATACATCTTTGTGCAAGAATGTTAAAACTAGCAATATTTTGATTTGACTCCAACAAAAGTCTGCAATATCTCTGTCGCAAATTTAAAAATTTTAAACACATTCAGATGTGATTTGAAATATGTAATATACATTTTTTTGGGGTAGAAACACTGATTGATGGCGACCCTTCAGTGCCCAACTTCAAGGCAATTGAGTTATGTCGAGCATTTCAAATATATTTCACTATTGTCTACGCAAATTTGCTGACGTTTTGGGGAGTGTCAAAAGAACGCAATTTGGAATTGAATTTGACATACGTACGTACGCCTCTTCGAACAGCGATATTTGTCTTTTATGACATGTTTCCCCCGCTACACACACACACACACACACACACACAGACACACAGAATAAAAACGTGGCAACACTTGTAATTTGTGCGTGTTGGCACGCCCACAAAAATAAAGTATTCCAAAACAGAGCTCGACTCAGAATCGCATTGAACCAATTCAGCGTGTCGCGGATGACACTCGAAAAATTGCAGGTCTCGGCCACAATACAATCATTGCTTAATTTGTGTATTTTCCAGTTTTTAGTCCTCCATTTGGCATTTTGCTATCAATTGCCGCTCTGTATGGGCTGTCATTTATTCATTTGGCTCGCTCGCGTGCTGCCTGCCAAATGGATTCACAATTCGATTGCAAATGGCAACCTGCAATTAGTGTGCGTTTCTAATGACAGTCATCACAGAGTCCGCATATGGCAATGGAGCCCCGGGGCTGTCTCATAAAAGGGCCCATTCCCAGCCCATTTCCATTCATTGTGACTTCAAAATGCTGAAATGCCTAGCTCTACCCATTATTTTCCTGGTCTGTGTGACTGGCCAGGAGCCTAGACGCGATGCTGAGGTTGGATCTATTCGAAAATTGTAGTTTTCCATATTTAATTCATATTTGTAGTATCCACCACCAGCAATTCTGAAGTTGGCCAAGCATTTCCACGACATTTGTGCACCCAAAACTGGCGTTACTGATGGTAAGGATAATCCTTACTCCTTAAGATAAATAATTTTCTAATATTTTTATCATTTACAGAGGCCATCAAGGAGTTTAGTGATGGGCAAATTCATGAGGATGAAGCTCTCAAATGCTATATGAACTGTCTGTTCCATGAGTTTGATGTGGTGGACGAAAATGGCGATGTTCACATGGAAAAACTATTCAATGCGATCCCCGGGGAAAAGTTGAGAAACATATTGATGAACGCTTCCAAGGATTGCATTCATCCGGAGGGCGACACATTGTGTCACAAGGCCTGGTGGTTCCATCAATGCTGGAAGAAGGCTGATCCTGTCCACTACTTTTTGGTTTAAGACTTAGTATATATTTAGGAAATACTCTTAGGGCGGAACTCGGAGAAAAGGCGTTTAATCAGAGAACAGGCAATGAACCATCAGTTGTGACCTCCTTGCTTACCATGATTGTTAGGTTTTAAAAAAATATGAATAAATGGTTATAGGTGAAGCATTTACAAAACAAAAACCACTTTAATCAGCTTTATAAATTAGGATTTCAAAAATTGTAACTAAAGAACAAAAATGAGTTACTTCGAAATTAATTGATTGAGTCCTTGTACCATATAGCCTTTCTGTTGGCCTTTCTCAATTGCATTTACCTGTTGGCTGTGCAGAGAAGGCCGCCTTTGCTGCTTCCATTCGAAAGGGCTCAAGTGGACTTCAACTCAGAAGGATCTCCCCGATATTGAGCTACTTACAAAATCAGCCCCGTCCATCCTGGATGGGACAACAAAAGCTGGCAGTGGCTATTGTGGGGATTGCTCTTCCTTGATTACTTTTGCAAGCTTGGAAGTTTACGTTTTTGCCTTTCACTTCGTTTCGTCTGGCTCGGAAGTTGATTTAGTCTGCAATGCTTTGACCCACAAAGCATTTGCCATTTGTATACACAGAGGAAAAGAGGTCAATATTGGGGTTCAAAATAAATAGTTTCCTGTTTTTACCCTTATATAATTTTATTCAAAGGTTTGTTACACAGTGAAGAAATCATCTCCGACCCTACAAACCATATATGTATATTCTTGATCAGCATCAAAAGCTGAATCGATCTAGCCATGTCTTTCAGAAATTAAAAATTTTCAACATTTTTTCAAAGTTTTAAAAGGAGTAACATCGTTATAATAACCAATAATTTAACAAAAAATTTAATAATTTAAATTGTAAAACTCAATATGCAGATTTTAAAACCCCATAAAAACAAGCACAAAAAGCTATCCGAATTGAATTTAATGGATTTTTGGCTTAGTTATGGTATTTAAAAAATATTGATTTACCCTAAAAATTACCATTTAAAAGTATCGATTTTTATATGTATCCATATATTAGGTTTTCCTGCTAAAAAGTCAATCATTGCCATACATTCTGATTAAGAATCAAAATCTTAATCATTAAAGACTCAAATTTTCAAAGTTTTGTAATCATTAAAAGTGTAAAAAATTGATAACATTTAAATTTTTTTTTAGATAGCCCAATATGCTAGTATCTTAATAAAAGTCATCAAAGAAAAGCATTCAAAATTAAGACCAGTAAGTTTAGTTTAGCTAAGTTATGATCGATTTTAAAACTGATCCCAAGATCCTATAGGTAACTTAAAGGGTATAAACGCGTTTGCTTCTTGAAGTTAGCTTTCCTTCTTCTTTATTCCACCCTTACAGGGTATTATAATTTTAGTCAGAAGTTTGCAACGCAGTGAAGGAGGCACCTCCGACTATATAAAGTATATATATTCTTGATCAGGATCAACAACCGAATCGATCTAGCCATGTCCGTCTGTCCGTCTGTCCTTCTGTCCGTCTGTCCGTTTCTACGCAAACTAGTCTCTCAGTTTTGAAGCTATCTGAATGAAACTTTGTAGTTAGCCTTCTATATACTCTCACTCGTATATATGTCGGAACGGGCCGGATCGGACGACTATATCATATAGCTGCCATAGGAATGATCGGAAAATTAAAAAAAAAAAAATTTTGTAACATTTTCAGTTTTCAATAGAAATGGAGGTATAGCCATTTTCTATAAGTCTTAAATTTTGTGTCAAATTTTATGAAAAATGGACGACTATATCATATATGTGCCATACAAACTATCGTTTTATGTAGAAGAAAAATGCAAATCTGTGAATGAAAAGCTGCAAATATAATATGTATAGGTGAATGAAATGAAAGCAGGTATTACTTCATTGTTTTTTAACACAAATATATATAATTTATATGGTATGGATTCCTAGTCATAGAATTTCTATCTGCAAGGGTATATAAACTTCGGGTGCCGAAGTTAGCTTCCTTTCTTTATAAATATATCTCTAATAGTTTTAAAGTAAATGTTTATCAAATTCTATTGAATTTAACTCTATTTACTAGTTTTTTAAATGCATCCTCACTCTCTGTTTAATAATGCAGGAAGTTCGATCCAAATATATTACACATTTCCCAGTGTATAGGGGAATTCTGCACCTAATCATTAAAGACACGTCAGGGGGCGAGACCCTTGAGTTTTGGGCCTGCACTTATATGGGCGATGCCATTACAGACACATTGCATCCATATGAAGCGTCAATTGGCCCGATAACTGAGTGCGGCAGTCAGTTCGGTTGAGGTTTCGCCAAGCGACGGCACAGCGACGAACTTGGCCAAAATCAATATAAAAGCCAAGCGCTGCAAACGGCAATAAAGCAAATTCAATTGTGACTGCGGTTGTCAAACAATCTCTGCGTGGCGTGTGTGTGTGTGCAGTATCGAATTTTTGCCATAACCACTCGCACTAACGGAGGGCATTGGGACAAAGGTAGGTAGAACCTGCAGGAGCCAAGCCGAAAGAAGGCCCAGGACGAAGGCGGGCTAGGGGGTCGAAGGTTGCCCAAGCATAGGCAAACGACGCGTTGCAACACGAAAATTGAAATGGCAATTAAAAAACCATCCATCGTTCATGCCGCACACAATACATACATATGTACTACATATACACACCAGTCCTCTATATTCGTCCTGCAAAAAATGCGATGTTGCTGTAATTTCATTCGTCGTCCTCCATTCCAGCAAGAGTGTGTGCGAGGATGTTGGTGTGGACCGAGGACGAGTGGGAGTGGGAGTGGGTGGTGGTTGGGTGGTTGCAAGTTGAGGGGCGAATGTCGTTTTGTGGCTTTGTTTCGGTTGTTGCGTTGACATTTGATGAAACAAAAGTGACAGTTGGGCGCAAGTTGAAGTCTTTGTTTTGTGTATTTCGGTTTTACAATTTCAAAAGAAGCGAACGAATGGGAAATTTTATATTTTGATACCCTGGACATCCGGTGACAGGTGGGGGGTATACAGAGATGTGAATGTGTATTAAATAAATATTATATTATAATAATATATAAATAATAAGAATAACAGTCCCTAAAATTGTTGGGTAATTCAAGGAGCAGAGAAAGCTCTTGAAAATTCATAAGCTTTAAGATTTGAAATTCATAAAATATATGATTTTCTTCTTAATATGCAATAATATATAAGTTTCTTCTTAATATTCAATGATATTATAAACAAACTCATAAATTCATATATATATAATAATATTAAGATGAAACTAATATATTCTATAATTTCAGTATAAATAATATAACAAAAATGTTGTTATATCTATTTTATTGTAATAACTAAACTTATATTTCCTAAATTTACCAGAGTTCTTTACCAATTCTTAGAATTCTTATTTTAAAAATGTAGTTATTCGACAAACTACAAATCCCTGTTTCAATCTTTAATTTTGCCAAGAAGATAAACCTTTTACGCCTTTAAATGTTCACTTGGTTTGTGAAAAAATTTCCATTGCCGCCCACCATACATCATAAGGAATCCTCGATTCCCTGAATCCTTGAATCCCTAGCTAGGCAATATATCACAGTCGACCTGAGCACAGAATTCATGAGAATACGCGGACCAGAGAGAGCAGCGATGGCGAAGTGCCACGTGGGCATATGTTTGTCAGACGAAACACGACAATTGTAGACTTGTGACGACTTCGCTGACGTCTCGGGCACAGTTCCGTTTCCGCTTTGGCGGGAGCTTTTTGTTCGGCCATCAGCGGTTGGAATTAATTTAGCGTGCGCTGAGCTGGCAAGAAACAAATGATTTTTTTGCTATTCTCGTGGCTAAAAATACAAAAAAAAATATACAACAAAACAAGAAAAGAAGCTGGATTTGGGAAGCCGCCGTTGGTATACCCTTGCAAACATCGCACCTTAGACAAAAAATCAATCAATTAAAATTGGAAAACGTTTCTGAGCTATTTGTTACTAGATTTATAAATATTCATACTCATTTAAAAATTAAATTTCGTTTTTTGAGAATTGTAAGAAGAATTTAACCCTTTATAAAATAATGGATTGGTAGATCGACGCGTTTGTTGATGCTGATCAAGAATATATTGTATTATAGGGTTGGAAATGAAAATACCTTGCAAATAAATAAAATTACAAGAAAGACGGCAAAAATGCTAAGGCTTGGTACTCATAAACATGGGCGAAATTCAGCACTGAAAACGTTTAATATATTTCAAATAACATATAAATAAGAGAAATATATTTTCATGATTACTGTTTGCTTACCAAAATATAATATCCTCTTCGGTTAATCGAATGACATAAAAATGAAACCCTAGAAAAGAAAAAAACTCATTTAAAATCAAAACTAAATTATTCTTTGTTTAAAAAATTAGAGTTAAGAAGAATTAAACTAGCAATAATCAAGAATTTCATTGTATATATCCCTTTCGCCTCGGTGTACGCACTTACAGCTACCGACAGTGTCATTGTCCAGCTGTCACGCGTGGCACATCGTCGTCAACAGCATCTGCATCCTCATCCTCATCCTCATCCCCATTCTCATCCTCTTCCTGATTCTTATTCGGATTCGCATCCCATTCGCTGTCCCATCCGACGCTTGCCCTCGTCCTGGGCCGTACTCTCTTATGCATCGTCGCTTTTGTTTCACGTTTCACGTTTATTTTTTCCTGGGGTCCTTTTTTGTTTTACTCAGAATTTACAAACAAGGCCGAGACAGAGGACAATTTTTGCTGTTTCACAGTCGAAAAGGAAAGGAAACTGAACGAGTACGAGACGGGCAGGGAACTCTGAGAGAGCCACATTAAAATGGCTTTGAATGGCTTTGGTCGGCGTGTCAGTGCGTCTGTCCTTTTAATCGCCTTGTCGGTGCTCAGCGGAGCGCTGATCCTGCCCCCGGCTGCAGCGCAGCGTGACGAGAACGTGGGTTAATGAAGTGCCCGGCCACGTTGCCACGCCCACTTAAGCAACGATTTTTAATTGCAGTATCCACCGCCAGGCATCCTCAAAATGGCCAAGCCCTTTCACGATGCATGTGTGGAGAAAACGGGCGTTACCGAGGGTGAGTTGTAGCATAGTGGTCCTGCTCCGTAAGTGAGCCTATAATTGCAGCCATCGTGATCTCGACCATTTGGCCAAGTGGTGCATTTCCATGCATCGCTACATTCTTGAGTATCAAATGAATGGTTACTGGTATTCAGCATTATTATTATCCTTAACAATAAGAAAATGTATCCTTACAGCTGCCATCAAGGAGTTTAGCGATGGAGAGATCCATGAGGATGAGAAGCTCAAGTGTTACATGAACTGTTTCTTCCACGAGATCGAAGTGGTCGATGAGAACGGGGATGTGCACCTGGAAAAGCTCTTTGCCACCGTTCCGCTCTCGATGCGCGACAAGCTAATAAACATGTCCAAGGACTGCGTTCATCCCGAGGGCGATACCTTGTGCCACAAGGCCTGGTGGTTCCACCAGTGCTGGAAGAAGGCCGATCCCAAGGTGAGAATTTACCTTAAATACCCAAAAAAAATCCACTCCTTAAGGCATACTTTTCTTACAGCATTATTTCTTGCCTTGAACACCTGGATGATCCTTTTCTCTGATTAACCCGTTGACGGCCCCACCCTAATTGTATTATGATTTAGTTTTTCAATAGCTGTCGAGGAATAAACGTAGCCGAGTTGTGCATGCAAGCCGTTGGAGCTTTCAATTATTTGTCGACTGCCAAAAGGGAAGCACTCAATGCGCTCAAAAGTGTGCTACAAAAAAAACGGGGCCGCACAAAGGCGACTGCACGCACACACACACCCACACACACACACGCGCCGCTTTTGACATAATTTATACGCATTGTGAGTGAGTGCACGCTTGTGTGCCTGCAACGTGTGTTTTTCAAAATTATGCGTAAACTTCGCCAAGCTTGTTTACGCCGACAAGCGTGTTACGTCGCAGCATTTAACATAAACGCGAGCGAGCTGCTGTTTTTTGCGCTTTTCACTTCCCATTTTCCGTCAAAGCGGAAAAAACACATTTTAAATATATGTATATTTGTTTTAAAAATACAAAATGGATGGTGAGGGAGGGGTCACCGAGAGTCATTAGTTTAGCTCTGAGTGTAGCAAAAAAAAAGAAACACAATTTTAAATATCACATTGGGCATCAATCACATTGCTTCGACACCACATTCTTTGGGAAAAATAAATAACATTGACAATTATTGATGTGGTTTTGAAAAAATTGATTTAATTGATTATCACAACGAAACAATTTATAATAAAAACGTTTTATTTGGTTAGGCTTTAACTCTATTATCATGAAGACAATATAAATAATGTTATATTAATGTAACTACTGATTTATATTATATATTTTTTTTTAATTGCTGAAATACTTTGAATTGATTTACAAGAACTCACATTTATCGAAATCACTCCTCTTTTTTCAAGATCTTTACTTTAAAATACTTCCCCTATCAACTTTTAAATAATAAAATCATTTTAAAGCATTTTTCTCAGTCGTTTATGTATCCCTTCTGCTGGCATTATATTTCCAGAGCCATTAATTCTAATTTTTTTGAATTTAACATATATTTCATTGCTGTCGGTCAAATGCTCGCTGGCACCTTTGAAGCGTCGGAGTTGGGTTACAGGGCGGGTTTTCCAGGGTGGGTTTTTTATTGTTTCGACGACTTGTTGCGCCAAGCTTTTCATTTCAGAGTCAATGATTTATGTTTTCACTTGCGCCCCACGTCCCTTTAATGCTCTTTTTATTATTTATGCGTATTGGTTTTCATTTTTCTCCATCGCTTGAGTGAAAAGTTTACTTAAAAAAAGAGAGAAAAATGCGCTTAAATGCGCTAAAGATCTTTCCTTTGGCCCTTGTCCGTGTAATTGTCGGAAGAAGCTTAAGGGAAGCGGAATTCTTTATTTTTTTGTTGAGTCCGGCCAGCTCATTATTGTCAGCTGGCAATTTCTCAGTTGGCGTTGTCATCATTACATTTCACTTAATACTAATTTCTTTTCCTGCCGATGCACTGAGAACTGAAAACCTTCCATGGGAACAACAACAAAACTTCAAAATATATTTGGATTTTGAGTAAAACTCAGGCAAAAGAGGGTCAAGATAGCTCACTGAGCTCAGTTTTCTCAGTGTTTAAGTTCTCCCAATTGAAGCCTACACACATCTGCTGAACTAATTTGGTAAATTGAAAATTTTTTGACAACCTTCAATGAAGTGTGGCCGACGACACTTTACGCTGTGCGGTTCATTGAAGACGGGGGAAATGGGATCGGATAGAATGGGCCTTGGTGCCCCTCAATGGATTTCCACACGAGCAGCTTGAGCCATTTAGGCAGCCAATTAGCTGCCCAAATGTTGGTTAATTTCCTGGCCGCCTGTTTTTGTTCCTAATGATACAATCATCTAATTGATTTGGCCGGCCCCCCCGAACCATTTTCATTTTCATTTTGTCGATGCCTTTGCTTTCGCCTTTGCCGGTTCTGCACACAATTCACCGCGAATTTGCAGGCTGACCTGTTTGGGTAAGCAGTTCATGCATTTGTAATTCGAAACTGACACAGTTGGCAGCGGAATGCGATTGGATTGGCAAACGGAAGGACTCCGCGTCCGAGTCCAGTCCGAGGGCCACGTGGCACTGGCGGGGCGTACAATTAATGGAAGTTTAACTGTTCAATTGAAGCTGATTTTTGTTTTTTTTTTTTGGCCGCTTTCCTTCTTTCCGGGGGGTTTTCTTTTTATATATTTTCATACTAGGTGCTTGAGCGATGCAAGGGTATGTTGGGTTCATCAAGAAAGGTGAAGGGATATTTTAATTAATTTTAATATTTTATGTTGGAGCATTCTTTGTGTTTAATCATAGGTATTATGATCTTGAAAATATAAAGAATGGTTACCAAAAAAGTCTATTTAGATATTCCAACGCCTGAATCTTGTAATTTATCATAACTTTCAAGTAATCTGAAAGTTCTCTCATCTCTGGAGGAATGATTTATATTTCTAAACTATTTCCATTGATCTGGTTAACTCCAGTTGTTGGTTGTTAGATCTCTTACAGGGTTTCTTCTTGGTCGACTATGGTTTTTCGACTTATTTGAAATGAGTACAAGCGGCCGTGTTCCTTGCCATTAGGGCACTTTGTTCATTTTTCATTTCGTTGAATTCTCTGGCGCGTTGGCAAAGTTTTTTTTTTCTTCACTAAACGCTGCCCCGCTTCCAACTGCCTTTGCACTTATTTTACGCTCTATTGTTCGTTTTGTCGGCCACGTCCAGAGCAGAGAGAGAGCACTCACTTTCTCGTCCTGGCCTGGCCCAAACTGGCCTGACCCATTCATATTTTCCTGTAATTTTTTTCCGTTCGCTCACAACTTATTCTTGTCGTTTCCCGGTCAAAATGTAATTCAAAGGGAATTAAATTTTTCCTACGTTTGTGTTCGCTTTTGCGGCAAAAAATTTAGGTTAGATGCAATGGCTGGATAATTAGCATATAACTCGACAATTGGCCACAGTTTTGTCTTGTCCGTATCCGCAAAGGTCTGGCAATGGGATTTGCATAAATTGACATTGAATGCAAATTTTTGTATTTCGTCGCCATTCCGTTTGCAGAGGCGATCGAAAATTGTTTTCGATGTAGCGCAAAATGAAGGGGGGAAAAAAGAGCGCCAAGCTAAGCGTTAACAAACAAAACTCGATAACGAAATAAGAGCGGGTTCTATCTGTCGATTTGTATAAAAAATCAAATTAGTGAGCCATCCAGAAATGCAGCGACAGCTGCACAGTGAGAAAAGTAACCAAGATCACATGAAACTAGTTTAGTAATTTTAATATACTTATTTCAAATAATAAGAATAAAGTATTTAGTGATTTGGTATACATTTCATTAAGATTTCTTTATTTTATTCTAGGAAAAATAATATCTTTCAGTGTTTCTGTGGCGAAACACAGACATTAACTTGGACAGGCAACTGAATTGAGGCATTGCCGGACAGAGTGGCGGCAGCCAGGAGGATCGCATCGGTTCGGTATTGGTCCTGGTCACTGGTCCTGGCCCTGGCCCGGGAGCAATCAACCCTGGCCTGGTAAAAAGGACCCATTCCTTTCACGATTTTTAGTGCATCCGGCGAGGTTGTGTAGCGGCTGTTGTTGCGCCGCATGCTGCCGATTTTTTTTATCCTTTTGTATATCCCTTCCATTTTTTGTTTCCTTTTTTTATAGCTGCCTGTTATCGGATTTGCATGGGGCATGGTGAGTGTGAAGCGAGAAGCCGAAAAATTGTTTAAAATCGAGCTGAAACATTTTTCGTGGTGGCGAGCCGCAATAGATTTAGCTAGAACCTAAAACTATATAGTATATATATGGTTGCGACTAATGATGATTGAAAGGATTGAGGCATTTAAGTCACAATTTGGCCATCAGAATGGCAACACATCACTTGGGGTTTGGTACGAGTTAATATTATATAGCATGGTTTTAAAAGGGGCTTAAGCGTCCTTTTATATGTTTCAGTACCATTTTATTATCCTTATTTATAATATGTAGTATTTTCTGTTTAAGATTAGTTCCATTTGATTCATCTGCAAAGGTCTTTCAACTTCAGCCCGACCTAGTTTAGTAATTTTCTTGTTTTTTTCCCCACTTTTTCCCACTTTCCCACGGTTCATTTGCCACGCATTTTTTTCCACTCGTCACAAGTAAATGTTAATAGCATCAACAGTCAGTTCAACTGACAAAACATTCGTAATGCGGCACAGTTGAGGGGCTGACAGCAATTACGCTCACTTGCCTCGTGTTTCCACTGCCAAATGGTCTCATGCTGCATTTAATAATTGCGCATACGCAACGTTGCCCCCTTAAAGCGAGCCAGAAAAGCGACTTCAAGTGGAAGACATTTTATTGCCCGGCAACACACACACACACACACACATGTGTAAGACTATGTATATATGAGGGCTGCACAAAATAGGATCACAAGAGGCAGGCAGTTAGATTTCAAAACGAGCATTCACCCGAAGCAGCACAAATACTTCAGCTTATCCTTTGTCTTTTGTTGCAGCCTTGTTGCATTAGTGACGTGTGCCGAGTGCTCGGCATTGTGTCCAAGTCAGCCCGTGGCGATTCATCTGCACAAAACGGCGGCCCTAGTCAAATTAACCTCCATAGTTTAATGTCTCTGTGTGTCTCCTCTTGCCCGACTTGTGTTTCTGGCTGACAGACATGGTAGTGTCAGCTCAGGCCAATCCGCATGCAACGTACATATTTGTATATCCCAGCGGTACGTTGATTATGTGTCTCCCGGGGGCCTACACCTCAGCATAGCGATGGATACGTGAGGCAGGTCGTGAATCAAGACTTGCAACATATATTTACACAAGAAATATATATTACGAAATATTTATTTTTAGTGTTATTAAGCCTCTTCTGATTTTTAAAAGAGTTTTATTATTTATTTATAAACCTGTCACCATCTCTAATGTCTCTCCTCTACAGAACTTGTTGCAATTGTATGCAAATTATACTGAGACTGCTGTCTGTTCTCATGTTCTATGTAAATAAGCCGACAGCCAAATGGAAAACAAGACGCAATCGTAAACCTTGCAGGCCATTACGTCTGTTTTAGATTGAGGTAGGAGCCAGTGCCATAGTCAGAGTCGGAGTCGGATTCGGAGTTGGGGTCACAGTTGGAATCGGAAGCGGACTTGGAGTTGGAGTTTATGGTGGGAGCTGCAGAGTCACATTGCCAAAATGTTAATGAATCAAAGGCTACGAAAAGTCTGCGGACAACTACTGGTTGTAGGACAGGAAACACACGTCGGGACCGAAAAGGATGGTGGGGGTGGACCGAAGGTGATGTGGGCGTGTTGATAACGAGCAAAGGCGCCAAAGTCATGCATAATTAATCATTTGTTAATTATAGACTTTGACCCCAGTACAGTAGCTATTCAGCGGACTTACCTGTCGTCATCCCCACACACA
Source organism: Drosophila serrata (assembly GCF_035046125.1). Lineage (NCBI taxonomy): Eukaryota > Metazoa > Arthropoda > Insecta > Diptera > Drosophilidae > Drosophila > Drosophila serrata. The sequence goes on along the minus strand of NW_028256928.1, from coordinate 210,777 downwards.
CACACACACACACTTGACACCTGGCAAAGTAATTGCCTTTGTCCACTTTGAAGTTGTTTAGTTTTTGCTTTGGGGCTCATTACAACGTGGGCGTGGCAAACGCCTCTCCCCGCATTTATATAAATGAACTCGTCGCAGCTCTACGCTGAAGAATCACAAATAGAGAACGGACATCGTGTGTGTACACTCGAAAGAATATTAAGTATTTTGAGAAATATGATTTTCGATAGATCAATCATCATTTGTGGAAGTTTGGTGCTTGAACATCCTTGAAAGAACGTTGCAAGTTTGTTGCTAATGAAGAATATATATTCTATAAGGTCTGATGCACTTCCTTTTTGGTTTGCATTTCTAAAAGATATTTTTCTATATTTTTTTCCAAGTGTGTGTGTGTTTTGGCCACAGTTCACGTGCAAGCGTCTCTCTCTCCATCGTCCTGGGTCCTGGAACATGGTGGGCAGCTGTGCGAGCGAGCTGAACGAGAGTGCTGGCTGTGCCATGTTTGGAACAGGAAATGAGCACCTGCTGCTTATTTATATTTTCCGCTCACTTGAATGTAAAATTACATCATATTTTGTTTTCGTTCTTTCAGCTCCTGATGCGGCTGCTGCTTGCCACTTGTACTAGTCTGAAAATTGCTGTGTGAAAATATTTCTGGTGGAACATTTGAAGACAGCTGGCTGCCACAAAGGAGCCAAAAAAAAGGCAGGTTCATGGTTGCCTTTTTTTTTAAAGTAGTTGGAACACCTGAGCTGAGAGAGACCATTTTAATTGCCAGTGCTGTTCATAAATTTTAAATTAATTTGCTTGCTCCTACAGCATGATAGAAGAAATTGTAATTGAATATATTTTCGTAAAGTTAGAACAGCATGAACAAAAAATATTGAAGCGAAATTTAATAAGCGAGGAAATATGCTACATAAAAATATGTTTTTTATTTTATATTGTATGTAGTTAAAATACCCAACAACATGGCCAATCATAGGAATAGTTTCAAATTGAACAGATTCGCTTTAAGCAAACTTCTATTCATACAAAATATTAGTTAACTATTTGTACAAAATGTTTGCATACCAAAGGGGCCATGAATAGGTTTTTGCCCAGCTGCAAAAACCGCTGTAGAAAAAGTTCCCTATTTGTTGGCCGTTTCGGTTGCAATGTGGTAACCACAATGTACGTGAAGTGGCGATGGGACACAGCGAGCTGGCCAAATGCTCATATGCGAGTTGTTTATGTTGTCGTTTTGTTTTTGTCTTTTTGTGTTTTTTTGGTCGTTTTGTTGGCCGCGCAATTCGCCAAATGTTCAGTTGGTGTTGGCTGCCACCGCCGCATAAATTGTTGCCGCTTTTGAGTTTAAGCCAACAGTTTGTTTGCTGGTCAGCCAGGGTACTAGCACTCGTACTCCCCATCCGCCGAAGTCTGACCGTTAGTTAATTGCTGTTGCCGCTGCAACATGATTGCACTTATTGGTCAGCAGCATAATCAAATGTGTAACTTTTTCCAGCCGCATGAAAGTTTAATTAGAAATCTCGCACACAGGGCGTATGCGTAATGTAGTGGGGTGCAAATGAACTTAACACCAAAATAGCATTTGTGAACTATAGTTCACATGGGAAATGAATTTTCTAAAATTGACAAATAATATTCAACCTTACATTAACAACATATATGTGCAATTTAACTTCTCTGTTCTGTGTGTTGCCCCTTACACAGAGTTAAGGCAAAACTAATTTTAACTCATAATTAAGCCACTTGCAAGTCGACAGCCTCTCCTCTCTTCTGCCCCCGTAATCAAGCTTTTTTTATTTTCCTTCAACTCTGACTCATTAAAAATAGCAGCAACAACGGGCTAAAACAAACAGCCAAACAAACCTCTCACCTTACACAGCTCTGCCGCTGGTAGCATATTTTACATAATTTCTTGGACCAACGCAAATGCAAGGTAATGCAGCTCTCAAGTCAGAGGCGCTAACTTAATTTCCCTGCGCGTATAATTGCAGGCTCTGGACCAGTTTGTTGGCAAAACTTTTGTTGGCTTAATTGAGGGCATCATTATTTGGCTAACAAGAACGGTGGACTATATCCCCCAATTATAAGTCAAATGAAAGTTGACCCGTCGACGAAATGCATCCACATCCCCAAAAAAACCAGGCCAAGTGAAGATACATATTTCGGGTTTAACGTTTCATTTAATATTTAGCCAAAATTTACTCGGTACCATAAATCAATGCCAAACAACAGGCCGGGGGATCCCTTATGAATACTCAAGTGTCTCGCCGAGCAACAAATGGGACAAATTTCCATTTCAAGCCAATGCCGCATAAATGGCACATAATTTACGATACGAGCAACAGAGAAGCAGCAACAGTAGCAGCAGCAGCAGCGGCAGCGGCAGCGGTGGCAGAAGCAGCTAACCAAACATGCAGCTAACTATCCCAAAAAGCTGGTAACAATATTAGTTAGCATGAGCGGCAACAGCAACAAAAGCAACCCAAATACACTGAGAGGAAATGAGTAGAGAAAGCTAGACAGGAAATTTAAACAATAGTTTAAGAATAGAATTCTAGACTCTCTGACATGACTAGATATATTTTCTGGTGATGCTAAATGAGCATACAGAAAGAAGCCTGTCTTCAAAGACTGATCGTTAAGGATTCTCTTGATTTATTGAATATTATTCTCAAATTGACCACATTAAGTTAATAATATATGGAAAAATTAAATTAGAAGAATTATTTCTAGTGTAGTGGCACCATCCGCTCGGAATCAGAGAGTAAACTTTACGTTTGTGTTGCCTGTTGTTGGGAATACCCGCACCCGAAACTGGCCGGCGTCAATGTGTGAAGTAATTAATTACAAAGCAACTGATGCGTATCTGTGTGTGTGTGTGTGTGTGTGTGCGTGAGCCTTGGGTTTCGGATTATGATGCATGATCATATATGTTGTTGCACGCATACTCCACTCCACTTCCCTCCACTCCACACACTTGAAATCCAAAACCCACACGCAACAGACACACACCTGAGCAGATAGGTAATGCTAACTCACAAATATGAACATATGCGAACTCACACCTTTGGGTCTTCGTTTCCTCTTTGATTTCTAGTGGCCAGAAATTGAATTGATTTACACCTGTGAGGTTCTGATGCACTTCGGTAATTGCACAAAGCAACAAAAGACTTGACCATCGTGCGGTGAGCCTGACATATTAAGATCGGGCTAAGACCAAATGTATTTATTTAATTAGTCTTTGAGAGACAGATCTATATAGAACTCAAGGTTTCCTAGCGAGTTTGAGTTTATATTTCCTTAGGTTGTTATATTAAATATATTTAAATAGTTGTTTCCTTACTTAGTTTCTAAGTTCCAGAAAAATACTTTTAACTAATTTCTTATAACACAGATGTAATATGTTAAGCTGGAAATGTTATGTCTCGTTTTAATCATAATTTATGGACATATCTTTTGAGCTCTTCCTTATTTACACACTCCCTCCCCGCATAAAATTCATATGTCATTACTATATTCTCTAGTAAATTCCAGACGCACCATAATTTCATTTCCTTACAGAGAGAACCCCAAAATCCGGGTAGCCAAGGGTATTCCTCATTAGCACGACAACTTTAGGCGTTGTCTGCCATCGGGGGCTAATTGTCCCGTCGACTTTCTATGGGCAATTCGATTTAAAATTGCGGCTTGGGAAGCTTCAAGGATATATATTTATGAATCCCAAACACGTGATGGGCCCAAAAAAGTGCGAGGGTGCCAGCGATTGGTGGGGGGGCGGGGGTGCATTTAAATTAATCACAGTAAAAGCGAATTGCCCAAAACAATGTAATATCCCGTGCAAGGTCCTTTGGGGAAACGGAAATCTGTAAACCGTGACGAGACCGAAACCAGAGCCTGTCACTGTGTCAGTGAGTGAGTGTGTGAGTGTATGAGTGCGTGTGTGCGTGGGTATCCTTCTGTTTGTGTGCGTGCGGTTGCTCAAATTAAAACAAAGTGTCGTGCGTTTGATGAAAATGTAACGCATTTTGCTTAGCCACCCAGCGTCGCACATAAATGCTAATTGGCTTAAATGTATACGCGTGTGTGTGTGTCTGCCTGTCTGGGTATGTGGGTGTGTGTGTATATTTTCGGTATGTCACCTCCCCCATAAGTTTTTGACGGGGGAAACGTTTTTCTACCAGCCAGGTGTTCAAACTTAAACATTTTATAGTTCGGTTAATTGTCAAAGCCATGGCAAAAGGCAGCCAAAAGTAAAAGGGTGCGCCAAACATTTGATGACTCAATTATTCGATGGTTTTGTGGTCGAGCTGGTGGTTAATCTGTTTGGGGATATCCAGAGGGGGGTGAAGGATGGTGCCTTGGGAGTGCGATGGTACACGGAGGGAAAAATGTCCTTTGCCAGTAGAAGTTCATGACTTGGTTTGGATCTAGTACATGTCCTTAAAACTAATCAGGTTGGAGTTTTACTTTTATAGTAAGAGACTTAAAACTGATTTATTTTAAAGAAAATTAAACTTATAACTCCCAATGATTCCATGCCTTCTGAACTCATATAAATATTTTACTATATTAAAAACAAATCTCCCTGAAAATAATCGTACTAAATCAAATAGAATTTAAGAAAAAATTTCCATGAATTAAGACAAGGTTCAATAAAGTAAAGGCATGTCATCATTAATACAATTTCACAAATGTGCTCTTATAATTCGCAAATGGTTCTAGCATCCCCAGAATGATGTGACGTGTCCCGGTCAACTTTAAGATACGTATGATATGATATGTGTGTGTTTTTACAGAAGTGGCAAGTATCCATGAAGTTAGTAAACTGTTCATAGTTACACATCCTAAATATGTTTAATGAAAGTGGAGATAGTAAATGCTTTCAAATGGTTACCTTTTATATCCAAAAATTTCGAAGAGTACTTATTTATGATTACTAAAATATTTTGTTATTAGACATTTTCAGCCTTTATTTATTCTATTGTTTAACCCTATTTCCCTACCATTCTATTTGCTCAGTGTAAACCCTCATTGTTCCATATAAAGACGAAATCGTTTAGGCATCTGTCGCATTGATTAGCATGACCTCTACGTGATTTCAGCCCCTCAAAAAAACTGATACTATAGCTGGTGGAAAAAAGAAGGAAAATAGGTGGAGAACAAACGTAAAGCGCAGAGGGGGGGGGGGAAATTGAAAACAAGTGAAATAAAGTGATTGGCCATAACATTCGCGCGTACGCGTGCATTTTCCATTCCACAAGCTTGGCTTTTCCATTTCCTTTAGCTTTTCTTGAGTCCCGTCTGTGCCACCGCCTTTGTGTGCCCACAATTCTATGCTATTTTTATGTTTATCTGCCTTCACTCCATTACGACTTTATGCTCTTTAGCAGACAATCAACATTGTTGCCGCCGCTGCCAGGACCCGGAACACCCCGGGAACCCCAGGAACACCACCACCACCCGTCATGCCACCACCCACAATGGGGGGGTGGCTATAAGAGTGCCGTTTTTCTGGGCGGACAATGCCCGTGCGAAAAATGCAAATTGCGAGTGACGGAGTGGCGGATTGCCGGAATGAAGTGAATGGGCACCGAATGACTGAATGAATGAATGAGTGATTGTTGCCGTGAGCCAGACATTTAAAGGAATTTGCGATGGCGCTGTGCTGCTTTGATAAATAGCAAACGCTTGGCCTAGCTTCGACTTGGACTCCCTCATATGCCATAATTTATGCAAATTAATTTATAAAAAAAAAAATAAAATAAAAACGAATATATATACAGTCGGTGCTGGATGGAGGGGCAAGTGGAAAATTGTTTGCGGCAAGTACATAAATATAGTGCGCCTTAAAGTATGGCTCATTTATATGGCTTTATGCTTTATGCGTAATTTCAGGCGATGACATTTATGATGTATGGCCAAGGACAGCAGCGTTTAAGAAAATAGTAGAGCTTCTGTCAGAGATACAAGAAAGTTTATTTTGTCTATATTTAAATGTCCCATTAAGAGCTAAAATATATGTAATTTAATAGGCTTTCCGTACATGTTTATATTATATTAAATTTCTCACATCATCTCCTAATTTTTTGTACCAACCTGTCCGTTTATGAGCACGCAGTGAATGTTGCCATGACGGCTGACGAATGACTGACTCTGCCCCGTGGCCTGTAACTGGAAGTCAGACTGAAAGTCAGACAGGCTGGCATTTGCTTACCTGTCTGAAAGCCATCATGTGAATTTTGTTTAGACTTTATGGTCATCTAGTGGGGCAATGACATTAAATTCGTTCTGTGTAAGGTGAAACCTTTGAATCCATTTGCAAAAAAATTCCATTGGCAAGCGTCTCAAAAACATATTCTTTCATCGACGTCAAAATGCCGGAGAAACCGCCAGCAAAGTCACCGCAAAAGTCGGTACAGAAATCGCCACCGAAGCCTCTGACCAGCATCCCCAGGCCGTCCACCACATCCGGGAATCCCAATTCCAGAGGCCCCAAGCCATCAGGCACTGGCACGAATCGTCCTCCATTGGCCAATCAACATGATAGGGTGAGATATGTGATAGGATAATCCCTTCTAAAGGATTTTGAACTAGATAGTCCATATTTTATATTATCATTTACAATTAATTTACATTAAAATGCAAATGAAATAACTAAACGTGCTTCTTAATAAATCCCCTTTCCATTTTTACAGATTTGGAAAATCATGAAGATGTAATTATGAAAACGATTTTAAGGTAATGAATGCATTCTTAGACTTCAAACACCAAACATAATGAATTACTTATTTACTTTCAGGACAATGATATGGCTCCAGACAAGTCTGTGAATTTTAAAACCAAACATAGTTCATCATTCCAAATGTCTTTTAAATAAACCAACAGTCACACTTTTGAAGGCGCTGAATAAAGCGAAAAAGTCCCACAACCAAAAAGAAAACTCTTATACTTTTTGAAGTTAGCTGACTGGAAGTCGGGGAAAGCGCAGGCGCTACCTCTGAAGAGAAAATGGGGAAATTTTCTATGGCAGGGTAATTTTCTCTTTCATGACGATTAATTATCTCGGTATTTGCCTGAAGCTGGATATGAGTTAGAAAATTGTAAGTAAATAAGAGTCTTGACAGGTATTATTTTTTCTATAAGAAGATTAAGAATTATTATTTTTAATTTTTGATATTTGTTATTTGTTCTCTACTGTAATATTCAAAAAAATCGTGAATTTGCTAATAACAAAACTAATGATTTTTTGAATAATTTTATTAAATTATCTAAGAAACTAGCGAGTGAGTTTTCAGCTAAAAAATGAGTATAGAAAGTTTGGGAAATTAGTTAAGATTGTACTTAAAATTTAAGTGGTGATTCAAGCTTCTCAATGATAAATTAGAAAAATTTCCTTAGACGTGCAGGGTTACTTTACAAAAGAAATAGCTAAATTGGTTAGTAATTTTAGGTACTTTTTAATATTTAAAGTAAAATTCATTGTTGATTATTATACCTTCTTATCAACTTGGTTAAACATGTAAAAAACGGTTAAAGTTTTCTATAATAACTGACAAATAAATATATATATGATACAATGTGCATCTGGTGAACTTTACCTACAGCATGTGATGGAATGCAAAACAGATTGGGATAGGCCTACTTATTCAGTTCCCCCTCGATGCAATTTAAACCAAAACAAACTCAAATTGCCGAGCCTCTCTTCTCACCGAGGTCGTGTAATTTTTACTTTCATTCGGCATTTGAGTGGAAACGATGCTAAGCCCACGACGAGCTCGTCGACGAGCACAAAAATCCCCGAGTTGGTGTATCGACCGAGGAGCAAAGGACTTTTTGGTGTTCGGCTTGGTTTTTGCCACTGGCGCGGCTCAGTTTCGTATTCGTGTCGGAACGTGGCGCTACGGTCTTCTGCTCAAGGATACGCGAGGAAAATCCGCTTCTGGAGCAAAACGCGGCGCGTGGAACCCAACGGAAAATAAGAAAAACGCAGCTGAAGGCTCGTGAGTTTTCCCTCCCAACTGTGTGTGTGCAAGTGTGTGAGTGCCAAGTAGATCCTGGCCGGGGTCCTGTGCCGTTTATTTTTGGGCCGTTTAATTTTATTAGCGAGCCGCGCGATGCAGGCCGTGCACAGAAATACAATAAATGAAAAATTAAATATTAATTAAATTTTGCATACGAATCGAGTGGCGAACGCGGCCATTTCGCTTGATTGAAATGTTAAATAGATATTAAAAATTAATGGTTGAATTTCGGCGAAATACATTCCTGTCGGCCGGATAACGTCTGACAGAATCGCCTACACACATTGGCATCTTGGCCAACACCTTCTCCATCACCAAAACCAACGGCAACGACGGGCGTGCGTGTATATGACTTTATTAAAATAAATTTTAAATTCCCCCTCGCGCCTCGTGATCCTGCCCATTGTTTGTGGATTCACGTAAAGACATTTCGCAGACCGCTCCAGATTTCCCACTCGTTTGTTGTTGCACTTATCGCGATTAAGGAGCACGGAGCACGGAGGGCATGCCCCTTGAACTGCAACTGCATCTATAGCTTACAACCACCAAACAGTCCTCGAGAAGTGCGTATGAAAAAGCAAAGTTAATTAAGTATTTGTCCCTGCACGCAGGGAAAATAATACTGGCCATGAAACAGGGTCAGTTGGAGCTTATTTTAAATGAAAGTAAAGCCAGGCGAAATACATAAATTATGATGGACAAATCAATTTTCATTTTATTCCTTGTCATTTAAGTTTATAAACTTGACTGGAATTTAATGAATGGAATTTACAAAGTTTAAAATTTCCTTATGATAATTTTTTTGTCGTGTACATGTGACAAATCCCGGCTTAAGCGAACGGTAGCGACTTTAATGAATATCACGTATACGCCATGAGCACCGCCTCGGGTAATCTTTAATGCTTATCGCCTTGTTCAGTCGATAAAAATGACTGTTGGGGGTGGAGGACGCAAATATATTCATGAAATTTTTCTGCTTCCTGCACTTAATTGCATTTAACTGGCAATTAATTGCTTTGAGCCAAACCAACTCTCGCTTGGGAAATTATGTAGTCGCAAATAAGGGTCTTGTGTTACCTTCAGAAGTAAATGCATTCATATAAATAAGAATTTTATTCTCTTATCAATAATAAATTCATATATCTATGCGAAATGAAATCGTAAACAAAAGGTCAAAGAAATTTCCAGAAAAAAGCAATAAGATGTAATATTTGAACAATGAAATATTCTTTCTGTTAATAAACATACAGTAAATACGGTAAAATCCAATGAAAGCCATTTTTGATTTCTTTGTGAACGTGAGAGCAAACCGTAAACTAAAAATTTACAACCAATATATTTTGATGTTTCATATTGTTTCACTGAACCAACAGTGAGTTGACTCAGCTTTTCAATATATTCAGGGGGCAAAACAATACGAGCTAGCAAATATGAACAATTTATATATGCTTTAGAGATATTGGAATATTATTTGGCAAAAGGAAAATTCTTGCCGTTGAACAAACGAAGATATGATGTAGGAATTTCCAGATTTGTGAGAGCATTTCACCCAAAATTTATGGCACGACTTCTAAAGCAGAGAGTGGTTTGAAGCCAGTTAGTCCATGCATAAAAGCTCCTTACAACAAGCCAAAGAGTACGCCAAAAATCCGGGCCTAAACTCAGCCGCACAGATAGGGCCAAAAGAGCGAGGGACAGAAGGACCGGAAGACCGACAATCGGCAAGTGGGCTTATTTCTAAGGGTAGGCTGGAATGCTGGCAGTCCCCTGGTATGGTAAGCATTTTGGCCAGACTGAGGGGTTCTGCACTCACCTACCATATATATATGTATATCTGCGCCAGGATCACGTTTTGCAATATTTATGCATGTCTCTGCCAGCAGGAGATGTGCACTCATCGCCGGTTCGTAGGTTAACGAGGGTGAAGCGCTTGGAGTTTCAGTTAAAGTTAAAAAAAAATGCATATAATATAAAATCCAACAGCCAACGCAGGCTGAAGTGTGTGTGTTTAGGAGTACTCTGACATTTGCCAAAAGTAACACTACTAAACTCAAGTGGGCCAAAGCTAGGCACATCCGAAAATTACATTTAAAATTATTTTACTTGAAAGAGAAACAAATACAGGGAAAACAGAAGTTAGACGACAGATGCTTCAACAACAACAAAAAAATTAACAAAATAAAAATAAATACAACGATAACAAAACAACAGACAGAAAACACGCACAAAACGCTTGACTAGAGCTCGAATGGAATTAAGTTAACCCAATAAATGTCTTAGTTTAAAAATCAGAACTAAAAAAAAAATACAAGGAACCACCATAAGCATTTATTAAATGAATTTTTGTTTATTTTACAAAAGAGCTCTGAGAAATATTTTAGATATTTTGTGTCCGGCAGTGGTGTATTTTTAAGCTTGGCATTAATTTTAAAAATATTCAAGGTAAAACTTTTAGAATATTTTTAATCCACAAAAATAGATAAGGTAAAATGTTCTCAACAAACTTGAACATATTTTTCAAATATCTTGTTTAGTCACTTGTGGACTTTGGTATCGATGATGAGTAATGGGTTAAGGACGAACTGGCTGGCAGGATATTTCAACGCCCACTTTGAGTTTGCCTTGTTTGCTGAAGCCCAACATTTTTGACAGAAGCTGGCAGCAGCAGCGAGCTGAACATGTGGAGCAGCTGCGGAAAAAGATTGATCCCCAGTTAGAGAGGGGAAAAATAAGGAAACGAACGAACTAAAAGCCATTCCATTCCATTCCCTTGGTCCTTGACTCTTTCTGTGAACTATTGCAGTGACCGAGAACAGCGTTTGTTTTGGCTTACTCCCCGGGTGTTGCTTGCTTACAGCTGTCCGAATTTATTACGGCCAAAACAAATCGGTGAACTTTCTATGCCAACTTGCAGCAGCAACTTTCACGTGTTTCCCCCAGCGAGTCCTGGCATTTCCGCATTTCCCTGTGCATTCACTCCGGCCTTTTGTCATAAAGCTTAACACATAAAAATGTTATTGTCCGATGTGGAGTTGTGTGGCTTATGCTGATTTGTGTTGACCCAGTAAGCTGGCTACTGCCAATGGCCAATGGCAGGAGAAAAAAAAAGGAAAAGTGGGGAATCAGAAGTAAGTTTTATGGTTGTAAGACTGATTTAGGACTCCCTGGCGAAGGCTTTAAAGTCTCGAGCTTGAGAGGGTGAAGAGGTGATGTGGGTGTAGACGTTGCATATCAGTGTCCTAATTATTGGGTTGGCTCATAAAACCCAGGGTTACAGACCGGGATAATGAAGGTGCACCAGTAAATTCCGTTCTATTGAGCTTTGGGAATTCCATCTAAGATGATGTACTACCTGCTCTCTAAAAATCTAGGATTGTAAAAGAAAAAGACTCCTTGAAATTCTTTAAAAATTTAAGTACAAACTATAAGCATTGAAGTCTCATTTAAGGACAAAAGAATTAATAACTTCAACAATAAACCAAAAACGGCTGTTGTAATGGCGGGGCACTTAACCCTTATCGAGTCCAAAGTTAACCTGTAATTGCGGCACTTGAACAGTTAACTCCCAATAAGCTTGGTGAAAGCGGTGAAAGCGCTCTCATCGGGAATTACACTTCATTTGCCTAACCAAACCGACGGCCCAAGCTCCCGCCGAGAGTTTGCGCAAAGTTTTAACTCTTATCTGTTGTCTATCAGGAAATTTTATGAGATTTTGTTTACCTATTTTAATGAGAACCGAAAAATGCTCGCACAAAAGCGGCGATGAGCGAAAGGAGGCACGGCAGGCAGCTGGTGGCCAAAGTCCTGGCGCAAAAACCAGGTCAAAGCAAACACAACGAAAACAGAGCGAAAGGACGAAAATTTATGCAAAACTCAAAAAACACAAAACAAACCGGGAGAAAACCCACAAAAAACAAAAAAAAAAGAAAAACGCACGAAAAGGACGTTGCAAGAAGCCATGTCCAAAATGAAACTGTGAATGTGGTGTGTATTGTGTGTATGTGTGTGTGCCACAAGTGTGCAGCATGTGTGTGCGTTGGTAGGTGTGTAGAAATGGCGTGTATTGTATCAAATTTAAATGCACAACAGTGAAATAATGAATTCTTTTGTTTGTATTTGCATCTGTGCCTGTTGTTCTTGATGAGCGCGTTGGTAGAACCAAAATACCAAACACAAAACACAGAACGAACCAAGCCGAACCGAAAAATAAAACAATGAAAAACAGAAGAACAGTAGAACACACACACACGTCAATGAAACACTGAGAAAAATTGAGTAACAGATTGAGTTTCACGTTAAGTAGAAAAAGTGACATATGTAATTATAATTTATAATAACCAAAATGTTAAGGGGATTTCAGAGATAGTTTTAGTAAATGTGTTCATTTTCACATAATTTTAAATGCATTAATTTGATTTAGTTAAGGGGTTTTTTATGTTCTTGCAGGGCATTTTAATTTTAATCAGAAGCTTCTTACGCTGTGAAAAAGTCATTTCCGACCGTATAAATCATATATATTCTTGATCAGCATCAAAAGGCGAGTCGATTAAGCCATCTCAAGCATAAAAATAACTTTGACAAATTTTTTCCAAATTTTTATGAGGGATAATTACATTGTTAAAATTTGTAAAAATTGACAAAATTTAAAATTTTTTAAAACCATATTTTAAGTATTTTAGATTTTTAAATCCAATAAAAACTAACATAAGAAAGCTTTCCGAACTAAAATTTATGCTTTTTTGGCTTAGTTATGAGTTTTTTAAACTTTGATCACTAAAATTTTTATATATAAATATCTATAAATAACAATTCATTGAATGCGAATACTTTAAGCTGGGTTATAATTGATTTCCAATTATATATTGAATTTTCCCCTGCATGCATCTTCAAATATTGAATATGCTTTATTAATTGTTTGTCATTTAAAAAATAATTAGCATACATACCCATATGGCACCTAAATAGTTTAAAATAATATAATATTAAGCCTCATTTAATGTCTTGTTCTCTGTGTACCACATAAAACTTCGTGTTTCTGTTGCAAATATATTTACAACTACGGAGATGAAAAGGCCAGATGGAAATTTAGCTTATATGGAAATTAATGTGTGTACAGTGAAAAGTTTTTGCTACTCCTGCACGTGTCCGACAAGGGGAAAATTTACTCAGTTAACAGTTAGTGTAAAAAGTGGATGGACTTTGAAACAGTGTTTCGGCACTTTTCCAGTTAAAATACAGAAACTATAATTATATTTTTGAACTTGTGTATTTTTATTCTGTCAAAAGTTTGGAAGTAATGAATATTATTTAAATTGAAGAAAGTATGTGCAGTTATGCCTACTTTAAGTGCTTAAGGAACTTTTTTTTTAAATGTATCTTAAAAGGTATTAAAGCTTTAAAGGAACATTTCAAAAATTCCAATTAATTTCGTACTACCAAATACACAACTTTCCTTGGTATTTTTTGTTTAAAGAAAGTGCAAGAAATAACTCTTTTGTTGTTCCGTCTCAATTTGCTTCCCTGTTCTCTCCACCTTTCTCTTTTTTTGGTTGGCTAATTGCACGCCTTTTGTGTGGAAATGCAAAAAAAAAGGCAATTAAACTTTTGTATTCGCCTGGCAAAGGCTCTTCCCATAATTGTATGGTTCAGACCACAAAGCAAGGAATTCGAGGAAAATTATAATTTCAAGCCCTAATAACGCGGCAAGGTGTAAGGCTAACGAAAAAACGCTAAGTGAGGGCGTGTATGGTGGGGGCGTGTCGTGGCTTAACTATAACTCAAGTCAAGCGAAAAAGGGGTCCTAATGGGTGGAAAATAGATCTCAGTTCGGGCGGGAACACACACACTTTATTTTTTTATGGGTTTATGGGAAAAACCTAGCCTACTTATGGGGGCTGAACGGAATGCTAATATTAGCACATGTAACCCCCATATCTAATCCTTATCAATAAAACATAGCATAGAGCGGTTTTTCGGGTCATCACTTTTAACTACACCGACCTACCTATGCTTATGGTTTATTTAGCTTATTTCTCAGCCACAAACTGCAGACAACAAATCCCCTCTCCCCCTCCCATTTGGATTTTGCAGTAAAAATAAGGCAAATAATGCACGGCAAACATTTCATTTAAACAATCAACGTCAATGATCTGTAAACAACAATGAAAAGGGTTTTTACTACCGCCAAGCATTTCGTTTGGGGGCGTGCACATGCATACATCATACAAATACAGGCCAAGACAAACTCCCACACACACACACACACACACTCAAAGGCATTCCTCTGCTGACGGCCATTGTGCTGGGCATAAACACACACTTTTAAAACACATCAAGCATACGCCCCGTATGCCAAGGAAGGTAGTAGGGGTGAAAGGTAGTTCCTGCTGCTGCCGAGTGTGTGTGGTGTGTGTGTGTGTGTGTGTGTGTGTGTGTGTGTGTGTGTGTGTGTGGCACATTTCATATGAAGGTAGCTCGCGGGTTACTTTCGTTCTACAAACCGTGAAAATGTTTTATTCAGCAGCAACCAAACCAAACTAAATAGAATGAAAAAAAAACGTGAGTCTACAAGCAGACAGCCCAAGACACTGAAAGGAAATAAGTGCTGGAAGATTATATTATTATATTAAGTATTTGATTAAGAATCCTTATGTAAAATATAAAATAGGCTAAACTCTAGAATATATTAGGAAAAACCTTTCAAACATATAATAAAAATATAAAATATATAGACAAATTGTTGGTTTTGAATATGTAAAATGTAGAGCCACATTTTTTTCAAGTGCATACAGATACTCGAGAAAAACCACAAGCTACAAAACATCGGAATACAACCAGAAAAGTTTCCGCCTTCACTTCACTCTTTTTTTTTTGTTATTTACTTTATTTATTTTTTGTTTTGTTTTTTGTTCTCTCCATTTTCAACTCTAATACAAGTGAGCATAAAATGTGACTTAACCAAAAATAAATAAGGCAAAGCGCTAAAAGCATTTGCCAACGGCAGTTGCTCCGCCTTTAAAAGAGGTGAGAAAACCGCTGAGAGAGCTTAAATAAATTATCCATGCTAATTATCCAAGGATGCTGGCTGCTGAGTGCAAATTTATAACAAGCAAGATATGACTTTAATTTTAAGTGCCAGTCTAGAACGTAATTCAGTTTGCTTCATTAGAACACACACACATGAGACTGCAAGCAACTGAGGAGGAGGACTGACAAACAAGTTTTTGGGCGCTTACTTAACACCAAGGCAAACACATGTTTACAGGATGTATATATACAGAAGAAGTCTGGCAAATACACAGGGAAAAATGTCAAAGAAGAACTTTAATTTGTAAGACAACATTAAACAACATGCATTTGAGTTACGAAATGAGGACATAACCGATATATTTATAAAAGATTTCCTATAAGTTAATCTAAACCAGATTATTCTCATATATTCCACTTCAATTTAAGCACTATCCTTTAAAAGGTATTCCGTTTTATAAGTTACGTCACCGATTGTGCTCTCAGTGCTCGACTACATCACAAAATGCTCAAGTAATTATTAAGTGCTCTTTGCGGTGCCGGGCCCCATGTTGCACTTTTCCCTACTTACCATATAGTGTGTATGCCGGAGACTTGTGGCATTTTATTTTTTATTTTTTGCTTGCTCCTTGGGGCGCCATATTTTTGAGGGCAAAAGTCGCAGCCACATTGTCAACAAACTTGAAGGATTATCAGAGTCAACAAACGTTGAGGCAGCTTAAGACGGTTTGCCGAGAGCTGGCTTGCACTGCAAACATGTTGAGTTGTCCGAAGATGCCCACTAAACTATTCAAATATGCATTTTGCGGCACAAACATTTGCCTGGCCAAATTCAATTTCCAACAGCAGCTGCTCTCTCTTACCCAAAAAGTTATTATTGAAGTTTCTCCGGTCTTTGGGCCTAATAATTTAATTTGGCTGTAAATATTCTTGCGGTCATTTGTTTTAAATTCAAATTAATTTCATTAATTTATTTGGGGTCATAAATTGCCAGTGAAGATATGCCGAGTCGAGGCGGAGAGCCTTTTGCCAGCATTCGCATTTGCAATTACATGGCGCTCACATGGACAGGCATTTTAAAAAGCCTTCCGTATACGGATAGTCAAGTGTGTGCATGTGTGTGTGCGTTCGCTTGTCCGGCGGAGAGTTGGCCAAATTAGTGCTCGTTTTAATTGAGTTTGTTAATAATTCAGTAATGGCCACTACATTCCATCGGTCTCCGAGCCAGAGAGAGAGTGAGCTTTGGCCACATTCACGGAAGTGGGACGCTTGGTTACATGCCAGCTGCCAACAAATTTCCAGCTGCCAGCCATATTCATATACTTACATTGAGAGAAAATGTTATATAATTGATGGAAAATTGATCTTAGATCTGTTTACTTGAGAACTATTTTTTGTAAAAGTCTAAAAATGCATAACAGCTAAGATTCTAGCCTAAGTAAGATAATTCTAGACGGCGCTTATGGTCAAAAATCTACATTTTCTTTATATAATTTTGACTTTTAATCAAAAATTAAATTAAATCTTATAATTTGTTAATAAATATATATATAAATAAGAACAACAAATGTATCCACTTGATTGCAAGCAAAGAACTTTCAAGAACATGATACCAGCTACATTAAGAACTCAGTAATTTCAATTAAATTTATTTGCACTTCACAGGTTATTCAATCAATACAAGTGTTTTTTTTCAGTGCTTAAATCCTTGCGTATTCACATGTAATTGCAATGGCCAGTCATATGCATGTGTGTGCGTGAGAAAAACTAATTAACTAGTTCTGCATTTGGCTCATTTCATTTGGCTCTCTCCTGGCTTTTTATGATTTTGATTAATTTTCCACCATAAATATTTATGCAGACCAGCTTTATTATGCTGAGACCAACCAGCTAAGGGCATTTAGTTTAGATCCAGATCCTGACACTCCCGACTCCTGGTTTCCCTTGGCTCCTGGCTCCCCCCTGGAAACGCACAAAGGAACCGGGCCAACCAGTCAGCCTTTAATGTTTTCCGGGTCAGTCACAGTCACTCACTTCCCTTGAGCTCGTTGTCGGCACTTTTGTTTGTCAGCATGGACGATGACACCGCCGGACAGCCAGACAGTCAGACAGCCGGACGGAGACGGGTGCCCAGCAGCAGGCCAGGATGAAGCAGAGGGCCAAAGGACATAGGACAGAGGACACAGGACAGGGAACAGGGAAGAGGCCATGCCACAGCCGCCGGCTGCGCTTTTTACATAGCAAAACCGGCAGCAGAAGCCGGTTCAGTAGCACATTCACATTGAGCGAAAGAATTTTGAAATAAAAAAAGTTGTATAGAAAAAAAGGGGAATTCTAACTAAAATGAAAGGCTAATTTACCCTGAAGAGGACCTATGACCTTATGAGATTATAAAATTATTATCAACAGTATTTCGTGGGAAGTAATGTACTTAAAAAAGATATAATTAAAAAATTTCTTCATAAGACAATACATAATTACATATATTGCCTAATTATTGATAGCAATTAGTAATCAGTGATTATATCTATTAGTTAAAACAAGCTCTAAATGGTTTTAATTTATAAACATTGGATATTGCTAGATATTATTTCCCATTTTCCCTTTGTATATAATATTTTTCTGACCTGCAATTACTCAAATTTTTTCCCAGTGATCCCAGACAATGCTCCTTTCCGTTCATCCTTGCTGCCGGTGTGATGCTGTGCACTTGGGCGACTAAGCTGCATCAGCTCACTGGGCAGCAGCTGCGACTCGGGAGCAGTGCCACCTCCGCTGTTGACAAATAAGCAGAGGCCCATCCACCATCATGCTCCCTCCTCCATTTCATGCGGACAAATTGAGCAGGACATTGAATTGTCAACCAGGGGGCGGGGGGTTGTGCGCAGCAGTCCTTGACGGCCTGACGAACGCACTGCCCTTAGATCCCAATCCTCCCACCCAATCCCCCAATCCTCGCAACTCGCAACTTCAGTGAAAAGTCGCTGCCTCTTTGCGGGAGAGGGGTTGTATAATGTTGACGTTGATGTTGATGAAGCATGATTTGGATTTTCATCTTTATTGCATTATACTTAAAAACTATTAGCGGCCGGTCAATGGAACTGTGGAGCAGGGTTCTTAGCTTGGCTTTTTTCTATTGTAAACTCTGGATTTTCATAAAAACTAGGTATTTTCTTTATGCAAAGTAAAACTTTAGCTTAACTATGATCTGACTTACTACAGTACTAAAACCTATTTTAAAATTTAAAATATCTAAGGATACTTTAGCTATTTTTTGCTGACTCGCGGCAACTCTATCCTCTCCTGACATAGATTCCATTAGCCGGGAATGGACTAAAGTCTAGACCAACTATTTACTAAGCTCCTCTCACAGTTTGTTGCGTGGCCTGTTAAGTGATTTATGCGATTAGTCGCATCGCATCGCCGGGCTTAATGCAGATGAATGATGCTGTTAAAAAATATTCCGAAATCAAATGATTTCTCAGCCCGGGCGAGATAATTTATGGGCTGATAAAAAGTAGCACTTAAATCGACTACAAAACGCTCGTTAGCATGCATTCGGACGGAAGGGGGTTGTGTGTATAAATTTAACCAGCCAGAAAATAATGTCCTACTCGGACCCGGCCACCCAATAGACAAATGGCCCCCGGGCCAAGGCCCCAAATCTCCACCACCCCCTCTTCAAAATCCCCAATCCCAGCGACTTATCTACAAGTTGAGCAGCTCGGAGCAGAAAATCTTGATAATGGAAAATTTATTAATCCCATCAACGACAACAATAACAATAAAATGTAAACAAATGACTGACGGCGAACAGAAGCTCTTGAGGGGGGAAACAAAATAAGAAAGGAAGGGCGGACTAACCCCTTATTGAGGTGTTGCATGACATTCGAAGTTCATTGATACAAATCAAAATCGGGCATTTGAGAATTTTATGGCCTTCGGAGAGTGTGGAACTATGAATTACTGGTCGAGTAGTAAGTCCTAATCAGGTGGCCTTTTGTGTGCTCTTTCATATGCGCATCTTGATCAACGGCCCTCGGACTGGGTCAGCGGTGATTTTTATTGAAAATGTACATTATTCTGACACGCAATGGTGTCCATTGTCTGGCTGTGATTTCCATTTCGCCATAACGATGGCCCTAATAATGATGTTGATACAAGGTATTAAGCTGTCAGAAATAACTCAATTGGTAAGATCGATGGCGTTTGATAAGACTTCAGGCGGGACAGTGAGTTGTGCCACCACCACAGCCATTTGTGTTGCCTGATTATCAAGCATTTTGTTGCACTTTATGTGGGTGTATTCAAAGGCAAATGTATAAGTACACTTAGCTGAAAGTGTGGGAGTTATGGTGTATTGGTGGGATTATTAAGCATGCAAGCATATCAAGAACGTTCTACATGGAAAGCAAACATCTTTTATACTATATACTACTGTCAATTAAAAGTTTTCCTTAGTTTTCTCCGTGTAGGTCAGTGTTCCTGCTAGCATGATTAGTATAATCGGAGGGGCAATTAATAATTGGGAGCCAAAATCCGGGGCCAAAATGCTTGACAACCTGCCTGTGAGCCATGCGGGCCGAAAAAAACCAATTTAGCACGTGTCAAAAGTGGCCAATTTACTTGTTACTTCTTGACTTTTCCGCCACCAAAAACTCCGACTCCCTCGCGTCTGTCAACAATCAAATCGGTGAAATTGCCTGGAAGTCTATCAAAAGCCAACTAAGAGGGGCTCCAGCTCCGGCAAACAAACTTGAAATGAAATGAAACTTTGCCAACTAATAGAAATGTTATTATTTGTCTGATGGCCCCAGTAGTCACGAGTTAACTAAAATATGAGAAAACGGAAGGGCTTTTGAAAGACCAGTGAGTTCAAGTTTGTTGTTTAGAAAATCAACAATTACTTTAGCTTGAAACTTCATTAATTAAATACTGTATCCCATTGCGAATTGATTTATAACCCTAACGTCCTTGAGCCAGCAGCATCATCATCATCATCATCATCGAGTAACTCTTTCAATAAATTCTGTAATATCGAACTTTTAACATTCACGCATCCCCGCGCTCATCACGCCCGTCAGGCTGCGACTTAAGTTCTCAGCACGAAATTTACACAAAGTCATCCAAGGAGGAGCCGATGTTCTCCTTCCAACCTCCCACCTTGGTGCCTCGAAATCAAAATAATTTAGTTACCACCTCCGCTAGCCTGCAATCGATGGCGGCTGTCGGAAACTTTAAAACTTTCCCCAAACTGTTTGCACAATATCGCATGTTGGCAGTCCAGCTGTAAAGGCTGGGCCCACCACCATCTTAACTCCAGACGACATTTTGGAGGCTATATTATTACAACAGTTCATCAAACTAGGAGTCAGTGCACTAACAGAAATTTGGAAAAAGGAATAATATCAGAATTACATTTATAAGATGAAGGAATAAGGTAATAACTGCCTTTTAAAATGTTTTCTTATAAGGTTTATTCAAGACATGGTTAATGGATATATTAAAGGATATGTTCAGGATAATTTTTAATGAATTTAAGGACATCTCTCAGTGTTTCTAACTATATTTATGGCAAGGTATCGCTGTCGATGCCTCGACTTCCACGCTAATGTAGATGTAAACGGGTAGCCCCTGGGACTTGCTTTTATCAAACAGTCCATTGGGTATTTGGGCTGGAGTTTGGGTAAACTTTGAACCTGCTGCTGCTCCACCTCACCTGCGCTCACCTGAGCTCACCGGGGCTCACCTGGGCTCGCCCGGCGGTGGTGCCTTTAGTCACAGAAAGTTTTCGCTTTCGATTTGCTGCTGCCAGTTCCCGTTCCCCTGTTTCCCCTTTTTCGTGCCAGGCCGTGGCCAAAACGCAAATTGTTGAAAGTTTGCACTAAAGTCGTTGATTTCATAGCTGAGAGGTGAGCTCAACTCGTTCAGAAAGTCTGCCAAAGTAGTTGACGTGAATCGATGGTGGGGAGCGGGTTGCTGGGACGAAGGATAAGAGGATCGTGGCTCCTGGGAGCAGTGGCAAGGAGCAGGCACAGCCAGCAGGGCACGTAATTGAGTAAAGTTGCTGCGGTGCAAATGCGAACGAACGAGTGAGCGAACGGATCCACTTGAAAGGCACATTGGCGAATGTTTCGATATATTGCGTCTGGCAGTCGTAACGCGACAATGAAAACTAACAATAACTTTCCTGCCGCAACGGTCGTCGTCGGAGGTGAGGGGGCCTCTCATTTTCCCAGGCAGCCAACAAAAGCTCAAATCATAGGCCAGCCAGGACCCCCCAGGATCTGGGAGCCCAGCAACTCAAACATTTGGCATTTACTCCTGGGCTTTTTAATTGTCCGCCCTTAAGAGTGTGAGTGTGTGTGTGTGTGCTTGGTACAGTTGTGGCCAGTAATAATAGTTTAAAAATCTTCTCTTGGCTGAAAATTAAACAAAACTAAAACAAGTTGAAGAACCATTTCAGAGAAAAGAGTTTCTAGAAAACAGTATGAAATAATTGTAGATTATTGATGCTCTATACCTCTAGAGGACTTTTTATTATCTTACAAAAATCTTTATCAACACTAAAAGTAAAAATGGTCCCATTTCCCTTAGATATGTATTTACTTATATAAACTTCCTTCAAATATTTCTTTCAATTTCCAAAGAAATCTAACGTCAAGAGCTGTTATATTTATGTTTAGAATTTTTCTCTCTTACACAACATGTGTGTGTGTGTGTCTTCCAGCGAAAACTTTAAGTTTTTTTTCCCACAAAGTTGATTGTTTTCGAAGCAATTTCGCTGAAGTGAATACTTGGCCTTAGCTGGTGGATTTCAGTGCTTTATGGCAGAGGTTTAGTTGCTACTATTTTACTCGCCGCTGTGTGTATTTTCGCCTGTTTTTCCTCTGGCTCTGGTATGGGTGAATAGGGCAATGGCTTCCGCTGGATTTTATCCAGCTATTTGGCGTGTGTGTGTATGTGCGAGTGTGTCTGGTTTTTGGCCAGTGTAGTAGCAGTAGTTGCGCTTCAATTTGTGACATTTTGACAGCAGTTGTTGCAGTTGAATCCGAAAAGTTGCTCTCTTGAGTAATCGTACAGCTTTTTCACTTACAAAACGCGCAATTTTGTGGATTGCACAATATATGTACGTACGTCCATAGAAGGATGTGTCTAAAAGCCTAGACAGCAGTTGGGAACGGAGTGCAAGTTAAATATTTATGAAGAACAATCTAAATGTGGATTCCGTAGATGAGTTGGGTCGAAAAAGAAAGCCTCACTGAATTGCCAAGAATAAACAATTGCCAAGTACGATAATGGATAATGGATACAAAATTTGAAAAGGGACAAATCAAATTGAGAAATTACATTCATTTTGTGGTTGTCACCATGAAACCAAATTAAGGGAAAGCTTAAGAGCATTACGTTAATTTATATTGAGTTACCATGAAAGTAATTTAACAAATATTAAATTAGTAAACAATGTTGATATAGAAAAAGTATCCCCTGTGTTAAATAATACGTGCTAAGTAATGTTTAACTGTCTCATTTGCTGTAGCAAAAAATGGCCTTGCATTTTTTTCACTAGCAAAATTCGTTATTTTGTAGTTTTTTTGCAATACATTTCAGTTGAGGATTTAAATGATATTTTTTTGCGATGCATAATTAGCACAAAAACATCTCGAACCAATACATTTATCAAGCACTGCAATTATATTTATAATCGTTTTAGCAGATGAGCTCTTCGAAGCACAATTTGTCCTGTCGCCTTTCATTGCCTCAACCTGGGGGGACTTTTGAGGGAAAGCAGCTGAAATTACAACGCACTTTCAGGGCTTGTATTTACTGCGAATGTTTGAGGAGGAAAAGCTGGCACATACAAATACAGCGAGTTAGCTATTAAACATATTTGACTTGACGTCGAAGTGAGCAAAAGCACACATACATATGTATATACATATATTCACACAATTACTCTGGCTTAAGGATGCGTTGACATCTTGGCTATATTCTAGCTAAATGAGGTAATATTAGGTGCTTAGAGAACATAATATTTAGCTATATTCTAGCTCTGAAATTTAAACTTTGTAAAAAATGGTTATTACAAAAAACTCTATTAAAACTTCAGCTAAAATAATTAAAAGATACATTTGATAAATTACTTACTACTTCAGGTACTTAAGACTTAATGCCCCTTGGTACTTAAGAGTGCCTTAGACATTATTCCCATGTATAATATGTAACTGATATTAAGTCAATAAATTAGCATTTCCCTGATCTACAATTGGCAGCTCTCTTTCACTCGGAAGCTGTACCACTTTCCCTTGGCTTCAGAGGCTGTGTATGTGAGTGGGGTTGGTCGGTGTATGATAATAATTCAACAAATTGTTGTTTAACAAGGAGAGACAGCCACAGTCACGCGACTCGCCCCTCTCTCCTGACTCTGCGAACCTTTGGAGCGCTCCTCGTGTTAATCGCTTTATATGCAACGACCTGCGAGGGTGTGAGTGTGAGTCTGAGGTGATGTCTTGTTTTAATGCAATGTGAGTGCGTGTGTGTGTGGGCGTGTGTATGTGCCTAGGGCAATACACGCACAGCTGCCGAAATATCTTACCTCCATTCCATGGAATGAAACAATTAGGAGGAAAAAGTTGCCTCTTTGCTAAGGACACTTTCCTTTCGCTTGCCTTTCCTGAGGGGTTTTTGGGATATCCAAGGACCCAACCAACCCTTTTTATAGCTTTGCAAACATGTGTATGCCTGTAAACAAGGCTGTGTGTGAGTGTCTCTGTGTGCGTTTAATGACAAAATAATTAGAAAACTTTTTGTGTACTCTGCAGCCGGGTCCTGGAGTCTGAGTCCCGATGTTGCCTTCGATGTCCTCCCACATTTTAGTAGCTTCTCTCCTCCGCTCCCGCTCCCTCTCCCGCTGTCAATGTCACCGCCAATTTGCTACTTCAGCCTGCCCTTCTTTTGGGCCGTGTCCGGGTCTTCTGTACGTATACGTAATATGTGTATATCTGCTCCTGCCCACACACACACACACATCTGTAAATTGCTAAACAACAACAACAACGCCTGGGTTGGCTTCCTCGGCCTTGGTGTCTTTGGCAATTAGGAGGCATGGGTTGCGACATTGGCACCTGAACATGCAGGGAGCAAACCGAAATGTTAAAAAATGTAAGCCCCGGAATTTAAAATCAGCTAATAGTGTATTGCGATCTAATTAGGAAAGCATGTTAGGTTAAACAATTTAAAATAGCCCAAAACCCAAGCCCTTACATAGTATTCCTGACCAATATCCATTAGTTTTTAGCATGGGACGTAGCCTTGGGGCTATCGGTTTTTAATTATCTTTCAAACGAATGCAATTGCCATTAAATTGAGAGCACCGCAAGGCACCAGTGTGTGACTAATGCGTTAATTTCTCCAACCAGCCAACCACGTTGGCCCAAAAATATTTTTATTGGATTCGGCTATCAGCCAGTTGGCATTTAGTTATTAGCCACTTGAACATATGGCGCAGCCAGAAGGAGCTAACAACTTTCACCAGACAGACCGAGAGAGTACTAGCACTAATACACCATATATATATATATATATATATATATAAACCACTTGATTCTAGCGATGGCTGCGGGCTGGCCCACATTGCGTATGCGTATCGCCAGGTTCGCCCCCGTCACGAAACTAGCTGCTTACCGGCTGTGTACGTGGAGGTGTTTTTATTGAAGTGCGTGGCGAAACACTTTAACTCGTTGTCCGAATAGCTGCACGGACCGATCTGAGCATGGCAACAACCCGGACTTCCTAACCCACAAAACGTGCTACGAAATCGATGGCTGAAAAGGCGGTGGCACCGGTGCAAATAAACAGCTTTTAGGGACACCGCAGCAGTAAAAGAAATTACGTATTTCTTGTACGTAGTGCGTCGTTTCAAGCTTTCAGACCGGACCGCCTTAACGAAGTCTTTGAGCTTCTAAATTTAAAAGTTTATTTACTTATTTGAAAATGGAATTTTTCACCTCATTTGCTCAAAAGTTATATGGATTTCTTATTAGCAAAAATATGCTGTGATTCTGAGTTAAATTCTTTGCCTGGCATTCCAAAGAGGTTTTCTGCCAAAGACTAAGCTCTGACCGATAAACGCTTACATGGACTCATACCTGGACAAATACTCGTATGAATACGACGATGCCAAGTATTTGCACTGGCCAAAAAGGAGGAACCGCAAAAATACAACAACAACAAAAAAAAGTAGAAAGTAACAGGGAAAAAAAGTTAAGCTGAAGCCAAACTTTGTGCCACGTGTGGTGGAGTCCGAGAGGAGGCAGGAGAGCTAGTTGATTTTCCACAGTTGAGTCGAGTTTATTTTACCGGCCAGGTGAGCGAGAGCAGGACCACGGGACTACTCCAACAGCAGCCGGCATTGCATACATTTTTGCTGCGTGCCTTGGCAGTTTTTCTACCGTTTGGCAGGACCGGCCAAGTCGAGCGTGAAATGTTGATGAAGTAACCGCACACATGTTTGCCGTTTGCCTCTCTGTCCGTGCATAAGTTCCTAAAAACCGGGTTTTCACCTCAAGTGAGTGTTTAGGCGCAAACTTTTATTTTGCTTTCCCCAAAACACACACAGGAGAAAAGTTTACACTAAAGGTAAAGAAATCATATTGATAAAAATCAGAAAGGAAGATAATATTGGGGTACCTGAAATATCTATACTCTATCGATGAGAACTAAGGCAAAGATGCATCAATTTTCATTTGGAAAACGTTTCTATGATCATTTTTATTAGGCCAACAAAACTGCTTATAAAGTTTACAATTTTAAAATTTTAAAATTTTTATTGAAATTTTTCAGAATTTTATGGATGTAACATCTTATAAATTTTGAAAAAATTTCGAAATTTTTATTTTCCCCCAAACATGTCTAGATCGACCCGGCAGTTGATGCTGATCAAGAATATATATACTTTATAGAGTCGGAAATGGCTTTTTCACTGCGTTGCATGGTTTAGACTGAAATTATAATACCCTGTAAATGGGTAGTATTAGTTACAATAGACATTCCAATAAACAATTGATGTATTTTTTCTGTCGATTAAGTTGGTTATTTTCTCGGCTATATATCCAAAACCGTTTTAAACATAAAACTCTCAAAAATATTGAATTTATACTACATTTTCTTTACTGTGTATTTGCTGTTGTTACTGACATCTAAGCTCAAATTAGTTTGTCCTGCAGGACCCACGTTCGGATTTGTGCAACAACAAACTCATGTTTTAGTTGTTGTTTACTCCTCGCCCTCTCTTTATTTTTTTCTTTGATGCCATATACATATACAAAATAGGGCGATAAAAAAATACTTCAAAACAGAACCAAAATAAAAAATAAAAATAAAAGTTTTGGCAACTAGAGCATGTCATGATGCACGGCCACCATATACATAGATGTTGATGCACACACAAACATCGTGGCCGAAACAAACCGTCAGAAGGCAAAAGGCAGAAGCGGGGGTTTTTTTTTGGGTGAAACAACGGAATTCAGGATTCCCCGGTTCCAACCAGGACTCTGATTCAGTTTCAGTTTCGGTTCCAAGGACAATGTAACCATGTTAAACAGCAATCAGAGTGGAAATACAAACCACTCGCTGGTAATTTTGCATGCAACGCTTAATGCTTGTGGCGAAAGTGGCGTTGATTTCGGCAGACAACTTTTACACATTTTTTTTTACCCCCATTTTTTTTGGGAGGAGGATTTTATTTTGCTGTGCTGTGTTTTTTTTTTTTGTATTACATTTCCCAACCCCCATGCAAAAGCAGTGTCGCTAAAGTTTTTTGCATGGGCCTAGGGGCTAGAGGCTCGGCAGCGGGCCAAATTAAACGAAATGTATATAAATTCGCTGCAGCGGCGGTGCTGCACTCGAAATTTGAGTGAGTGGCTGCATGCATAAAGAAGCAACCAGCAGCAGCAGCAGCGGATGCCCGAAGGCTGAGCACTGAGAGAAATAATTGAGGAAGTTGGATAAATAATAATAGTTTAAATATAATTTATGATAAGTCAGGATATTTCTTTGTCAAAGAGAGATGTTTTCGTTATGATAATCTTTACTAAAACATTTTTAATTCATACTTATAGTCAGCAGAAGGCATTAAATAATTTACTTGAAGATGTTTGTAATGCTTATAATGTTTCTTTTGAAATTTTCGTTTGATATACAACATTTCCCTTAGTGTGACTACACTTTTCGGGCTGGCTGAGATGTGCAGGCAGCCATGGCGTGAGATGTTTGCTAACATGAACAACAATGTGCTGCTGTTGTTGCCCCTGCTTTTGCTGCTGCTACTGCTGCTACTGCTGCTGCTTTTGCTGCTGCTTTTGCTGCTGCTACTGCTGCTGCTGCTACTGCCTGCCGCGTTGTCTAAAGTTTGAAGTGCGCATAATAAGCCAGGCAGAGCGGTGCCCCCCCACCGAACCTTGCCAAATTAGGCACTGCAGATAGTGCCCTGAAATGTAGGCAACGGTTTTTTTTATTGTTGGAAAGGCCAAAAGAAGTGAGAAGTGAGGGGAGGTTGGGCTTGGGGTTCAATTGAGCTCGGAGTTCGTGGCGCTGCTTGTTAGCTTTTCGAAAGTGAAACTAATTTCCGTTCTTACGTGGCTTTGGCTTCAAGTTGCCCCCAAACTGGGTCAAAGAGCGAAAGTTTTGGCCTAAGCTCATAAAGCGAAAGGAAATATAAATAAGCTGAATACAAGTGTTAATTGCATAAGCACAAAGTATATATTTTAATGAGAAACTAAACTCGAATTGACCTTTAAAGTTTTGTTAATTAATTGTGAAGTATTTCTCATTGATTCTGAGAAAAAAAGTTAATCTCTACCAGCGGCATCATTATCTCATTAGCTCCCATGCAATCGTCTAATTTATTAATCTGCTTACAAATGATTTTGTATTTAGCCAGAATTTGTAATTCTCCACCGCACTCACAATAATTTAACAAATCTCTTTCTCTGTTATTCTTGCAGAAAATTGAAATCGAAAAAAAAAACAATGCAACAATTGGAAAATTTTGCACACCTCAATGCCAAGCAAAGGCAGCAACACAAACAGCAACGGCAGCAGCAGCAACATCAACAGAAGCAACAGCAGCGTAAAAGTTATGCCCCGGGCAGAAACTGAAAATGAAACAACTTAATTAGTAGATGTAGGAGTCGAGAGCAAAAAGCTGCGCACTCCCTGAATTCCGAATCAGACTAGCCCAGTTCAGTTCAGCTCAGCTCAGGGGAAGTGGAAGTAAGCATTACTGCGAAAATTTAAGGAAAAATTACGCCCAAGGAGCCGCAAACTCCGGTAAATTCCGTGTTCGCGTGTGAGTGAGAGTGGAAGCATTTTTGTGTCAAGAAAAAATTAAATTGAAAACAGAAGAGAGGAAGAGGCGAGTGTAAACACTCAAGTATACGAGCCGAGCCTGCATATAAATTGTTACACTTTACACAATGGATTTGGCAGCGCCAAGGACTTCCACGATGCACGTAACCACTTCCTACAATGCCAGCATCCGACGATGCTCCTTGGCATTATTCGCGCTCTTCCTGTTCGCGGCACACATCAGCATAACTTCCGGTCAAATCGATTGGGACGATGACGATGATCCAGGTGAGTGACTGCACATACATACATATATCATATCTCCCCTTTATATAATATAAATTAAAACTGAAAATGTGATTAGAATTCCGAGTAAGCTGGTAACTCCTTTTAATCACACTCGCCCCAAGCTACGTGAATAAATTAGAAATCAACTAGCTTCAGGAAAATTCAGTTCAATCAGTAAGAGATACAAAAACATAAAACAAAACAGTTGTTACAGCGCAGAAGATGGTATTTTCCAATTGAGTTTTGGGTATGTTTTTGTAATTAAGTTTAATTGCTATTACGTATACGCCGTGGGTGCCCGAGACAAAAAGGGGAAGACAGCAATAGCAGCAGCAGCAGCAATGTGATGGGAACGGGGGCTTTTAATTAATCGCAGATTTATGGCTTGAGGTATGTGTTCTGCCATATAAATGGAATTTTAATTATTCAAAAGCTACAATTAAAATATTTAATGAATTCATAAGTCTGACAGTTTAATTGCAAGAGTTTTGCCAGCGTCGAGGAGAATATTTATAGAAAACGGATAAGTCCTGTTTGCCGGGACAGGCCAAAAGGAAACGCTCAGAGGCTTTGTGTCCGGATACCTGTTGGACACATACATATATTTAAATTTATTTATTTCCAACACCAGCAGTTGTGGGCGAAAAGTTCAATCTCTCGGCCAAGCCATTAGCACAAATATTCATAAACTTTTGTCAGAGAGCCTCCACTCTTTTTTTTCCTTGGTACTCGGTCCTTGGTCCTTGGTCCTCGGTCCTCGACTCCTCGACTCCTCCTCGCACCGATTCAAATTCATCGAAATAATTAATTTCGGTTTGAGGAGAACGCTTTCACGGCACTTGAGCCGCACACCCAAAACGGACGGCCTTGTATCCAGCACACTTTTCTATTTTGTGTGATCAAAATGGAACTCCTTTGTGCTTCGGTTGGGGCTAAATCACACGGTTTGTCTCATTTATCGATTTTCGGCCCCATTGTGCGAGGCCCTCGGTGTGGCGCACGCTTTTAAGCTAACGATGCAAACTGAAAATGTTGACAACAAACATTTTTCAAGCTGTGTGTGCCAGCGGTGTGTTGTCCTTGTTGCAAGGTAGCAGCCGAGCCTTAAACAAATACAGATAGAGGTCTCTCAGCGTGAGCGTTGCTATTCCCCCAGCTCGTATGTGTGTGTATATCTCGGATGGAAATAGAAACAGACAGTAGAAGCCACCCGCCGTGATTCCATTTTAGCCAAGTTTTTTTTACTTTTACAGTTGGGAAAATATGGTTTTGCATAAAATTGCGAGTAAATGCTGCGATATGAGTCAAGGCTAAGATTAGCCAGGCATGATCTTAAAGCACCGTTTTGTAACCGAATGCTACAGATGCGCCAGTGGAAAATTACACAAAAAAATTAATCCGAGGAGGAGAGGGCGAAATAAAAATGCCACAAATTTGCAGAGAACACGGAGAGAAAATATTGAATTTAGTTCAAAATAACCCTAGAAAATTAAAGAATACTTTAAAGAATTTATTCAACAGTTGAAACTGAAACAAAACACTGACTTTTCTACATATTTTTGTAATTTATAGAATGGAAATACTTTAAAAAATAAAAATAATCTAAAGAAAGTAACTAGGAATATATTCTCCTTCCATATTACTATTTTCAAAACATATTACTTAATACATAACATCTTTACATCTAAAGAGCTTAATTTCAACCCATTTTTATTTGCAAAACTTTTTATTCAAGTGCATAGATACTGCCGCAGGGCAATGTGGCTATGGCCATAAACAACCGGCATTCTTCTTCTTTCGCCCCGCCAACACTGTAAAATTATGAAATCATAAAAATATTTTTACGATTACATAAAAAGTTGCGAAAATGTGGGCGTCGCATACAATGTACGCTGTTGTCCTAGACATCGGGCCTGAGGTTTTCCTTTTTACTTTTCTCTTTTTTTTTACTTTGCTTTGGTATTTCGGAGAGTTCCCGGCAATTGCGTGATAGTATAAAATTCAACTTTAGACATATGACTTCATTATTTATCAAACTGCCTGCCTGCCCGAGGAAAAGCGTCAAATGGCAAAGAGCGGACAGGACCTCGTCTCCCTTTGAATAGTTGTGCACCCAACCGACCGCACACCCAACATTGACCTGTGGCCGGAACCAAAACCCAGTGCCATATATTCAAATTACGTGTGTCACCCAAAAGGAAGGCGAGAGCCTGGCCAGCGTTTGTTTCAAGAGGGGCCCCCAAAAACCACATTCGAACAATTTCATTAAAAATGAGCCCACCACACACATGTGTGGGGGACGCTTTTCGGGTTATTTCATTTGCTGAACTCTGCGGCTTTAACCCTATTAGCCATTTGCTGCTGCCGGCCATAATTCATGTTGTTTTCATTTGTTTTGATTAGCAAATGAATGCCATACGGGTTTGGTTGGTAGGGATTGCTGAATTTTTTGGATGTAGAGTAAGAAATATTAACACTTGTAGAAGAATGATAAAGAAATGATTAAGTTTTTACCGACTCAAGGGTTTTGGCTTGAATTTTACAATATTATTCGAAGATATCGAGGCGATTTAATGATTTAATTTATATTTATATGTTAATCATAAATGAAAACTCAGGGGGCTAAATTTTTCTCCGTGTGACAAATCATAACGTGACTGCCTCACCGGGCACTAAAAATCGTATTTCGAGTATTTGGCTCTGTCTCGTGCGTGTTTCATTTCACTTGCCACACGCAATCCACAAACCGCCATGTGAGCTGTGTGAATTGCTGTAACACAACACACTTTCCTCCTCTAAGGAATAGAGAGACGGCGGCAATCCTTCGAGGACATGAAGGAATGTGAAAGAGGAGCAGCGAACGCGTTGGACATAAAAATTTTAATTTATGCCGTGTTGAGTGCGTTATGCCCCAGTTCGCCACAAGTGTGCCTACTTTAGATCTCCCCCATATCACACAATGTATGCAGATAGCTGGCACACCATCCTCGTAGCTTAACAGTGTATCAGGAAGAGTGGAAAATGGCAAATTATTTAATTTAAATTCATTACAAAGGCTTTGTTTAAGAGGCTATCCAGGCTATCCATAAAACTATGTATTTTTATATACTTCTTAAGTTTTCTTAGCTTTAAGGGTAAGATATGTCCCCAGGGGAATCCTTTAACTACAGTTCCGGTTTTCAATATACAAATATTTTTAATAAACCATCTAGAAATCTTAGTGCACTGTGCGGTCCCAAGTCAGACCACAAATCGGCACTTCTGACGCGCTCTCTATATACATAGCTCATTTTGCCGTCGTTCGTCGGGTCTCTGGAAAATGTTGGATTTCCTCAAGGCACGCGATGGATTTCCATTCCATTTCCCTGCTGATACCATGTGAGGGAAGCCAAACACTGTGGCCACAAATATGTAAAAATTATAATTCATGTTATATATTTGATGAAACACATTCAATCATTCGCCTGGCATGGCCGCAGACCGATAATTACGCATTTCGCCTTAGTTCAGCAGCAGTGTGGTTATTTTTAATGATAAATGACCGGGACCCGGGAAAGTGTTGGAAATTTTTCGGAGCTTATGCCGAAATATTTCACCTTACTGGTGGTGTTTATGTGCTAGGGGCGTGTGCCACTTCGCCTTGTGTAACTAATTTTGTGTCAAAAATACTTAGCAGCAACAACAATAATATCCATTCGTACAAACATGAACGTGTATGTATGTAAACAAGCGTATGAATATGGCAACGCAATTTGTCATTTGTCAGACCCTAATGCAGTTAATAATTAGCTAAGCTGTCTAATGGTAAGGTGTCTCGATTCCTCTTGACAATGTAATGCTTGTGACTCACCCTCTCTCGTCCATGAAATCTCCTTTAGGCCATTAGTCGCAGCCAAGTTACTTCAAGTTTTGGAAAGCCTATTGGGAAATCAATAGATGATTAATTGCCTTTAGTTAGCATCATTTGGGCCTTAAAGGATTTGCTATTTATGTGTAGAGTGCTTAAAATATATATATGATTTGGATAATTATGTGGAAAATAGATTCAATAGGTCGTTGACTTTATATATAAAAGTAATTAAATATGTAATAGTTTTATTAAAGGTCACTAAACTCACGACTGACATAATACCTTAGTTCACCGAGTTTATCCTTAAGTTTCCTTAACTAAACGGGTGATCAATAAAATCGCGGTTCAGATTTCTGGCCGTTGACAACATCAATGTTCTTATCCACTGATTTAACCGACTTGAGCGCAGCGGGGAATTTTACCCTAACAAAGGGAATATCATTTCAAATGTCATGTATATAAAAAGGAAGAAGTCAAAAAAAAAGAAGAGGAGAAAACTAAAGCTGGTGGAACACGCGAAATCCTAGACCTCCGGCCTCCGACTGTCGCCCAGCAGACACGCTAAAACTGTTCACTTTGGCGAAAACGTATAAATTTTCTATTGATTTATGCCAAGTTTGCATGCCATTTTTTTCGCTTTGCATAATTTCTGCTGTTGGCCAAATTGCACTCAGCAGAAGGACGAAGGACGAACATGGCGAAAAGGATGACGACCGGTGCGGTGCTAGAGAGAGGGAGCGATGGAGGCTGGTCTGAGGACGACCAAGGCAAATACAATTGTTGCGATTGCGACTGTCTCTGCGCGGTCATGGCTCGACTGCTACTTACTAACACAATGGTGAATGCAATTTCGAGTGCGCCACAGTGAGTGCACTGAGAGAAAAGTTAGGAAGAAACAACAGTCTATTCCATCTCTTCCTAATATGAATTATTTCTTGGTAATTGCACGCGATAATATTGTATAACAATGTAATACTTTCAGTATTTTTGTATGTATTTATACCCAGACGATTGTTCTCAGTGTCCAACTGCGGCAGTTACAGTTGGGCTACACTGCTGCAGCCAGTGGCATGAATTGCGATGATGGAGTTATCCATTTATACTCGCATTTGCATAGAACCAGTGCCTGTGATTGCCGCTGGGCGAGAGACGCTGCGCTGACACATGACATGGAAAAATGAAAACGAAGACCGTCGTGCAGTCGGTCTCTAGTCGCATTTTTCCCCGCTTTTCCCGGCTTTTCCCTTAACCTATCTCTCGTTCTGACGCAGAACAAATGGTCAAATAGTTGGCGCTGCAAAACCCCCTCCCCTGACAGTTGAGACACGGGCAAAAAACCTCCCAAAAAATACAGGAAAAAAAGGGAAAGACAAGTATAAAAGGCGGAAGAGAAACGGCTTTTCCAGATGCAGCTGCCCCGGAAGTGGTGCGATGTTAGAGAGCCTGCCACTGCAACATTTTCTATATATCACATGTAAATATGATAGCCGGTTATCCTCAAATTTATAGCCATGAACTTTTAAAGTTTAACAGCCTAAAACTACGATTATTGCCAGCTTTTAATTTAGTTTTAGAGAGTACTATGAATGTATGCTTTTTTAAATATTAATATTTGCCTTTCATAGCTTTTAGCTATTTTCATTGTATGTTTGCATTTAAACTGAAAGTGTTATCAAAGTGTAAACAAAAATTTGACCATGATTTAAAACTGAAATGTGGTTTTCAAATCAGTGTATAATAAAGCCAGAATGCCTTGGCATTAGTTGCTTGCCCTTATCTGCGTCCTGGGAATGCCAGAAATGCGCCTGGTTCTCTCACTCTGCTTAGCTTTTGACTGGCTGCCAGGCACGCTCGGTTTGAAAGTCAAAACCATGTTGCACATCCATCACTTGGAGTAAACAATTTTTGATTAATCGCCGCCACCGGACCAACTGGAACTGGGTGTGGCATGCACTTTGTGCAACATTTTTCCAATTGCTGCAATGGAAACACAGCACGAATTTTGGGGTAAAAATACAACAAACTCTTTGGCACGTGCACTCGGCGGAGGCATTTCCCCCAACGGACATGTGTATACAAATTGCAAAAGGAGTCGAGTTCAGCAGCTGCCTCCGCCCTTTTGGCCATTGAAAATTTGTAACATTTTGACTTTCCCGACTGTCTAACCAGCATCTGGCATTGGAAAGCTACTACTACTACTACTGACCAGCATCAACGGTTGCCATTTGACTTTTGCATAAACTCGTTACGGCCAGCCTCCATTTGTGCCGTCAACCGTTGTTAAGCCTCACAACTTATCAAAGTGATCGGAGAGGACTTTGGGATCCGGGGACAGGACACCACTTAATGGGGGTTTTTCTTTGAGAATTTCAATACATATTAAACGGGTTATGCCACAAAAAGGATTACAACACTTGTCCCCCCCAAAAAAAATAAGCATATCATTATGGTTAAACAATTTTTTCCCGACAACTTTATTAGCCCGGCCCCGAAATCGACTGACCCGTGGCTCAAAGGGTGCCAGAAAGCAAAAGGCAAAAGGGTTTCCCTGGGCGAGGCGTGCGAAAAATTCTAAACAAATAAATAAAAGGCAAGTTTGTAGCCGGCCAGGGCCAGCGTGGAAAATTGCTATGCGGCATGCGTCAGCGTCAAAAACTATTTTATAGCTGATTCGTGTTGTCGTCGGGCATTGGAAATGAAAAGGGGGCGGCGGTAGGGCTAAAGGGAAAACTAGGGCGTGGCTAACGAGGCTGCTGGCCAACGGGGCGGATGAGTGGTTGGGACCGCTGGCTGGTGGAAGAAGTCAACGTGGCAAAATGTGTCAAAATGTGCAATTTATTTAATTCTCGACGATCACACACACACACTCAGAGCCCGAACCCTTTTCTCTATAGGATATCCACTTGCTCTTTTTTTTCTGCACTTGCAAAAATAGAGCCTATAAAAAGAAAAGAGTTCTTCAACCAAAAGTAATACTAAAAAAGAAAGCAAAATGCAATTGCAAAGCTTTTCTCTAGACAACATTTTATTCGAAATAAGTCTTAATTTTAGCCTCGAGACGGTTCTTTTTTCTCCCCGTGTTCGTGTAAACTCATTTTCATACTTTGTTTCTTTGTTTTTTCCTTTATTTTTCGATTTGACTTGATGCTATTTAAGAGCAAAAACTTTTAAGTTGTTCCACAAAAGTTTCGCAAGCAACATAAATTGGATTAAACCAGAAAGATGGCACCAGCGCGGCCAAAGGACAGAGACCGGGATCGGGACCGGGACCAAAACCAGGACGAGGACCAAAGCAATGACACACAACTTTTCCCTTTGTTGTGATGCTGCTGCTATCCTCCAATCCAATCATCCGAACATTTCACTGGAAAAAAACCCTTTTCATCCTCCTGTGTGCGAATTCTAGGGAATTCTGCACGTGATGCCAGGAGTGGACGCTAACCAGTGGCCGGGGTCAACTCATTAGCCAAATGAAGCCAAAAACTAAACGTATTGCCTGGAAACTTTCAACAGTCAACATGGAGGTCGACCGTCGGCCGTCCGATTGGCAAAATCAGATGGGGGGCAGAAGGAAACTTTTGCCGACCCCCGGGAAAAACCATAAATGTCAAAGTCAGCTAAAAGTTTGCATAGTTTTTGACTTTCAACAGCGAACAGCGAGCGCCAGCCCAAGGGCCCAGATCCTGGCCAGAGGCCCATGTGGTTGACATATTTGCTGGGGGATTATTAATTGAAACAAGTTATTTTGCACAGAGAGTAGTATTGGTCGTTGAGAGCGAAGACCCAATGGCCGGGGGGAGTGTGCGACGACGTTGCCAAAAGGATATGCCACGCCCCCTGCGGCCCCCATTTTATGTCCAGCAAGTAGCGGAAAGACATGCAGGAAGGTCGGTGTGGTAGAGTGTATATGTATGTGTGTGCCTCGACAGGCTAACAAGAACGAGCCAAAACAAAAACGAGGAAAACAGCAAACAAAATGCCAGCAAAAAGTTATTAAGAGACATCGTGTTCTTGTCTGAAGGATAAACTTTTCATATGCTTTTTGAATTAAGCACTCAGTAATTTTTCTATGGCATATCTACTATACATATATATTGTATGTCATATATATACATTTGTTTATTTGGCATATGGCATATTTAGTTTGGATAAAGTTTCTCTGTCTGCCAAGCAAAAACAACTTATAATTAGCATTTAAAGCCAGAGAAATTTTGCAGATCAACTTTAAGTTGTGTAATTACACAATGAATTTAAGGCATTTTCAAATACTTCCACACAAGTAGATTACTTTTTGAAGGGACTAATGATGCATCCCTTTGTAATCGGTGCGCTTGGGTAATTCAAGATTGATTGACCTGCCAAATTATCCTGTCACAGCCAAAAAAAAACACAGCTCACTTGAGTTGCTCTTGGCCTTGTTAAAGTTGAGTTTATTGAGTATATTGGCCTGGATGTTTGCTTTAAGATTCTTTGGAGTCCACAAAATTACTTTGTTTAATTGGCATTCAATTTTAATTTACTAGAATGTGATTTACACATAAATGTAGAACAATTTTCAGTTATTAGGCATTTATTGATTGTAAAAATCCACAAAATGTATGCTTTACTTTTATTGTATTTTAAATGTAAGGAAATCTCAATAAGCATTTGAGATACAATGCTAATGCTATATTAATATTAAGTAAGAAAAATCAATTCCTATAAAATGTTAAATGGCATCTTAAAGAGTTTATCTTTATGTACTTTTCATGGCCAAATTGAAATGAGAAAATTGCAGTTTTTCCACCTCGTTCTCTACAAATAAGCCTATGGCTGCCATTATACTTAAAGCCGCAAAACCCATATCAGGTTATTGTTACTGCCAGGCCTAATTATTTATGCCCCAAGTTATGCGGCCAACAGAACATTAAATGCAAGCTGCAGCATCGCCAAAGGAAATGCAGAAACTGCTGAAATACAAGCTAACCCCAAACTCCATCATCGCCGTAAACTTTACCACGTTCGTCTGTCCTTGGGTCTTAATCTTAAACTACACTTTTTGCCAATGCTGCTGGGTACAGAGAGAAAAATGCTTCTAAAAGTCTAAACAAATACTTGAATATGACCGGAAAAAAGAGATTTTAAATAAAGGTTTTGTAACAGTTTCTTTGTTTATTAATTTCATTGATATTAAGTACCAAAATATACTTTTATCTCTGGAATTTCTCTTTAGTTTTCACTGAAATGTCTTTCTTTCTTTCTTTCTCTGTAGACTGAGGCGCAAATGTTTTGTGGAATGCGCTCGAGTCATAAATTTTACACTACATCGGCGTCGGTTGCCTTCGCCAAGGCATTGCCATTGACTTGCACTGACTGTGTTTGTCTATGTACTTGGCGTTTACTTTTATATTTACTACAGCCACAGCCCGCAGGCACTAGCTGGGGATCCTCTCCAGCTTTCTCTTCCCATTTCCCCCTTTGGCATTTCCCGGGCTTTCCCCTTTTTCCCCCCGCATTTTATCCCGAGCTTCGCGTTGGCCCAGACAGGGCCGCAAGCATTCCGCTTTTATAGTTTATTGATGCCAAATGGGTGAAATTGCGAGCGTATTGACGTTGAAAATATTTAAGCTGCCAATGCGGGCCACAAGGATAACGGCTAGCTGGGGCAACTTATTTATTTTGGCTGTTTGTACTTCATCAGGCAGCTCATAATGCCAGCGATAATCGAGCTCACG
Source organism: Drosophila serrata (assembly GCF_035046125.1). Lineage (NCBI taxonomy): Eukaryota > Metazoa > Arthropoda > Insecta > Diptera > Drosophilidae > Drosophila > Drosophila serrata. The sequence goes on along the minus strand of NW_028256928.1, from coordinate 172,522 downwards.
GGCGTTAAATTTTTAAGCCAGAAACTGCAGCCAAAAGATTGCGGCCAAGTTGTGAATGCTTTTTGGGTGGCAGCGGCAGAGAGGAAATGAATCAAAAGACACCCACCCGCACATGCACTGAAAATGTTTCAACTAATCGGATTCTAATGGAAAAATAATTATCAGAGTTACATACTCGAGGGCCCCACACGCTCCCCGCACAATTGCGCACATAGCATTCATAAATTTTGGAATGCCATTAGTTTTACATTTGCGGTCTGGGCTTGGGGATAACCGCAAAGTGAAAAGCCGCAAAATTTCCAAGTCATACGGAAATGAATGCCGCCTGTCCAGCGACAAAATCGAGAGCAGAGAAGCGAGGTCCCGGGGAAAAGGGCAAAGGGAAATCTTAAATCGGAGTCAGAGGTGCAGGCAAAACCAGACCCAAAGTGTGGGTAGCTCGGTTAGCCGTCAGCACACACAGAGAAAAGTGGAGACTATGAATAGAAAGTGTTTTTTGAACATGATTAAGTAAACTGTGTTAAATGTTCTACTCAATTTTGTTTTGAAGGAAAATGAAATCATATTTAAACAAGAAAGGAAACTTACTTTGGCAAGTTAAAGTTATTTTTCCAGTCAGGTTGCAAATTAACTAAAGGATCTTACCAGAAATTAATCAAAGCTAAGCTTAAAATTCACCATAATTTTAAATCGATATTTATCGATATTTGTATATGCTAATTTTTTTGGGTAAATCGAAGTTTTTCGAATGCCATTACTAAGCCAAAAATGCATTAATTTTATTTCTGAAAACTTTTCTGTGCTAATTTTTATAAGGTTAACAAATCTGCATACTGAATTATTAAATTTAAAATATTACATTTTATTGCAAAATTTTGACAATTTTAACGGTGTAACGGTAACGGTGTAAATTTTGAAAAAATTTTAAAATATTTTTTTCTCCCGGACATGGCCAGATCGATTCGGCTGTTGATGCTGATCAAGAATATATATGATTTATAGGGTCGGAAATGAGTTCTTCAATGCTTTATAAGCTTCTGACGAAAATTATATATATATAATGAAAGTATTTTTTTCTCTCCTGATTTATCTTAAATTCTTCAAACTTTCAATGTAGATATAAAGCCCTTATTTCTGATTTTTGTGTGTGCAACCAATCAGAGTTTTCCAGTTACTATAACTACTCTGCATGACACTCGGATTAAGTGTGTAATAACATGCAGCGTTCAAACGATTTCCCTGGAAATGAAAAGCTGTCGCTTTGGAATGGCAATTAAACACGGCCTGCAAATAGGAGGCAATCGGCTGTCCCAAACAAACAAAATGGTTGGTTTTGACTCAGCTGGGCGCACCGACCTGCAGATATTCCATAATATTTAATTCAATATTTGAAACCGCTACATAAATTCAAACATTTGCTTTGCCACCGAGCCAGGGTTCGCTTTGTAAACAAGGCCCGGCCACTCCGATGGACTTTGACAAACGTTTCGGCATGTATTTGAATTGCCATCGAACTTAACCCAGTCAGTACAGTACTCACTGGGCCATTTTCAATTAATTTATAAGCATTGCATGTTAAATGACTCATAGTTTAATATGCAATTTGAATGTGTCAATGATTATTTGATTACAACATTAATGTAATTATTAGTAAAGCTAGGAGTACATATGGTTAGGAAACTAGAAGATGTTGACAGCACGTGGACTCAGTTCTAAAGGAAATCAAGTAATTATAAAGCATTCGATTAGAGAGAGTCCCTGAAGCATAAATCAATTAATAAGCAGCTTAAGTATTTCTCTAAAATTGATGCAATGTATTCATTAGACTTGTACATACATGTTATAATTCTATCAGAAAATGTTCTTATTATTATTTTTTATTTTAAGTAATGGTTTTATACCAAATATACTTTAAATGTATTACTAAGAATGCTTTCAAAGTGTAAAAGCTATTCACCTCTATTCTTTGTAGTTCATGATAATATTTTCTATATTTAATATTACTGAATGTTCGAAATAAACCTCATACCAATGAACTCAACAAAGAGTCAAGGGTTAAGTGTGCAAAGGCATCTGTATTTAGGCATTCAATGCACTCGCAGCATTTTGCGTTAGCTTCAATCAATACAACGACATACAATGGCCATTTGGCTGGGGCATTCAGTGAATATTGTAATTAAAGTTGGGCCCCACAGCAAAAAAGGGAAATAATCAATGGGAGTGTGGCAACTGAATTAACTCCGGCACTCGTGCACAGCGAACCCCAAATGGAATGGCCAGCATCCATCTAGTATTGGCCATCAGAAAGGCGAGCAGAGATGGCAATGGCAGTGGCATCTCTCGTCCTCCCCTCCTCATCTCTGGTCAGAGCTTAATGCGAAAATTCAATTAGTGGCATAATTAGTTGTGGCAAGCGTTGAAGTTCAGATTTTTGGTTCAGCAGGAAGTGAAATTGAATGAAAGCCACATACAAAAAAGGAGCTACTACAGCCTGCTTGATGAGCGTTGACCAGCAAGAGAAGAAAAAATATATATACTTATATATAAAGAAGATAAGAAATTTTAGGGGGCTGAATTTTACTGCCGGTCTTTGTGTGATCTTGCATTGCACAGACTGTGTGTCTTTGCGCTTGATTAATGAGCATTCATTAATTCGGGCTAATTTACGAGCGACCAAATCTGCCCGGAATCCCGGTATCCGGGAATCCCGAAACCCATTCCATTTGGTTGAATTTCATTTGGGCAACCGTAAGCCCTGCTCCGCTCATCGCATTGGTGTTAATTAACTAAATGCAACTGCAATAAAATTGATTGTTTTCACTTTGTTTGCAATGCAAATTGCTGTGCCTAATCCCCCCACCGAGTAACCTGCGACCTGCGAAATTTCGCCGAAAGCTTGCAACTCGCAATCTGGAGCACACAGAAAGAAAATGCAGGGAATTCGGAACCCTATATTAAATATAAATATAAATCTTTAATTTATAACCTTTTTACTAATAATTAATGGTTTAAAGCTTGCTTCTTTAGTTTAAATTACAATGTTACCTTAGATTAACTTACTTTATAAGTTCATTTTATAGTAAACTTTTTGTTTCAAACGGTTTAGTTTTCAATTTTGTTATAAACAATCCTCAAAGGATTTGAAATCATTGAGTATCATTTAATTTTCCCCTTACTTTTACCATATTTTCAAGTGCTTTTTAATAGCAATTTCTCTCTGTGCAATGAATACGTTGAGGTCAGCCAACCGCTGCTGCCATTCGGAAATGCCCGAAAATTGTTTGGCTCCGGTCCGGGATTCGTTCGCTGGAAATGACATTTTTCGCTAACATATGCGCGGTCCTGCGGTCTGAGCCCCAGCTCAAAATTGCGGCGACGGCAAATTTAATTAGACTTTGAGCGGTCGTCCCACAAACAAATGCGTGCGTGCGTTCGTTTCGTCTATGTCCTGGAGATGCAACATCGTAAATAGACAGGGACACTCGTCTCGTGCATCCAGAGACGACGGTTTGCTCGCGAAACAAGTCAAATAACAAGTCACGTTTCAATGGCTAATGAGGTCATGTGTAAGGACCAATGACGGATGCGGCATAGCCAGGAAAACACTGAACGAAATTTAGATATGGTGGATAGTTCTTCAAACTATAAATGATGAAATGCAATCAAATGCTTTTACTGATATATCTTGTAAAGGAAGGATTAAGTTTCGTGATCTCCTGATTCCAACTCAAACTTCTTTTTTCCGAGTGCTGTCTGGCTGGACGCCATTGTGTTAGCCAGGTACAGTTTGTTGCCTGCCATTGCCGCCTGTCTGTTGGCTGGGGGGGAACGCCATAATAATGACGACGTGCAGCAGGAACAGGCAGCGGCAACAAGAGAGCAGCAGCAACTCAAATGGAGGTCGTCTGAAGTGCCACCGACGGATATCTGGCTGAATGACTAAAGTTAACACTAACTTCGCAAACAAATAAACATGGAAACAAGGCTGGGACCGGGATAGGACAAGGACCAGCGCCAGGACAATATGTCAACACACACACACAAACACAGACGAGCACTTCAGCACTTTATGTGCAAGGGATGAGGATAAGGATTAGGATGAGTTTGTATGCATAGGCATATAATTTCACCTTCCGACTTGGGCGCCCCGTAAACTGTTTGCATTATTGCTGCTCTCTCTCTCTGTTGGCTTGTGGCCTATGTGTGTGCTGCATTACAATTACAATTACAATTAGAAAAGTGTATTTTGTAATTGTATATTCAGTAATTTGCCATGCATGTGCGCCACACAGATGATGACTTAGGCCATTAACCTACCTCGGGCCACTCCTCTCGCTCTCTCTCTCCGGTTGCTCCGAATTTATAATGGGCCCACACCCACCCAGAAAAAAATCCCCAAAAAGGCCAACACACATTAGCAGAGGTCTGGGCCCTATGCATATGCCATCCATCTGGGCTCCTTTTTGGGCTTGGTGTGTGGCACTTGATATGATAATAAATATTTTCGTTTGCTGTCCCCAGCAGGGCATTAAAGTCTTGGGGAAAATGAGCAACTTCAAAGCCTACCTGGCATCATAAATTCCCCGAAAATATCGCATACACTTTGATTGCAATTTAATCAAAACCCATAGACCTCTGGAGAATGGCCAAAATTACATGGATTTAGAGTCAGTACTTTAAAAATCTCCCCTTAGCTGTTACTTTGAATTTTCATTTTCATGAGCTTTGACTGTAAGAAGCCACAGGGCAATAAAATGAAACTTTAAATTGTCAATATTATTAAAAGTGCTTAGTTTAATCAATAAATATGACAGAGACATGCAAACGACATGTCAACTAACTAACTAAACAAAATTCAGAAATATGTGACCTCGGGGACAGTGATTTGAAATTTTGCGTGAAACGAGTTACACCTTAACAAAAATCCTATGCTTAAAACGATATGTAATAAATAAATTATACATAAATCTTTCTCTAAGAAAACTATATATGGTTTCTTAGAAGAAGTATAAAATATATATCTCAACACTCTTTTCGGCTTAAATAAAACCGACTTATTTTAGAGTGCAGACATCCAGTGAAAAATCGTGGCCAATAATGAAGTCACGTAGCACTTATGAAAAATATGCGATAACCCCGAGTCAGAGTTTTGCCGTGGCGAATCGAGCGGAGAAAAGCCGGCCGGATTGGCTTTAAAAGTTTCCCATTCGGCACACATGTCTAAAGCGTTTATTTCTCGACTGCTCGACTCAAGATAGGAGTCCTGGCAATTAAGCAGAAAACTTTTTTTTATTATGGCCTGTGCCAACAATAAGAAGTCGATGGCCATAATTTGATTGTAGCTGACATCGAAAGAAGAAATCGCAAAGAGCGATTCATTTGCATGACAACCTCCGGCTGTGGCTCCTCTCATCCAGCAATTCATGCCGTGATGAGGCACGTACGCGAGAGCCGAAAGAAAAACACAGGCGGCGGATCGGAACTGCGAAAAAAAAAAAATGTATATGCAAAATATCGCGTATACGCACCGGGCGACAAACAATAGATGGAGAACCGTAATCAGGAAGTGCTGGTGGCAGAGCATCAAATTGATTTCTGGGTACGCTTGGGACGGTAATCGATATTGCTACAAGTGAACATGACTGCCGCTCAACAATAATAACTCATGGCCACGTGCGTGTGGGTCCTTGCAAAAGGCTTAACGTTTTATCCGGCGAACGGCACGACACATTTAAGCGCACTTCCTGCAGCTGTTGCTGATATCGTGCTATCTACTCTGCCGCATCCTCTGTCTCTTATCAATATGCACTCGCATTAAGTGAGTTTATATGCGATAGAAATGGCTCTAGGTCCTCTGTTCGCATTCCCACGCTGTCTTCGCAAGCCCACAATCCCAGAGCGGAAAGGAAGGAAGAGGACGCTGTCTCGTCTATGTGCGCTCGCACATTTTTCGCTTTTCATAAATTTTTGAGTGACATTTTTGATGACATCAGAGCTTTATGCCATATGCCCTGCCAGACCCAACTAAAGGCACCTGTCACCGTTGCCAAATGTGGCATGGCATGTTAAAGCGGCAAGTGTTAAGATGTCAACGGCTACAGAAAAAAAGGGGGGAAAAGTTACCCCTGGGTGGGATGCTAACAAATACGGTTTAAGATGATAGAAAAATCCCAGAAATGAAAAGGTGAAATAAATAATGGAGCATCACCATTTTTCGGGTTTTATGAACGCAGTCGTAAAATACACTTTTTGTTCCAAAAAATAGTTAGGGATTTTTATGGTACCCCAACAAGTTATAGCTTTATTTTATGAGAGATTAAGTGTACCGCGAAAATGTCACTGGATATTTTGTAATCTATGCGGACTACAAATTTAATGCATTAAAATAAATGAGCTAAAGCTAAGGGCTGAATATATATTCTATCCTTAGTTTGTACAGACTTCAAAAGCGAAATAAGTTGAGAAAATAAAACAAAGAAAGAAACCTTAGCCAAATACTCGTTCATAGTTTTACCCCAGAAGGATTCCCAGGGAAGCCTCCGGATGAGTTGCAAACAACTTGAGAAAGTCAACGGTGCTCAAGGACTAATAGGGTCTGAGCAGCCTCCCCTCGGTCTTTGTATCCTTTCACCTTTCGCAAATCTCTAAGGCACTTTCTGACATTGACACGGAGACGGAAGAAAGGTCGGGAACCCGGGAGGCAGTAAGGCAAATGGGGACAAGTGCGTAGGCCGCCTAACAGGATTATCTGCGAAAAGGTTACGCAATGCGTTATCACGTATCATAAAGCGTAATCTCAAGCGCGTGGTTTGTATTTACATGGGGCTCCCTTAGATTGCTGTTTAAAATTTGATGCATGGAAAAGGAGCCAAGCGGTGCTGTCATTGTCTTACGCCAAATTAAACAAATGCCCCGCGAAAGTCAACTAGATGCTCTCTCTTGCTGAGCTAGCTTAAAGCCCGAGAGCAACCTTGAAGTTTCCCATTTTTGGAGGTGAAAATCAATTGAGCCTAGGTGGGAGAGCAGCGAGCAGCGATTTATTCAATTTCCCGCCGGGAAGGCTAATAAATGGATATTCGGTTCTTTTGGGGGCGGCGGGGGTTGGAACTGAAGCTGTCATGTAGCGGCTTGGAGGGGAAAATGCTGCACGATTTATGCGCCTTACACGCTAAGCTCAAAAGTATGCTACATAAGCTGCAGCAGCACAATGCACAAAGAAAAATAAATAGTGCATTAAAATAGTAAAGAGTGTAGAACTTAGCTATCTGGATATATTTTTGCTAAATCAGTATTTATTTTAGCCATGAATGTAACCAGTATATTAGAAATATTATTACTCAAATAATATAATGCTTTGTAAAAAGTAAACTATTATTTCATCCTCCCAACTAATAACTAACTTATCACTGAGGAATTTTTTCAAGTGCATTAAAACCAGCTACAACGACGAAGGCGTCGCCGCATATGTTTGGCTGTTTGGTTAGCTGAAATTCAAATTTTTTCACTGCCAAAAACGGAACCGACCGGAACGCATAAAGGGGTTTCGGCTTAAATGCGCCACGCCATTTGTCAGCGTAATAAAAATCAAACACACACACACACACACACACACACCCCAGAGAATGGGTGTGGTGTGGAGGGGGGGCAAACCCCGAAGCCGGAATCGAAGGATATTTGAGGGTAGCAACCGAGGTGAGAGATTCAGCTATGGGGAATTTATATATTGGCCACATTTGTAGCCCTTTGATGGCATTTACCTTGAGCACTTTTTGAAGTTTTCACATTTATTTCAATTCGGCACCTTTTGCCGCCCACTCATTGTAATTGTGTGTGCAGCACTGTGTCCTTAATGCGGCATCGTGTCAATTCGCCTTCAAGTTCGCCTGGAATTCTCCAGAACCGCGTCGATGTGTTTTTACGGCGCAATTTATTGCGGCAATTTCTCGCGCTCAAATGCAAATGCAGAAGATTGCCGAGAAGATTCTACGCGACCGCTCGCCGACGCCTGTTTACATTAGTTATTACGCTTATTTATGTGATTTCATGGGCGCCCTCGCACTTGACTAGAGTGCTCGGTGTGGCTTTAAAATTGATGCGCACTTGGGGCTTCCGGCGCCGCGATTGCCGCTATTAAATTAAGTTTAGTGCCGCGCGATATGGCCAAGGCAAGCCTTTTGTCTCTCTTACCTGCTACTTGTCGCAGAGTTTTGCCGCGAGCTTTGAGAGCATTGAGAAATCACCAAATAATTGCCACGCTTACACTTTGTCGCTTATCTTGGGGGCAACATTTACAATGGCAGCAACAAACATCTATCTGCACTCGGAAAAAGTTTTTACATTTGAAATGTCGTTTATTTTAGCTTTCAGCTTGGCCTAAATAATGCTTTATAGTTCATAAAAAAATAAAAGAATCAAAATTCTTTAATGATTCTTTAAGTATTATTAATAAATATTATTATTAATAAATATTATTATTTATAAATATATATTAATTAATATAATAAAATATAAATATAAATTTTAGTCAGGGGCTTCCAAGTAGGGAAGAAGTCATTTCTGACCCTATAAATCATATATATTCTTGACCAGCATCAACGGCCAAATAGATCTAGACATGTTCGATCAAAAATAAATTGTAGAAAAATGTAATTTTTTTACATTTTTAATTGAGCATGCAGATTTATTAACCTAAGAAAAACGAACATAGAAAAGCTTTCCGATTTAAATGACTGCTTTTTTGGAATTTTCATTTCAAAATATCGATTTAAAGAATGCAAGTCTTTCAAGCTTATTCATGATTAATTTCCATTACGATCCAATACTTTAATTTCAAACAGGAAGGATATATAAACTTCGTCTTCGTCTTAGTTTCTTTTCTTGTTTTTCGTTGTAATTTTCATCCCCCCTTTTGGGCCGAGTGTAGAGCAACTACAAAGCATCGCTTATTCCTATGGGAACGGGGCCGGGCAACAAATTACAAATTCAACAAGCGCCAAGTGGACAACCCTCATTAATTTTTGGACCCCTTGGAGGACCGCCTCCGCCTCCCCCCAGCGGCAAAGGCCTTGCCAAGTTTTCTATTAAAATTAATAATGTTGCTTAAAACAAAGCAGTGACAACAACAAAGGGCAAGCGAAACAACAAAGTCTCCAAGCACGGTCCTTTAATAAGTTGCGCGGTCCTTCACTCCCATCTCTCCTGGCAACGGACACAGTGTCACTTTGAATTTATCAACAGCGCCATCAATAAATGCTCCACGGAGCTTGCCAAAAGGTGGTGATGGTCAAAAAGGGATGGGGCCATTATGAGTGGTGGCCAAATGACTGCTAAAGGTGTAAGAAGACACTATTTAAAGGTGAAGCCACTGGGACTAGCATCGCACTTTTTGTTTATGGACAAACTTATCGGATATCAAAGGGAGTAAAGAATTTTTATCAAAGAGCAATTTGTGATTTTTGTTTTTACTTCGTTTTTATATGATCTCCAAGACAAATTAAGTCGCTAAACGACTTCATAATAGTAAGAAGTCATATTCATAAAGCACATGAGATATGATATATATACTGAGTTTAGTCTGTTTAATTAGGTGTCTAAAATCCCGTCAAGAAATCACGTTATTTCAATGGCATTGCTTAAGTCTGACAGTTGACAATGATTGTTGAGATAATATGATTGGCAACTTATGGGTATAATATCCATTTAAATTTCGGGTTGCTTTAATAGGGTCTGGGGCCTCAGCACATCCTCCCATGCGCACCAGTTACTCCCGTGATAATTATTCATTTTCCTCCTGGCAACACATTACCCATGTCAAAAGGCGACCGCCCTTCGCTTGTCTAAACTTGTAATTGAAACTTCCATTTCCATTCCGCCCGATGTAAAATAATTATTATTATGTTGTAGCACTTGTTCCTCTCATATCACAATGGCTCGAGAGAGAGGTTAGTTCTTTACTTCTACTTAATTAATTGAGTTGCCGTGTTATGAATACTTCATGAGGGGGCGCGGGAGCGGGATAGGGATTGGGGATCGGAACTGGGGATCGGGGTCTCTGCCAAATAACCGCAGGTAACCTAACGAAGCTTGCTTTGTATATAAATATTTGAGGCAATTTTCAAGTGCGCCCGGGACCCTTGGCCTTTGTCTTTGTGCGTGAAAAGTAAATAGCGCATTGGCAAACAAAAACGCGCGGAGAAAAGCGGAAAAAGGAAGCACAGCGAGCGAGGCAGCCCCAAACTGGTAAAGCAATCAAAGAAATTAGCAAACAGCAAAAGAAGCACCCAACAAAAATAAGAATGAATGAAAATGGTTGGGTGCCCCCGACCCTAAAATACCCGGCACTTCAATCCTTGAAAACCTTTCATAATTTTTGCTGATTTTTAGAGAAACACTTTGCCTTAACACACAGAACATTAAGTACGTGAAATTGTTAAGGCTTAATAGTATTACTCTTTACTACAGAGGCAAAAATAATAGTTTTAAGAGTTTTTGGCTGATTAAAAATATGGCTTTTAGTCTGTACAATATACCCTTTATCCTTTAACAAGTAAAGGGTATGGCAAGTAACCAACATGGAGGAAACGGAAATAGCAAGAAAGCAAAAGGAGAGAAATTGGGCAAAGAAACGGATGAACATAACGCAATGCACCGAATATAAATAATTCAATATTTCCACTTCACTTGATGTTTCACTCTTTGTTTGCACTCCCGTCTCTTTTTTTTTTGTTTTCTTTTTTGTCTGTGCCCTGTGCTCCTGAGTGACCCAATGAAAATAAGCAATTGAATGCTCGGTTAAATGTAAGAAAAATCAATTTTCCAAACAATTTTACTGCTGCCTTCTCCCATTTGATTGTGTATTTTTATGCACTTGTCGCCGGCTGCGGGCAGTGCTCTTTTCCCAGCTACTCCACTCCACGCTCCATTCAGTTTTGTTTCGTTGAATAGCCCCGACTTACCCTTTTTCCCATTGCCTTAAAAAAAAAGAAAGGCAAATCAAGAGCACAGGAGAATCAATCGTCAAATCACTTGAGTGCGTTCCCCTTCGTCGCCGTCACTTAACAGAGTTTATTGTTGTACTTTCAATCGGTACTCGAGGCATTGAAAGGGTATGCGGCGATTTGGAATTGAAAACGTTGGAATTGAAAACACAGACAATGTTGCTGCTGACCAGGTAAAATGTCACTACGATTTAATTTAAAGTTCAATTAAATAAACGCAAATTTTATAAAAATTATACTAAATATTTACTAAATTTAAATTATTACTCATACGCAGTGTGGTATAAATCTCTGCAATAATATACATTGAAACCTATGATGTTTTACTCATTATTTATATCCATTTCAAATAGTAGAGTTTTAATCAAATAAATACAAATTTTATTAAAATTTGTGTACAGTAATTTACTGCATTTTCATAAAAATTATTAATCATCCGCAGTGTGGGATAGATATATACAACAATATACCTAAACACCTAAGATTTCCAAGTAATTGTTTTTCTCATTTTAAAATAGTTAAGTTTTAATCAAAGAAAATTAAATATTTTTAAGCACTTTTTTAGAGTAGTTTTAAGCATATTCGTATAAATTATTACTCATACGCCGTGTGGGCAATGGCACATGCCCCAAGGGCAAGTGTAATAATAATACTTTTTTATTGTATTTTATAAAAGTAAAGTTTCAATAAAATAAAGCCCAAATGTTATAATAATTATTTAAGAGCAGCTTTTGATTTATTTTACATAAATTATTACTCATACGCAGTGTGGGCAGGATTCTTAACGCAATTTACCAAGAAACCTAAGGTGTTTGACATAATATATTTAATTTAAACACAATAGAATTTCAATAAAATAAAAGAAACACTTTATATTTTGTTTTTGGAGTAGTTTCTGACTTTTTTAACGTAAATTATTACTCATACGCAGTGTGGACAAGACCACTATTACAGTATTTTAAATAACTTTTTTTTTTGTTATTTTAACCTATTAAAGTTTCAACAAAATTAAACCCAAATTTTATGATAATTTATATTCAGCAGTTTGTGATTTATTTTATGTAAATTATTACTCATACGCAGTGTGGGTAAGGGTCTAAACACAATACACCTAGAAACCTAAAACGTCAGACTCATCATTTATTTCATTTTAAAATAAGAAAATGTGAATCAAATGAAAGTCTAATTTTATATATTGATTTTGGTGCAGTTTCTGATATAATTTACATTAATTATTACTCATACGCAGTGTTGAACGTAAGACAACATTCCTAGAAACCCGAAAAGTCTAACTCAATATTTATTTTATATTAAAACAGTAAAGTTTCAATCAAACTCAAGTCAAATTTTCTACTTTCCTCGGTAATCATCTTTTCTTTTCCAAAATGTAAATACAGAGTATCTCTGTGCCTGGAAACCTGACCTTAGTCAGCTAACTTGTTTTTCTTTTGAGTCTATTGTTGCCTCTCCTGCTGTTTCCTCTTTTTTGAGAAGCTTTTTGTATTGTTTACTCCGCCGGAGCGATGCGACCAAAATGGCAGGCTAACGATTCCTCCGGGTCCGATAGCTTCACTACGGCGGAGAGGACACAAGAGATAAGCATATTCTCTCAGCTCAACTTGGTTCAGCTAGAAGCCGGTTGATGTACACTGAAAGAACTCTATAAAAGCATTTTACTAAAGATTTCCTATAAATTAATAGTACAATATTGCCATCATATGAATATATCTTGTAAACTAAATGTTTTCGAATCTTTCTCTAATATTTCTAATACAAATGATATATCCTGACATTAAAATTTTAGGTTTTCAAATATATCACTATCATTTCTTGGACTTTTTTCAAGTACAGAAGCTGGATTCTGGTCTTCAGCTGCGACTTTGGCGTTTTAGGCGCTTCAATTGTGTCACGCATGCACGCACGTTGCTTCCGTTTTTCCGGCTGCCGGGTTTGCTATTTTCCCGAGCTTCCTTCTTTCGTTTCTATTTTTCCTGCCGACGCTTGGGAAAAACAACAGCACGGCGGCGAAAAGCGGGAAAGAGAAAAAAGCAGCAGCAGCAGCAGCAGCAAGGAGGCAGCGACAGACTGGAAAATTTGCATGTTTGGACATGTTGAAATCTTCTTGGGAGTTGCTTGCTTGCGGTACCAAGTTCCGTTCTTTTTTTTTTCCCCCCCCCCCCGCTCACACTCGATTTAGCCTAGCAGAAAAATGAAATTTGCATTTGACAGTGGCGTTGCGGAGGAGCCTCTGGGAGGAACCTGTCCTCTCCTCTCCCCCGAAAGACTGTTCAGGTCGAACTAATTTGTGCTCAATCCTTTTTTTTTCGGGAAAGGCAAACCTCTGACCTGGGGTCATCCGATTGCTAGATCCCAATTTTCCAGCCCACTTTCTACGCCCAAGCTCCACGCTCCTATGTCGGCACATTCGTCTCTAGTCTCCAGTGTAAACATGCATTCGAGACTAAGTGAAACAGTTTTTCGAAGGGGGAGGCTCTCTAGAATTTGTTTGCTAAGTAAAAAAAAAGTAGAATCGGGAAACTCGGAAAAAGAGAGCAGGAAGCGGAACACATATGTATGTATGTATGTATGTGCACGTGCTGTTACATTTTAAGGGGATTTACATGCAAGGCTTTTTGTCCAACAAAAAATTTGAACTTTTTTGTTGATCTTTTCTTTGTTTTCTTTGGGTTGAAGAAAGCTTGATTGTTCACTATTTAAAATTTACATAAATATGACGTTAAATTAAATAAACACTTTATTAAAAAAATTTTACTTCATTTCCGCTGAATTCTCCATTACATCCAATACCGAAATGGTCATAAAGATAAATATTTTGTTAAGAGGATTTGTTTAAAAGTTATGCAGTTATAACAGATCGGACGTAATAGCCAGTTCCATGGTGTGCGGACTATACCGACACATCTCCGGCTAATAAGTTGCGCGAACTTTTGCAAAACTGGCTGATATGCATCTGGGGGCTATTGCCATATCGTAAGCGGAAGATGTTAAACAAATTTAAAGCAGGCAATCGCCCGAAGGTCATGTTGTCGTTTCCTCTGGCACAGTTGCCAGAAGTGGCAACAGCAAAACACAGCAACAGCAGCAGCAACACCAAGCAGCAGAAGCAGAAGCAGAAGCAACAGCAGGAGCAGAAGCGGAAGCAGCAACAGAAGAAGCAACATCAGTAGCAACAACAATATCGTCAGCAGTTGGCAACGCACCCAGCTGGCACCGGATGCCCGGGGTACAGCTCGTGCCACAGTTAAAAGTTCAATTTGCGCAATAGCGGTAAAGGCATTTTGCCACCCAACAAACCCCAAATGCCACCCCCACACATCCTCGAGAAAGGGATCCATTGAAGCGTAAGAAACTGAAGCTGAAACGCAGAGGCAGGCAGCATCAGCAAAAGGAAATTTTGCGTTAAATTATTACTTTCCGTTTATGCAAAGCATTTGAGCGCACTCACTTTGCTTTAACGCTGGTTTGTGGTTATGTTTTCTGTCGTTTCCCCACACAGTGTATACTGTATATATATACACAGAAAGAAAGTAAATATAGAAAGGAATAACTAATAAATATACAAACTTTTAATACTGATATATCTAAGTAAGAAATAAAGTAGCTTTCTCCTAATTAAACTCACTTTTCCCTTCATAAATAATACATATCTGGCATATTTGGTATTTATTTTGGCTTTCTCTTGGTTTAAACATGTTTAATAATTCTAGTATTCATGAATTAAAAATGATTTCTTTTTGTGTATAAAAAATATACTGCGAAAGGGTGCATTTCTATCCGTATTATGTGCGAATTAGTATGTGCGACAAGCAGGGAAATTGCAATAGCATCTCATGATGCCACTAAATGCAACGGCAACGCCAGGGACACACCAGCAGGGAACAAAAAAATTCATTTGCAGAATTTGCAAAAAAAAAAATTCGGTGGGAAAAGTGTGTGTGAAATGGGGTTTGGGGAATGAAATAGAAGGGGAGGACACAGACACACATACACTCGACTCGGCAGCTGTGGCACACTAACTAAAATGAAACTAAACGAAACGTAACGTAACGTAACGTAACGCCTCTACCGCCGCCGTCGCTGTGTGGAATGCATTTTAAAGTAAACGCCTCGCTTTTGTCATTTTAATTTCGCGGATTTCCCCATTCTCATTTCATGGCAATGTCTTCTTCACTCTGCTCTCTCAAGGTTAGCCTGTTTTTTTAATTGAAAATGTTCTGGCAACTGCCAACTGACAAGCTGTTACTGATACTGCCACCACCATTTTTACAAGCTATAATGTATAAAGATGGAAGGACACGCGAGAGTTTTATTCCAAAATATTTAAGAACCAAAAGCAGATGACTTTTTTAAAGCCGCTTAAATAAATGATTTCTTAAAAGTCGTTTAATTAATTTAAATATTTTATTAATATATTTTAAATACTATAGAAGTAGTACAAGCTAATCCTGCAAGTGAGAACCATTGACTTTCTCTTTATTTATAATTTAAACATAATTTATTATCTAATTAATACCCTTAAAGGGTATAATAATTCCAGTCAAAACCCAGCAACGCATTGAAGAAGTCATTTCCGACCCTATAAATCATATATTTTTGATCAGCATCAAAAGCCCAATTGATTCGGCCATGTCCGTTCAAAAAATACATTTTCGAAAATTTTTTTAATTTTATAAGGGGTTACATTATTATAAAAAAAAATTGACGCAAAATGTAGTTTTTCAAATTTTGAACCTCGGTAAGCAGATTTATTAACCTTGTAAAATCTATCACAGAAATGATTTACCGAATTGAAATTAAAGCATTTTTGGCTGAGTTATGATATTTGAAAAATTTTGATTTACCCAATAAATTGACATATAAAATATCGATATTATTTATGAAGCATTTTCTATACGATTATAAAATCAAATTTCAAACTGCAAAGATATATAAACTTCGGCTTCCCGAAATTAGTTTCCTTTTTTGTTTATTACCAATTCCTCTCGGTGTACAAACAGGGATAGCATAACCGAACTATACTTAAGCCGGGTTCACCAGTTCACTTGGCCTAACTCACATGCTGGCCATTTATCTTGCTCAAGGTAATAAAATGTCTATAATTAGTCATTTAATATACAGATTTCCGTTTTGCGTCAAGGGGCGAAAACTTTTGCCGGTCTTCTGCTTCCTGGAAATCCATAAAAGAGAGAGGAAAAATAAAGAAGCATAGCTGCGAACACCGAACGAGAATTGAGAACAAAGTTTTTCCCCCGGCTCGCATGTGGCTAGTAGCTATGTTAGTATCTGTATGAGTGTGTGCGGGTGTTGTGCCTTGGCTGGAGGTGGAGTAATTTAAGTACAGCGAATGATAAACTACTAAGCACAGCAGACTAGGGGGAAGAAGGGGGGATCCCAGGGACCGAGACTTCCTTGGCGAACCCAAATAAATGTGCAATTAAGAGCTGCTCGCCTTAGTGTTGGACCGCACAATTTGCTGCCAACTTTTTGCCCAGTCCACGGGGCTATATAAATACTAATAGGTATATGCCAAGCACTGAGGGAAACAAGCCACTAATAAGGTGCCAATAAAATAATAGTAATAATAATAACAAGGTGAATAAACAAAGAGGAAAAATATATTACAAGAGTGATGGAGGTTGGCTATGAATAAATCCTGACTAATCCTTGAAAGGCTTTGCAATTTCAGGCAGAAGTTTGCAACGTAGTGAGTAAAAAAGTCATTACCGACCCTAAAAACTATATGACATTGGCTTTTCCGCTTTGTATACCTCAAATAAAACCTAAAATATTTGTATTTTAGGCATATTAAATCCATAATTACACATGCTAACTTTTTGTTAAATCAAGGTATTCCAAATGCCATAACTAAAAGTGCATTTATTTCAATTCGAACAGCTTTTCTGTGTTAGTTTTTATAAGGTTACAAATTCTGCATACTGCATTTCAAAATTATGACAAATTTAATTTTTTTGTCATAGATTGAAAATTTTAACGATGTAACCTCTAAAAAAAAAATGTTGAAAAAATTAAAGAAAATTGTTTTTCTTCCGGATATCAATATCGATATCGACCAAATCGATTCGGCTGTTGATGCTGATCAAGAATATATATAATTTATATTTTTTAGTATGCTGACCTTTGATTCTTTTAAATCATATTATATATTTTACTCAGTTCAAAATATAATTATTATTTTTTATTTTTAAGACAACTATTTACTATTATTTCCCCACCAATTTCTTCATGTGTATGTTCCATGTGTGTGTGGGCGCATAAGACTCGCTTAACTTTGTGTGTGTTGAGCACTTTTAACGTAATATGCTGCCGCTGCCGAGAATTTTTATAATAAATCTTGGCACTTCCGTTTTTGGTTTGCAAACTTCCGGTTGGCAACGTCTTTAGTAGCCAGCGGAGGAAAAGATAGTTGAAGAGCCCGGGCCCGAATCCAACCAGACTGCACTGTGATTTGCACGCAACATATGGACTTTTGCCTCGGACAGACTCTATCTAAGGATATATACAGATATATATATATATATATATAATACATATAGATATGGATATGGAAGTATGGCGTATGCAGCTGCTGCTGCAACTTTGGTGTGGGGAAATAAATCTTCAAGTTTTTACTTTATTGCAGCTGTCCGGCTGGCTGTTATATCCCACCCCCAGCTTGGGGAAAACTTATTGCGTATACGCCAGGTCTGACGGAGGCTTAAAGCCTTCGCCGTCGAGGAAAACACGTGTTCTTGCCAAAGACATTTACATAATCTACAGTTAGTACAACCTTTTCAACCGACGCACGCACTTTTTATTGCTTATTGGGCCGTACTTGGCGCCGCGGACATTTTAACGAGCACTGAAATAAATTTTAATGTCTTTTAAATGATTTCCTGGGTGGCCTGAAAAAAGGGCTTGATCTATGGCCCCATCACACCCCAACTTCTGACACCACTTGATGGCCAATATTCTACGTGTTTACGAGCCAGCTTTAGAGGCTCAATACCGGACTTAGTCCTTGCCGCTCGCCAACTAAGTATTCAAGTCCAACGGAGCGGTGAAAGATCCTCTTCATAAATACACAATTTGGGCAGAACATCTGACGCTGCTGCAGTTGCATTGAATATAACCGGTGAAAGAACCTTTTGGTGGTAAGCTAAGCTTAACAAAAAACATAAAAAAAGAAAACATTGAAAAGAAAGGAAACTTGGGGAGACTCAACAATAACAAAAAAAACAGTACAGAAAAATCCTAGACGAAACAGGAAAGTCGAGTTTAAATGTTTCTTTGGAATTGCGAGTGAAAAATGCAACCATGTCGACAGCATCCTCTATGCAGATACATATTCATGCTGTCTGCGTTTCCAGTTTTTTATTATTTCTTTTCTTTTTTTGCACCTATTGCTTGATTTTTCTCCAGCGGCTGGAACAAAAAATGCATTCGTTGGGCCCATTCAAGTTGAGATTCGCAATGGTAACGACACTTTTCAAAAGAAATCCCACCAATTGTGAACTGAAATTCCACATTTTGCCTAAACTTTAGTCGTTAGTGGTGTAAATGGATACTTGTGAACAAAGGGGTCCTTAAAGTTTTTGCTGCCTCAAAATTATATTTAAAAAATATCAAATATTCTATATTAACAATAATTAAGTTATATTCGGGTTTCTGGCTCAGGCTTTTTAGGTGAAAGCTGTCCCCTAATAGGCGTCCCTATTAATTTTGCAACCTCCCTGAAGCTGTGTGAGATGAAAGGGCAAATTATGAAATATATTTTAATTTCAAAATATGCCCCAGCTTTGAAGCATTTTCCATACACCTTTGCCCAGGCTATCCCGGTCCGGCATATCCTGTTTTGTCAACCAGCCAGCCCCAAAGTTGCGTATCCTTTGTCTCGTTTGGACCTCCGTGCCTGACTGGGGGCTGTTTCTCAAAAAACAAAATTAGAGGCAGCAACAACAGCAAAACAGCTATGGCGGAAAAAAAAAGTGGAATAAAAACCGAAAAAATTGTAATGCAAATTTAATTAGGTTTTAAGTGCTTCGGCAAGGACAACGAAGGCGACGATGCTGCTGTTGTTGTTGTTGCTGTTGTTTCTGTTGTGTCTTGTCAAATATTTACTTTGAGAGCAGCGGAAAATAACAACCAAAAAGGTTGGCCAGTCCACCCCGCAAACAAAAAGGTAATGAAATTTTTCGCGCCAAGTTTTGGAAACAGTTTAAAGTTATAACACCCGGCTACGTGTCCACTGGATGCGGGAGAATTGATTTTCTCCAAAATATAAAGTTTAAAGAGATTGAGAACCTAAAACCTGAAGCTGGGGGGGCCTTTGGGCAAATATTTGCCCAGGGATATGCATAATATTGACTTTAGTACTTCTGGTTTTGGCCAACTGGAAGCTAATTAGAAGCGACCCGCATCAAAAGTTAGTCGCATTCACATCGAAATTCCAGCATGGAAATCAAATTGGTTTATTGTCTGTCGCCGTGGCAGTGGGGAAAGTTACTCGATGAAAGTTTTTAGCGCCCTGGCAAATATGCAAATATTTGTTCAACTTTATTAAAATTCATTTTTGTCATTCCTTCTTTATGTGTGTGTGTGTGTGTGTGTGTGTGTGTGTGTAGGGGTGTGGAGTGTGCGGTGCTTATGTGTAAAGTCAAAAACTCTTGACAATAATTTTGCCAAGTTGCTACTTTCAATGTGGGCACGCAGGCATGCGAGGAATTTTTGTGCTAAGCGGCAATAATTGCAAATTCCACTGCAACACACATACTCGACCACGCCCCTCCATACCCACCACACACACACACAAAAACCCCCAAGGAGGCGGGCGGAAAACTTTTGCCTTGTCTAACTGTCTGCAAATCGCAGAGCTCGGCGAAAATCTTTGCCAAAATGTTTGCCATAGGCATTTTTGGCAAAAAGTTTTTGAAGCTGCGCCGCAAGTATACTGCGGCTTTTTTATATGGCCACATTGCATGCGGTTCTCCAAATTGCACACATTGTAATCTATAGGAAGCACCACGCCCCCACTCTATCCACCCACCGAATTACGAATGGAGGGCGGAGTAATTAAAACTGATTAACAACAGCTGAAATCCCCACCATGAATGGAATAATGCCAATATAATGCCCATTTGTATGGCTTCAATTAGTGCATCGAATCATGGAGATTTTTTTTTTCATCATCAGATGCAAACATTGTTTTTATGGCCAAAAACTGAATACAGTCGATGCCGCATGCATGCTTAAATCTGCTATTTTTTTGCTTTTCTCATTTTTATTGACCAGAAATTGAAGAACTTTTTGCTGTTGAAGCAAACATGCGACTTACACTCTTTGACTGTGGTCGCAATAAATTGAATTAAAAAATTAATTGGCAAAGAGACAGACTTAAAGTGAATATAAACAACTTTATGGCTATAAAGCATGGCGATGGAATAATTTGAATAGTTTTCAGCTTGCCGTAATTGCATTTTGCTCGGAATGTTAACCAGCAAATAACACTTAACACTTCAACAGAAAACATAATTTAATCAAACTGTGAATTATGGACTCTTTGATATAATCTCAAATAACTAATATGCTGCAGTTCTTGTTAATTTATTTATGCAGCACAAAATGCCATGTTCTTAGAAAATAAAATGCATTAACAATTATTTACATGTGTCACAACATTAATGGAGGGGTAAAAACAAACAATTATGCACATTTCTGTAATTATACAGTGATGAAACGAAATGAATACAGAATTTAATCTGAAATTAAAATATTTATTTTTATTTATTTTCTTGTTGATTTTTAAACTGATGAACTAAAAGTACATGTGCACTAAAAAGATGTACACTTTTAAAATATTTGTAACAAAGAGATAATATTACCAACTATTGCTGGTATTTTATTCAGATATTGAAACGGAAAAATAGAGCATGAGTAAGTCATATTGGCAACGCAATACAATTTAAATTGCTTTACTGCAAACTATGTAATTAAACTGACAAGGGGGGAAATTCCCCTGCATTTTTTGCTGTAGTACTAGCTTCAGGCTTGTTTTTTGCGGCAGCTTTATGATGCCACTAAATTATGCCGCACACACAGTTTGGATACGACTGTCAATTGGCGCTATTATCATTGTTGCCGCGATTCCACGCACACAGGCCCTTTTGGCCACAAAAAATAGTAGGGAGAGACACATATTGAGTTGATAGACATTTCGCTCAGTAGTCAAGCAGCGGAAACGTTACGTATACGACTCGTGGGCCTGCCAGCAAACATAACTAACAGTTCAGTGCGCACACTTTGCTCGGGATCTGGATTCTGTATTTTTTTTTTTGGGTACTCGAGCACCGAGCAGCTGCTCCAATTCGAACTTCAACTTGCAATTGCGACGTGGCCAAGCGATGGGAAAAAGAACGACAATAATAGTGGGAGACCAGTGTATAGACTATAGAATACCTGGTGTGCAGTTACATATCATTATTAATTCTTTATATATGAAAAACTTAATATATTTCTGTATACTACTCTGTGTACGAAAACCAATTCTATAGAGAAAAGACCTCTTGCTATCAGAACTATCACCTTATGCAGTACAGCCCCTGTTAACTTCAAGTGCCTGGGTATAAAAAGGATAGCCAAAGGTGCCAATTGTTTGCTGGTATGCGGGCACGTATGTGTGAATTTATCGGTTGACATGACAATGCAGCTGCAAAATGCTGGCGTCGAACAGCACTTCAATATGCTGCCAGCCAGAGTGCCATGGCACCCGGTCCCGCACCAGGATCAGGACACGGCGCCATTGCCAGTGGCCAACGAGTCCTGCGGGCTGCCAACTTCTCTCTGCCTCTTCCCATACTTCCTTCTGTGACTCTGCTTCTGCTGACTCCTTGCTCTTCGATCCCCTGTGTAGGAGGAAACTACCATTAGGCGGGATGGCAGATCTGGGCAACCTCTCTTGTACTTTATGCCTGTGTCGGGAGAGTCACCTTTTTTGCAGCCAGAGGTGTTTTAGAGGGTTGATTGGGTAAAATAAAGTTTAAAAGAGCTAAGAAGATTTATAAGATGTTTTAAACTTCTTTTTTTTAAAGAATTTTGTAAGAAAAAGTAGATAAATACTTTTTTTTATAAATAAAAACAACAAGGAGAATTTCAAGAGGAATTCCAAGTTGATATTAAATTTCTGTTATGTAGAAATATTTCCTCCTCCAGTTGTGATGGCAATCAGGCCTTAAAAATGATTTTAAATTTTCTTTACAATAGAAGAATCTGTCCTCCGATTGCTCAATCAACCCTCGCACTCAGCTACGTTGTTGGCTGCAAGGGGGCACACCTCTAATGCGACCTCAACGTAAAATAATTGCTGACCAAAGTGCACTCAAATGCAGACACATGGCCACACGTGATGACCAATGCACTTCGGGTCAAATGTACACAGTGCGAGTGCGAACGAGTGGAACGGCGACAGCTCCTGCGACGATGGAGAGAGCGGAAAATGCGGGGGGGGGGAGAAGCTTCGGGGTTCTGGAGAGGACTTGGCAGTGCTGGGAAAACTGGGCCAGTCTGGAACGACAGCGGCTCGTTATTCTTACTTTTTCGGTCAGGTCGGTTTGAAGGAAAGCCGGCTCTGTAATTGATGTAATTCCTGGCATCCAAGGCATCAAGCTACCGAAGGCCAAAAGGAAGTCCAACTGAGGTCACTGTTTGTGCGGTCAGCAGATGCTGAACTCCAGCCGGTTGATTCACATGCCTCAGGTTAGCACCTGGCCTTTTGACCGTCGAGAGCACGTCTCGTAATGCGACGCCACAAACGAGAGGTTGGAAAGCTCTTGAAAATAGTAAAGGAAAATGGAACTTGAGGTCACACAGAAATATGTGTGTCTGTGTGTGAGTGTTTTTAAACTGAACCTGGCCTTTATTTGTTTAATAATCGTGCAACAAATGGACACCAGGGACTATTTCTTTGAATATTTAAATTATTCCCCTGAAGCTCAATACGTATTTTGCTGAAGACACTCAGTTCCATTGACTTAAAGTCCACACAAAATAAAAAGCACGCAACACATACACATATATTCAAATATCGATTGAAGTGGCAACGATGGAAAATCAATAACCAGACACCCACTCATCTGCGACAATGCCGAAGGTCAATAATAATGTAGACAGGCAGCGTGCCTGCCTGGCAGCTTGTTATTTCTTTACTGTGTTTTTCTTACGGGGGGCGAGTTGGGAAGCAAATGTATTTGCCATTGTCCCAGTTTTGTGAATGTTGGTATCATGACTGTCACGATTGCTCTTGGCCCTGGCATTTTATTTATCATGTCGAAATTGAATTTGTGTTTGTTGACTTGGTCCTGTCAATTGACATGCTAATTGCCGTGCTCTCCCTTCCGAAGGAAGAGAAACAAAAATGGAAACAGAAACAGAAACAGAATGAAGCGCATCTAATTGCAGGAGACCGGCTTAATGTAAACGCTGAAAAATTACTTTGCTAATTACGGCGAGGGAAAATGCGCTTGAGGTGCAAGCGGAAAATGGGCTAACACTTTCCCGACTGATATTCTTGCTCCACTAAGCGGCATCTAAATGAAAGCCTTTGGCTAAGAATCAGACTGTGTATACCTAATGCACTGGAAAAAAACAACCTAAACTTAGAGTCTTAAGTATTTGGAAATTAATGATTTGGCCAAAAAACAAACAAAAAGCAACCACAATAATAGGAAAATTTATTCAATTAAATAAAGGTACTACAGAATTCGAATTGAATACCAACATTAACACACTTCGGCCTAAGATTTAATCAAATTTCCGTTCAAGTTAAAGATTTCCTGTGCATTTTCTCTTCATTTGGTAACAAAACTCCCACTGCCGTTCGTTCTCTCTCTCTCTCTCCTCTCTCCACCACTTGAGCCTGAAAGGCGAAAATTGAACAAAGGACTTTGTTTGTTTTTTCAACTAAATTAGTGCAAATAGTGCAAACACACAGATACAGCCACAAGCGAAACGAGGGCGTGGCAATGGCGACGAACACCTGAGCTCCAAAGGACCTGAGGAGCACCTGAGAGCCCAAGAACCTGAGAACCTGAGAACCGGAGAACCTCAGGCTGAGGCTGCAGCAATGCGGCTTTACCTTGTGCCACTTAGGCATTACGGCAGCGGCACCAACAATGCCACTGTACTGTTGTTTTTAGTGGCATTCACTTTCCCATACACACACACACACACACTTATACTTACATGCAGACGAGGCCCACACACACGTACGAACATATATGCGTTGGCATTGTCTGGCATTTTGTTAGCATGCGATTTGGACGCTCAAAAGTATGCTATGGTGGCTATTAACTTTCATCTCAATTACACAGACACGCAGCAAAAAAAAAGGTGAAAGGATGGAAAAACGAGGGTGTTCTTCTTTGTGTATATCTTATCAGATAATAACATGTATCACAAATATTTATAACTAATATTCAACAAAATCTGATTAATAAATAAACTTGGGAAACCAAAATCGTCGAACCTTCATTTATTATTCATCATTCAGCAAAGATTATCTAAAGATTCTAATTATTAATATGAGTACAAAGAAGGATTCTAACGAGCATTGCAAGTATTTTCTCCAAGTGAGCTTCATAGAAGACGCCAACGCACACAAGGCCATATATACTGCTACATACATATATTTATTTAAGGAATTTTCCAGCGCCCAAGACAACACAACAATAACAATGCAACACCAACAACAACAGCAAACAACGATGGCAATAGCAACGACTGACGCAATGGCACGTTTATGCCACACGTGACCTGCTTTAGCTTAGCTTTTGGCCAGGTCGCCATCAGTGGCTGCCTCTGCAGTCGCACACTATTTTTACAAGTGTCTACAGTTAAGTGCACACACCACCAATACACACACCCATACATACACACCCAGGCATATATAGAGCCGCAGAAACACACACATAAACAGCCAGGCAGGACCTGCAGAAATTACCATGCTCAGGACTCGTTGTCGTTGGCATCCTTGCGGTTGTAGCGTGAAACGAGAAGAAAAACTTTGGCGCTCTCTTAAACAACAACATTAAGTACATACACACGCATACACACACACACACAAATATATACAGCAAAAGGAAAATAAGAAGAAGATGTTTAAGCCAAAGCGCAGCAGCAGCAGCAAAAGCAGAAGCGTTGCCGCGAAACTGGAACGTGGAAAAAGGCAAGCCAGTCCAAGTCAAGCCAAGCTAAGAAGTCGCACACTGAAACTCAAAAGGTACTAGGTCCTGAAGGACAACAAATATTACTAAAGGAATTGAATTTGAAAGCTAAAGGATACTCTAAAGTATTGCAAAACCATAGAAATTGATATAATTTTGAATATTTCTCATGTCTCAAGTCTGCAAATTGTTAAAATCACAGTGTAGGGATGTTGCCGTAGCCTTGGATTTCATTATGCGCATTTTCTACAACTTTTTGGAGCAAGGCGCGTTAGCATTGCATACTTTTAGGCGCTGGCGCCGCTTCTGCTCCTGCTCCTGCTCCTTCACTTGCTGCCGCACTGTGTTTTGTGTCGAGCTTTTGAGCAGACACTGAAATGCAATTTGCATAAGTTTCACAGCTTCTTTCGTTTATATAGGGACACCGAGACCAAGACCAAGGCGAGACGCTTGGCGCCGACGACACCGACTTTTCTATATAAATATAAATACTATGTGCATAACCCAAGTGCGCCGAACGACGTGCCACAGAGTCAGCTTGTATGTGCCATCTATCCTCCATGGCTGCGTGCTAAGTATGTGTTGCCTAGCTGTTGGCAATTTTCATAACAAAAAAAATAAACAACAAAATATATAAAATGGTTGGGAAGGGCATGCAACAAAATGAAATTTGTGTTTGTTTTCTACTTTAGCCAGCATAAAAAGTGAAATGACACTGTGTAACGCAGGAAAGAAAGTTACCGTGGCACATAGGAACCATAGCGGAAATCAGCAGGAAATTTCCCCATTCCCTCGTTAAGATGTTTGCTTCGGTGTTTCCTTTTGGTGCACGTGGGTGGGAAATGTCGTTAATGTAGCCAAAGGTTACATGCTTGAATATCAGTTTTGATTGAAATTATAGGGAAGATGAACAAAGCACACATCACATTCTATAAATGTATGTGTACAAAAGCCAATTTCCTAGAACTTAAATGTATAGATAAAAAAGAAACATATTTGGAAATGTTTTAAACTTAGGCATAGATCTTCGAAATGGGCTGTTTATAATAAATATTTACATTCAAAACCTATCGAATTTACTCTTCATTCGTGTTATAAATTGAAGTTCTCATAATAACATAAGATAACATAGACATATAACGTTCAAAAGCAAGCTAAAATCTATTGAAAGTCTTTTAACAGTATTCATAAAATAAGTCAAAATAATTCCTCTACCTTTTAGGAAAGTAAATTAATTCAATTTAAAAATCCAAACAACGGTGTAAAACCTTATCCTAAAAGCCTCAACTGGATTATGACGCTTAGAGCTTTTGTAATACAATTATCCGAAAATAGTTTTTCCCTTCGATTTGCACTAATAAACCCAAATTGACCCATTTTCCCCGCATGCACACACACACACTCGTATATGTATATATGGCCCCCGGCATTGGAGTGACATTTGTCTGTCCGTAACTGAACTGTTGCCGCTTGTGGCTGCCCAAACCGGCGACCTCAGAAGCAGCTTGCCACCTAAAGCCGCAGCACGCGCCACTTTTGTCCCAAATCCAGGCAGTTGGTTTTGGCCGCCTGATTCCGTGGTCTGTGGACAGCAGCAGCAGGAGGAGTTCCCATACCCAAATCCGTGCCCACGAGTCCCATGTGAGCCCCACGGGCAAATCACTCATTACACACTTACGCTTGCGCGACTCTGACGAGCTGGAGAAGCTGGCTGACGAGATGATGGAGGCGGCAACGGAGGCGGAGGCGCATATCGCAAATTATGTCAATTTGGATGCTGCTGCAGCCCGCCTGCCTCTGGGACACTCGAGACAGTGACAGCAGCGGGAGGAGTACACTTGAACAAATATAATGTCATGAATTTATAAGCCCAAAATTAGAATGTTCACTTCAAAGGTTAAATCAGACTTAAAATAGCTTGAGCTGTGACAGTTTTAAAGAGAAGCAACTTGGATTAGAAGAGATTCTTCCCATCAATTTGACCCTAATCACCTTCTCCTTATTTTCGCTCAGTGCTCAAGGCTTCAGCCAACTGATAGAGGGCCTAACTGTGTCTGCTCGTCGAGCATTTGACATCTTACATGGGAATTACAAACGCACGAAAATTGCTACCATGTTCGGCGACAGCCCACACACACACACACACACACTCACCAATACAGATGTAGCGTGTACCCAACACATATACACCATGTATATTGAGCGTCCGATTGTCTGTCATTCTGTCCATTTGCCAGTTTGTCCTTTAGCCAGTGGTGTGAGTGGGTGTCCTTTGAGGGAGGAGGATAGAGAGGATGGCCGTCGTTTTCATGTGCAAATTTCTGTAGTGTGCCATAAATTATCCGACTGGGAATTGCTTTTCTATAAAACGTGCGCATATTAAATAAATGTCAACAATTTTTGGCATCGTCTGCAAGCCGAGTCCCTTTCCCAGGACTGGCATTTTTATTCCTCGCTCGTTTTGGCGGCTGCAGAAATTAAATTACGCGTAACACGATTGTGAGGCTCCCTTTTGGGTATTAATGAGCATCAGGGCTGGCAGAATAGGTTCATGATGGATGTGCTCGAGTTTCTGGGTTTTGACAGCTGGACAGGTGAGCGAGCAATTGAATTTTCAATACCAATTTTCCCCCACACACACACGCTTTCAAATCGATTTGGAAACGTCAATCGCTTGCAAATATCTCTGCTTCCTTTTTTTGTGATTTGCCAATGGGAATTCAATTGATATTCAAATTCTTTTGGGGCTTGGCAGAAATTTTTATTGTCAGCCGTTGGCGGTACATTAAGTGCTCAGATTAGAGGGTAAAGAGAGGCAAACGACAGCTCTTTGATTTTGCACCTTGCCATCTGTGCTCATTGCACCTGCTGACCCCTTAGAGTTATATTTAATCATTGAGCAACTCGTGGATCCATTAATGTTTTATTCATCCGCCTGATTGATGGCTATGCATTTACACTTCATGTTTCCTTATTAATTTACGACTCCTGGCCACTCCTTGTGACGACAAACAGCGAGTAAAGTAAACTTAAGTGCCGCCTCCATCGACCGCTTTGATCCTCCTCACGCCAAAGGACAATTAGGGACTTTAACTCAACTGTCACATCACAACAGGGGAAATCAGCCAGCGAACTTTAATCCATTGTCATTTGCCTGGACTGGATGGAGGATAGAAGATTGGGAGTGGGTCTTAGCCATCCGGAAACGAAGGCAACGCCCTTAGCATTTATCTATTTCCAGTGACATCAATTGGCAGTTTAAATGCAAAAGACGAGGCCGCCCTGAAATCGCAGACCGGCCATCGTCTTCATCATCGTCATCGTCATCACCATTGCGACGTCATCGCTGCCTTTCCCGTTGCCGTTGTCGTTGACTTCAATTTGGCATTAATATTCCCACTCACGTACTTGGTTGTGATTATGCGACTACAACGCTGAACGTCAGCGGCTATTGCGGTTAAAAGGAGCTAGAGCCGGGTGATTGGGCGGTTCGGTGGCTCCGGTGGCTCCGGTGGTTGGGCGGATGGGTGACCGCCTTGAGGTTGTCGTGCGGTCGCCATTGCCTTGCGTGCTCCGTGTTTGTGGAGCTGGCGTCTCAACGTGACACTTAAAAGGCAGCGTTTTGTTGACATTTGCTAGGAAATCGACTAAGGAAGGAGTCGTCGAGTCGAGTCGATTCGAAGTAATTGCGGCAACGCCCACAAAAACTCAGTCCGGGCTGTCAAGGCAAAAAGCACATTTTCATATTGTGTTAATGACTTTGGCAATAGTTTTGTCATGACATTTCAAAAGAGTCGCCCCCCACCTGCCATTTCATTCAATTGCATTAGGTGGAAACGGTAATGATACACCAAGGAAAAATGTTTTGATTTGGGAAGGTTTAATGTCTTTGATATTGAATAATAATATGGGGTTTAAACCATTTTAAAAAGTTAAAAGAAACATGCCGATAAATACAAATAAATTTATATTAAAAGGTTGATAGAAATATCATAATCTTAACTTTAGAATTTTTAACCCTTTTCAAAACAATTTAATTCCAGTGCACTAATAATTAAATTCTCCCCTTTCTGTTTTATTCCAGTTTCCACAGTGGCCGTGGAGGCCGTTCTGGGACGCACCGCATCCTTGCCCTGCGACATCGAGCCGGAGGCAAAGGACGATCGTGTGTATATGGTGCTCTGGTTCCGTGAGAGTGCCGGCAAGCCGCTTTACAGGTAAGCAGTCTAATTTTAACAGGGAATTAGCAGCCAGCGCACTTGCTAATTTCATAGTCTCTTTGAGATTTCAAGTATATATGCCTGTGAGTGTGCGGTTGACAGAAGTTCCGCCCCTTTTTGGAAGGCGGGATGGCCAGCCCAAGTTCTGGGCACCTTTTGATTTATAAGCCGCACCGCACCTCCTTCTCAGTCGACCCGACAGCTTCATGAGAAATGGCAGCAGTTCATAATTTTCAAATAATTTATTATTTTAATAACATCATCAATATCAACTCAACTGGGGTCGAGCCGAGTGGGGACCTACACTGGCAGAAAGTATGCTCCTTCTACACGTTTCTCACATAAATAAAATTTAAAAAACAATTTATAGATAAATAAGATAGTCTTCCTTGGGGATTATCTACCGACTACATTATCTTGTTTTTCCCAAACAAAATCAAGTTTCTGCGAGTGTCCTTTTCCGCATATGCCTAGTCCCGGAACTAGGGCCAGGACATGCTCCGGGAGTGGGTCAAAGCAAAACAAAGCAACGGCATGCTAGGCGGGCCACACAGGGCGACATGGACTCATATATTAGCCGCAGGGCCCGAGGCAAAGGACATTCGAGGTGAAAAGCGGGGCAGCAAAATAATGGCATCCAAAGTGAAAACTGTTTTGGCGGCAACTTTGATTGTGGGTGAGTCCTGGAGGAGAGGATGTCCTCGAGCAGCTCCTGCTGCTGTTATTTATAGAGCTCGCTCGGCGAACGTGTGCTTAGGTTTAATATGTTGCACATTATAAGCAGACATCGATATCCTTTAGCCTTGTCAATTTTGCTTACATCTGCTTCCTTTTCAATATGTTGCCAGCGGGGGTGGGACGTATGAGGACATAGACAACGGCGGGGACATGGATATCGATATGGCAATGGATATGGATACATACATACATACATACATAGTATGTGTATAGACGCACGTGTATCTCAAGGGCGAGCGCGAGTTGTTCGCAGGACACTCTCTCTATCCCTCTCTCCCTCTCTCTTTTCTTTCCTATTCCGATCCTTGTTGTTGCCATTTCGTGCACTCAATTGGAAGCAATAAATTTCAGACCAGACAAAGCAGGAAAAGATGAGGAAAGCCGGAAAGTAGGAAAAATAGGAAAAGGGCGGTGAACGTTTGGTCTGACGACAAACAACAACAACAACAGGGGAAAACAAGGCGGAAAACTAGAAAAATGTCCAAAACAATAATGTCGCCAAAAAATTTCCTGACTTTATAACCAAAAATATCCGAAAGTGATTCGAATTCGATTTCCCTTACTGGAAAAGTCAGCAGAAAAGAAAGCAACGAAACAGGAAAATTTAAGCAAATAAATAACAAGAACGAAATCGAAAATGAGAACAACAGCAACAGCTTGCACAGGAGACAGGCGGGATACTAAGCAACAAAAAACGAAGCAAAAAAACAAGAAAAAGGACCTGGACTGCGGTGTAAAATTGCCAGCTCTGCGTGAAATCGAAGGACACAAGGACGAAAGGAGACGAAGGGGCGGGCAGGAATGGGGCTTAGAAAAGAATCAAAACCAAAAGCTAAAACCGAAAAGGCGCCGAAATTGAAAGCAGCATGTGAAGGGCGGAAAGAATGAAGAGAGAGACTCGTCGGGATAAAGAGGACCCACTGGGCGGGAGATCCCAAGGTTTTTTCATAGTTCTACACTGCTAGAAATAAATTAAGATCGAGCATAAAGTGGAAACAGTAGCAAAGTTATAAGAACCAATGATAGAACTTTGGAATTCTTACTAATAAACCATATATAAACAATAACTTTAACAAAGAACAGTCTTGGTACAGTTCAAAATTGAGTTTTCAGGGACCTCTACAAGTCCTACTTTATAACCACGTTTCCCAGTGCCTTTTTGGCTCAGTGTCTTACATCCTTTTTGGCAGAACAGGCTTTGCTACATTTCCAAAGGCTCGTCACAGCTGGCAGCCCCACCTAAACTTACACACACACCACACTCCGGCACAAATACCCCGTGTAAAGTCCTGTCTAGGAGCCGCTCTGCATTTGACAGCTTTACACCCGGATACAAAGGCAAAAGCTACACCAACAGCGTCAGCATTCAGCATCAGTCCGCCGCAACTTCCCCTTAAACCAAAACGATGTCCTGCCCAGGAGGCTAAACGCAAAAATATTAAAAATTATAATGTTAACTTTTGCTTTGTTGTTTGACTGGCCGAAACGGGGCCCAGTCCTTGTTGTTGCTATTATTATTGCTGCTGCTAGGGTTAGACAGGCCTTTTCAGGCCCTCGGGTTCATTTTTATGGGTCGGATTGCTCGCTGGGATTTGTTTCTGCTGACTTTGACCCTTGAAATGCGATTTTCATAAGATTTTTATACATTTATTTGTTATGAATCGGGAATCGGGATATAAAAGGGGGGCAAGGCCTGCTTGGCGTTCCATTATTAAAATTAACATTTGCCATGACAGCCAGACCCACCTGTAACGATGAGAGGAGCGTGAGCTTTTCTCTGGGTCGACAGGTCAACTGTCACGTTCAATATTGCAGGCCATCAATGGCAATGGCAACTAGTCGACCTCCCAGACCCCCCTCCACAAAAGCTTATATGTATAATAAACAAAAGCCAAGAGAAAATGGCAATGGCAGCAGGCTGAATCGATACAGAAAAGCAGTTGAGAACGTGCAACTTTCGATTCAGGTTGAGATCAGAAGAAGATGAAGCCACGAATAAAACAATTAAAAATTATAAATAAGTAAATACAAATGTTGCTGTTTGGATTTATTTTAAACCCCTTGAGTACCTGTTAATTGTAATTAAAAACCAAATTGTATGCTGAATATGATTAAGAATATATATATATTGTGTAAAAGTTTGAGAGATTAATGTTACCGTCTTTTTTTAAGCTCTCAATTATCTCTCTGAGATCGTATATACCCTACCATACCTTGCGTAAATATTGAAGTGCTTGCAATGGACTTTGAGCCTGGCCCACAATCAAGGTTAATTGATTTTTAAAGCTCACCTAGAGCTCAATGCCTGGCTGCTCAATGTTGGCCGTTGGCTGCCGTCTGCTATCTGCCAGCTATCCGTGGGTTTCGTGGCATGAATAATGAAACTGGCTGCGATTGGATTGGATGGGTGTGTCCTGCTGCGGTCTTTCCTGCTCGGAGTTCGGAGCTCGGAGCAGGAGTTGGTCTGGTCTGGCTGTCAAAAGCGGGATAATCCCTGTGCCACGCTAACTGCCATAATCGCCGGCAGCCGCCTGGAAATCGCCCAATAAATACAGTCTGATCTGGATGGAAGCAGGACTGAGACCGGGGACAGGGCCAGGGACTATTAATGGGAGTGGAAGTGATGGAGGCAATTGAAGGTGCACTCTCAGCAGAGTTTCCCAGGGAGTGTGGGTGTGTGTGGAGTCCGTGTGTGTGTGCCTGGATGGCTGCTTGAGAATCATCATCGGTCTACCACAAAAGTAATAAACCACAAAATGGTATTCAAAATGGCTGGCAATAAAGGCCGAACGCCAGCGGAAGCAGAAGGGGGGAAAACTGAAGATGGCGGAATCACTGCAAAAGAACAGGAAACGATACACTTAAATTTACAACTTTAATGTGATATCCAATCAAAACTATCCATATTAAAATGGGAGTAATGCTTTATCTTATAGCTTTCTTTTGAATCGTTAAATTTTTATTTGAAATAAGCATTGTAAATCACAATGTTATATTTATCTATTTCCCTTATTTATGTTTACGTTCATTTAATTTTAAAGGCATTCCTTGGCCATTATTTTGATCAGTGTAAAGCGAAGGACAGCGAAAAGTCGTGGGCCAAAGGCAATTAAGTTGCATACATTTTCGGTGCTTTTTACGAGTGGCAAGCGGCTAGCGGCACTTTGCGCGAATTTCAGGTTAGACGGGATATTTAAAACTGTAATTAAGTTTGAAATGTATATGCATTTGTGTGGGTGCCGCTCTGTGTGCGTGTGTGTGTGTGTCTGAAAAAGCGGAAATGCAAGCGGCGCATGCAAATCGATTTCACCGCCACTAAGCTTCGGTTTCCACAGAAACTGGGAAATGCTAACGCTGGGATTTTCTGTGTCGGCTCACCACTTGGTCACCATCCGGAGGAAATGGTCCTGGGCCCAATCTTCACAGCGATTGTGTATTCAAAGGCGAGGGGGTCATAGCGATTATCAAAGTTCTCCTACTCACCCTGTCGTCAGGATTAACTTTTAATGACTTCGATTTCGGTAATTGGAAGCCATTTTGTCGTAATTTAAAATTCTGGGAAATTAACTTCTCCTTTGCTCTTATTTCATGGGTTTTTAAGGTCTAAATTTAAGCTATTTAGCTATTAATAATATGTTTTCTTGATTTTGATTCGCAATAAGCAAAGACTCACTATTCAAATATGTAATTAAAAGAATAATTTTAGTAACTAGAAGAGGAGCTAGCCGACGTTTCTATACCCTTGCAGTTTGCAATACAAAATCGATCATAACTAAGCCAGAAAACCTTTAATTTCAATTCGGAAAGCTGTTTTGTATTAGTTTTTATAAGGTTAACAAATATGCGTAATAAAATAAAAATTTAAAAATATTTAAAAATTTTCCCTTTTTTTTTGGCAATTTTAACCCCTTAAAGATATTTTAAAAATTTTGAAAAAATAAATTTGTCCCGTACATAGCTAAATCGACTCGGTTGTTCATGCTGATCAAGAATATATATGATTTATAGGGTCGGAAATGTCTCCTTCACTTATATGCAAGCCTTTGACTAAAATTATAATACTCGGCAGAGTTTGTTTGTTTTTGAATTACTAATTACCAATCTACAATATTATAAATATTCATCCCTCTTCTCCAATCTTCTATTAATTCCGACCCCTGAGTGGATTTTCCCATTCAAAACACCAACCTGCGGCAATACAACACTCATGAAAACCCGAAAAACCAAATAGGCAACCAAGATGAAAGTTTTATTTTGAATTTATTGCGGAATTTATTGGGCGACACTGCATAAATTTGAACTTGGCCAGCGAGCACAACGTCGACGGCGTTGTTTGCGTTCTTTGTTTCTTGATATTTGTTTGTTTTTTTGTTTTGTTAAGAGGAGCCTCCCCCTGGCTGGTTGGCTCCTTCATATATTCATATGCTACAAATTATATAGTAAAAGTTAAGAAGAAGATGAAGCGAAAACCAAACAAAAACCAACACCAGCGGCAACAATGTGTGGAATGATGCCAACAAATGTCAACACCGGCCCGTGGAAAAAAGGGAGGAGATCTCGACCATCGCCAGGAGTTGGGCGTCGGGAGAGGAGTTTCGGGTCTGGAACTGTTGTTGGCAATAACAAAAGAAATTTACAGATATTACACAGCATGGCTCCATAATAACACCAATACACATGCCAAAAAAAAGGAGAGAGAAAAACAAAGGGGCAGTAAAACCATTTGCATACTTTTGTCTGCGCCCTTGTGCTCCTGCTGTGTGTGTAAGTGTATATATGGGGGCGTGTAAACAGCCCCTTTTTTTTTTTGGTTTTATTATTGTTTCATATTTCTCTCGTCGCTGTGTGTTTCTTTTGTTTGCACGAATGTAACTATGTCTGTGTGTGTGTGCACGCTGCGTGGAAACCAATTTTAAATTTGTTGCCACTTTTGCCAAGTTACGTAGCATACATTTCGGCGCTCCGGCGGGGAAATTGTTGCCAGGTCCAGAGAGCGATAGGGTTTCTTTATGCATAATTTGATAGGGGCCGCCAGACAATATATATATAGGTGTATATATACGCCTGAGTGAGTAGTGGAGCACAATATGTGAGGGCCTATTCTCACCTGTCTAATTTCGTTTTGTGTATAAAGCGGCACAAAGTGGGTCGTATGTTGAGGAGACCCTTATGCCCTCATAGTTTATTACCTTTTGTCATGTGCTGCATAGTTGGATTACAACGCTTTATTGTACCCTGTAAAATCTATGGGAGTCTGTAAAGCAAATTGTTCTTTGCGTACTTCAAATATTATTCTAAAGAGTCAGAACTTAGAGAAATATTAGAAAGATAAAGTCAGAATACGCAGCAGGTCTTTGTAACCTTTTGCAGATTTATTTCAATTTCTTTTTTAGTAACTCGGGAAGCCTTTTACAATGATATTTGAGAGATATTCATAAATTATAGATTAATAAAATTTAAATAAATAAATAAAACCTTTAATCTCTGCTTCATTATATACTGCAGCTTTACTTATTCTTCAAGGCACCTTTTCTCTTTAAGATTAGTTAGCTTCTATCAAAAGTTAAAGCCCAGCTTATGTAGTCTCATTCTGCAAATTTATCTCCTTGTCTAAGTAATGGGTATCAAGCATTCGAATCGCGGAATCACGGCCAAAAGCGTTCACACGACAGCAGCATCTGTTTAAACTGTCAGAAAATACCGACGCACACTCTTACACCCCCTCCCACACACACACACCGACATACTCTGACACATATTGTCATAAAATTATTCAATGGATATTGTGAGTGCAAAAGTTTTCGGTCGTTTTTTTATTTTCTTCTTTTTTTTGGGTGAACTTCTCCGTCCTGCCCCCGCTTAGCCCTTTTGCAATCTTTTTGAATAGGATTTCGTAAGCGTTACAAACTGAAGACCGAACAAAAAAGAATAACATTAAATGGCAAATGAGAAGCTTGCTTTGATATTGGATTTCGGGGGGAAGGGTCGAAGGTTGTCCACAAAAAAAAAAAAAATGTGGGGCCGGTCGAGGTCCGAAAGTTTGTTCCCAAGCCACCAAAAAATAAAAAAAAAACCCGAAGCGTAATTACCAAACCCATGCAACGACCAGTTCAAGGACCGCCCCGCTTCGGGATTTGTTTAAAGAACGCAGCTCATTCATTCAGCCCGAAGATAAAGTGCTACCAATTAACGGAAAATAAATAAAACTCAACTAATTGTTGGAAAAAAGCAGACCATAGACAAAGGAGAAGTAAGAGACTGACTGAATGAAAGAAAGCCAATGCGAGCAAGACAGGTACACAAGCAGAAAAACATGAACAAATGAAGTATTATTTACTTTTTTTTTAAAGATTAAGTAAATTAGATTGGATTTGATTTTTTAAACATTGTGATAAAAGAATATGTGGTTAAAACACTTCTTGGGACTCTTGAGGATCTGCTATGATCAGCTTTGGCATGCTTCGGGTCCTTCAGTCCTTGTATATGATTGAATGTTGCAAGGACTTGCTTTGTGTGGTCAGCTCTGACTTAAAACACATTTATTTAAATCCATAATTTAAAGAATATTTTATTCAAGTATTTTAATAATAATAAAACAAATTAAAAGTAGAGATATATTAAATAGTTTCTATTAAAAAATCTGTGTCCAAGTGCATAGCAAACTCTTCAAAAGGACGTCGCGTGGTCGCGACCAATTGTCTCCTGGACTTTATCCTCTGCTTTCTCCATCTTCTGGCCATTCTCAACAACGACGATGACCGTCAACCGTCAACATTTCTGCAACTGCCACAATGTTGTCTTCCTTTCTTGGCTTTCTTGGCCCATTTCTATTTTGCCTCTTGCTATCCATTTGCTTTTTTCTCTGTTTTTTTTTTTGCTGCTTTACAATTTTTACTGCCCTCGCATTTGGCGTTTATTTTTCTGTTTTCTGTTCTCAGCACCCCCGGTGTCTCCACCTCCCTTTGCCATTTTCTTTGCCGCTTTGCTTATTGTGCAAACTTGGCATTATTGTTTCCTAAGGCCAACAACGGGAAAACACAACGTCAACAGAGGGCAAGGAGGAGTGCGCGCTCGGCCATATTTGGGCGACGTTGGAGGAAGCTCCACTCCTTGCCACTCCACTTCACTCTACTCTAGTCCACCTTGCCTTATCGCCAGAGCTCCTCCGCCTTTGTTGACTATTCGGCGTTTCCCTATTGTTTGCAAATGCGCAAAATTAAAAGCGGGAAAAGCGGGAAGAGCGAATGAAAGAAAAGCGCGAGAGAAGCAGGGAACTTGAAGAGTAGTCTTAAAAAAAAAAAAAACTGGAAATTTTCCCAAGGAGTTCTCAGTCCGTTATGTTTACATTTTCGCGCATATATTTAATTAGGCTAATTAGGGAACGTGCCCCGGCTTTGGGCAAGGCTTAGATGCTGTAATTTATTCGCCGCATGGCTTACTGCACTTTGAACACAATTAGAGGAATGGCCAAACACATGACACGGCAGAGGAAAGGGTCCTTGCCAGTGATAAGCATAAGAAATATGAGCACCGGATATAAATTGTGTCAGCGGCGAAATGATAAAAAACCACTTAAAGGCGCAAACAATACGGACGCCGCGGCGGAGGCCGCCAACAATCCTGGCAGCCGGCACAATGACAAACCGCTTCGCTAACCGCAAACCAAGGATGGGGGCTCAAGCGAGGGAAGGGGAGCTGGAAGGACCCTCAGATAGCACAGACTGCACGACGACGACAACAGCGGAAATAACAAAAGGACACAACTTGCGATGACTGTGCAAAGACGACATGCTGGTGTGTGGGTCACTACTAGAAAGGCACACTCAAAGAAAACTAATTGGCTTATAGTAGGATTAGAATTTTGTAAATGTTGATGGACATTTTTATATTTAAAAAAAAAAGGGAACTAAATTGTATGTATCCTTGAATTAGAGGAGCATATTGGTAATCGATAATAACAAAGCTTAAAATATTCGCATTCTTTGAAACGATATTTATCGATATTTTCATACCAAAATTCTTCGTGATATCAAAGTTTAAAAAACTCATAACTAAGCCAAAAAAGCATTAATTTCAATTCGGGAAGCTTTCCTATGTTGGTTTTTGTTGGGTTAATAAGTCTGCATACTCAATTTTAAATTTAATATTTTTATACATTTTTGACAATTTTAACGACAGTTAAACCACATATAAAACTTTGAAAAAATTTAAAAAATTTACTTTTTGGCCCCACATGGCTAGATCGACTCGGCTGTTGATGCTGATCAAGAATATATATCATTTATAGGGTCGGAAATGATTCCTTCCAAAGTTATAATACTCTGCAAAGGTATAAAAAGAGTCTTATAAGAGTCAAGACTCAAAGTAGATAATCTTTTTTGTATACCCCAACTCTATCTAATTTTCTTCAAGTGCATGAAAAAGAATTGTGGGAACATTTTGCGCCACCGTCAAGTCATTTACGGCGTGTCGCAGGGCCAGAGCGTCCAAAGCCCTCAGACGGACATTAACAAATACAATAAAAGCGCCAA
The DNA here is from genome assembly GCF_035046125.1 of Drosophila serrata. NCBI lineage: Eukaryota > Metazoa > Arthropoda > Insecta > Diptera > Drosophilidae > Drosophila > Drosophila serrata. The sequence goes on along the minus strand of NW_028256928.1, from coordinate 133,802 downwards.
AGATAGCACGTCGGGCTTTTTAATGCGCAAAATTGCAAACGTTTGCTGGGCTTCTGTGCTGGCCTGCGAAAATAATGCGAAACGGAAGAAATTAGTTGCGTGCAAATTTATGCTTGGGGTTCGCTTTTGTCGACCCCGGGAACACACTTGGAACATTGGGCACAGGAAAAGGGTCATTTCGTAGACGCGTGAAAATTCAGGCCCAAACCCGGGCTCAGACCCACTTGCGAGCGTGTCGTTTTTTACAATTTTCCATCCAATATTTATGGCTGGAGAGGTGGGGAGCTAGCCCCAATAAGCTGTGGGGTTTATATAGTGGCTCCCTCTCTCACTCTCTCTCTCTCTCTGGAGGCTTTAAAATATAAACCTGGTGAAATAAGACCTGGACTTTGGTGGTTCAAGTTAGGTTTACCACGACTTTAAAAATGCCTTATACCCTTTTTTTAAATCGCGTTTTTAATCATTATCAATAGGGACTCATTTCATTATAATTTTTATTTGACTTATTTATATCTTTTTATAAAGCTGTTCACTTGAAGTTCAAGGAGAAAGACAAGTTAATTTTGGTACACCACAAGAAGACATTGAATTGAAAAATGTTTCCACCATTTTTTATATGTATATGCTCCCAGCATAACCCACACCACACACCTTTCCTTACTTTGGAAACTTCCACATCGCATTAAAATTTACGACCTTCGCGGCGACATCCGAAATGCTCTGGGAGGCAATTGCTGACACAACTTATCGACAATATTTTGGTTATATTTCCCTTTATTTACATTTTCTTCGTCTCTTTTTTTTGCATTTCCCCAGCGGCTGTAGATCCAGCGATAGCTGGGGAGCAACTACTTAGGCAACTTTTAACACATTTTCCAACTGTTTTTTCTCCCCCGTATCCGTTACAGCTTCGATGTGAGAGGAAGACCCTTCGAGAAGGCCCTGTACTGGTCGGACACCAACTCGTTTGGGCCACGTGCGTATTTTGTTACCGGACAGCAGCCGGCCAAGTTATCTGTGGACAACATTCAGCTGGATGACGAGGGCGTAAGTGGCTCAAAACGGACCATTACGGGGTCCCCGAAAAGTGCGCTATGTTATTGTGTATTTCTTGTTTTTATTGCATTCCCTCAACAGGTCTACCGTTGCCGCGTCGACTTCCAGAACTCGCCCACGCGTAATCATAGAATTAATTTAACGGTCATTGGTGAGTAACCCCCTATCATTAAGGAGAGCTTTGTGGAGCACACTCAGAGAAATGACTCCCACAAAGACTCCCTTGATATATTTTTAGACAAAAACTTCATTTATCAAATGAACTTTAAAGAAAATCTTGCTTAGAATGTCACCGAACTTATCAATACTAACTCAAGTTTTTCCCACCCTAAGAAATACTTTGCTCTGAGTGCATCCTTTTTGTAACAACATCTTCACCTCTGCTCTCCACAGTTCCTCCGCACCAAATACTCGTGTACGATGCCTCCGGTCGCGATGTTGCCGGCGCTGTGGGTCCATTGCTCGAGGGCGATAATATTGTGTTGACATGTGAAGTGCGTGGCGGTAAGTAAATCATGATAAACGACACCAGCGCATACACGTACACACTGCCACATAAATGTGGCACTCAGACAAAAGGCCATCAAGCTCGAAAGGTCGGCCACAGAAACGCAACGGATTCCAGTTTTACAGAGAGAGAAAATTGAAACTATTTAACTTAGAAATGATCAGTACTACGCTTTAAAAATATCAAGCAATATAAGCTGATTTTACTAAATCAAAGTTAATTAATTTTCCAATTAATTCCGCAATTTAACATAACCTATTTATAAACCTTAGCTTTATCTAGCTTAAATTGGTTTTATTAAGCTTTTTGCTAAACTATAAAGGCCTTTACGGCCACGTCCTGTACCAGGTGCTAGGATTTTCCACACCTGCATACATATATGTATAACTATCAGTTATTAGCGAAAAACCAATATTGATACGCGATTTAAAACCCTCCAGCAGGCAATTGCATTTGTTTTATACAATACTTATGTATTTGCTTAACTCTTCCCACTTTGATTTGTTTTATTTTATAAATTTTCAGGTATTTATTGATTTTTTGCCAAAACCAATTTGATATGCTCTTGACAAGGCAACCATTTGGCCAATTGAAAACCTCCATTTCACCACAAAGATATGCATGAAACAAAAACCAAAAATAAAATTCATTTCCTGCACTGCGAATGATAAAAGTCTCTAAACAAAACCAAGCTTGTAATATGCAATTAGAATCATAAGAGTAGTTTTTCTCGGTGCAATCAGTGACTCGGTTCGCATCCCTTTCCACTCGACCCTGTCAGTCTATTTAAAGAATTAAAGATGAAAAGCTTCAGATAGACCCCAGCCGTGACCGGGGAGAAATATGGTGGCCGGGGGGGAGGGGACAGAGGACAGGCTGGCTAAGTCATCGTAAATAATAAAAATAAATGTATGTCAAAGTCTGCGGTGACATTGCCGCTCCGCAGACACACCGACAACATCGTCTGCGCTGTCAGTGCCAGTTTGCTTTCAAAGGAAAGGAAAATGCAACAATTTTCCAGCGTCTGGGTGTGCTTTTGTTGTGTACACGCCACCACATCCATTGGCCAAGCCATGACCTGTAGGCATATGCGGCATCGTAAATCTTTAAAGAGGTCCCCAAGGTGAACGAAGAAGCACAGCTCCCTATTACCTCCCACACACACACGCCCCTATCGACCGCATCCCCCTAAACTTTTCACTCGCCTTTTCAACTGGCAAGTGTGAAAATTTTTGTACAAGTTGCTCGCTTCACTGGCTGACTGGCTCTGGCTCTGGTTCTGGCTTGAGGGTGCCTCCTCGCATGACTGAGCCCCCATGGATACTGAATGCGAGCTCAACCCAACGGAACCGGCGATGGCGACGGCGTCGACGACGACGAATGCCCCGACATCAGCATTATAAATCATTAACTTTTCTGACAACAATATTTTCGGCACACACCCCAGGCATTTTCCATGTCAACTAGCAGCCCGATTTTTTTTTTGCTTTCCCTCGTTTTTTGCGCAAAGCTTTAAGTTGAAATTTTCCGCTGGTGAGAAAGTCCTTACTGATATAAGCGAAAGTTTTTAAGTCCGTTGTGAGAGGGGAATTAGTTAATTATTATAGACGGGGCACAGTTCACATTGAACTGCTTGAATTGCCTAAAAAAAGTTGACACTACTTAAGAGTCTTTCAAAAACAATCAGTTAACTTAAAGATTTAAGGCAAGTTTAAAGCTGAGAGATCCTTGAACCCTGAAAAGGCCAAAGTAGTGGCCTAATTCCGGCTCAAGATCCCGGCTCTCGGTGCTCTTGCCAAATGCTAGCTCATTATTCGACACGCCTCTTCTTGAATGGCAGGCAGGCAAGAAGTTGGTGCATGTGAATGATTTTCGGGGTTGCTGCCACAGCCACAGCTGCAACCTTCAGCCACCGTTTACGTGCAGCATTGTGCTGCCAAAGGATTTGAGCTGCATCTTGGCTTTGCTTTGGCACCTGTACGTCACGTCGTTGCTTTGACTAACCGCATGTGAATGAGCCAAAGACCCAGTCCACCGGAGGAGAGTCAGGACTCAGCGGGTTTCGAGGAGCTCGAACAGAGGCAGAGGCACAGGCAGTGGCAGAGTGGGTGGTGGCAAACGTGAAACTACGACGACAACACTCGCTTTTGACACCTGCTGAGCGACACGCTTCTTGGCAGGTGGCACAGGCCCTGCCAGTACCTCTGATTCGTATGCAACATTTTGAACACAATCCCAGAGTTGCACTTGGGGAAATATAGTAGAAGGTATAGCCTAATAGTAAATTCTAAATATAAAAATATTATTTAAAAAACCCTCCCCAAGATAATCCCCCTAACCTTTCTAGTTCATGATTTTAGACTAAAATTTCTTCTATAACTTTTAAAGAACTACTTTTCCAGTGTATTGGTTAGCTCCTTCGGAGACCGCACTGCACGCTCGTATTTCATTTGGCTCCTGCAGCAGCGGGTAAGGGGAAAACTGAAAGCCAAATTAACTAATATCGCAATTTCAACGCCACATGGCGTCGTCGGTGCGATGGTGAGGAATTGTGCCGGCACAGGATTGGATGGAGGATGATGGAGGGTCTCGACTCCGCTGCGGGTCCTGATTAAAGCTAATGCAAATCCTGACGCCATTTTTATGGCCAGCCACTAATCATAGCTCCCGGAACACAATAAACGCCAAATGCCAAATTGCTTTATCAAGTTTATTAACTTCGACTAATAGCAATTAATACCGGCAATAAAAACCTAATCTAGGCATGCCCCCATAAAAGGGGCGCCCCCCCTCCCGGTTTATCCATTGTGTGTCCAGTTTGCAGATCCCGCAGTCCTTTGCATATTTCTGACCCCCAGCTCTTGGCTCTGGCTCCGGCTCCGGCTCCAGATCCGGAGGAGCATTGTCCGGCAAGCAATTGTCAACAAGCGTAAGTATGGCTTAGCAAATGGCAAACGCGCGCTGTCTTCATTACACAAAGGAAGTGGGCGGATGGTGGGAGGACCTTGTTGTGGGTAAAAAGGAAGGGAAATGAACTGGGGATGGACGGTTGGGTGGTAAAGTCAGCTAAATGCCGCAGGGAAACTGTTATTTGTCTATTATCTCTGCACTCCCACTCCTGAACACTTTTCGGGGAGTATCGTGTGTGTGTGCGTGTGTCCTTGGTAGCTTATTGTCGCCGAGTATCCTTTGCAATCAGCCACAATTCTGGCTGAGTCGGGCAGTAAATTCCCAAGTCCACACTCCAGCTATCAGCTACTTTCACCCGCCAATCTTCACCCCCAAATCCCCAGTTCGTCTTTATGGACCCAATGCACTGGGGGAAAAATGGGGTTAGAATTGCAGTTATACACAATACACAACAGGAACCACATTACTTTGATAAAATAAAATAATTTCTTTGATAAAAATTCAACCGACCTTCCATCAAAGTCTAAAAATAATCAATGAAAAATTTTTCTACATTTCCCTAATAAGTAAGTAATTAGTGCTAGTAAAATATTTTCCTTACTGTGTACCCTTTGCCAATCCCCCTCCAGCTGCTTGTTGCTATTGTTGCTCATTTCCGCCGCATTCACTTGGCTCACTTAATGGGCCCAAACCAAGGCAAACCCATTGGCAATGGGCCAAGGGGGGAGGGAAGGAAAAGCAGCCCGGGGCTTCGAAGCTTTTGGGCACTTAAACGGATTAAAAATATTTTCGTACATTTGATATGTGAACGAGGGAAATTCCCTCCCACTTTCTCCGAGCAGAAGCGAAAAAGTGATTGCAGAATTTCAATTGAAATCCGAAATGCCGAACTGCCGGATACCGAAAAGTGCATCGAGTGCTCACAACTCACCACTCAGTGGAGTAAATGGATGGTCACTCAAACATATAGCCAAGTCATATTCTCTTAATTTGGTATTTACACTTTGGACAGGTACAAATGGTAAATGATTCATTAAAGCCTTAATTGCAGTCACTTTAACAACTACGAAGAATACGATTTATTGATTTATTAATGAATTGGAACAAATGAATTAAGATTATCAAGCTTCTCAACACTTTTTCGAGCTTTTAACTCAATGTTTCTTCTTAATTTCCGCAGTTTATCCCATAAATTTCAAACATAATGTGGCAAATGAGACTTTGAGAGTTTTATAAAGCGATTTAAAATGTATATTTTTAGAAAATTGTTTCCCATATATCATCATTTTGTAAATCCTCTTTTAATTAGAGCCTAATATTTTGATATATTTTGCAAATTGAATGCTGCGCTAGTCAAAGCTTTGTGATACACTAATCCGCTTTACAATCGCATAAATATGTGTCTAAATTTGCCTTTATAATCTACCCCGATTGCCGTCAGTATTGTTTCCCACCGTCCAGGGTCATCAGCATAGCATGTCCCCAAAAAACTTTCCCCGAAAAACCAACTAATTCAATATTCACGCTTATGCGTTTGGCGGCAGCATCCGTCCCCTTTGCGTGGTCCATCCATCTGACTATCCATTTGCATCCCCGTCCCGGGCAGGACCCCAACTTTGCTAGTTAAGCTGGCTAAGCCTTTTTTAAAAGCCTTGGGTACACACTGCTAAATGCGCATTATCATTAAAATGTTGAAAGTTTCCCTCACTTTTCTTTTTTCGGTCATAAATTTTCGAACGCGGCTCTGTGGTCACGCCGCTTCCGTTAGAAAACCACCTCGGGAAAACTCTTGCTAGACGAAAAAGGGCGGCCGGGTTAATAATGCATGAGTGGAAAAGTTTGCGGGGGCCGGAGCAAGAAGCAAAAAAAAAACATTTGGCGTAGAAAATTTAAAATTAATTTATGCATTAAATATTAATTTAAATTTGAATTTAAATTGTAAAGGGAGTAGCTGGAGTCATACCCATAATAGGAAAGTGTTTTCTATAGCATAACCCTATACGCAACATAACAGGAATATATTCATATTAATATATTATATCCTTGCAGAATATTTTATTGTGATGAACTGTAATGAAGTCGTTTTCGACCCTTTAAATCATTTATATTCTTGATCAGCATCAACAGCCGAATAGATATAGTCATCTCAGACGGAAAAAAAAATTGTTTTCTATCTTATAATCTACCATTAACACAACCCCCACTTCAAGCTTAAATTTTTTGCTAGTAATAATTGTGAACTATGTGTTTTATTGTCCAAACAGGCCGCCCGGAGCCAACGGTGACCTGGCTGAATGGTACTCGCACCTTGGAGGCGGGCAGCGGGGTCTCCATGGGTCGCCATGTGACCGTCAACCGGCTGGAGGTTGCCCAAATCTCGCGCTCCGCCTTGAATAACACGTACCGCTGTCAGGCTTCCAACACGAAACTGGTGGCGCCCGTGGAGCGCAGCATCCGCATCGAAATGCTACGTGAGTGGACCCGAGTCAATATGGCGAGTCACGACTAATCCTGTTATACCTTAAACCACCCACAGTCAAACCCACATCAGTCAATTTAACCAATAAGTTGAAGGTCTTCGCCTCGAACACGCAGTACAATCTCACCTGCATTGTGGCCGGATCGGTGCCGGACACGGAAATCAAATGGACGCAGAATAATCGGCCCTTCAAACGTGGCACGGTAAGCTCTTCTCCGGCGACTCTAACTCAATCTTGGCACCCCGCCTTCGACATCACCTTCCTCTTATTTATGAGTCACCCAATCCACCTGCCGATAGCCGGCCACCGGGCATTTCTCTCTAATCGATTCCGCCTTATCTCTCTTATCCCCGCCCACCAGCTGTCGACCAGCCAAGGCAATGGCAGAGTCATCTCCACGTTGACGTTTTATCCACAACCCGAGGACGACGGCACAATGCTCAAGTGCGAGGGATCCAATCCAAGGCTTCAGAACTCGGCCATCGAGGATTCGCTCATGATGAATGTCATATGTAAGTGGAACGTTTATTTTACGAAATCAAGTGGAAAAAACCTTAGATTTATATATATTTAATTGGACTAACTAAGAGATTAGTAAGGCTTATTTATTTACGACAATTTTATTAAGCCCTGCCAAGTTCCCTTGCAAATTATAATATCCTTTGGCAGAGATATAAAAAATTACTCCGCAGCACACAAATCAAAGTCGCGTGTGTGAATAATTCTAAATTATATGGCATTATTTACGTACAAACATTCTACACATTGAAATTGGCCCAGTATGAAGCCGTTGGCTCATATGTCAATATTTATTCCATTGACTTTTAGCGCGGCCATAAAAAAATGCTGACAAAAAAGTTGTTTTCTGTTTTGCTTGGTTGCCTGCAAAATGTCATAAATTTTACTTTATATGATTATCAATTTAAAATCAACAGCACACGCCCCTTCTTGGCGTTTCAAAGGGACGCAAAATGGACGCAAAAAATGCCTTAAGTTCCTACTCTCACACTAAAGTATTCCTTATTGCATTGCCTTGAAATAATCATAAATTTATTGAATTTTAAAGTCACGCATAGTTCCCCAGCTATGTATGCGAAATGTTAGCATAAATATTGAATGTCAATCCGCGTAAGCTGCAAAATAAAAGAAGTATGGCGAAAATATGAAATTACAAATACACAAGGAGCAAAGCTCCTTGACAGGATTAACGAACATAGTTTAAGCTCTTAATGGACCAAAAGCTTTTGAACATAGGAAAACTACAGGGAAAAGGACAGTGAAACCATAAATCCGTGATTTGTTATTTTTTCTGCGATAGAAACAGCATGAGAGCAAATGTTTTACGCTTTTCCCTCTGCTCTGGTTAACCCCTTCTCGGGCATTTCTTTGAGCCATAACTGTTGAAATTTGTTACTTCCTTCCCAATCATGATGCCGTAAAAAAATATAAAAAAAGCGAACTGCAGACGGGAAAAACACTAAATATTTTATACGACCCATCATTGATATTGGGGCGTTGCTCGCGGCAACGAGACCGATTTTAATTTAAAAATTTTCTGTCATACTCATTGGTTAGCCTGTTTGGATGTGGATCGGATCGGCATGACGGCGGTTTATGCCGCGGTTCCGTCGATGCGTTGTTAACTTTTACGGGCTCCGCTCCACAGCAACAGCGCAGCAGCGTTTTATTATGCAATAATATTTTTCGATTCTTTATTTTATATGAAAGGGGGGCGGGAAGAGAAGGCTCCTTCTCGCTCGACGCGGTAATTTGAATATAAAAAGAGAGAGTGGCGCTGAGCGGCGAACAGAATTTCCATATTAGCGAAAGCAATTAAAATGGAAAACCTAACCATTAACGAGTGGGGTTTTCTGCGATTTTCAGATCCGCCGCAGGTCACCTTGTCGCTGGGCTCCACACTGCGTCCGGACGATATTAAAGAGGGCGACGATGTGTACTTTGAGTGCCACATCAAGTCCAATCCCAAGGAGCATCGCATCATGTGGTCGCATGACGTAGGTTTTCCTTTTTGCCAAACTTGTTTTAATAATAAAATTAACTTTCATTTATTACTTTATCGTAGGGTCAACCTGTTACTCAGAATGTCTCCTGGGGCATCATCATCTCCACACGCTCCTTGGTCCTGCAGCGTGTGGGACGCGTCCATTCGGGTTACTACGCCTGTTCGGCGGCCAATGATCGCGGAGAAACGCAATCCGCTCCGGTCAACTTGAGAATAAGATGTAAGTAGACTCTACCCATAAATCATATAATAAAAATATAATATTGAAACCTATGAAGTTGATAGATTGCAAATTGAACAACACATATGAGAAAGCCACAACTGTTTTAGGTCCGGGAATATTTACCAAAAATATGCCAAAAATGACCGACAAAATGTGCACAAAAATTATGCTGACAGTTGATGTCAGTGGAGCGGAGCATTAAAAATACATATGCATAAATTTATGCGCAAATAGACACACAAACACACACACAGAGCCCCATTTACACATTTATTCTATACCGCTCTCCCGACAATAGCAGGGATGAGCCACGCCCCCTCTCACATGGCAGCCACAATAACAACAAACGGCAGTGCACTTGACAAAATCGCACAATATCCTTACACTGAACACATCTCCCCCTCCCTCCCGCATTTTGAAACACACACACACACAGGATGGCCAGCAACAATGTCCAAAAACTAAAGTATGCTAAAATGACAGCAAATATTTTGTGCAAAAAGCCGTAATATGCACAATGCAACGGATCTATATTGTCCCGCTCCACTGTCATTCGTTTACATCCTCTCACACAGAGAAAAATAATTTGGAAAGTTCAAAATAGATTTTACATAAAATGTGTGTGTATACATTTTATTTAAAACATACTCAAAACTATTATTCTGATCAAAGCTAAAAGTGAACCAAATCTTTCATTTATGTCATCATCGATTTTATAAAAAGTAATGAAATGCTTTGTTTAGAATTTACTTCAAAGAAAACAAAGGATATTATTTTTTCTTATTTAAAAAAGATTATTCTTGAGTACAGGTAAAGTCTGCTTCTTTTAAAAACAAATAAACCACAACATAAAAATTCACAAAGTTCAATTAAAAAAGCAAACATGAACATACAGATATTTTGCAACAGTGTCACTACTTCCTCATCAGTATCCTCCTCAGACATTTCATATTTGCCCATTTTATATCCTTTCTTTCTCAGTGCTCACATTGTTTGTTAAATTTGAAGTTACTTTGAGCTAGAGAATTCATTTTGAATTTCTATTTTATAAAACAAACAAACAAGGCAACTTACAAAATTTTTACTTGCAAAAAAACAAAAATTCAATTCTGAAAAACTGCTTGAATGAAATATAAAAGCATTCTAATAGCTAAAACGATTGAATATAAAAACTGAATTCAAAATGAACCATATTTTCAACAAGTTGTAACATAATTGAAACCGCGACATCAGGTGCACTTATAATTTATATTAAATATTATGAACTGGGCTATCATATCACACTGCCAGGGGCACTTCAATGAGTGAATAAAGCTCTGTTTACATTTTCCAAAAATTCAAAACAATTTACAGTCGAGTAATCCTCTCATATCAAAACTCGTAATAAATGGGAAACGTTTGCCAAAATAAATGCAATGAAACTTGATAAAAATGTGGACTGGGAATAAAGCTGCATTGACATTAAAGAGTACCAACATCCAGGTCAAATTACTAAAGCAAACGCTGATTATAATTTTGTATATCGGTCACCTGTGATAGTTCCCAGGACTCCTTCCCTAACATTTTAATGGTCCCCAATTACCACTTGACCCAGGCAGAGCCGGCTTCTTGATAACAAAAGCCGTCTGGGTGTAAATTGAAGCCAAATAAGTGATAACTCAATTGATTTCTAATTGTCACAGCTCAGATTTGATGTGTTTTTATTGTTACATAACAACTATGTATCTATCTAGCTTTATAGCCTCAATTTAGCCTCTTTCACACTTTCGAGACCGAAATAGTATGTAATTATAATTTGTGGGACGACGTATCCACCGGGGGACAATACAGAAATAAATGACCGATAAACGTTGCTCGGAGCCTTTGTGTGTGTTGTTCACATATTGAAAATGTCTCAATTACCGTTATAGAGCATTTACTTCCGACTGAATTTCTAAATAATTAATGATGCTTAAATACCAAGCACAATGTTTGTGTGTTTGTCAGTTTGCCTGTGCATAAATATGCATATGTTTTCATAAAGTATCCGTCCGGACATTCCAAAAGCCATCGGTGGGGGCGGGCCACGGGGAGGCCATGAAGTTTAGCCCCAGAACTCAAAGTGTCAGCAGGTTGGGTAATAAAAATGAATGATCTGCTTTTATTATTGAAACCCACAGTCATTATTAAGCCATTTATAATTACGGGTAAGGTCAGGCGAACGACCACCGAGCGACCGGACAGGTACATAGGTCAGGTGAGCACTCACACGCGCATATATTATGCAGGGGAGGGGAGAAAATTCAATTTTTATTTTGCATATTTAATGCAACACAAAAATTATGAAATTCCCACATGCAAACCAGCCGGGTTAACGAATATTATTCAATTAATTGCCCGGAAAATGAATATTTTGATGCAATTTAAGCCCGATTTTCCCTGGTCAGCTTATTAAACTAAAAACAAGTAATTATCTGCGATTCATGCGCTTCCCTGCACAGATGTAATATCCAACAATTTTCACGGCCAAGGAATATCATTAAAATAATTTAGCACAAAATCAGCATCGTTAAGGGTATCGTACCCAAAACAAATGTGTAATTACAACCGGTTTTTTGTGCCTCGCCAAGCAGATGCCAATTAAATTGGCTGGGATCTACCGATTTCCAGGATCAAACTCAAATAAGTAGCAACATTTTCGCAGCATCAGCACCAATGTGAAATTGAAATCGAGAATGAATGAGAAACAACAGTAACGTAAAGAAAGCACCAAAACGAAGACATCAGCAAACGTTTACATTGCCTTGCCATTATCGAATGCCCAGCACCGTTACCCTTTTTGATAATTACGATAATTGAAAGTAAATACGAGTACAATGCATAAGGATACACCGCCATAGCCATTCCCATCGCCATCGCCACCAACTGCTGAACAAATACTACGCGGACTGTTTACACGAGCATCGCGCATACGCCACGTAAACATTTACATACAGATGGGTGAATGGATTGATGGTTGATTGGATATGGAAGGGAGTGCAAGGACAGGGCAGGGATGGAGTGGGGTTTGGGGTTCAACCTTATTGTGGGACTATGATTGAGATAAATTGATTTATGGCAAACCCTGCTGCTGGCTCCTATCTCGCCAGAAATTAATCAGCAAACGTTAAAATTGACATTCTACGATTGGGAAATTGACGCTGTCATAAAAATATTATGAGTCCGGGTTGAATTTATTTCCCTACAAGTCCCTGGCATCATAAAATGAAGCAATCAACTGCAGCCTTATTCCCTCCTTGATGTTTATAATAATCCGAAACAGCGTACTTATGCCGCAGATTCGCGGCGGTCGCAGGTCTCTCTCTCAATTTGCATGGCCTTAAACCCGAGTTCATAATTCTAGCGAAATTCCATCTGGCAGCCATGCTGCTCGGCAAACAATACCACCGGCTTTCATCTCCCTTTTTTTGGCCATCTAATTGGTTTGCTGGCCATGGGTTCTCACGACCAGCCAAGACCATCCATTACTGCACCGAGCGCCCCAAGGAATTGGCTCAACCTGGGCATTGCATTTCCGCGAAAAGGGGCCAGCGACATTTAAGATGAAACCCAAATGAAGAAGGATGTGAAACCACAAGGGATTTAAGGGCAAAGGTAAAGCAACAAAGACTGAGTAAAATAAAGAAGAAAATGCTGACTAGAAAGCACACTCGACACTGAATGTTCCTCTAGATTTCATCTATGTTCTTACATTACAGAATTTAATGGGTTTAAATATATGTTTCCTATTATACTTCTCTATCTCTATATACAACATAGTGTCGAACATTTCCCGGACAACCGATCAAAGATTTAAACATAGTTTAGACATTTTCCTCCCACCCTAGATTAAAATATTTGTATACAAACGCATTACAAGATTCTCCGCTTACGCCCGTGACACACACTAACTTTTCAAATAATTTTTAATAAAAAGCAACAAAAAAGTGTTGTGGCTTTTGGTAATAAATGCCTTCAGGTGCTTAGAGTGTTGCCTGCGTGTGTTGTGTCTAATGTTGTTGGTGCTGTTGGGTGTCTTTATTGTTGCCATGTCTTGGGCCGTGTTGTGGGGTTGTTTATGCCAGAATTTCGTTGCCACAAGGCAAACAAGGAACAGAATGCGACGCACATCGCACACTTGGCACAGTTTTCAAAAGTTGCTAGCAAAAGTTTATTTTTTCCCCTGTCGTGTGCCGTGTGCGTGGGAGAGGGGGAAAAGATGGAAATTTTTGGCATGCCGCGTGTATGACAGAAACTTTCAAGTTCAATCGTTTGTAACCAAAAAGCGGAGAATGAGTTTACTTTGAATAAATCATGAGTCAAGTGGTGGTGAGAGTCGGGGGCCTAAGCTATGAGGAAAACTTTTAACCGCCAGCGGAAGTAAAAAAAATAGGAAGGGGATTGAAAGCTCAACCTTTTTACCTCACCCAAAAATATTTAACTAATTAATTTAAATTAAATTTTAAACAATGAATCAATATTTACAGTGAAAGTTGAAGTTAAAATTTGGAAATATTTCTTAAAAACAAGAGGGGAAGCTTACTTCATAAAGCCAAAGTTTGTTTACCTTGGCAATTTACGATTGGATCGTGATATCGAATAGAAAATCTATCATAACTACAACAAAACAACATTAATATTAATTCGGATAGCTTTCCTAGATTATACAATCATTTCCACAAATTTTGAATCATTGAAAAACCATAATTTCTATTGCAAATTAAAGAAACATTAAATCAAAGCTTGAAAATACTGTCTCATACCTGCACAAAGTCTCAACGCCATCTGCTTGCTTTGGCTTAAATTGAAAATCTAAGCTGTCAATTTATCCTGGGATCCCATTCCACCGGACGACTGTCAGCACAATGTTTGCAATATAAATACTTGATTTAGACAGAGAACAATCGGACAATTGCAGCTGCTCATTATTTTGCATTTCGTTCGACTTCTCCACTGCTGCTCCTCCACTGAATTCGATCTCTCTCTCAATTGTGTCGCCAACAGATGCGCCCGTCTGCAGCAGCAGCACCATCACCGTTATTGGCGCCTCCTTGGAGGAGGCTGTGCCCATACCCTGTCGCGTTAACTCGGATCCGCCCGAAATCGATTTCGAATGGACCTTCTCCACCAGCGGTGAACACTTTGAGGTGCCTTCGGGTCACTATGCCACCATCCAGGATCCCACTATGACCACCACCAGCGATGTGAGGCGTACCGTTGTGGAGTCTAATGAAACACACTTTGAGAGTTATGGTAGGTAAATTTTCTTTACATTTCAGAGAGAAATTAAAAAGGAAAACATGCCCAAAAAGCCTATACAATAATGAAATTTTTAAGTAAAAGTTTGCCTGAGTTTGGGATTGAATATCTTAACTTCGACTTATTATGATACATAGTTCTTGCACAAAACTAACTTAACTGTCCAGTTTTAGCCCAGTTTATACTTTATAGGCCTATGATATGCACGCTTAGAGTCCACCCCAAGGAAGGGGCATTTTCATGTGCTTGCGCCTGAGCGGCTGTAGAAATTAACATTCCGGATTGAGCTGATAGAGGTGGGATGCATGTATATATATAGTGTGTACTGTTAACTGAACAATGGAGGTGGGCGTCAGTACATTTATCAATATCATGAGTGTGCATACATACAAGCACTCGCATAGTGGCAAATTGGATTATCTGATGCCGTCCCAGTTGGCTTGATTGAGTTGCTTGGGCAAGCAGAACTTATTTCATTTAACTTGACCGAAGGGGCCAATTTAATAAACGCCGAAACTGTATTGCAATTTACACCTGTATTCTGTTTTTCCCCCCTCTTCACCCGCAGTGGAAACCGTCAGCGAGCTGATCTACACACCCAAAGGTGAACGAGACTATGGAACATTGGCTTGTTATGGCCGAAATGCGATTGGCAAGCAGTCGGAGCCATGTGTGTTTCAGGTGGTGCCAGCAGGTGAGATCAAACTCAGGGATAAATCATGAACGTATTTGTGATCTCTTCTTGTAACCTTCACTGATTTGTTATTTATTACACATTTTGTATATTAATTACCGACACATTCACTGATTACTTATTCGCTGTGCTGTGTCTCCTTAGCCAAGCCCGGAGCACTGCGGAACTGTACACTCCGGCCGTACGTGGTGACCTCCGCATCGCTGAACTCATCGAACCAGACGACAATGCATGCCAATCAAATGCTGCCCACACAATACGGCAGACACGAGTCGAATTACCCGCACATGGAGTACGTACGTGAGCGCAATAACAGCAGCAGCAGTAGGAGTAACAACAATGCCACGGCCCGGAACAATGCGTCCAATAAAAATATGAGGGGGAAGACAAGCGCTGGCCAGGCCAAATCTAATAACTGGCAGCTCAGCCAGCAGCAATTGCAGCGCCTCAAGAAGCGGACCTCGTTTACGCCGTCGCAGACATTGGCGGCCATCGAGAGGCAGCGCCAGAGGAAGCAGCAACAGCAACAGCAGCAGCAGCAACAAGCCACTGCTGGCAAGTCCACTGATGGAAAAGCTGATGGATCGAAAAAGCAGCGGATGCGGCGAGCCAGCCAAATCCCACAGAGACTCCCAGGACAGCAGGAGCAGTATCAGCATCAGCATCAGCATCACATCAACATCAGCAGCATCAGCTGGATGCAGGCAACAAGCTCCGACTGAGAGCATCAATAACAAGCCAGCGGAAGCCAGCAGAATCAAATTTATCAATGTCACATGTAGGCAACGGCAAAAGCAAGAGCCAGAGCAACAGCAAAAGTAACAACCCGAGCAGCAACAATGGCAAACTGCCAGCAAAGTATTTTAATAAGCGACAGAAAAACATGCACAAACAGAAGCACAACCTAAAGCTGAAGATGAAGCTGGAGCAGGAGCAGGAGCAGGAGCAAGCAAACGAGCACAACGCCAATATAATCCATCATTATGCAACTTCGAAGCGAAGAAAGCGGCTGGCGTCAAACGACATCTTAGCGACTGTGGCAGCGGCAGCAACATCAGCGTCATTATCCTCCGATCCTGTGGGCACCTCATTGGCGGCCACATCTACGACTTCGCTACAAATCGAAAAGGATATGGCTCTGAGCAGCACCAGCAACAATAAGCGAGCTCGGAAGTCCTTAACAAACGCTGACAAACAGAAGAAACAGCAGCAGCAGCAGCAGCAGCAGCAACAGTTGCTGCCGCCGAATGCCCCGCAAATAAGCAACCAGCCAGCAGCATCAATTAGCAGCAACGATGTTAAGGAAACATCAGCAGCAGGAGCTGCAGCAGCAGCATCATCAGCAACAACGTCGCAAGTTGCAGTTGCATCAGCAACTGGGGTCCAGGGCAAGACGACGTCTAAGCGGCAGGAGGACTCTAAGGATGCTGACCAGGACAATGACGATGTCGTTGGCAACGACGATGACGATGACGATGATGACGACGATGATGATGATGATGATGGGGCAGAGATGGATGCTGACACAGAAGCCGATGATGGGGAGCAGCAGGATGAGGAGACAACTGGCGATGACTCTGCAGACCTGGATGAAGACGTTGCCCAGCTGGCCACCGATGCCGATTACTTGGCCGATGGTCCAGGCGATTTAGATGATTACGAGACGGTCGAGGAGGTGGATGGCAAGCCACAGCAACATGAGGACATCTTGTCGCTGGAGCAGCAACTGGATCTAGAGTCGCTGGAGGACAATGTCGATGCCGAGGAGGAGGCGGGCGATGACGATGATATGTACAATGTCAGCGATGATGACTTTGTGGCCAGCGTGGCCCTCTCCACTTCCGACACAACGACAATGGCAACAGCCACATCCAGGCCAAAGGCAACGGAACCACCTCGCAAAATCAAAACCAAACCAAAAGCCCAAACCAAAACCAGAACTGAATGGCAGCAGCCGCACTTCGACTACTCACGCATGGAGTATAGCTTCAGCAACGGAGTCGTTACCCAGAGCCTGCTCGGTGGTTCCGGGACAGCAGCTGGAGCGGGGGCCGGACACGATGCGTACGGACCGGGCGGCGGAACCATCAATTTCGACAACTATGACAACATCATCTACTCCACCATGGAACTGGAGTGCATGCCCGGCTATGATGGCGGGCTGCAACAGCAGTTCTTCCTGGAGGCCTACGATTCCAAGACTAAAAAGCTAAGGCTGAATATGAGCAGCACCTATGTGGATGTGCCAGTATTCAGAATTGATCTATCAGGTGAGTTATTATAATAAATCAAATAAAGCCGAAGTTGACATACCCTTTAAGTTTGCTATTAAATTTAATCGAATCAGGAATTGATCATAACTAAGCTTACAAAATTCGCATTCTTT
Source organism: Drosophila serrata (assembly GCF_035046125.1). Lineage (NCBI taxonomy): Eukaryota > Metazoa > Arthropoda > Insecta > Diptera > Drosophilidae > Drosophila > Drosophila serrata. The sequence continues at coordinate 116,245 of NW_028256928.1, read as the reverse complement.
GCATTGATAACTTAAAGTTAATAAAACGTATAACTAAGCCAACAAATCATTATTTAAATACGAAAAGTTTTCATATGCTCGGTTTTGTGTTAAGAAATCTGCATACTCAATTTAAAATGCAAAAACAAGTAAAATTAAATCAAAATAATATTTATAAAAATAACATAAATAATGCAAATGTACATAAATATAATAAAAAGGAGATGATCGTCACTCACTTTGATATTTGTTGCTGGAAGTTCAAGCTGCAAAATCGCTTTTCCGCTGCCTCGATGTAATTGTCAATTCGCAAAAAGTTATTCGCACAAATAAGGGCACAACAAAAAGTCACCAAAAAAGAGAAATACATATACATACATATTCGCGTGTTGAACCACGGAAAAATATAACTTCCCGCACTTTTCACCCACTCTTTTAACCGCTTCGCCTTTCTTCCATCTTCTCTTCCTGGAGTCGGCAAACGCCGCATGAAACGGCTTCACCGATCGAAGGAAGGAAAAGCGCAAAAAAGCGGGGCGGAAAATAGCGGCGAATATCACTTACGGTGTCAATATTACCGCATTTTTTGGCACTTTGTTCTTTCGTTTGCCGGTGCTTCTTCTTCATCCGAGCGTCACGCGACCGAAAATTGCGAATTGGAGGTCCCTCTGTTTTTTTTTTCGCTGGCTGCACCTGTTTGTTGGCGATCGCTGGCGTTGTTCATGTTTTTAAGGATATTACATATATTTTAGCACTTAATAATCACTTGTGCTACACTAAAACACCGCGGGAGCTCCTATTTCGGTTTAATTGTTGTTGCCCTTCACTTATGTACGACTTGTGCACTTTATTTATGTAGCTGCGAACTCGCCAACTCCTTTGATCCTAATTGCACAATTAATTATTGTTGATACACAGCGGTTTTGTTATCCAATTGGTAAACCGGGTTGGTTTTTCTGTTTTGCTCGCCTTTAATTCTTATTAGGATCACTTTTAACCGGCAAATTTTGTTTTTTTCTGACAAATTTTCGCTCCGCAAAATTTCCGTGGCCATTATGGCTGCCGTTTTTTTTCTAATAACATGCTGTTATTTAACATTTTACCTCTCTTCCGCTTACATGCAATTTTACACGTTTACAGATACATTGGGTCGAATTCTTATGTAGGAAGTATAATTCTTATGTAGGAAGTAGAATTGTCATGTAGAAAGTAGAATCCCATGTAGGAAGTTAAATTTATTAACAGATCTGCTCTCATTAACAGATCTGCACTCGTTAACAGAATTCTCTCTCGTTGGCTGTCGGGTGCCAGGCTGCAAAATTACGATAGTGGAATCGACATATCGATGTTCGTGCGTTTGGATAGAGGATCGTTTTAATAATTTCAGTATCGATATTGTATCGTTGGAAATCTTTCGAAAAGTATGCTATAAAATATTAGTTATGGTTTCAAATTAAAACTTCCTATGAAATTTGTAAGTAAATTATTTTAGTGTCTGATTTTAGACACATTTTCAAATTATTTGAAAACCAAAATCATCTTATCTTAAATTTTCTGAATTGTCTTTTATCTTGAGCGCAGACCAAAACTAATATTATTTTTTGTAAGCTATCTCAAGTTTCTTGAAAATGGTTTAATATCATAATTAAAGTAAGCAATTAAAGCAAGCAACTTTGGATGCATACCTAAAACAGATAGTTCTAGACCTAGGCCTGATCCCTCCAAAAACTTATAAATATCTACATAATAAATTGTCATTTTTCAAACTTACCCCTTATTCCTTTCAGTGTAGATTTCCTGGTGACTCCAATTATGCTTCTCATGCTAACATCCACGTCAGCTTATTCCTGGTAATCCATTAGTCAGGAAATATAGTTGGGGTCGGAGGTAATCACTATCACTGCCACTATCACAATCGATGTTATCACTGCAGGTGCCACGGACAGACTAAGGGCGGCGCGCCGCTAGCGACCCTCTATTTATAGTCCGCGAGGCAAGAGAACAGAGAAAGTGTGAGCGAGAGAGTAAGGGAGAAAGAGGGATCTGTAGAGGCTAGGCTGAGCGAGGTAGAGAGTAAGAGGTACCTGTTAAGATACACATAAACAACTAACGAGAGAGAAAGAGAGGGAGAGTGGGAGGGCAGTTTCCGATCGCTCCTATATCAGCTATATGATATAGTCGTTCGATCCGACTCATTCAGATTTATTTACCAGTGACTCGGCAGTTTCGTTTTTAAGACTTTAAAACTCAGAGACTAGGTTGCGTAGAGAGGAAGAGACCGACAGATCTATGCTGATCAAGAATATATATATATATATATATATATATATATATATATTATTATATTTAAAAAAGATATAAAAAGATGAAAGGAAATACACTTTTGATAGCCGAAGTTTATATTCCCTTGCAATCTGTGAAAATTTTTCAACTTGCAAATTGCTGTCCGATTTAAGCCATCGCTTTACAGTCCTTGTCCATGCTTCGCAGTTGAAATTAAATTCCCAAGGATTTAAATTGCTTAGATAGTCCGCTTGTTGCCCTTAAACTCAATTGCTTCGTCCTGGTAATGGTTCGGGGAAATCTAATATTTCCGCAGATTCTCAACAGGCCCCCCAAAGCAATGTTTTATTACACGATGCTTATGTATTATTATATTTAAATGAGGTTGGCTTAGAAATCACGAGGCCCAGGGTGTTGGCGGTACAATATTTACAGTGCTTGGCGAAAGCCGCAAACTAAAGACTTGACTTTTATGCGGCGGCCAGAGCAAGAAAACAGCAACAACGTGGGTTGGCAGAAGCAGCGGCGCAAACAGTAAAAACAAAAACAAATCAAAGTAACAAACTGAGCAAAAAGTTGAGCTGGCAAAATTGCGCGTTGGCTTCAAGACAAGGACGAAATAGGGACGGGATTCAGGATAGATACACAGTGGGAAAAAATGACAGAAAGTACACAATTTCAATGGAAAACTATAGGTATCTATATAAGTAATATAAAATATGTAGAGGTAATATCCTTTTTCTAGGATTATTAGCTAACAAATATTTATTAGAAGGTATCAGAGGATTTAAATTTATCAACAATCAATCTCTAATGAACTCATGAAAATAGTTATTTTCATAAACAAAACCACATGTAAAAATCATTCAAATTTTTTGACTATTCTCTCAGTGCATCTTGGCCAGTCAGCCAGCTCTACGCAGATTAATTAGTTGAGGCTGCCAACCTCTCCTTCCCCTTCCCCCCCGGCAGACGCCCCTTAAACCATTCCTGGCACATGCTGTTGCCTGTTTTGTTGTAATGAATTTTAGCTAGTCAGCAAAACTTTTATGCCAATGGCGTTTTGAGGTGGGGAATTGGATGAAATAGAATGCTGCCAGCAACCAGAGGGCGTGGTCCTGCCCGCAGGACGACTGCGACCAGAGAGCAGGGCCAAAAATTCGAATCGAACTGTTGAAAAAAGCGCAAGATTTATCATGGAGGTTAAGAGGGTACCGAAAATTATAATATTATAAGTATTTGATGCTGTTGGGTATGAGGCGAGTTAATGAGCCACATTTTGGATTATTAAAGTTGGCGACTTGGCAACGGGTAGGTCGAGCTCTCTGCTCCTTGCTCCTTGCTCCTTGCTCCCTGCAATGCACTGGCATTTTTTTTTTTGTTTTTGTTCTAATTCCACCATATCGATGACTCAGGGGTTAAGGGGTATTCAGCGATATTTGCAAAGTCAAACGAAGCGTAAAGTCACGATTAGTTAGACAGGCGTGTTAACGACGCTGTCTGTGGGATTCGGTTTGGGATTGGGAGGATGATGCTCCTGGTGGGGGCTAGGATTGGGTATGGGGTTGGAATCTACCAAGTGTTTTTGTTCCTGCGGCTTGCCAATATATGCGTATTAGTACTGCCAGGACCTCGGGCACCGCCTCCTGCACCAGTTGCCATTTTAATGAGCTGCTGCTCTATGGGTGCACGGAGTGAGACAGAGAGACAGAGAAAGAGAGCGCGGGCACAAACAAAACTTTTGATGCGCGCATTAAGAATAACCAGAAAAACGTAACGGAAAAGCGGAAAATCGGAAAATACCATGGAACGAGAGGAGGAAAAACACACGCAGCGCAACGCAAACTCGAAGAACTTTTCATTTTATGCGACCAAAGTTTTGCACCGCGACGTGCTAATTAAATGCCTCTTTGCCTAATGAAGTTACAACTACGGCACTACAAGTTTTAAATTAATGATCAAAGATGACCTATATCTGTATAGTAATACTAGAAGGTATATAGAATAAATTAAAGCAATAATTAAATTCCAAATAAATAAAAATAAAATAAAATATTTCTACCTCTTTTTGTGAACTGTAACTTTTCAACTATGCAAATTATTATTAATTACTTGTTCTCCGGGTAAAGCATCCGCGTATTAATTAATTGTTTTCCCTTTCCTCTTGCTCCTCAGATCTAATTCCCATGGACTATTATCCGGATGCCCATCCGGCCCTGCATTTGGTCGTCTACAGTGTCAATCAGAAGGGACGCTCCGAGCCGATTGTCCTTGAGAATGTGCCTATCAATGAGGCGGACAAACGTTCAGGTAGGTTCACAGGACAACACACAAAAAAAAAATAAAAAACGCAAATGAAAACTATTGCAAAGTTTGCTGCCAAGCGGGAATGGGAGGGGATATTTGGGGTGGGTAAACTTCCCCTAGACCAGGACAGAACATTCATTGCTTTTTAAGCACCATTTCACCTTTAAAAAGTCATTCAAGTATTTGCATATTCCGCTTAACCGTTTTAGTTCCCTTCTTTCACTCATTTCTTTTGTTGTGGTTGTTGTTACTGCCTCTGTTAGTACAATTGCTCTTTTATTTAACGAGTTTTGTTTACGCTGGAGCGACACTGCAACTCCACTTGGGCTCCGCGGATACCTCTGCACCTCGAATCCTCCTCTGTCCTCCATAGCCCACATCCTGGGATGGCCAAAGTAGTGACACAAAGATTTCTTATTCATGCTTTGTTATTCAACTTTGACGCTAATTTTCTTTAAAAGTTTTTCCCTTCCGGCGACAGTCGAGGTAAAAAGTGTAAAAGCGTTTGTTTTTCCAAAGAGTGTGTGTGAGTGTGGAGAGAAAAATAGTAAAAGGACATTATTCAAAATTACAGTGGAGCAGCTTAGACTACGAGCATGAAATCCATTATTCTTCAAACTTGTCCCAATAGAGATTAAAATATTTATGCTCAAATATGTTGAACCCAGCAAATACCACTCACATTATCCTAATATCTATTAAATTATTTAGATTGTTTCCCATTGTAAGCATTTATTTCCACCGAATCGGTATCTTATGAGAAGGCATTTATAATTATATTCCCAAATGTATTCAAATAGCATTTATTGTCCCTTATTCAATCAGCCAAATATCATCGCAAACGAATTATGCACACTACTTATTTATCGATTTATTGCATTGGCAATTCCAATGCCAACAGTAACTGACCAGCATCATTATTAAACTCATCATGGTTACCTGCATTTAGCCCACATAGAGAGAATTATGTACACTTATGTTCCAAATACTGTCCGCACTTGGTCGGCCAATAATGTTTATCTGCACAATTGCATATATTTGAACGCTTCAGTTGCCAATCACCATGAGCAACAAATCCACTCAATCATCTCCTTAATGCGACCCAGACACAGGAGGCGACTCCTGCCTGGCCCTATTTTGGGGGGGGGGTGTGAGGTCCTTTGGATTGAAGATTGGGACAAACTAATCCGATGAGTGGAGTAAACATAACTAACAATACTGTTTAGTGGCAATCCACAGAATAAGTGCACTGAGAAGAATTGATATATATTAGTAAGAAATATGAATACCTTTTAGAGTGTTATTTATTTTTTAGTTAGTTTTAGAATTAGTTACAAATGTTATCAAGCAATTAGTAATACATATATTATTCAAAACGTTGAACATAGTGATGGAGTATTGTCTCCAGTAAATTATGTAATTTAAGAAACATAAATTCTGTATTTTGACATAAGTTTCATAAGGATTTTATATCCTAATTCTAAGAACTTGAAATACTCAGCTGCTCCTATAGTATACTATATGCAATCCAACCAAGTCAATATTTGCACCTTTCGTAAATCTAAAAAGCTTTTATACCAACAACAGAATGAAATTGGTTAGTGGCGCAAACAGGGAAATGCGGTGAGCGGGAAAAGCGGAACATTTTTGCAATGGCAACACTTGATGCCACATTAATGTAAATATAATCAATTTCATGTTTTAGCCAGCCAAAAAAAAAAAAAAAAGAAAGAAAATGCGATGGCGAAGTAAAACCCCAGCAGAGAAAGAAATATCTTGTTATGCTAAACTGACACACAGAGATTCCCCAGGAGTTACATTATTCCAGCATCACACCCACACCCCCTACACCCGCACACCCACTATGGCAGGTGCACCCACACTGCGGTCGGGCGGGAAACAAGGTATCAAAGGCAGCCGGAGGAGCGGCGGCGGAAGTTGAACAGACAAGCAATGGCTTCAGCTTCACGTTGAGCTCGGGCTCGGGCTCGGGCACAAAATATAAACGATTACTGTACGACAAGAAAAAATACATTAAACATGTCTTATCTGAATACAATATCCCCAAAAGACAACGGTGCAGAAAGTGAAGTAAAATAAAATAAAATTATATGTTACAGCGGATCGAAGTGCGGGGGGAGGGTAAGGAAATGTGACCGCCATTGCAATAGATGACAGCTCCCGCCTCCATTTTCTTTTCTTTTTTTTCAACGCTGTCTGGCTTGTTTCCTTGAAATTGAGAGTCAGGAGCACACAACGTTTCCTTTATTTATGCTTACTTTGTGTAAACGCATTCCCGCCTTAAAACCCACATGGGCACAATGCCATACACTGGCAGAAATTTGCAACATTCTATACATCTTACTCATTTCTCAACATTTACATTTTTGTCAACAAAGCGAATGATGGTAATAGAGTACGAAATTTTTGATTAAGATTCGATTTGACTCAGATTTCTGCCAGTGTTCTTTTGGATATTCCCAATACATTTTAACCAATCCACTTTTTCATCATCTCGTCGATTCATTTATATCACAAACGGGAGCATTAAATCGAATTAAGCTTATGAGAAGACGCAGCCGGAAGGAGGATAGCCAGGTCCTGCACTCATCCAAATGAAAACCATGCAAACAATTGGCTTATGAGCGGCACGAAGGGCTCCGGCCCGTCCCGTTCCGGCTGCTCCAGATCCTGGCCCAGACCAGTTCCTATCCGTATGAGGATATAAGGGGAGGATACGGACACCACATACCACACCTCACCTCACCAGAGCCAGGTGAGCTCGTGGTACCCACACGAACTGACTCACTCGATGGCTCTTTGGTTGGTTGTCTGGCTTATCTGCTTAAGTCGGGGCATGTGCATAGAGTATGGAGATGGCCCCTCCGGTTCTGGCACACCGTTTCCAGGTGGTTTTATTGGTAAATATTTGCACAAGTGTGAAAATTTCATTACGCCAGTGTGCTTATATTTAAATTAAATTTCTTTTTTTCTTTTGGCATCTCTCACCTTGGGCACCGCGACGTGTCGTCGTGGGTCTCCATTTCAGTTTCAGTTTTCTGTTTCCTGTTTCTGTTTCAAGTGCCCTTTTCCTGGATGCCAAATATACATTTTATTTGGCAAGCGATTGCTCGATTCGGTTTTTATTCCTTTGTGTTTGGGTTTTTTGGCAATACGATTGGGGATTTGTCGCTCGACTCGAGGACATCCATACATCCGTGTATGATGGAGTGTGTGTGACGGTGTCTTAGTGCCGATTCCTCACATTCTGACATAAATGAGATAGTAAATTACGTATACGCCCCGTGCCTCTATCGTATGGCGTAACATCAAGCGGAGTGATGAATTTATAATGAATTAATATTCCCACTTTCGAATGACACAGAATGGAACTGAATCAATTTCACATTTAATTTAAATCTTTTGCCCCAAACCCAATCTCTGGGCACATCAATTCATAAATCATTCAAGCATTCCACGAACATTACGAAATTAAATAAAGCTTTATTTATCCGCTCGAACGAGCGTTAGGAAAAGTATACAGTTGGAATTCTGTAGCTGAATTTTCATTCAATCCTGATGGAGCAATTTCTCTTTATTGATGCCTTTTTCCAAATCCATTGGTAAACTGCATTTACATATGTGTTGTTCGATCTAATTAAAATTAATAATGTTTGTTAGTTTTCACTTTCTATCGAGTCTAATTAAGACGCTGCAACAGTTTAAGTTAATTCTGCATAATAAAGCCACGGTTTAGTTAAATTACTCAAAATGTTTTACATTTGTTGAAAGTTTAGTGAAAATAAAAGCTGAAGATGAGATTAGTTTAATTGACTTTCTGGTAGTTGTTTTCCCACCAAATTTAATATAGTAAAAACACCATAAATTTTAATACACCATTATTATATAAAGCTCTGTAAATGTATAAAAATAATATTCAAATTTAAGATAACTAGGTAATTGCTGACAATTATCAATGTAAAATTGAATTATTAATTGTTACCTTTGGTTCAAATGATTAATTTATTATTCATATTTAAGTACAAGCTTTGTATTTAGTCAAATCATTTTTGCAAAAAAGGAATTATTCAATTAATGAAATCACATAATTAATAGTTCTTTCTTTTATCCTATTAAATTAACTAAAGCCTTAGGTTAAACATATTCATTAGCAATTATATAGACACTGCAAAGTATGAAACGTGCTGTCTGGCTAAAATCACAGCCAGGAAACATAAATATTTATACTTTTTGCTTAAAACAAAAACCCTGTGCCGGCAATTACAACACACATACAAATTAGTCAAAAACGATATCCAGGGCCTGTGTGTGCGGTGTGTGTGTGTGTGGAGTGTGTGTGGAGTGTTGTGTGTTCGGTTAGGCGCAGCCATGCATAAATGAGCCATTTTGCCGGCGGCGCAGTTTCGTCAACATTTGGCGAGGCGTCAGCCAAAGAATATTTATTGATTTGCGACATTTTGCTGACAGGCTTATACATTAGCAGGCTATACGATACCCTTAACAAAGGAATAAAATATAAAAAATAATAGATAATTAGTATTAGAAAAAATAATAATATACTTAAAGCAACGACAACTTCTTTAAGAATTACATTAAAACAAATCGATATAAAAGGTATTCTAGAATTTAATTCTTAAGGCAGTTTAAATAATACAACATTATAGATTCAGAATTTATCAATGATTTTATGTGGGTTTTGTATTCATAATTCCTTTCTTTATTTTCCTTTTTTGTGGATGTCTTTCCCCCTAACAGGGTATTATGATTATTTCAACCAAAATCGTGAGAATTTTTTATTCCCGAAATACCAAAGATTTGCTTATCCAATAACTACCGAATTTTCGCTGATATTTGCTTATTGATATTCTGCGTTGCATATCCGCAGGCGCGCACGATTTGTTCGAATGACGAGTTTCCGCATATACAGGACCTGGGCGTTGCGTATACGCAGTGTGTGCGGCCTTGTAATGCATTTTCAATTACGTTTCACCCCCTCCTCTCCCCTCTCGTAAAATCGAACGAAAATTCAGCCGGCAAACAGATTTTAATTGAAATGCTTATCTGTGATGTTAAAGCCATGGCAAATATAACAAACTAAGCGGGATAGCCGACTGAAGGACGGCTGCCTCTGGCAGCCACTTGACATGCGACGTGCGTTTTATGGGGGGTACATATAAAGATATGTACATATATCGCCGGATACGGAATTTTCCACTGTAGTAGCAGGTGGCGTTGGGAGAATTGGCGGAAAAAGAGCTGGGCGAGCAGCATTCAAGTGGCCAACGCCGCATCCAGTTTATTGGACCCTCGAGGACCAATGGCTATTTATCGAATTCAGTCAGACAAAGAACTGGCATATTGCTTTCATCATCGAAATTCGCGAGTGAAACGTGTGTTTCATTCACTCATGTGTGCTTTATTTTACAAATTGTATTTTAAGTGGGACATTGTCGAGTATATATCACCTTTGAACTGAATTGGAAAAATCGATTTATATTAACAAAAATGTTTCTTTTTATGATATATCCTTAAATTGTATTATAATTTTAGTCAGAGGCTTGTAACGATGTGAAGGAGTAATTTCCGAACGTATAATTCATCTATAATATTGTTTAGTATCAACAGGCGAATCATTCTAGCAATTTTCGGTCAAAAATTCATTTTCGAAATTTTTTGAAAATATTACATTTGTTATATTTGTTAAATTGTAAAAATATTTGGCACAAAAATTTTAATATTTTAAAATGATAAATTCAGTATGCAGAAAACAAACATAAGAACGTTTTTTGAATTAAAATTAATGTTTTTTTTTGCTTAGTTATGAGTTTTTTAAACTTAGAACAAATTTCCTTCTATTTTTAACTATCGATTGTATGGCAGCTATATGATATAGTAGTCCGATTTTTAATACAATTTTCATACAATTTTAGATTAATATATAATAGCTATATACTAAGTTTGGTGAAAATCTGTTGAAAATTGGAAAAGTTATACATTTTTATTTAAAATTTTCCGATCGTTCCTATGGAATTTAATTATATATATATATATATATACATATATAGTCCGTCGATTCGCCATGCTCCGACTTTTATATTAGTAAAATTATATCGAAGAATAACTCCACAGTTTCACTCAAATTTTTTGCTCTTAAATTTGTTCCAAAGAAATCTCACACATGTAGCATATGATTCCCAACCAGTTCTAACATCCCCGAAACGAAGTGTCTGCTGCCAACCAAGTCTTAGCTATGTGTTGCATTACAAAAGTTGCAAGTCATTGTTTATTAGTGTTCAAAATTAGTAACTGCTCATAGATACTTACTAGTTATAGATACTTACTATTCAGAGTTACTTACTGCTCATAGTTAATTATTGCTCATAGTTAATTACTGATCATAGATACTTACTGATCATAATTAATTACTGATCATAGTTAATTACTGATCATAGTTACTTACTGGTCATAGATACTCACTGATCATACATACTTACTGGTCATACATATTTACTAATTATAGATACTTGGTGCTAATAGTTAATTACGGATCACAGTTACTTAACGTTCATTGATATTTATTGATCATAGTTACTTACTGGTCATAGATACTTAATGTTCAGAGTTATTAACTGCTCATAGTTAATTACTGATCATAGTTAATTACTGATTGCATATGATTCCCAAATGGTTCTAACATCCCCGGAACGAAGTGACTGCAGCCGGCCAAGTCTCAGAAATGTGTTGTGTTACAAAAGTTGCAAGTCATTGTTTTTTAGTGTTCAAAGTTAGTAACTGATCATACATACTTACTGGTTATATGTAGATACTTACTGTTCAGAGTTCAGAGTTTTGCTCATAGGTAATAACTGATCATAGATACTTACTGATCATAGTTAATTACTGATCATAGTTAATTACTGATCATAGTTACTTACTGATAATATATACATACTGTTGAAAAATACTTACTGATCTTCTACATTTAACAACCGTTTCTCTCGCAGTTATATTATATAGTATTCCGATTTTCCTAAAACTAACAACGAAATTCAATAATAATAAAAAAAAACTTTGAATCAAATTAAATTAAAATCTGTTGAAAACTGAAAAAATTATAATTTTTTTCCTCCTTCACTGCGTTGCAAACTTCTGACTGAAATTATAATACCCTGCAAGGGTATAAAATGTAACTAATAATATATTTTTGCATTTATTATATTACATTTTAATGTTTAGACGGGATATATCCTTCCTTTCCTAGTATTATTTTTTTCATTTATTCTGGAAATTATTTATTTTTCAGATGGTCGCATAGGCCTATCGATTTTACCACTAGCCGCTCTTCTCGCCGGCACCTTATTCACCGTGGGCATTGCCGTCCTATCCGTGGTTGTCATCGCCGTACGTAGAAGACGTGGCCAAGGAGCTCGGAATATGTGCGATGACAAGGACAAACACCTGGGTGAGTCATCGCGACTTAAAGATAACAATGATAGACATTCCTAGCCCTAAGCAAGGGTAGTCACAACCTCGACTACATCCGGCTACATCCTTCCTATCACGTTGCTAATGTTTCATACACCTGACAGGCATGGATGTGACAGTGACGGCGCCCCTGGAAACCGGCGCTGGCCATCAGCGTTTGGTGGTGGCCTACACCCTGAAGCAGGGCATAGAGAAGCAGCCGGACATTTTGAGCGCCCAGAAAAGTGCCCCAACTGGTGGTGACGCGGCGTCGCCGTTGGGAAATCGGCCGAGTGGTTTGTTCACCGGAGGAGGAGTAGGTGGAGGTGGAGGAGGAGGCGCTGGCGGTGCATCGGCCGCTCCCATGGCCAACAGTGCAGTGAGCCACAAAACCACGGATTATGTAAGTGCCGGTGGCCAGCAGAAGGCGTTGCTCCCTCTGGCTGTGTCACCTTAAAGCAGAAATTGCAAATAATTCAAGTACTTTGCTTAAGTGCAATAAATTTAAGCAAGGGAATTGAAATATTTGAAATATTTACAATGTAATGAGTATATTTATTTGATTTTAATTTGTAATTATTGCTTTTTTCAGGATACGAATGCCCCGCACCTGAACAGTCCGCCCTCGCAGTCCAGTACCTTGAAGCTGGAGAGTGACCCCGCGGCGACAGCAGCCGGTGGCAGGAGCGGCAATGCCCCTCCACTCCTCTACGATGCCATGCCTTCGCTTAGCCGCTACGAGCAACTGGGCCTCAGCATGGCCAACTATTCCGCCGGAGGAGGTGCCGGCACTGGTGGCAGCAGCAGCACGCTCAGCTCCGCGGGCAGCACTGTCAGCAATGCACTCGCCGCCAATGGGGTGACAGGTGGTGCCGGAGCCGGAGGCTATGCTTCACACCTGCACCACACGTTGCCCCACAACATGACCCAGCAGCAACAGCCGGGAGGCAGCCTACAGCATCGCGGTCACGATCCGCTGAACATGGGCGACTACCTGGCCACCAGCAGTCTGATAGACTATGGCCTAAACAAACCACCGCCCGCCGCGCACATGACCCTGCCCAAGGGCCTGGGTCTGGGGATGGGTATGGGAATGGGCCTGGGCATGGGCATGGGCTCGGGCATGGGTATGGGTTCCGCGATGGCTGCCGGCACGAGCCTATCACCGTCGCAGCTAAACACCATCACGCACAAGTCGGCGGCCGGGCGAAACCACATCATCACCGACACTCTGCCCGGGCCGGAGAGCTGCGTCTAAGCATAATCCTGTCATTGTCCTGGCATCCAAAAACCAAAAGACTGGCGCACAGCAAAGCAGCCCAAAGCAGCCCGAAGCCGAAACGAAGTGGCAGAGCACTACTAACTAGCCATATGGAGATGCAGTCAAAGGAATAGTATTTCCCAAAAATCCTTAAGTATTATTACATTTTTTTTGTTTTTAATTTTAAATACTATTCCTTGGGATTGCAACTGCATATGATAATCCTGCTCGGCGGCATCGCTTAGAAGTAATTCTTAGACCTAGAAGTGTAGCTTCAATACGATTATTTATATGTAACGCGTGTGTGTCTGTGTCTCTGTTCGTTTGTAAATGTTTAAGCTAAGTGTAGTCTTACTTGTATACTATATACGTTGACTGGTGTATATCGGAGTGCCTCCGATAGAGTTCAGTTTTTATTAATTTGAAGGGGACTGCCCCCCAAAAGGTGAAACTTATCTTCCAAGCCCTGAACTCCACGCCACGAATCGAAGCTCGTTGTTAAATCTTTTTAACCCGCAAAACATATCCCTTCCTAAGCAAATCCACAAACTATTTGAACTGCCGAAGATCAAAGTCGTAGCAGACCCAAAAAATATACAAACAAAAAATAACCGAAAAAAGGAAAAGTTATATTGGACACGTCTTGCGCCATTGCGTGCCCCGGTGCTGGTCATTATTTAACTTTTAAACACGCGCCAAAAACAGGAGCAGATTTGAATTTAATGGTCACTCCAGCAGCCGCTCCCCGCAAACACCATTCGTCCCTTTCCAGTCCAGCTCCAGCTTTTCCACTGCTAATAGCGACAGCCAACAAGTGAGCAATAAAGAAAAGTTTAGAAAAATATGCGATGGCCACCCCATGGCCACCATGGCCACAATCCAGAGCCCCAAGTAAAAATGGGATTCCCCCCCTCAATGCCTCAACCCCGATAATAAGCTCACGAGCGATTGAATGGGTATAGAGCACAATAAAAGCGGCGGAGCACAAGAACAGGGCACGGATTTGTGCGCACGATAGCGCAAAACGATGACAATAAATGGAAAAGTTTTTAATAAGCTAATAAAATGATTTATGCGGGTCGAGTCCGGGATAAAAAGCGCCTAGCCACACAGAGTCGATTCCACTTCAAAATGGCGATTTGATGAGCCCGAATTTTGGCCACTTCCGGCACCTCATAGACGGACACACAACGAAAGTATTTGTAAATATTATTTATGGGCCATAAAATGGGTCGATGACCGCAGCTTAGGCAGTTCAAATAGTTGGAAAACTCTCTCTCTTGATTATCGTACTTTTCATTGGAACTTGTTATCAAGGCATTAGCATATCTGAAATTCGTATTAAAAGCAAACAGAAAGTATTGCAATGGAACTATATCATAGACAAGGGCTAAACGACTATAAGTGTTCAAAATTATGCCATATCATTTGTGCGATTTCTTTCGATATACGTCTTGACTTTCCAACCAGAAACGGAAATATAATATATACAAAAAAACCAAAATAATTAAGCGAAAAACATCAATAGAGTTTAGTAAAGTCAATGTAATGTCATAATGTTTAATGGTTAAAGTTATAGAGCATTCAATGGCAAACTAATAGAGCAAATCGTAAACTTCCTCCAAGTTTATATATATGTTAAATATATATAGGCAAAAGTCCCCCTGCTGTAGATATCCAAAAAATGAGTGCGAGTAGTGAAAATTTGTAAGCGAAACCGAAACCTGTAGAATCATGCCCTTACGCTGAGAAGACCTATTAAATGGACCTCAAGAAGAGCAGACCTTGTACATACATATGCATATGGCAAAACCCTAAGAAAAACATACAGACGTACATATACACATCATTGTAACTAACGACATATGTAAAAATGCTTAAAATATTTGTGATAAAGTAATAATGTTAATGATAAGAAAATAAAACGTAAACATTAATGAATGGAAACTGTGTTGGAATTTATGTCTGAAGTTAAGGAAAACTAATTTGAAATTATTTTGCAGTATTTTAGGTCCCGTTTTCACTTTTATCCAAAATTCGAAAATTATTCATATTTTTCAATAATTTCTCAGTACAGAATATTTATTTCATAGAAGCAATACCAGTTTTTGCAGTAATGAGTGTTATTTTCAAATTTAAATGATTCCCGCCATCATCCCCATCTGCTGACTTTTCCCGGGCAGTGCTGTAAACGTGTAAAATTGTTCTGAACACTTGTAAAATGTAAAATGTCAGTAGCCGTTAAAAAAAAAAAAGATCGGCAGTGCCATTGATACGTTCTCATCTCTAACTTTGCAACCGACAGCCAACGAAAGAGATTTCTGTTAATTTACTTTCTATCTGGATAAGACTAGATCTGTTAAAGAATTTAACTTTCTTCATGGGAATTCTACTTCCTACTTCTTACATGACATTTCTATCCATGAATCTGTAAACACGTAAAATTGTTATCTAGACGTGTAAAATGTAAAATATTAAATAAAAAAAAATATCGCGATATAAACTTATCATTTTGAGAAAAAGGAACAATCGATATATCGATATATTAATATATATTCAGCAACCAAAGCATCAACATAAACAAAATGTTTTTAATTGTTAATCACGCCCGCCAAAATTAATAAGTGTTTTAATAGCATTCAATAGTATCAAGAATGCACATTGTAATGCTAGTGTAATGGAAATGGATATCCAACCACCATAATAGAGACGCTTGTACGCAGAAGGTCATCTCTCGCAATTGAGGATTGTTGCATCAGAAAACCAGTTTCTTGGTGGCCCATTGCACCAATTGTGAAATGTGAGTGTGCAGTGCATTGACTTTGTTTCTCTTAGCATGATGAAATCTCGATGTTTATTATGTAGTATGTATATGTATGTTTCCAAAGAAGTCGGGGTTACAATTCATTGATTGTGGGTGACACGTATGTATTAATGCCAGTTATTCCCCGCAATTCGAGCAGAAAGCTTTCCGCGAATCGGTCCCAAATCAATTTCGTGATATAGCGTCAGGTCCCCAGACCCCAAACGCAGCTGATCCGATCAAAACAAACTTGTGTGTAGAAAACCAGAACAGAAGCAAACGTTGCGAAAAGACGCGAAAAGCTGACCAAAATACATACGGGCCAAACCTTAGGGGTTGGTCGACTTGTTGATGCGGTTCGTTTAATTACTTAAGTTAATCTCTTATTTGATTTTGAAATAAAATAACCAACTCAAATCGTTTGTGTATTAACAGGATAAATCCCTCTAAGCTTAGCTTGAATTTTATTTATTTTTTTACAATACAATTCATATTTTTATTCGAAAATTAGTTCAAATGAAATGTAATAAGTGTGCATATTTTTTCGGATTATTACTTGTGAACCCACATACTCCCCCACATATGCTCTGCACTGTAGGGTACCAGAAAAGCTCTTGAATCCTATTTATGTACTCATCGTGCCCCGTAGTTGGGCTTGTTGTCTCTCGCACACTCATTCGTTCGCGAGCACAAAGCAGAGCAGGTTATAAACAAAATCGAAAGCACGAATTCGGTGAGAACCCAGAAGCGGATAACCGAATAACAAATTTGGACCTGGGCAAATGTGAAGCGCAGCCAAAATCGATAATTTGTGTCAGGCCCGCGCGCAAATAGGAGCTGTTTTTGTAAAAATTGCATATCAGAGCTTCTGTGGCTCCTTTTAAAGTGTGATTTGAGTGGAAAACTTGTAGTTTCTGGTAAGGATTACTCTGCTTTCGTTGCTTTTTTCCCCACCATCTTCACCCTTCTGTTCGTGTGTATCCAAACAAAGGCAAACGTCGTGGCAAACATAAACAAGCGTTTTCAAGGTCGCTGCAAGTCAAAGAGGACAGACAAAAAATAAAATAAATTGAAAAACTTGATAGATACATAAGCATACACAAATGTGGTTAAAAAATATCATAATACATTTTAAATTTTTTTTTACAATTAATTTTAAAATGTGTTTGTGGTTTTACTTTATCGAAAAAAAAAAATTAATTTTTTAAGAATGATATAACTTTATCTTTTACTTTCATATATTAACAGTATTTTCGCGCACGAACCGAACGTGCTTGCCTGCTTGTAAAAAACAAAGTCAGCTTACATGAAAAGTATTCAAACTGTTGTATAATTTACAACATTTTTAAAAAAACATTAAACAAAATTTTAAGGCCTTAAATGCTATTTTCTCTGCCACAAGTGTTTTTTAAAAATATGTGAACTTTTGTTTGGATCTCAATGTCGCAATTGGGCCAAAATTGTTTTGGCATTTCTATAAAACGCTTTGTTTCTTTGTTTAGATGGAATAATGGGATTGATTTTTTCTTATGGCTTAAAATATTTTCATTTTAGCCAGCACCTAGCAGTATGGAGTCCTTCCTCAGCCTCTTCGATCCTAACCAGGACGACGGCTTTGACGAGGAGCCGGAGCTGAATGGCAACAGCAGCGGAGGAGGCAGCAGCAGCAGCGACTACGAGACGGATGCCAATTTAAATGAGTGCGCACTTGGCCTCGTAGGTGGTATCCCCACCGAGCGTGGTAACCTGATCTTCGACTTCGAGCAGGGAATGCTGCCGCCAGAGCCTCAGATTGGAAATGTGGAGTACAAGCTGAAACTGGTGAATCCATCGAAGCAGCGATTCGAGCAACTGGTCACGCAGATGAAGTGGCGGCTACGTGAGGGAAATGGTGAGGCTATCTACGAGATTGGTGTATCCGATGCTGGTTATCTCCAGGGACTCAGTGACAAGGACATGAACGCCTCGCTCACGACACTCAAGCAGATGGCTCATCACTTGGGAGCCAGCACCTCGGTGCTCCGTCGGAAAACCATCAGTTCTCGAAGGGTTGTAGCCGAGGTCCTGGTTCGAAAGATACCCGACGATCAGCACAACATCGAGGTACGGGTAGCGGTGCTCGGTGGAGCTGATGCCGGAAAATCTACGCTGCTGGGAGTGCTTACACAGGATGAGCTGGATAATGGACACGGCAGGGCGCGACTCAACATGTTCCGGCACATGCACGAGATTCAGTCGGGTAAAAGAGCCTTTCAAGGAGTTAACTTGAGACAATATGTAATAGTTTCTTCTCCTTAAGGTCGCACCTCCTGCATCTCCCACGAGACCCTGGGCTTCGATGCATTGGGCAATGTGGTCAACTACAAATACAATGAGATGATGACGGCAGAGGAGATCAGTGACCGGTCCAGCAAGCTGGTTACTTTCATGGATCTTGCTGGACATCGTCGTTACATGCGGACCACCGTTCAAGCGCTAAGCGGCTACTCGCCCCATTACGCCATGCTGGTAGTATCCGCAGGCAGTGGATGCAACGACACCACCGAGGAGCACTTGGCCATTGTACGAGCTCTAGACATGCCATTTTTCATACTGGTCACGAAGACAGACATCACATCGCCGGATGCCACAGTGCAGGAGCTATGCAACCTGCTTACCACCATTGGCTGCCGAAAGGTACCATTTGTGGTGACCAACACAGATGAGGCTATCTCCGCAGGCTCGAATCAGGTCTCCGAGAATATTGTGCCCATATTTTGCGTGTCGAATGTTACCGGTACAGGTCTGAATCTAGTCACAAAGTTCTTGTATGTCCTATCGCCGGGCATCAGTAATGCCGAGAAGGATCGCCTTGAGCAGGAGTCCTGCGAGTTCCAAGTGGACGAGATTTTCCGGGTATCTGATGTCGGACCCGTGGTTGGTGGCTTGCTAGTCCAGGGTGTTCTTACCGAAAATATGCCCATGAAGATTGGCCCCCTGCCGAACGGGAGCTTCCATCCCGTGACTGTCAATACCATCCATCGCAATAAGGCACCCTGCCGTGTAGTTCGGGCAGGTCAAAGTGCCTCGCTGTCATTCAGCCTGGACCAGGATCTGCCCACGCTAAGGAGTGGCATGGTGCTGCTGGGCGATACGGGAAACAGTCCGGATGAGCCGTGCGGAACGTATTTCTTTCAGGTAAATTAAGAATGAACTAAGAACTTAATTTTACTATTTTGCTAACTTACACCTTTTTATTTTCAGGCTAAGGTATCTGTTCTGTTCCATGCCACGGCCATCTACGTCGGCTTCCAGACCACTGTGCACATTGGAAGCATCAGGCAGACGGCCGTCATACGGGGCATCATGGGCGGCGAGCGGCTGGGCACCAATGATTGTGCTTCGGTGATGTTCGAATTCGTTGGTCATCCGGAGTATGTGCGTCCAGGAATGCGCATTCTGTTCCGCGAGGGAACTAGCAAGGGTATCGGCGTGGTCACCCAGGTGTTTCCCGTCAACAAAACCATCGTCACAAAGTAGAGCAGCAGACGGCCGTTAGCTACATGACAGCTGGATAGTTCCAATGACATTACAAGATATATCTCAAAAACAGATGACATGTATATATACATAGATATTCTTAATTAGCGGTTAAAGAGAGGCGTTAAATCCTAGGCAGATCTTCTGTACTCTTAGTTTCGGGTTCTGTGATTTTTCGTTTAAGCTCGGTAAAACCCCCTTAATTACATTAACTTAATTAAAAAGTGACAAGTTATATATACTGTATATTTTCGATTTAATCCCCTTATTCTTCGTCCTTGATATTTCAAATTAAACAAAACAACAATGATGAATTATAATGCACAGCCTTGAATAAAGTAATGGAAGAATGAGTGGAATCACATTTAACTACATCTTGTTAATAGTATAAAATGGCATTTTGGAACTACCAAAACAAAGTGCTAGAGAAAAACAGGAATAAGAACAAGGCAAGAAACTAACTTCCTTTCAGTTTACAATTGAATTATAGGATCGAATCGGAAATTATATTAATTGTTACATATTTATAACACTTTTTTTTCGACAAGTTTATAAAACTCATAACTAAGCCAAAAATGCATTAATTTTAATTCGGAAAGCTTTCCTATGCTAGTTTTTAAAAGGTTGATAAAATTTTGCTACTCAATTTTGAATTTGTAAATTTTTATCAATTTTTCAAAATTACATATTTTTAAAAAATTTAATTTTCGTCGGACATAGCTAGATTGATTCGGCTGTTTATGCTGATCAAGAATGGGTTTTTCTAATCACATTAAACTAAAGTAAAGTTATACCTTTCTTTGAGTCGATATTTATCAATATATGTATATGAAAATTTGTTACACAAATCAAAGCCTAAAACACCTAATAACTAAGTCAAAAAATCATTCATTTTAATTTGGTAAGTTTTCCCAAGCTAGTTTTTATTGGGTTAAAAAATCTGCATACTCAATTGAAAATTTTAAAAAATTCAAATTTTTATCAATTTTTTCAAAATTCACATTTCTAAATATTATACCTTAAAAATTGAGCAAATTTAAAAAAAATTAATTTTTCTCGAACATAGCAAGATCAACTCGACTGTTGATGGTGATCAAGAATATATATGGTTTATAGGATCGGAAATGACTCGTTCAAATGTTACAAGCTTTTGACTGAAATTATAATACCCTGGAAGGCTTTAGTTGTCTACCTCTGGCTTGTAATACTACTGCTATACCCATTACTCAGTAAACACAAACCGAGATATTTCTTCAACAATTCATTTATTCCCTTCTGCTGCTTGGTGGTGGTTCATCTTGACTACTTCTGGCATTGCTTGTAGCTGGTACACTGGCTGGTCCTTCAATCTCCTCTGCCTTGGCAGGCACTGTTGATGTAAACCGGAAGAGCACGGGTACTTCTCCAATCGACGAATTGCCATTGGTCTCTAGCAAGCGAATCCATGAGAGCAGAGAATCTTTAGTGGAGGTACCAGTGGCGCAGATCGCTAAAATCGTGCCATCGTCTTGCTGATGCACGGAACGCAGTTTCCCCAGCTGATTGTGCCGTCTTGGAGGAGCGCGCCCAAAGGTCGGAACCTCAATGTTGGACACATCATCGTCATCCAATTGTCGTTCATCCAGCTGAGCCAGAAACTGGGTATCCGGATCGGCGCGCAAGGTGAAGTAGTTGATGCGGCGATTTCTTAACCATATGTGAAAGGGTCCCTCAATATACAGAGCCTTTTGGCGGGAGTGTTCCCGCAGCAGTTTCTCCTGCTCCGCACTCATTCCGCTGACTATCCACGTGTCGTCGATGGCGTCCTTCAATTCGCTCGTCTGAAACACAGTCACCTTCGACCGCAGATCGACCGTGCACATACGCTCCACTGCCAGTTTAGCAATTTCCAGCGTATCGTCCGGCACTGGATCGGGCAGTGGCCATGGTGATAGGTTCTTGAACTTGGGCATCCAGTACATCATGCGCCAGTACTTTCGAAGAGGGTGTCCCTGCCTGCCGAACACATTGAGAAGCATCGCTTCCATCTCGTAGTCCGGCATCACACCGAAATCCTCCATCTGCTCCAAGAGATCAATGATGCACTGCTGCTGCTTGGGATAGTGCATGAACTCCGCTTGGAAAAGGTTGGTGGGTATAAACTTGCCCTTTGGCATTACGTTAATCAAGGCCTTATAAACCTCCAGATCCCGTTCCACTCCGAAGTCAGCCATATTTTTGAGGGCCGCATAGATGAACTCCACATGGTTGCGACGGTGAACATCGCGCTCCTGAAATATCTCCACCATGGTGAGATAGGTGTTCTTCGTCCTATCCTGCGCTGCAGCGAATGGATTCCTCACAGCCGGCAAGTTTTTCGCCGGTTTCTGTGCCCTGTGATTGGGATTCGCCTTCGGGTTCTCTTTCGGATTAGCCTCATCCGTCGAGTAGCTTCGATGGCGGGTGATGGTGGCAACTGACTGGCGTCCATGGCTGTGCAGCCTTAGCAAGCACTGCGCACGTCGCAGCATTTCTTATTAATAAAATTAAGTTTAAACTATTTGTAAATACGATTACAAAACATTCAGGTTCCGTTCAGTGGAACTAGTTCGCGTTTTGCAACACCTTTTGAGAACTGACAGTGCTGACAAGTGCCTGGAGTCAGGTATATTTTTTTAAATTGCTTCCCTTATATGTCCGTCAAATTAGCGTCGAAAAGGAACGGTGGGAATATGGAAGGGGATCTTTAATTTTAATTAATTCGAATAAAATAAAGTTGTTGCTAAAGTTGCTAAAAAATAAATTTACTATTGTTTTTACTGGGTTTGAAAGTATTTGACAGTTGGATATATTACAAAAAACCATGTGAAAAATCGTGTTTTCACGGACTTCTTAATATCTCGGATACGCCAAAATAAAGGTCATTTATTTTAGTTTTACCCTACCAAGTTTCAATTTCTTCAAACCGTCAGTTTTTGATCAAATCAAATAACAGTGATCTAACCTCGGGTCGACTCCATACAAAATGGGGCATCCAAAATTGTAAGGCATATATCTTCGATTTACGAACGCGTGCACATATGCACGGTGTATAGGCTTACTAGGAGAAGATTAAGGAATATTTTGAGAAAATTTCAATTGTTTTTAACCGTCAGATTTTGAGAAAATCGAATAACAGTGGGTATTGTATTTGGGCTGATATCTAAGTCGCGTACTATGAAAATGGAACCAGATGGGAACCAGCAGAGAGCCACTCGATGAACCAGACCATGGAACCATGTTAAGAAAAATACTAAATTAAATAAAAATAGCAATTTGTTGAATAAAACATTAAGGGAAGTGACTCCAGACAGATGGACATGGCTAGATAGACTCGGCTGTTGATGCTGATCAAGAATATATATATTTTATAGGGTCGGAAATAATTTATTCACTGTTTTGGAAATTTTTGACCTGAAATCATATAACAAAGCAAGAGCATTCAAGCACCAGATTTGAGAAGCAAATTTTCGAAATAACATTTAATAGTCTGCCCAATAAATGATATCGTTATTCTAAGCAATTCGGTATGTGTTTCATCGAAATCCGTTCAGTCGTTTTGGAGAAATTAGCATTTGAATTACTAATTTGTATACTAAGGAGGCATGACTGTGCACCCCTGGTACCCAACTGAATAAATGAAAAAGTCGGGATTTCTCATTAGCTACTGAACGGATTTTGAGGAAACATAGATCAAAATGTCCAGAACTGCGATGCCGTCTATGGGACAGTCTTCCTTTTGCAAAAGTTTAACCATAAAATTTAAATCAAGTTTTCTTGGTTTTTAGGCAGGCAGGGCTGCGGGATATATTTATTCTTTGCTGTCACATAAATGGAAATAAATGAAAAAGCCGAGATTTCTTATGAACGACTGAACGGATTTAGACGAAACGTGGATCAAAATGTTCAGAATAGAGATCCCGTTAATGGTACGATCTTTAGCATGCATAAGTTTTAATATAAAGTTTAAGTCAAATTGACTTAATTTTAGGCAGACAGTGCTGCCAGATATATTTATTCTTCGAAATAACATTTATGGAAATAAATGAAAAAGGAATGTTTTCTCTTGAACGGCTGAACGGATTTTGATGAAACATCTACCAAAATGCTTGGAATGTCAATTCCATTTATGGGACATGCATATTTTATACAATTGTTTAAATGGTCAATAAGAATATTTTCGGACGGGCTACTTATCGATAGGTTGTGGGAGGCGTCCCTATCGATATGAAGCCAGTGTTTGTGAATGAGATCGGAAAAAGAAAGCGCTAATTTCTAAAAATCTTTGGGTTAGATTTAATAGAGATTTATTTTGAATAGACTATATTTCCCTATCGTTTGAGATACCGTGCAAGCTTGCACGCGTTCATTTAAGGGCGTAAGATTTTTGTAAAAGTTTGCGTCGATTTTGCTTCTGGGGGAGGGGCATAAAATTCCGCCGTGGTATATAGTAAAATAATCTTTCCCTGATTTAGCTAAACATCGCACCAAATTGTTTTGAATGGCTTTTCCATTTATTGGGCAGTCACTTTTCTTAATGTTTTATTCCACAATTTGTCATTT
This sequence comes from Drosophila serrata, assembly GCF_035046125.1. Lineage (NCBI taxonomy): Eukaryota > Metazoa > Arthropoda > Insecta > Diptera > Drosophilidae > Drosophila > Drosophila serrata. The sequence continues at coordinate 92,027 of NW_028256928.1, read as the reverse complement.
TCTATTTAATTTAGTATTTTTCTTAACATGGTTCCATGGCTAGTTCAGTGAGTGGTTCTCTGCTGGTTCCCATCTGGTTCCATTTTCATAGTTCGCGCCTTAGCTATCAGCCCCTAAATATTAGTTAATCTTCCCCTAGTAAGCCTATATACCGTGCATATGTGCCCGTGTTCGTAAATCGAAGTTATAAGCCTTACAATTTTGGATCGGAATACCATATCATATAGCTGATAAATTAATATTCTAAAAAATTATAACTTTTTCAACAAATTTTCATCCAATTTGAGATATAGTCATTTTGTATTATTTTAGAATTTCGGTTTTAATTTTATGAAAATCGGATGAATATACATATCATATAAAACTATAATGAATTTAGAGGATAAGCCGAACTGTGAAAGTAAAATTGTAAAACTCTTAATATAATAGGTGACTTGATACTGCACGTCGAAGTTAGTTTCCTTTTCTGTTTTTTTGTAATTATTCTTCGTTATTTATTTAAAACAAAATAATTATAATTTTAAAAATTAACTAATATAAATTCAAAAGATATTATTTAACCAATAATCCTATTCTCACATATTAGGGATTTTTCAACAGAAACAGCTATTTTCTCGCTGTTAAGCCCGCACTGATAGCGACATTGTTCAGCACTGGCACACAACTGTATCCTTTGCTGCTTTTTTGTTGTTATTTCACCGTCTCTGCGTTATTCTTATTCGCGTAGTTTTTGATTGTTTTTCTTTTATTTGATTTTGTTAATTCCAAGTACCCTGATTTAACTGCACGGTAGCCCACTCGCAGGAAAATGGAATTCAACAAGTGGAACTAAGCTGAGCTGCGAAAAAGCTGGCCGTCAGCAGCTGCAGCCAGTATCTATAACAAAAGCAAAACAATAGCAATTTTGGCACGGTCCCAAGGAGCGCCCCAGACCAGTTCAAGGTTATTTGAGGCAGCCATCCAGAGAACGCCAAGGATGCACTGATGGGAGTACGGGACAACAATGACTGGATAAGAGGATTGGGAAATTATACTTAGCTGCCGTCATGTTGTGCTTCGATTCGGAGAAAATGAACTGGTACTACCATGTTCTGGCCAGGCGCCCATACCTGGTGGTCGTCTCCATTGCCGTCTACTGTGTCGCCTGCATCATAGTGGCCCTCATCCTAAACAAGCTGCCAGACTTCAGCGATCCCACCTTGGTACATAAAACCGACATGTTTAATTTTATGTCATTATAATCTTAAAAACATATATTTCAGGGCTTCGAGACGCGCGGCACAAAGATAGGCAAACGCTTGACATCGTGGTACAACCTACGACAGGAGACCGACCACCATGGAGTGCTTTTCTCAAATCCCTCAGATCTGTGGGAGAAGCGTCGTGTGGAGCAGGGACTCGGGGAGACCAGACAACATCCGAATCATAAGCGACACCGGAACAAACAGAAAAACAGAGGCAAGAATAAGCGACGCAAGGATCAGAATCAAAGCAATCACGAGCACCACGACGTCGTGACTCAGAAAATGATGCAGTTCAAAAAGCGATTGAAGGCCACAAGTCCTCCGGTCGCAGATCTAGACAGGGACACATGGATGGGTGACAGCGGAGTATTCCGAGACTACGAGATTACCAACGATAGCGCCTCCTCCTCGTCCCTGGAGCCCACTCGGCGTACCGAGCCGATTGAGTATGGTCACAATACCACGTCGGTGGATGAGGAAGAGCATCGAGAGCGAGTGCAGACCAAGAAAAGCACTTGGAGACTGCTTAAACAAGCCGCTACTTTGCCCACCGATAGTTGGGTGGATTCACATCGCCGCCAGCCCATTGAGGGCTTCTTCTGCGACTCATCGCCACGCAAGGAGTACTCCCATTTCGTAGTGCATCGAATCGGCCCCAATGGAACCGATTCGCTGTTTGACTTAAACGGCCTGTTGGCGATGTGCCAGCTGCAAGACCAGATCACGGAGGTACCCAGCTATCGGGCTTTCTGCGAGCCGGAAATGCTCACCACCGACTGCTGTCGGCCGTGGTCATTGCCCAACTATGCCGCCATGCTGGCGAATAAGAGTTCCTGCTTCGACCTCACCGTCGAGGACGTTACCTATCTGCAGGTGCTGCTCACCGTCTGCTATGAGTACTTCCATGACCTGAAAATGGACAACCATTGCAACGAGATCCCGTCTTGTAGGGCGCCCGAGGAGTGTAAGCGTCACAACATCGTATTCAACGTGTTGAACTTCCTCACCGATTTTAGTTTTATGAAATCCAATGTAAGTAATTAGCATGTTTATTTGTACCTTCTTAATTTCATATACATAAAATCTGTTTTTGTAGGACTCCAACGTTTACTTGAAGTACGCCATGATATTTGTGCCTGTGGCGCAATCCAACCGCGTCCTGCCACTGTTCCACGAATGGGAGGAGGTGTAAGTACGCAGGTTCCGGCTTAATACTTGCGAAATTGATAACGATCAATAGGTCCCGATGGCATTATTCCGTTCTTGGCCTTCAGCAGAGCCGGTTTGCAAATTTCGTCAAAATACGTTGTCGCGTTGTACTTGGTAAAGAGCTTACGCATATTAGTGGAGAAAGTATCTAGCGTCATGTCCTTCACACGGTTGGAAGGGTAGCAGGCGCTCCTAAGAGATTCAATTTCCTGCAAGCGATTATAGTAGCATCCATAGGTGGTAAGATAGTCCCCTTCAAATGTAATTCCTGTCATCGTCTTTTGTTTCTGACTTACTTTCGATGCGTAATCATCTGGAGAGTAATCGTACATGTAGATCGTCTTGCGCAAGTCCTTGAAATAGTTCTGTAGTAGGTGGTAGTCAACAGGCGGACAGACAAAGAAAAGCTTGTAGATCTTCTCATTGCACCACTTGTTGCGTTTGACGAACTGGGCGTACTCTTCGCGCCAATCCATGGATTGCGGCCATGTCTTTGTCTTATCCTCGACCCCAGAGATCTTTAAATTGTTCGCAAAGTGGCCAGTTATTAGAGAGGGATCCATTTGTGTCTGCCTAATTTGGGGGTTATAAACAGCAACGCCCGTATGGTCGACGTAGTCTGCTCTTGTGGTACTAAGGTACTTTATTTTTTGCGGCAATATGTCATCCATGATAAGCCCATCCACATTCTTTAAATCCTCATCTTTGTGGGACATCTGCGGTTTGTCCATTTTTATATATTATTTAACTTTTTTTGAGTTTATTAATTTGTTATTTGCTTTCCAATTGACTTTATATATTTGACTAATTTCTCAGGGGACTGAGCAACGAGCTAGTGGAAGTCATTGCCATGGATTTGGGCCTGGAGAATGAGTTATTTAACGAGCTGTTGATGTCGGATGTGTGGCTCGTTTCCCTGGGTGGAGCTTTCGTCATGGCCAGCGTTTGGTTGTACACCGGATCGGCATTCATTACGTGTATGTCCTGCATTGCCATTTGTTTCTCGCTGGGATTGGCATACTTTTTCTATGCCATTGTCTTTGAGTTCGCCTTTTTCCCATACATGAACCTGCTGGCTGTTGTGGTGATAATAGGCATTGGCGCCGATGATGTATTTCTGTTTTTGAAAATCTGGCAATGTGTGCTCGCCGAGAGGTTTAGCAATCGATGCACCTTATCTTCTCAAGCTCAGAGTGCTCTGCCTACGCATCTGGAGCACAGTGATCACACGGAGTCTTTGGAGAACATTATGGCACTCACCATGCGACATGCTGCTGCTTCTATGTTCGTGACTTCCCTGACCACCGCTGGCGCCTTTTACGCCTCCTACAGCAGCTCCATAACGGCCATAAAATGTTTCGGGTAAGTTTTTAATTTATAAAGTCTGTATAGAAACTAAAATAGTGTGTACAATTTCAGGATCTTTGCAGGAACGGTTGTGGTGACGAACTACGTGCTTATGATCACCTGGCTGCCGGCTTCGGTTTCCATCATGGAACGGCTCTTTGCCACCCGGATGTCGTGCCGCCGTCCAATTGCGCAAAAACTGATCCATGCCAGCAAGAAGTCAATTAACCGATTCTGTCAATTGTTCGAGGAGTGCATAACGCACAGTATCTTGAACTATGCCTATCTGTGGTTACTAGTCTTCGGCGCTCTGGGCGCGTCCAGCGCCGTCATTGTGTTCTGGTATCCAGGACTGCAGTTGCCGGAGAAATCGCATTTTCAGCTCTTCGTTGCCCGACATCCATTCGAGATATATTCAAGTCTCAAACAGCAGTTTTGGTTCGAAAAACCATTGCAGGCGTACGAGAATTTCAAGATGCCTATGCACTTCGTGTGGGGCATCCAAGCGGTGGACGATGGCGACTACACGAATCCCAACTCCTATGGAAGCTTACACTACGACAATAATTTTAATATATCCAGCAAGGCGGCGCAGCTCTGGATCCTTAACTTTTGCCAGAGTGTGCGGCAACAGCCCTTCTACAAAGAGACCTTGGGGTTGTTGCTTCCCAATTGCTTTATCGAGAATCTAATAGATTTCATGAAGCGCAGGTAAGGAAGGAAATTTAAAATTTATATTATTATTCTTACAGATCACATGTTTTGTATTTCAGATGCATTGACGACATGGACATAACACGGAAAGATCGCTCGCCCTGCTGCGATGCCCAGTTCCCCTTTGATCCGCACATCTTCGAGTATTGCCTGCCACAGAGCGTCGCCAATATGTATGATACAACATTTTTCCGACCCGGTGTCGCTGGCCCAAAGTTTGCCGAATCTCCTTTACGAGCGCATTTTGAAGATTACCCAGGTATGATCGGTGGAAACGAAAGTGCAGAGTACACCAACTATTTATCGTCGTCGACCCCGCTGGTGGTAAAAGCCTTGGTCATCGAGTTCGAGTCGAATGAGGCTTACAGCACCATCTACATCAATATTAAGGATTTTTTCGAGTCCGTTGAGACCTGGTTTCAGGAGCAGTTGGCCACGGCACCTACGGAACTTCAGGGTGGATGGTTTACCAGTGACCTGAAATTCTACAATGTGCAGGACACACTGTCACACGACACCCTGATTGCCATTTGTTTGGCCATGGCTGCATCGCTCGTCGTTCTGCTATGCTTTACGGTCAATATCCTAATCTCCATATACGCCGTTCTAACCGTCTCCTTGAGTATCTTCAACACCGTTGCCGTGCTCATTCTGCTGGGGTGGCAGCTCAATATTCTAGAGAGTATTGCGGTGAGCACGGCCATTGGACTGGCGGTGGACTTTAGCCTGCACTACGGCATTCATTACCGGATGTCGCCGGTAAAGGATCGATTAGCAGCCACCCAGTTCGTACTGTCTCGGATCATAGGACCCACGGTGATGGCGGCTGCAACTACGGGACTGGCTGGTGGCATTATGATGGCTTCCAATATCCTGCCTTACATACAGATTGGCGTCTTTCTGGTGGTGGTCATGATCGTTAGTTGGTTTTACGCCACCTTCTTCCTGATGAGCCTGCTGAGGGTGGCCGGACCACAGCACGGATTCCTGGAGCTCAATTGGCCCTTGATTAGCAGCCACCGGAACAGTGCCGGCAGCAAGTTCTACGAGCGGTAATAGTAATGAATTACTCCTTACACAATATTTAAATTAATTATACATTTTAATTTAAAGCAAACCCAGTCAAGTGATCGCCAGCGAGCAGCTACTGACTCCCACCAGCTCGGCCATTGTGGAACTGGCCAGCTCGGAGACACACGAGCTGGAATCCTTGAATTCAAATAGTTTAATCAAAACTATTTCGGGCACCGAAGGCGCCCATGCCCTCTCCTCGCTGCCAAGGGACTACGAGCACTCGTTCCAGACACTGGGCGGCAGCAGCGGGTGCAAATATCAAACGTATCCGTCTACATCAAAGTGAGTTAGTTACTATTGCCGCCCATCGGGCGATGCCAGTTGTGTTGCTAGTGCATTTTTATATACAGAGTATGGAGGCTCTTCTGAAGCCTGCCATCCCCCAAGATATATATTTATATATATAAACTTATATACAAATGACACGTGTGTCCGCATATATATAGTTTTAGGGATATAGTGTGGACTCTACATGAATATATTCTAGAGTTACATATATATGTACTTGGTAGACCTAAGCAAAAAACGAAAACGTAACGTGTAAACTTCTCCTTAGTGTGCTATTTTCAAAAGACTTTAGACGGCTGCGCAATATGCTTTTACTAATTGGTTATTGCCCGCTGGATGCTCGCTCTGGCAAAGTGAATACAATTTGTAAACTGAAGCAATTAGCGGAGGTACCACTGGGTAACTGTACGATGAAGGTATTATTAGTTTTTAGCCAAAAGAAAACGTTTCAACGCTGGTTACGTACTCAAAACTGTAATCAAAACTATATTTATACTCTGGTTTTTATTAGATGTTAAGTTGGGCCGGATTCTTGGCACCAGCAACAGATGTAGTTACTTTATATGCTAGTTCTATATGATCGGAGTTATGTATGCATACAGATGTTGTGTTTACTGGTGCAAATGCATGTGTTTTCTATCCTAGTTGAATGCGTTTAATACACACAAAAAAACCAACAAACATACACGCACTCACGTTTGTAATAACCATGTAACTGTGATACAGAAGGTGAGAAACTTAAGAAATCGGTGTTTATACAGACAAAATGTTATATATACCCCGATAAACCCATGACGTATTGTAATTAACTACAACTAAAAGGCCCTGTACTTCCTATATTAAAGATATGTATGTGTTTAAGTGATTTAATAAATGTTACTTGTAAAGCCACTACTCGGATATATATTTTTGGGAATTGTGAGCATTTTATAACATATATACATAGATGATCAAAGCTAGAGGACCAGAGGACAGCTTATAAAGAATGCAAATTATAATTTTTCAATGATCTTAGTGTAGCATATTATTTTACAATTATTAAAACATATTTATTTTTGAACTGGAAAGTGTGTTATTTGTATATTATACATACATATATGTATATATGAATATTATAAACCCTCAATAGCCAGAAGGCCACCGTATAATTAATACAAATATGTGAAGTTAAAAATGGGAAACCTTCGCGAAATGGTTCCCTGGAATAATTGGACTGCAAAGTTTTTCAAGCTTTAGCTTTTTCGCTGAACCATTAATGTAATATAAAACTAAGACTACTCGAATATTGTTAGGGAAATTTGTTTATTTATTTGCACTCAACTAACCACATGCTGGGTTTATTTGTTTTACAAGATGCCAGGCCTTTGGGTATCCAATACTTCAATCGATAGTATTTCTTTTATTTGCGGCACTTGATGGTGCTGGTCCCCCTTTAGAAGATCTTGAAATGTCCAATTTCATTAACAAATGCATCGATTAGAATGATTCTCCAATGGGTTTAATGGTCAGCTCATGGATCTGGACATTTGGAGGAGTCTGGATGCAGTAAGAGACAGCATCGGCTATATCCTCAGCCCGTAGCATGGGGAAATTCGGCATAGCTTCTTTAAGTTTTTCATCAAAGCTCTCGGTATCGACAGCTCCGGGACTAATGCTCTATGAATAGAAAAATAATTATGAAATGATAAGTGACCCAGCATTATCATTATATTCTGTATCATGTATTAGTGATCCAAAAAGATAAGGATCGGTGATTACGTACTATATGAATAGCCTACTCACTATCTACATTTCTTTATCAAAGTGAATAGGAAAAAGACCTTCTGCAAACTTACTGTGATCTTGGTCTGAGTCTTCTTCTGCTGGAACTCCAGTCGCAGGACCTCTGTCAAAGCGGTCACAGCGTACTTTGAGGGGGCGTACATCTTAAAATTAAAGCCCGGCATTGTGGGAATTTTATGGCCCAGCACACTGTTGATGACCACTACATGACCGTCAGTGACATTCCGCTTCTGCTGTGACCGGAAGGCCTCACGGGCACACCAAACGAATCCCAGGACATTGGTGTCCAGGATGGCTCGCATATCAGCAGCATTGTCGGCATCGGTAATCATGGAAGGCCTGATAATGCCGGCGTTGTTTACCAAGACATCTGCTCCTCCAAGGGTTTCATCCACCCAGGCGAAGGCATCGACCACTTGCTTCTCCACGCTGACGTCACACTTGCGGCCATGGAAGCGTGCCTGCTGATCTGCTGGCAGAGATTCCTTCAGCTGCTTCAAACGCTCCTCGCGACGAGCGAGTCCTACGACGACCATGCCCTTCGCCACCAGATCCTTGCAGCAAGCCGATCCGATCCCAGAGCTGGCACCCGTAACAACAGCAACACGATTCGTCCAGCGATCCATTTTTTTGATATTATGATTAGGTACTATTTTCACGAACAACCGTTTAGTTGAATATTTCCAGTTTAACTGAGCTCTCTGCTCCAGACTTTTCTTTGTTTTATAGGGTAAGGTAGCTTTTTTTCTCGAAAAGCTTTCGCTTAAGAGAGTCCGGTTTCCATAACACTGATCAAAACTGCTCAATCATGTTTGTATATATTTTTCCTATCGATTCTACAAGTCACAATGCGAAGAGAATAGTAACCGCGATACGCAGAAGCTTCGAGTAGTTTAATCTGAATAAAATCTGTTTGTATTTTTTCATACACATACTATTTGATTATATTTCTCTTTAAATTTGTTAAATTAAATTAAATTTTTTTTTTACTTTTTGAACTACTTACTTTATAATATTATCAAATTAGTTAGTTTATTGGCCCACCTCAATTTATTATGCAATTTCACAACCTTTGTCAATGTTTATCAGTAAACTATGTTTTAATTTTCCATTTATATTGCAGGGTTATTATATTTTATTACTTAAGTTTAAGAAACACTATTTGAAGAAAGTTATTAATTAAAGTCTATTATCCATTACCTTTTTATTTATAGACTATAGGCTTACTATATACAATTTGTATAGAACTGATTATTAGTAAACAATAGCATATTTGAATATATTAAAATGTTTGCCTGCCGGTTTCAGTTAGCTTTTTGTTTCAATATTATCTCAGCCAATTGACTTCAATACTTTGTTTGCCCAAGTAAAGAGAAAGAGAGAGCTTTTTTGATTGCATAGCAAAACTGGCTGGTCATGCTAATAGTATTTTATATAAGACACAACATCTCTTATTTAGAATTAATTGGGGAATACACAACAAGAATCTTCTGTTCACTATTTGATTTAATGAAATGGAAATGTATTGAAATGTTTATAGATTATAGCCCATAGCTGAAAGATAGAAACAAAGGAACGGATTGGCAAATATACTTCATATCAGCGTAGACTCATAAATGGTGCATTGCCTTGTAAACTACTGTTCGTTTGGGGTATTATTATGCTTTATTGTTTAACGAGTTTAACTGTGAAAATTTTATTAAGATACACAAGTGCTTTATAGAGACACCATTATTCACTTGCATTGTCCTAGTTATGAACTGTGAACGGAGGTAACTTGCTGAAAATCCAGCTTACACCCTGCGTAATGTGTAACGATCGATGGGTCCCGATGGCATTATACCATCCTTGGCCTTTATCAATGCCGGTAGGCAATACTCCTCATAGTATGTGGTCAGATTGTACTTGGTGAACAGTTTACGCATTTCCCTCTCAAACTCTCCCAAGGTGAGATCCTTCGGCTTTGGTTCCTCGTTGATAAAGGCCTTGAAGGGATCCATTTCCTGAATGCGATTGTGATAGTTGCCATAGGTCGTCTGGTAGTCAATGCTATCGGGATCGATGACAGTCCCCGAGTCGTCATTACGCCGAGCCTTAAGGGACACATAATAGTGTGGAGAGTAATCGGACATATAGGTTGTTCTAAGCAAGTCCCTGAGGTATTCTTTGATCTGTTCGTAGCGAACTGGCGGATTCACAAAGATGAGTTTGTATATCTCCTCATTGCACCACTTATTCCGCTTGACAAACTGTTTATACTCCTCGCGCCAGTCCATGGATCGTGGCCATGTCCGGGTCTTCACCTCCAACCCATCGACCTTCAGATTGTTGGCGTAATGACCGGAGATGAGGGATGCATCTGTTTGTTTTCGGAATGCCGGAACGGTTCGCTTCATGTCAGCCGTGTGATCCTTGTAGACCACCTGGCTGGTGGTTTTATTCTTGAGGCATGCGGGTAGTATATCATTCATGAAGATCAAATCCATTTCGGCCAACATGGCCTCTTTTGTTTTCTGCGCCATTTTGTATGGTTTTGTAATATGTTCAATGTTATGTGTTTAGTGTTTCCAAACAAAGCCAATGAGCCATAGTAAGTTTTGATATTTTCCTGCATGATAGTACGATACAATAAAACATCTCTACAAACTAAAAAAATAAATACACATTTTTACTTACGTGTCAGGTATTAAGACCATATTTTATAGCATACTCTAAGGCTTTCTCTAGAAGTCGATTAATATTGCTGCTCTTTGGATTACTATTATTCCGGATTGCTAATTGCATATATAAATTTATATTATATATATGTAAGTATATAATTATTTCAATGAAAATGATTCCTTCATGGTGTTTTAAGTTTCTGACTGAAGTTATAAAACCATGCAAGGGTATAATTACACCAGTGCGTATACGTAATTTTTGGGACTATAAATGCGTGTAATATAATTAAAACCCAAAGGGGAGCTTATTTCGGCACACACTTTCGAATACTATTCAACAGTAAAAAACTCTTTACTTCAATTATATTGTTTTCATTATTATTATTTCTAGAGTTTCTTTTAACAGGCGAATATGTAACAATTGAGTTTAGACTTAAAACTAACCAATAAAATACTTGCACATCAACGCACGGATAATTGGAAAACCAAGAATCTCAGCTTCCTAGTTCCGCTTTCCGTTGAGTCGATCCTGGATCTCCTGCAGGCTGAGACCCTTCGTCTCCATAACAATGAACAGGACAAAGAAGAAGGCCACCACCATGCAGCCGCCAAAGAGCCAGAATGCGTAGTAGGAACCGAGGGCATCGAGGCTGGGATAAAAATAGGTGACCAGGAAGCCCAGCGTCCAACAGGTGCTGGCTACCAGGGAGGAGGCCGCTGACTTGATATTGGCCGGGAACATCTCACCAAGCACCGCCCAGGGAAGAGGCCCAAAGCCAGTGCAGTAGACTATGTTGTAGATGATCAGCGCCGGCACTGGCATCCAAGACACACTGGAGATGTCGTTCTTTACCAACTGCATATAGAAGAAGAATCCCAGGGCTGCCAGTCCCAGGGACATCACACTGGAGGAGGTCAGCAGCATCACCTTTCTGCCCAAACGATCGGCCACCAAGGGCGTGAGTCCAGAGGAGGCAACCTGCACGCATCCAATAATAATGGTGGCAATTGCTGGATCCAGACCGGTATTGGCACTTTCAAATATGGACTGGCTATTGAAGAGCACCACATTGATGCCGGAAAGCTGCTGGAAGGAGATCAAACCAGCGCAGATGAACAACGCCCTTCGGTTGCCTGCATTCTTGAACAGGTCCATCATGGTGCCTTTACTGGCCATAGCCTCTTCCACATTGGCCTGGATCTCGGCCATCTCATCGTGCACGCCCTCAGCACTCTGACCCCGAAGGAATTGCAGGGATTTAAGGGCCTCCGTTTTTCGTCCTTTGCCCGCAAAGAAATACGGACTTTCTGGCATCATATAGAAGACAGCATCGAACACCACAGGCACCACGATGCAGCACCACTGGAGAGCTTGGTAAGAAACATATGGTCCAATTGCATATACATAGAGTATGCCAGCTGAAAAGAAAGGAGAAAATGTATTATTAAGTTTATAGTTCTTTTAACTTTAACAGGAAAATACTTCGGGAACTCTGACTCCGACTATACTTTTTATACCTTTCAAAGGTATAAAAACTATAGTTTAAAAATACTAGCAATTGTACATTATATTTAATTTTTATTTGCATTCGAACTTACCCACAATAAAGAGCTGCATCAGGGATCCGGTGGCTCCGCGTACATTATCCGTGGAAATTTCACCCACATACATGGGTTGCACCGTCATCACAAATCCGACGCCAAAACCTTGGACAAGTCGGGAGAGATAGAGTATCCAAACTTCGGAGGCCACCATATTCAAGCCAAAGGCCAAGACAAAGAAGAGACTGCTGGACAGGAGCACCCACTTCCTACCAATGCGATCTGCCAGCGGACCGGCGACAAAGGGGGCAACCAGTGCTCCGATGGCAATCAGAGAAGAGATCCAGGCATCTTCATCGGCAGTTATGGGTCTGCTCAACGGGGAGTCTGAGGTGTCCTCGCTCTTGAGCTTGGGTCCAATAGGGGATGTCCAGCCGAGGGTGGTGCCAACCACAAAGGCGGCTAAGTTCGCTGAGGAAATACAAATGGAAATTTAAATTATAGTGAGCTTTTTAAGATACTCAAAGGTTTATTTATTAATTATTTGTTTGAGGGAATTATATATACGTCTCAACTAGTCATAAAACTCACCTGCCACGGCAGCTAGGAAAATACGACCCGACTTGACCGGCTCGGGTGCCATATTTCGAGTGCTTCTTTCGCTTATCTGAAACGTACTGACTTCCGTATAGGAGTACTTGGCACTGTTCTCCTCTTCCCTTAGTGAGGGCATCTGGCTGGTGTAGCGGGTACAGTGGCAGCTGTAAGCAGTCGAAAAGCGAAAGTTCCCCATTAGAGATTCAGTTGACTTGGATTAATGATGCTATCCCCATTTGTAATTCAATCGCTTGTAAGTCCAAATGGCCAGAACTTTGGCCCTGCATTCCCATCCCGGTTTCTTGGACAGCATGACTCATGCCAACCATATGTGCAAGGAAGCCAAATAATGTTCCACTCAGTTGGGTTCACTGGCAGCTTTGCCACCATATCAACTAATTTTAAAACCATCACGTTATCAGGGCATTAGATGGGAGAATCTAAACACCCATTTCGAGATACTGAGGCGGCAGAGATTAATTATAATTATTTAGCGCGATGAGGTACAAAATAAAATTAATTACGCCACTGACAAAGCTAATACAAATTAATTTCTATCGCTGGTTTTCCGTAAATGTTCATGTAATCATCGCGGTTGACACTTTTCGCAATTTTATGCAATCATTAGAGCGCGACGGTAATGGAGGAATATTAAACAGATTGATGCTGGTATGGAATATAATTCGCTGTTCACTTTTTGCACACGCTTACAGAAAAAATCCTTCAAAACGAAGTAAATCCTATACGAGAATAGGATCCTTAATTAACGATGAAGCCGTTGGGGTCTCACTGGAGAACTGTAATGATGTCCGGATCGCGGAATCGCGCGAATTTAAAGATTTTGCCCCTTATATGGCTGCCAATACACAGGCAATAATAATGCTCACATTGATACTCGAATTGACGAGCTCTCTTACACGTGCATTATCTTATCAGGGAAGCGCCTGCCATTCCATGGCAATCCCATTTACAGTCTATAGAGCTGGATTCCCTCCCATCGATACTCTCTCTCTGTCATCTTAGTTTTATTTTTGTTGCAACGATGAGCCGGTTGTTTTGGTCGTAGTTGAGCTATTTGTGTGCATTTTGCACTTGAACTGGCCCATATAGTAAGTATTCCTGCAGTTGTAATGTGATAAGGTCTTGCAGCGAAATCGGTGCCCCAATCTCAATTTGTTTGCTTTCCCGACCCGCCGCCAAAAGGGCGTCTGCCTTGCTACCTCACTTCCATCCTGATATACTTGAAAAAAATATAGAGATTGTACCACATTCGTTATATCAAAAATATATATAATATGATTTATTTTTACATTGAATTTTATTTATTTTTATTTATTTTTGTACCCTTTTTTAAAACTATACTAGAATTAGTATTTCTAGTGTATACTAAAGTTTAAATATATAACTCATATAGGAGGCATTGCCGGTTTTCCAAGGGTTTTAAACCAAGCAGCAATCTATAAGTGGCCTCATCCACTCACACTCTGTCTTACATTGGTCAACCAAAAACAAAAGCCTCTTCGATTGCGTAAAATATAGTTTGATTATGATTAATAATTCTTGAGTAATTTCTGATGCACTTTGGCGCTGGTGTCCTTGAATTATTTTGTTAGTTTCATTTCAAAGGTGTTGACACAATTACTGTGGATAGGCCCAGAGACACATCGAGGGGGGTGTGAAAGGCTCTCATAACAGCAGCGATTGTCATATCTGCTTGGGGGGGGGGAGGGTAATAAGTATCTCAACAAGTTGGAGGCCAGAAAGAAACACCTGTGCACTCAACAGAATTTAATAAAACACTTTAAACTGATCCCCCCTGGTGCAATGTTTATGGCATAATCCTTCACATCAATATCGGTGGTAATTATTCTTATAGTTACGCAAAGTCATGGAACATTGTACCATTTTCTTGACATTCAAAGAAATGTATTACTTCCTGCTTAAATTTGTGAATGAAAATTATAGTAGAATTAATTTATAGCCATTGTTGACCGAATTCCTACGTTTGTGTTTTGGGCAATAATTCAAACAGATTTTTGTAATCTATTAAATTGTTGAAGCACCTACAATATGATTATTTAAACTTATCTTGACCGGATTTTTATAAGCTTTTGGAATAATTTGGACAACCCAGTTTATAAACAATTTCCCGTTAAGGTTATCTGAAACTTCTTAACCCATCAGCGTAATAATGTCTAAAATTTTCCGCGGCTTATCTAAGCTTCGTACGGGGACCTCTTATTTGTCAAGCTACTAAGTTTTGATCGTATTGTTTGTTTAATATAGTAGTTAACGTCAATATTTAACTAATTTGTGGGGAAAACGGGGATCGGAAAAATAAGTTTAGTATATATCAAAAAATCTTTACCAACAGAGTTTCATTTATAAACTGAAAGGGTTGGTATTACCAACCCTTTTGCTTATTGTCTGTTACTAATTACAATTACAATTACAAATGGTTTTCTAGACTCAGAACAAAACAATAATAGAACTCCACAGGAAAAGTAATATTCAATTTTCTTGAAATGCGATAAAATTTTGAATATTTAATTATTGTTTTTTTGTAATAACACAACAACACTCCAAATTTTGTTTTGCCAAATTGTAACTGCTTTCAAATATCCAGACTTCAAGAAATGTTTAATTTATGTTAAGCATACCGTTCGATTTAACACACAATTATCCTTTAAATGCTTTTTTTTTTTTGGTAAAAACCAATGAAATAACTCTTTATACACAGCAGAGTAATTTGTGGATCGATCGCTACGACATCAGATGGAAACTAATAAAATTGGTAACTAGGTTACATTCGGGAAAGCATTGGGCCACTACCTATGCTCATGTCAGGTGCGATAATGGCTATGTGTAGGCCCTAATCAGAGCAGCCAAATATATAATTATACATATTTGATATTTATAATAATTCAAGGCGACACTCGATGATCAATTTATCAGCACTCGGCGGCAGCGGGGTAAACAATTATTGGCTATCAAAAAACAAACACTTTTGTAAGTAGGCCGACGACTCACCCATTTTGAAGCCGAAATTATCAATTAGTGGGTAATCAATGAAACACTCTCGGATAGGACTAGGTCGCGGTGTTCGGGTAATGTGAGAATTAATTTAGTATCTGACTGCACGAAGATCAGAGCTAACTGTTTGGATGGGCGGCCGGAATTAAAATGATGTCGGTCCGTGAGTGTTTTGACGCTTTTGTGTTGGGCTTGAAAAAATTGAGCCGCGGAATTATGACAGACGTATTTATACTCGCAGAGTCTGCTTAGTCGCAAGTGCACAGCTAGATAATACTTTCCTGTACAATATAGAGGAATCTCACGCACACAATCGCCCAACTAGAGCATAATACAGTCGAGCTTCCGTAATATACATAGGTTAATCGAAGCGAGTTAACTAAGTTATTTATATTACAGAAGCGTTAAACTTAAAATAATACTAAATAATAAAATCATATATATATAATATGTATATAATATGTATATATATTCTTGATCAATAGCCAAGTTGATTTACCCATATTCGTTTATCCAAAGTTAGCTTCCGCTTTTGTAATAATTTAATATTTTATTGACAGTGATAAATAGCTCTCCCTCCCTCTTATAATTGCTTTCTCTAAGTCCCTCTATGTGCCTCTCTCTCGTACACTCAATTTGGTATGTCCCTCTGCATGCATCTCTAGAGATATCCCCCTCTCTCTGTCTCTCTCTGCTTAGCTCAAGTGATAGCTCTTACTCTCTCGCTCTGACTTTCTCTGTTCTCTTCACCCGGGGACTATAAATAGAGGCACTACCGCCGCTCCGGCCTCATTCTGTCCGTGGCGTCCGTGGTGTTAACATCTTTAGTGGAGTTGGTAGTGCTAGTGCCAGTGCCTATTACCATGGACCCCATTAGTATATTTTCGTTTAGGATGATACAGCAATTTGTATTAGGGATATTTGCTAATGTACTATCAAAGTAAACAGCCCAACTAAATTATATTTTATTCTCCATTATTGATTTCTTAACCTTACGATAGTTTTCGCTGACTGTGGCGCCAACTTTTGGTACAATATTATACCCTTGCAGATCATTATAATTAGGAGTCATTTCCGACCTTTTAAATATATTCTTGATAAGCATTAACAGCTGAGTCATGTCCGGTAAAAATGTTTATAACTATTGAGGTATCACTGTATGGCATAGTACCAGACATATCCCAGACAAGAGCCACTATCATAACGAATTAAACGCGATTGTTGAACCGAGCTCAGTTGAGAGAGAGTTGAGCCCGGAATTTTTGCCGATTTTTATCAACGCTTTGTCTGGGTCTGTCTAGTCAACAATTGTTCAGTTCACGCTCTCGCAGCCATTTTTGACAATGAAAAATAAACAGACATATAAAACACATTTAAAGTTCTGTTAAGGTGTTCATAGACCTCTAGTTCCGGACTGTGCCGTGGAAAACTTTTGAGTAATTTCGTCCGATAGTTATCTGTGGTGTGAATCACAGCTTTGAGGAAGTTAATTAGCATGCACCGGACCCGATCGGGGGGATTGACTTATTCCGATGGCCTATCGATACAGTTAGTACATACGCAATTAAGTCGCTTGGCTAGTTGGCCAGTAACGTGCGTGATGTGCCGCACGCATTTGCTAATTGAAATGTCGTCTGGGTAGTCAACCGAAATGCTTATTATATATCATCTCTGGCAGGGAAGTGGAAATTCTGGTTAACACCATCCGGAACAACCAATATGATATACACGGGAATCACAATCAACACGTGAAATACTTATTTTAATATCACCACACTTAGTACATTAAATACTTAATTTACCTCCTGAAAGTGATAACAAATTAATCGTAAAGAAAAACAGTTGACGATTTTATAAACTGGTTATACAGTCTTGACAGCATTTTAATGAACCAAAATGAGCATTAATGATTCCTGTAACGTTTCATATATAAATAAAACCAATCTCGGCGACGAGAGGCTTGTGAGGTTGACAGTTGGAAAACACTTTGTTGTTTTGATTCCATTAACAACAATTAACTATTTTTAGACGTTTTCTGGTAAAACACAATTGGATTGATAAGGCTTGTTCTAGTATTTATGTCTTTTTAAAGTCGGTTAGCAATATAGTGAGATAATTTTGACAATTTTGTTGACATAAATTCACCTTATATTGTCCTACCTAATCCGAAATCCATTCAAACCAATCGATTTATTTACCAGACACTCGAACGTCCAAAGGCAGATGCAACTATAGGCGCCGGCTTTCAACTACACCTAATGATACCTAGTGACAGTATCACTCCCACTTTTCCATTTGCTGACGATAAACATATATTGCTGATTGTCGACAACCTGTTGAACATGTGAGCAAATATCCAAGCAAATACTGACTTCAATGGGCTTCCTGTAATTGCGATAAATATTTGCATACACCCAACGAAATATATGCCAGAAAAGGGGTTTGGGTAAGTAGCAGTAACATTAATTAATAAATATTTATTTTACATATTGATTTAAATTTTTCCAGATATGATATGATGATATAATTAACTTTTATTTAAAATTGATTACTTGATAAACTAGTATGATATTACCAACTTTCGAAAATATTCCAAAAACATCTTTTTGAGTATTCAAAAGAATTGAAATGTTGTAATTCAGATCTCAAAGAATATTTATCTACTTTTCTTACTGTAAAAATATTGGCAATATAATGCATAATGTGGAAACGAGACAGACAGCAGCTGGCACAATTTCAATTTGCGTTTTGTGCGTCGATCTAGCGATTCCCGTTGTCTATCAATCAATCAACCGACGATGACCTTCACACTGACCATGGAGGCGGATGGGGCGGAGATGGGCTGTGGAAAGCTCTGGCGCCAAGTGTAGGCGTGGCTTGTCGCCAACCTCCAGTCGATCGCCGGAGAGGCCTGATAATGGTCAAACCCAGTTTTAGGGGCGTATTCGGACCCCTGGGGTTATCATTATCAGTCTGCCATACAAATACAGTGCCCTTCTGTACGAATAGCTTACGTTTATTATCAAGTATAAGTGAATTTATTTCTGTATATTACATATTATACATGTCTTTGCCATCTTAACAATTATATATTTATTTACAACAAAACCGATCTACAAAAAAAAGGGAAGGTGGCTTAACACGGCAGAAATCAAATCATTTCGGAAATGAGTACTTAGGAACTAGTTGCACTACACTTAATGTAAGCGTGAAAGTCAATTGAAACATAAGGCACTTGTTATAACATATATATGTTTAATTGTACTTTTTGCGTGATAATGTCATCGGATCCCAAACATTATTACCTTTGCGAGCATATGAGAAGAATGTATTAACTTGGATTGTTAAATTATAGATAGAAAGTACACAAAATAGTAAACATTCCTCTTAAAGATAGATCCTAAGGATTGCTTGTCTTTACATCCCTAGTTAATATGTGTTATATGGATCATGTATCTCATACGCAAGGATATTAATTTATCTCATTAATTATTTTTTGGGCTTATTCACCTACGAGTTCAATGGCATTTGGCTAGACTATTCTAAAATCCTGGATACCCTTGCAGGAGTCCCTAGCGACCGTTTAGCCAATTTTGGATTTGGCTGGCACTCTTGCCCTTCGTCTCCTGCACCGCAATGGCCACGTAAATAGTGGCCAGTGTCATCCAGGCTCCGAAGAACCAGAAGGTGACATCCGATCCAAGTGCATCGTTCATGGAACTAAAGCATTTAGTCACCACAAAGACGCACAGCCAGTTCAGCATGACGGTAAGGGAAACGGCGATGCCCTTGACATCGGGCAGGAAGAGTTCGCCCATCATCAGCCAGGGAATGGGGCCGTATCCCACCGAGAAGCTGATAATGAAGAGCACCACACAGAGCAGGGGCAACCATCCAATGGACGACACATCCTTGCCACTATTACTCATGTTGAAGTAGGCGCCCAGCATGGCCAGACAGATGGTCATCACCGTACTGCTGAAGATCAGCAGTATCTTGCGTCCAGCCTTCTCGATAAGCAGGGATGAGGCCAGGGTCATAAACACCTGCACAACGCCCACAATAATGGAGCAGAGGGAGGCATTGAGGGAGGTGCCCGCCGACTGGAAGATCGACTCCGTATAGAAGATCACCGCATTGATGCCCGAGAACTGCTGGAAGACCATTAGAAGTGCGGAGATAACCAGGCCCTTGCGGGAGCCACGATTGCTGAAGAGGTCCATGACGGAGGCATCCGCAACAGTCTGATCCAGATCATTCTGGATCACCTGGATGGCACTACGGGAGTCACAGTAGCGACCCCATAGCCACTTCAACGAGAGAGCGGCCTCGGAACGTCGACCCTGGAGTGTGAGAGGGATCAGCTAAGTGGAAAATATGTGTTTAACCAGCTTACTAACCTTCTTGAGTAGATAGACTGGTGTTTCTGGCAGGATAAGCAGGCCACAGAACAGAGCAATGGGTATCAAAAGACAGATCATACTCAGGGTTTGCCATGTGACCATAGATCCCACCAGATATACCAACAAAATTCCGATCGTGAGGAGCAGCTGGAACAGAGTGCCCAAAGTGCCACGAATGCTCGTCTCTGCAATCTCCGAGATGTACATGGGAGCCACTACACAGAAGCTACCCGTGGATATACCTAGGATATGTTCCACATTAACCGAGATTCAGTTCAGTGTTATATATATTTTACTTACCAATCAGAAATCTGCCCACGTAGAGCCAGCCGGCCGATTGGGCAAAGCTAATTGAAATCCAGGCCAAAATAAAAGGCACGTCCATGACCATGGCTGTGTACCGTCTGCCGATTGTATCTGCAATATATCCGGTGGGAAGGGCACCGAGGAAGGCACCGATAGCCAACAGGGAACTGACCCAGGTTGCTGCAAAAAAGAAAACACCATTTATATCACATATCACCCATATAACTATTAGCAATGACGTATTGTCTATATGTGGGACTTTGTTATCTTCATTATCTATAGCTAGCATGTCGCGTAGGTCCTAACCACTTATTACTGCAAGGCAGATAATATTTCAATAATTTATAAACAAAGCTTATAGAAATTGGAAACGTTTCGGTTCTTCCCAAGATTCTTAATCTAATCTGTAGCAGCTATTCGTGTTTAAAGTAAAGGGCACTGTGAAGGAGAATTGCCTGAGATTTAAGAGTATGTTTATTTCTTTCAATTTATTTAAAACCATAATCATAAAACTTTCCAAATAGTATCCCCTTTAGAAAGTTCCATATTATTCTGGTTTAGAAATCGAAAATCTACATGGAATACTTTTGGTCAACACTGTTAAGTACTCTATTCTGTGTTATCAATCCTAGAAATAGTTTTATCAATGCAGTCTTATAGCCATTAAGTTAAAAAGGGCCAGTTTATAAAGAATATATATATGAGAACTCACTTTGATCGACAGTCAGTTGAAGACGATCCTCACTGGGCAACGGAGTGGGAACTGTTCCATTGGCAATTGTCAAATTACCAATTGTCGAGTTAGCAATTGATGAGTTACTAATAGTTAAGTTACCAATAGTTGAGTTGGTGATCGCTGTGCTGTTAGCATTAGCCGTAATCTTGGGAAGAACAGGGCTCGTCCAGGCTAAAGCCGTACCCGCAGCAACCGCGCCCAAACAAACTGTAAATATATTTATTAATTAACTTTTCATTGGAATAAATAACCTTTTTTGTTTCTTACTTATCAGAGCCGCCAGATATTGCCGAGTTTTCGAAGTCTTAACCACACCATCTTGCAGGGGATCGTAGAGCATGGGATTGTGAGAGTTTGGATCGCCATCCTCCTGACTAACAGTCTGTAAAGAAAATAAATTGAATTAGTGATTATTAAATTCAAATTCTAAATTCTGTTTATAGCGAAATTTCCTGTATTTAATTTAAAATGATAACGGTCGCATCCGTGCTCGCGGCTCTTGTTACAATAATTACATTTGTTGCCACAACTATTTGGACAGCAATAAATGCAATTTACACCTGCATAAAAGTAGCTAGAACCTTAAAAAAGATTCCAACACCTGGCGATGTCAGGAAACAATTTCAAGAAACTACTAAACTAAAAATAAGCGACGCCAAAGAAACTTCTAAGCAAAAAATAAGTGACGCTAAAAATCTTCTAAAGAGAAAGTAAAAAACAATAGAAATTTATAATAATAAATCTATTATAAAACTTTAATATGTGATGTAGACCGCCAAGTATATTTTCGTGCTGTTGTAAAATACAAGACTCTTTTTTAATGCATTTTTCACCTGATTATTATTAAATAAAATCTTTAGTTGCCTATAGCTAAACTTTATATTGTTACATATTTAACTTAGATATATTTTCTTAATTTACAAGTATTTCTGGATACTATTGAAATTACGAAATTCTTTCTCTTCTGTCACTTTAACACTTTTCTTTACCTGCCACCAACGTGCCATTGCGCGAACCACTTTTTCCGAATCCATTCGCCACTTGGCCGATTTCCGGGTTCTTTACGGACGCCTTATATAAGACGATCTCGTAGAAATAACGCACTGTGCCAAAGTGTGTGACACTTTGTTATTGTAAAAAAGAACACTATTTTATGGTTTGTATATATTATCTTATATTCCACTTATTTTTATCCCGTGTCATTAATTATCTCAACGAAACGGATTGTTTTGATTTTTCCGCTAATTTTAGCCACAGCCTGGGGGCAGTGGATTGTCTCGTGCGAGCACCTCGAGACGACTGAAACGTTGGACTCTTTGGGAAAATGTATTTTCATCTCGAATCTTTGCTAAAATTCTGCTATTTTGCCAAGCATCTTCTTTTATTTTATTTTATCTGGCGCTTGTGTTGGCATTTCGTTTGATTGCCAGCAGATTACGCGCATCGTATGCAGCCGAATCTTTTGTTTTACGTCAGAGACAAATGGATTTTCCTCCGGAAAATGGGAATACAAAGGGATGCCAATTACAAAATGAATATTACAACCTGTTGGAACTTGGAAAAAACCCTCAAGGTAGCTTTAGGATTCAAGAAACCGATCATCTTTGTTTATGAATGCATTTATTTGCTTTTCAATGCTTGTAAACCTTGCAAGTTTATTTATTTAAATTCACTAAAATTATTACATAAATTATGGCTAAATGTTACTGAAAAACTCTTCCTGAAAATATTTAAACCAAAATTTATTGTCATATAAATAATTTATTAATTAAAAGCATTTCAAAAAGCTCCTAAGATAAATTCACTCAAAAATTACGTATACGCCACCGTAACCAAGCTGACCTGATAGATGTGTAAAATTGAATAATAATAAAAAGAGTAGGAAATATTTCAATATACTATGAAGATAGCTTGCAAAACTATATACATTGGCATTTTAATTGTTCATCAATAGATGATCAATTTAAACGAGGATATTACGCATACGCCACCGCACCTGAGCCGAACAAAGTCCAAGCGAAAGAAATACTTCCGACAATGAGTTAAATTTAAATTGCTTAATGCATTGCGATGCGTTTGTCGTTGCACTTGCCAAACAACAGTTCCGATAACTATATCTAGCAAGTATTATCCGCCGTCCATAAATGGAAAGAAGCTTGTCTCCAATTAGATTACAAACCCAAAATATCATTGTAAATAAAATAGAATCCTTAATGGGTACTGCAAGCGGCCGCTTAAAAGCATATTAAAATGGAATCTTTAATTATAAAGGAAAACACGTACACCTAAATGGCGTCAAGTGCATGCCAAAAGAAACCTGTCGCCGCATTCACACCCAAAACAAGTCGAACAGCCGCCGGTGGAGAGCGAGATCGTGAGAGAGGCCGGACATAAGACACACCCACCAACATACACCAAAAAATAATAGTTTTTAAATCAAGAATGTTACACTCGATTCTATAATCTGACCTGACATAATGAGATGCTTCTGAGAGATTACATTTACTATAAACTACATAGGAAAATAGAAGGAAATCTTTAGAGAATTTTGTCTTCCCAAATGTTTTAGTTTTGAAAACCTTTTAACTACTATAAACAGGTAAACCTCCACATGAAACCATAGATTTATTTAATAAACTTATCAACTCAACTTTTGAGAGATAAGTTACCCCAGAGTTTAGGTATCAATTTTTCTGCCAGTGTGCACGGATAGACGCTACTTATTCCACTCATCCGCATCACATGCTAATTAGTTTGCGCCGTTTGCTTCGCTCTGTTTACTTTGTTGTTGTTGTTAGGCGGTCGCTTTTCTCTGTTTTCCCGACGCCAAGTTCAGTGTATTTTGTATTTGGGAGGCCCGTCGTTGCAATGCACTTGGCCAATGTCGGATTATAGACTTGCTTGCATATGCATAAGGCTCTGGGGGGGTGCAAGGGTGAGCTTTTATGTTCAATGTTTCCGCTACACGCTTACACGCCCACATTTTCCTTGTCTTTATTACGACCGTGCCACTGCAGCAGCTCGGTCGTTCGACAGAACAATTTCTTTTATTGACGCAATTCCCTTAATTTGCTCAAGTCCATTGCCCATGCGGTAATTAAAGCAATATTGTTGGGGGGAGGGGGAATTGTTTACCTGCGGCTACCGGTTCAGTTTCAAGGTGTGCTATCCCATTTGAATACTCTTATAAACAGGCTATGAAAATAAAACATCCGCGATAAAGTGTCTTCTTAAAGGATTTAGGTGTGTGTGTCATAGTGGCTAATACTACATGAATATGCAGTCCCTAAGTTCTTACTCAACGTTATTATTCCTTTTTCAATTTATCTAAGAATGTATAATGCTTAGATTAAAATTCTAATGCTGAACTAGTACGAGTGGCAAAGAGGGGATTATTAATACAATACGACGTTAATTCATAAGACTGTATGCAAAACATTGCCAACTTTTTGGCGATGACGAACAACGCTATATACGCTGATCTTATACAAAAATTGGGATTCTATTTAGTTAAATCCTTGTCAAATTATAAAGATTATTTTTTATTGCCCTCAATAATAAAGTAAATTAATTAGAAGGCTTCTAGGCCATCTGGCCTGTATGGGTTATCATAAATTAAGAATCGTATAAAAACCTCAAACTTAATCCCTTACATTTACTTATTATAAATAAGTCATTGCGTTTTTTTTAGACTTAGACTCAATACACTGTCTGCCCTGACTAGGAAACCTTATATGAACTTACACATATATTATTTCCTTTTTGTTTTACTCATAAAGAAATGAAGTCATTTTTTATCCGACTCAGGAAACTTTTAAACATAAACCGTCTGACTCAGACAAGAGGCTTTCAGAGCCTTTCAATATGTGCATTTGCATTCATTACATTTTGCCGGAAACCTTTGACCATGATATGCCGAAACTTATTGATATGTAAATATTATTATTTTGTATTTTCCTGTTGCTCACCAATCAGTGCAAGTCAGATAAACCCTGTGTAAACATGTCCCGAGAACATAAACAACTAAAAGCGATGGGCACGCGACTGAAACTATGTACATTATATTATATTGCTACTGCGATTATGGCTCTACTGCTTTCGACTTGATAAAAGTCCAATAGCAATATGGAGGGAGTAGTAGCCTGTACAAAATCCTTATCATTTGGCTGGTAAATGATTCACTTGGACGACTGGAAACTGTGTTTTTGTATTTCTTGAAATCTTAAATCTGAAATAAAAGGCCATCGTCACGCTCAAAGGTGGTCTTCAAATTTCGGGTGTTATCGAAAGCAGTTAGTGGCTGCGTGAAACGCACGCCTCTTGATGGCCGCCCCAAAAATCTTGAGCGTGTTAATGGTTCCGTAGACCCCACTCCCTCCGATAAGACCCTCCTTGGCCCCTGGCACTCAATTATGGCAATATGACTTCCTAATGCCCGATCGAATCGTTTGGTAAGAGCCACTTGACGGATCACTTGATGGCAATCGGTTAGCAGAAATGTATATAGTCTGTCCCAGAGCCAAGGGCAAGTAGAAAACTCTTGATCCTTAAGGGTTTCGAAACCCTAAGTCAGCTTTAATCTCTGGTTTATAACATTGATAAGTAACATAGCACTATGTAGGCTTGGCAACGAGTCCGTAAACAAAACTGTTCATGGTAGACCCTATAAATCTTGAACTTTGTGTAAACCTCTTCGGCTCTTCGGCAGGGGATATTTTGATTAGATATTGTTGCTGCCCACTTGGAAATCGTTTCCCAATCATTACCTAATAAATTAGTTTAATGGCAGAAGTCAAGATTATGACAACAAATGCAAATTTAAGTGGTTAGTTATTGGGCTTGTAGCTGAAATTAAAGTTTATTAAGAGTTATTAACCAGACAGATGACTTGGTAGATTATTAAATATTATATAAATAAATATACCATCTGTATAATATAAGGATCACCTAATAAAGGGTGTATGCTTTTGTATGTGAATCCAAGAACGCATAGTGGCCATCATATTATCATAAACCTTGTCTGTTTTATTTAAAAAAGTCTGTGTGCCCCAATTTGGACTTAAGTTTTCCTGATTTAAGACGACTTTTGGGGATATTTATAAATATTCATTTACTAATATACAAAGATAGCTTCACTGACTAGTTCAGTTAGGACTTAGTTGAAGGATATTGATACAATCATACATATATAATTTAATACAATGTATAATTTTTTCCTAATTTAATTTTTATGGCATCCTCTAATTGATTATCGCCTTAAGATAAGCCTTAGTTTTTTCTATAAATATTTTATAATCGAAGGCCTTTAACAAATCTAGTTTATTGTTTAATACAATCATGGGCTATAAATTTAGTCTATCTTAAACACGCACAACTGATTTAAAGTTTGATTTCAATTTTAAATTGAAAAACCAGAACCCTCCGCACGCCAAAAGTTGTAGTACCTTTTTAATGTCCTCGTTGGCCACCATATTTTAAGTTACAGCGATGAAAGGGCCACAACTTAAATACTGGCTTTTCACTGGCTGCCTTTGTGGTTTATGTTTTGTTTCTATATTATTGTAATCGGTTGAAATTTCGCTGAACCGCTTAAACTATTAAAACGTGCGGATGAGCGCGATGAGCGTCGAGGCAAAACTGAAATTCTCCAAGGAAAGGCGCTTAGCAGCTAAACGAAAATCGCCAGCAGCGGCTACTGCGACTGCGACGGCAGCTGCGACTGCGACAGAGGCTGATATAAAGAGCCTGATATCGCAGTGGCAGTGGCAGTGGCAGTGGCAGAGGCAGAGACCGATATAATTCCAATTTATGTGCTAGCTTTCCTCTGGAATCGGGTATGTATGAAAGTGCTCCTTTAATTCTTCGTCAGGCGACCATAGGTGCAGGTTGTCGAATGGTTGTCCTGGTAGGCCTGAAACTTCTCCACAAGTTTGCCAAAGCCTCGCTCCAGCGTGGGCGAACTGACCATCTGTAATGTATTCAGCAAATAGTCCACCAGTACCTTGGCCAGTTCCTGATAAATAAACCACGAAAAAAACGCAAAATCGTTATGCTTTAATGTCAACAGGATATAGATTACAGTATTTGAGCAATTAACTTACCCCAATATATAAGGAGCCCACTTTACAGCGACTGTGGGTCATATTGTTGCCGCTAATCATTAGCTGAAACATTATAGGATCCTGCTCCTCGATCAGGACTCCAATAAACCGCACAAATTTCAAGGCATGACTGTGCAGAGCCATCAGATTGAGTTCCTTATCGTTTTCGAACTTTTTAATGCCCCAAAATTCCTTAATTAAGAATCTGTATAATACATAAACACTATATAAATAATTTAAGGAGTGAGTTGAGTTTACTTGTAAAACACATCCTGCCCGTAGCGACGCGAAAACGGTCGAATTATATTCCAGGCCTGTCTCAAAGCCAATCTCTCGCTGAGGCTGAATCCCATAACGCACATAACAGGTCCTATCCTCATTTCAGGCAATGGTTTTGGGTATATAAGACTAGATATATTTGAGGGGGAATTCATTGCGTCATTGCTACTCATTTTTAATAATTTCGTTTGAAAAATAATAAATTATAAAGGAATTCAAGGAACACATCAATAAATATAAATATTTAACACATCGAACGAATGCACAATATAATTTTATTTTAGATCAATTACTCAAAGCCAACTTCAGAGACTTGTTTTCGCTTGGGATCCCAATATATCTATTGTTTGCCTCAGGGCGGTGGAAAAGGCTCGTTTCCTGGCTTCATCCACTTCGGCATACTCTTCTATAATTTGTACCAGTCGGGTAAAGGCAGAGGTCAGCGTACAGGATTTGTGATTCTCAATGACCGACGATTCAAGAATGTAACTCTTGAGGGCACTAGCTAGCATCTAATGAATTAAATCGAAAGGAAAATAGTAATAATTTTAGTGCAAATATTTCAAATAATTTATATATTCATTGGCAAACCTTCATGTAACTAGAGTCTATGCCATTTTTCATGTGTGAGGGAAGATTTTCATCCAGGGCCATTCGGAACTGCAGATTAAAATCCAAGGTGTGAATTAGCCTTCCCATCAGTTTCATCATAGCCATGGCATGCCCGTGGAGCTTACTCATATTGATTTTGCCATCGCGCCTGAAGAAATTGATAAGGTCCTGGTGTGTAGTCAAAAAGCTGACCCATTTGCATGAAAAGAGTGTTAGTGGTAAACGAAATCTTTGGAAGTAAAAGAACTGGTACCTGTAAAAAGTCTCCTGGCCAAATCGACGCTGAAATGGCTCAATAAAACGCCAGGCATTCCTCAGGGCCGCCTTCTCCGCCATGGTGAACTGATTTTCGTCAACTCTGCGGCTTATATCCCGCTCAGGTAAAGGTTTTGGATACACCGGCAGGTCTACATGGCGCTTCTCCGAACTTTCCTCCGTCTCTTGTTTTAAGCTAGTGTGACTCATTTTACAGCATTTATTTTACGTCTGTGCCCCTTTGGAATTACTTTCCACGGACTGAACAACGTTCGAAATTAATTGAAACAAAAAACCGGCTAACTACGGTCTTTATTATATTTTCCAAAATCATTATTTGTAGAGAATATGTTACACACTAAAGTTTCCGAGACAGAAAAATTTGACGGGCATGCAAAGTTTTCTCTTACATTTTTTATGTACAGGAAAATTTGCTTATCAAAATACAAAAAAAAAAAAAAAAATAATACAAAAAATAAAGCGAAATGAACCCTGTTATTAATGAGTATATAATCTTTATCTGCTTCGGTGATTTGTTTTGGAAATTATATTGAATTTCTTTTTGTTACAAAAATAATTCTTTACATATTCTTTATATCTGGTTAAACGGAAAACTTAAAAATCACGTAAGAATCACAAGCACGGAACATCTTTACCGTCTTTAATATAAACTAAGGCCTAATTAAATTAATTTTTTTTTAATAATAACTCGATGTGGCTCACAGAGCACACACCTTACAGGTAAATGCGGTTAAATTGACGTCGTGTTATCTTTTTGTTGCACAGCGGGCATTTGTGTACGCTATTTATGGCGGCAATCAGACAGTCCTTGCAGAAAACGTGCCCGCAATTGGTCGACACTGGTTCACGGCGGCGGACGTTTTCCAGACACACCGGGCACCTGTACGATTCCTCGCTTTCGGACTGGTCAAGTTTGAGACATGAGCGCTTTGGTGGCGACGGATCATCGAGGTCTACAACGACAGCAGTGGATGTTGATTGTTGCAAAGTGATGCGACGATGTGCTGAATTAGATCTATCTGGGGTGCACAAATCGATCACAGCGTCTGGAGCTCGATTGGTGGGCGGTCGAGCAGGCGGAACAAACTCGAAATTGGACAAGTCTATTACTTCCACTGGTGTCACTGCAGGATTAAATAAAAATATTATATGCCCAAAATGTTATTACTAATTATAGGCTGCAAATGAATGATATCCATAGTTTGGACTTACCGTCAAGTCTACGACGCCTGCCTTGAATTACTGTCGGTGTAGAGGTAGTTGGTAACTCGACTTGGGAGACAAGTTCTTCGCAATAACGAGAGACTGTAATAACAACTAAATATAGTGTATGTCTTATACGGGACTTACTGTTGACTTACTGGAATCAATATCCTCCAGCATCTGAGCAATTTGTTCATTCGAATTACGTGTATTATTAGAAGTCTGGTTGTGCGAATCATCTTCTAAATCGTGCGATTCGTCCATAGTCCCACTAAAGGCGTAATCCTGCCCGGGTTGTGAGGAACTGTCTCTCGAAGAATGGGAAGAGGAACTTGAGCTTGAACTGAAGCCACTCGGTGAAGATGTTGCGCTGATATTGGAGCTGGCTGAAGTAATATCAGACTCTGACCGTCCAGAATCTGAATTCTACTAAATGAAACAAAAGTCAAATTCAACAACTAACTCCAAAGCACCACAAAAGCTTACCGAGTCAGCAAAAGACGAATCCGACATGGTTCGTGATTATACCAAACTGTGAATGAATAGCAGGAGTTTTACTTACTTCCAAACGGACGTCTTTTAAGTGTAGTAAACAGAGTTCAAATTAGCAAAATTAGTAAAATTGCATTCGCGCCGCCATTCGGCCCCTTGGTCATGGAACTTACATAGCTAAGAAGATATCGATAAGCTGATTCTACTTATTTCAGTATTTAATACAGGGCTTCCACTACGAAAAGATGAGTGCTCCACTGTTGTTTTGCATTATCGTCAAACAAAAAAATCCTCTCTTTGATTTTTTAATATTTGAAGCCGACTTAACTTCGAGTCTTGAGTATATGGCAAAAATTAATTATCTTTATATATTAAGTAGGTCGTTAGAGAATAGAAAAATTGTTACGATTTGACCAATACGTTTTTTCTATTCAATTAGGATTTTAACCGGCTCGAAGTCAAAGGCAAGGCAAACACAATCACAAAAGGGTCCATTCTATTCAGTATTTTTTGGGT
The DNA here is from genome assembly GCF_035046125.1 of Drosophila serrata. Classification (NCBI taxonomy): domain Eukaryota; kingdom Metazoa; phylum Arthropoda; class Insecta; order Diptera; family Drosophilidae; genus Drosophila; species Drosophila serrata. Next base: position 61,613 of record NW_028256928.1, on the reverse strand, counting down.
TACTCACAGTTAACAATGTTCAGAGCAAATAAATGATTTATATTTAGATTATAAGAGCGAATGACTACATTTTGAAATATATCGGATATATACTTATATTACGGATACGGCTAAAAATGGCTAAATTTTTGCATTAGATATGTAAGAATGTGTCATTTGTATTTTGACAATATCGATAACAGCTTTATATCGGTATTGTTTCAGTGGAAACATACAATGATATTAAACATATGGTACTTAACATAACATCTGTTCTGTTAGCTTAAAGTTGCTGTTGTCTTGTTGACGCGTCAGAGTAAAAATATAATTGTTTTTTTAAATAAAGACAGACATGGCCATGGACAAGGACACGTTTACGCTGCAGTCCATTCGTCAGGATCTCATTGATAACAACCTTCAGGCCAAGGCTATTATACAGGTAAGCAAATCGAAAAAATAAGGACAATACGACGTGCCCCAATTTCGTACACATTTCAGGACATTCTGAACAGCCGCACTTCGATCGCCGAACTAGAGGAGCTGAATGAAACTGGACGCGCCAAGCTGTCGTCCATCCGGAAAAGTATCGAGCGATTAGACGACTGGGCACGGGATACGGCAGATGCCGCACTTGCCAAGGAAGTGGATACTCATCGGGACCAGTTCTCCAAGACACTACAGGCTTTCCGCAAGGCAAACGTCTCCACAATTCTTGAGATTGAGAAGGCAAATCGCGAGGAACTGATGGCTATAACAGGCGAAAGCGAACTACGCCAGCGGACGACAGCCCGTGCCCGCCACAACCAAGGCAGCATGGTCTCGCAGGAGAACGACGTTACTGAGAAGATGTTAGCTATTTCCCGTCACCTGTCGGAGACGACCCAAAAGAGCGCCGTCACGCTCGAGACTTTGGTGGCCTCGTCGCAAAACGTAGAGGCCACCAGTGACGAGTTGCACAACACGGCCGGCACCATCACCATGTCCGGCAAATTGTTGAAGAAATACGGACGGCGGGAGTGCACTGACAAGATGCTATTATTTTTCGCGTTTTGCCTATTTCTAGCCTGTGTTTTCTATATCGTCCAAAAGCGGCTCTTTTAGAGAACGCAGCCCATTTTGTTACCTAGCTTAAGGACTAGGCCCTAGCTATGAGCATACCTGTTAAGCACCGTCTATTTATATTTATTTCGCAAAAACTTCCAATTTGTAAAAAATATACAGCACACAGGCTAGTAAGGACACCGGGGCACAGCCCCTGGATTCGTGAATCCGTTTGTATTAACCACACGGCAAATATCTTTGTAAGAGCGCTGCTGCTCCTTTGGTCGGGGTCGCTGCTGCTGCTGTCTGTAGTTCGCGTCGTACCAGCCAGGATATGATGGCTGCTGCGCTGGAGTGGGTGGATAGTAGTAGCCTGCTGCTCCTGCTCCTACTCCTGAGAAAAGCTGATCAAATACAGTCCTGCTGCTGGCCCCGCTAAGTGCCAGAATCCATAGCATTACGATGACGATCATTTTGGGCATGGCTAGTCTGTTTGAGATTACGAATCTGAATAACGAGGGAGACTATTCGGTTGGCCCACTTATGAATCTATCCGACCTTGTACGGAGGCGGAAAGTAAGTGACATGTCAAGCATATAGCGATTTGCCTTTGGAACTGATAACAGACTAAGGTTTTCTTATATATAATATGTACGTACATATATAGATTTATTATTAATTTTTTAATTAATAAAGGTTATTTTCAAATATATTTAATTTTATTTTGAAAAGCTAAACTAAATTGTGTTTGTTCGTTTCTACTGTGAATGTTAAATTAAAAATTTAAATAATTCGCAAAATGTAATATAACATTTCGATAGTTACAAAAACAGTCGATATGTGCCGGTCACTGATAAGCAACCAGTATATCGATAGTGTCATCGAAAAGTTGTCAGCACTGCTTTGTAAAAACAAAACATAATTTTATTGCTGTTAATTTTTGCTAATTATTGTTAAAAATAAGATGAGCACCACTGTTGAAGTGGTTGGTAAGGCTTCGGCTAAGTCCGCCAATTACTTTGTTATGGAGGCAGCGTTTAAGGTGAGAAATTGTGGCTTGATAAGTTACGGAGTTGTTAATTCCAGTTATTAAAAATCTGCAGGATGCTCTAGAAAGGGCCATCCAGCAAAACAGCGTGGAGCTGCTGGTAACGGCTTATAACAGTTTCAAAGCTAACTACGAGCACGACAAGCGCCTGCCCATGGACCAGGCGTTCCGAGTGCTGCTGATGCATCGACTGGACGAGGATGTACAGCACATAGGCGACCTAGTGCGCCTCTCTGTGAAGGCCACACGCGCCGAGATAGTATCCACCACCATTCCTGTGGTGCTGCTAATGGACACTTTCGATGTGGTCACGCTGGACAAGTGCCAGGAGATCTTCTGCTTTGTCGAGGAGCTGGTGGACGTGTGGAAAGAGGAGATCTTCTTTGCCTCGTGCAAAAACAATATCTTGCGCATGTGCAACGACCTGCTCCGTCGCTTGTCCCGAACCCAGAATACCGTATTCTGCGGTCGCATTCTGCTGTTCCTCTCAAAGTTCTTCCCCTTCTCGGAGCGATCGGGCCTAAACATTGTTTCCGAGTTTAATCTGGACAACTTAACGGAGTATGGGCGGGATGGCAAGGATAGTCAGGACGACACTGACAAGGAGTTGGAGGATACGGCCGAGGATATACCCCTTAAGATTGATTACAATCTGTACTGCAAGTTCTGGTCGCTACAGGACTTCTTTCGTAATCCCAGCCAGTGCTACAGCAAGGCGCACTGGAAGATGTTTCAGACGGTAGGCCATTATATTATAAAAATAAATGAATCGGGCAACATTCTTATTGTCTTTTAGCATGCTGAGACCATCCTGCAGGCATTTTCGAGCTTCAAGCTGGAGGATGTTCGTTCTAGTGCCAGTGACAACGCAAGCGATGCTGATAGCCAGTCGATGGACGTTGATCTTGAGACCACCGACTCTGCAGCTTTAGCGACCGCCGTGATCAAGACAAATAACTTTTTTGCAAAGTTCTTGACGAATCCCAAGCTACTGGCCCTCCAGCTCTCCGACTCCAATTTCCGTCGTGCTGTCCTGGTGCAGTTTCTCATTCTCTTTCAGTATCTTCAAGTCGCTGTTAAATTTAAGGCGTAAGTATGCGAGCAAAAACCTAAGATTTGAATTAATTAATTTCTCTCTCTGACAGCGAAACTCACACCCTGACCACCGAACAGATAGACTTTATCAAGGACTTGGATTCGCGCGTTTATAAGTTATTAGAAGAGACACCGCCATATGGCAGGCGGTTTGCTCGCACGGTCCACCACATGCTGATACGAGAGGAAATGTGGAATAACTGGAAAAACGATGGTTGCAAGGAGTTTAAGAAGCCAGAGGAGCCGGTCGCTAATGAGGAGGAAGTCAAACCACCACCGGCTAAGAAGTCTAAGCGTCCCTTGGGCGATTCTTTGCGCGATGCTGCCCGCAATGGGAAGTTCTTTTTGGGCAAGTAAGTGTGGGATCTCACCGCGAAGCATTTCAAACGAAAACTTAAGAAAAATTCTTCTCCAGTGATAATTTGACACGCCTGTGGAATTACTCTCCGGATAACCTTCAGGCCTGTAAGAGCGAGCAGCGCAACTTCCTGCCATTACTGGAGACCTATTTGGAGACACCGCATGACAAGGTCGACCCCGGCTTTGAGTGGAGAGCTTTGCGTCTACTCGCTCGCCAAACGCCACACTTTTTTACCTCACTGTCTCTGCCATCAAGCAAGACCTCCGATTATTTGGAGCAGGTGCGCAAGCGTCTTATTCGTGACAAGGAACCGAAAACAGTGGCTTTAACATCAAGCAACTCTTTGGAGCACAATAATGGCCTGGCAGCCAATCATGGCAATACAGAGGGCGAGAATTTTGCTACAGAGTCACCAGATTCGCCTGCTGAAGCCGAGCCGGATCTCGAAGTAGACGATACTGAGCCGGTGGTCGATGAGGCGTTTGAACCCGCAGCCTATGAGAAGCCTTTAATGGTCACAAAAGAGCATATCGAAGAGGTGGCCCCACTGATTGGCGAGCCCTGGATGAAGGTGGGAAAGAAAATTGGATTCACAAATGATGAGTTACTTTTCTTCCAAATGGAGCACCCCGTCGCTAACGTGGCTTGCATAAAAATGCTAAACAACTGGATTTCTGACGACGATGATGCCACCCTGGACAACTGGGCATACATGCTCGAAGGCTTGGAAATGAACAAGGCGGCCGACGCGGTGAAGGCCATTATTGAGCGCGAAAGGTCAGGGTCAACCGCACCGGTGCAAGCCGTGACAAATGCCTCCGATGACAACGACGTTGAGGTCTTGTCCGACTAGCACATCCATACACGCGGACCAATCCAAAGGTACACACTACACATTCGATTCTTTTCAATCATCAAACTTCTTTATCACAAGTAAAAATATGGGCATGTTTGTCCACTGTCAGACCAGAGATCAGCGCTTTTTCGGCGGGGGACCATTTCGAGGCTTGTTGTGCACCATTGTGGCACATTTGGGGATGTGCCGCTCCGCTGCCTGCTGATTGAAGCGTCGACTACAGTGCGGGCATTGGATGTAGTCTGGGTTTTCCGAAGGCGGCGGCGGTGGCAGGTCGCTCAGTTTGCCCCCACGCGCCAAGTGCTGCTGCACCTGCTTGGCCGCTCTTATCGACTGGATAAACTCCTCATGCTTCTTGCGCCAGTTGTTCTTCTTCACCCCGGTGGTCAGACCTTTCTGCTGGGCAGCGCTGCTGTACGAGGTCTGCGAACGAAGGCCACCTTTGCCTTTCTTGTTGAACTTCTCGGCATCGGTGCCTATGATGCGCTGCTTGGAGGCATCGAAGATCTTGCGCTTGGTGCTCATCATCCTCGCGCACACAGTCTCGTGCTTTTGGAGTCGATCAGTGAGGAAGTGCCGACCGCAGTGCTTGCACTGGGCAGTGCCTTCCGGAGGTGGCGCCTGAGGCTCCTGTAAAAGATAATCGAGGTGAGCTCAGTAGTAAGATTTGCCAACAGCTGTGTTGTTCGATGGTACTTACCATTTTTGTGACCTTCTTGACTGGGGATTTTGGCTCGAACTGATGGGACCGTTCGGTTGTCTGGAAATGTACATAGATTTGGACCAGTTAGCTACTGAATGAAACGTCTCGGACAGGCTGATCATACTCACCCATTGTCGAGGAGGCGGTGGTGAACGCCGATTGGTTGCTGAAGTCCCAGCCCCTACTAGACGATTCGATGGTTGCATCCCGGGACTACGCTGCGCTTCCTGGGCTGGAGGTGTTTTTCGGGTGATCACGGGCTTAAGGTTTCGATTCACGGTCCGAGGCGTTGCGAACTTATTATTGTTGCTGTCACTGGTAATTCGTTTATTAGTGCTCGCAGCAGCTTCCTTTAGGGTCATGGCAGAGACGCCCTTGGTTAGCCGCTCCACGGGGTGCTGTGGTCGTGTTTTGGCTAGAGAGGCGGCAGGTGGCGAAGGCAGAGTTCCAATGGGCCTCAGTGGATTACTACGGTCAATGCCTGCACCGCGACGACGTTCATCAAACATCTGACGGACCTTGCCATTTCCTGCCATGTTCAAAACATCGCCATTGCTCTTGGTAGCTGCAAGTTCTCGACGGCGCGCCTCCTGCTCTTGGTGTGTTCGCTGTTGGAAACGCATCTGTGGATTGAGAAATTCTCTTTTAGATTTCAGTTATTGGAAAGGTGCATCTAGTATTGATTCACTCCATGAAAAACTAGGTAATACTTCTGTATTTAATATTCAAAATAACTCTTTACTCAGTTCTATATTCTTATTTTTACTCTTACAGGTGCTGAGTTACTGTTCCCACTGGGTGGAAGGTGACTTAGTGCCTCCATGAGACGTCTGGCCGCCCAAGACTCGTTTAACTTTAAGGGAAGTATGTGATCCTGCCCAAATTCCGAGTAATGGGAGTAGTCTCCGTCCTCGTTCCCGTCCGCCTGCAACATTGCGGGCCAGAGAGCGCGTGCCAACTGAGCGAGCTAAGACCGGACATTAGCGCGTCCATTTCCCGCGAGTGGAGTCATTAAGTGCACGGGCTTTGCTAGTGTGAGTACTTTGTTTGCTTGTCTATTCTAGCGATGAGGTGGTGTCAAACCTCTCATACCAAACCCAACGCCTTCCCCCAGTGACATGCGAATAAATCCGTGCCCACTTACGTGCCGCCAGTACATAAAACCCCTGGCCACACGACCCGCCTGGGCAAAGGAAACCTTATCCTGTTGCCTGGAACGGGTCGTGGGTAAGGGCGTAAATGTGGGTGTTCTGCTTGTGGCCATTCTCCTGCTCTCCTCTCTCTAAATGCCCGCCTTCGAGCCGTGTAATTGCGGTTGTCTCCTGCGTCTGGTATCCTGGTAGTGGCCTTCGGATCTAGCCATGGCCATCTGGCAAGTCGTCAGCAAGTACGCAAAAACAACGTAAATCCTTTGTGTATATCTGACCCTTGAGAAATCCTTTCCGGCTGCCCTTTTGTTAAGCTACTAGTATGTTTATTTTTTTCCCCCCTGCATGCCAATAACAACAACAAAAATCAATGGCTGCAACGTTGCCATGGCACATGGGACACACACCGTCAACCGACAACCCAAGGCAGGGGTGCACAGCAATTGTTGAATGCCAGCAAGGAAGAGCAGCGCTCGCCCAGGTGACAGGGGACCTTAGCATTGTCCTTTAAGCGGCCACCCACTGCCGCCTTTCAGCGATAAAAATCGCGCGCGACTATTTTCACAGGTAAAATTTTTGATTGATGAATTGTAGTTGGGTTTCAAGTACAGAGAGAGAGAAATGATTGAGTATTTAAAAATTTTTCCCTAGATTAGATTCGATTTTTTTGGGATCTATTTCCCCAAACCTTTCTCATTTTTCACTTTTGAAAACTTTTTGAAACAGAATTTCATTTTCCCTACGGTGATGGCTTGGCCGCAACAGATTTCTCCCTGTGCATACGTGTTTGTTGACGTTTTTAATGTCAACCCTTTTTGGTTATTGGGTGACTCAAAAAGTGACGTACTTTGGCTAACCCTAATTACAGCTAATTGAAGGGAAAATGTTTGGGCTCGGGCTCTGTTCTATGTTGTCGACACCGCTTTTTTTTTCCGTCAACAGATGGCAGTCAGTCAAGGACCGCCTTTTGTTCTATTCTGTGGGGGCACCAAGAGTTCCCATTACCAAATATGAGCAGGGGCTAATACAATTCAATTAGCTGGCTGGCTTTCGCTGAGAAACGGAATTAGAACTCCCCAAAAAAAGCACGAGAGACGGACTCGGACCATTTATGGCACATCACGGAAATTGAAGGCAGAGATCCGGACTCAAGCAAACTCTTTATTATGGAAATGTCTGATTAATTGAGCAAGCAGCCAACGTTAATTAAGACAAATAATAATTTGCTTTCGGATTATGTTATATGTATAGTTGATTCGAGGTCTTTATGAACGGAAACTAAAAAGAGGCTTTACTTAAAGCCTGGGTAAACATGTAAACCAAACCTGTCTGCTATTTGAATCTTACCTGCATTTGAGCCAGCTTTGAGGTCTTCATCGCTCCGGAACCTTCTGACGCCATCGCCAAATACAGTCGTGGAGCAGTTCAGCGATTGAATTCGGTGCTATTCGATGCGACTTGATATGCGGTGTGTTCGTGTGCTCGTGTGTGGGCACCAGCCAAGGCGATGATGACGCGACAGAGCTTGGCCAAGTCGTTTGGTTACCGCAGACCCGGCACAGACTCTCCAGTGAGTCACTCGAGTTGGCAAAAAATAAATAAAACCGGCAGCAGCACCAACGGAGGCGGGGCTGGCAAATTGTGAGCGCCGATAAATGTCGCCAGGAGGCGTCAGGGGAAACTGTCGCTCGATCTTTGAGATGGACGTGGGTGTCGATCTGGAAGTGGAAGTGGAAACTGCTCAGACCGTGCCCAGACCCAGACTCAGACTCAGATTCAGATTCAGATTCACAATTGTGGGCCGAAGGTCGCTCCAAATAGGGTGCGATCAATGAACAAACCAATTCAATTGAATTCACTCCAACTCAGCAAAACCAAACTTATTTGTGGTGATGAAAGTCGACCGTTATCTTTGAGTGTATATACAAAACATTTAATCTGGACCGAAAACGTCTCGAGAAAAGTAACAACAATTTCGAAAATTTACTAATAATTCTTCTTTGTTTGTGATATACTGCCGAAAGTATGAAAAGTCTTTAAAGAGTTCTTTTTTAAGCGTTGTTAAGCACGAAACTGACAACTAAATAAAAGCAATTGATCAAGAAAGTCGGAAACTTCTAAGATATTATTAAAAAGAAAAAAGAAAGAAGGATAAAATCGAGATCTCGGCTAAAAGATATACTTAATAATCTGGAAGTTTACTTTACTATATTTTATTTATACTGGAATAATTCCTTTCTTTTTATTGTCTCTAGAGTAGTCAGCATACCCTCACACACCCACTGGCTCGCTATCTTTCGGTAGTATTAATTTATGTATTTTTCTGCTTTTTGGCACAAGAAACCTTTCTAGATGACCAATTTCAACTCTCTGCGGGCTTTGTTTTCCTCTAGAACTGCGATTTGCATACACTTTCGAAGTGAACTTACCTGGCGAGAAAAATATCCCCACTAGCGAAGGAATAGAAAGTCGGTGCAGGACTTTGGGCAGCGGCGGGCACTGGTCACGCGAGTTGGTTGACACACAAAGAAGGCACTTAAACGAGGATTGAACTTTAGAGCCAGACCTCGAAGTGGGTCACCGAAGGATAGTAGCCATGTGTGGAGTGGAGGAGTGGTGGCTCCTCTGTGGGCAACTGGCCAGCTGTTGATGGACTATAATTACGCATACGCCGTGTGTGTCTGGAGGGGAATTCGTGCCTGGAATTCAGACTATTTTGAAGAGCCTGCCACTGGCACTGGCGCTGGCGACTGTTTACTGAGAAGTTTGCGAGCTAACTGAGACAAGATTCCATTCCGATTTCGATTCCGATTCCGATTCAATCCGATGGTCGGCCCGAACAAGTTGCGAAGTTGGCGACAATCGAGCGGTGCACCGCAGCCAACTGATCTCTTGATGATGGCGTGTCGTCGGTCAGGCTCTCTCCCTGCAGTTCCCCATATATACAACTATATGTACATAGAGATATATAGTGTTAGGTCCCCTATAGAGTACCCCCTTTCCCCTAATGAACACACTTATGACTGTGCGTGCACGCGAAGAGAAACTTGTGTTTATCGCTCAGCGGCTGATTTTGTTTCGTTCTCTCAGATGTTGTTGCTAAACTTTATTTGCTTTGTTTTACATTTATCAACGCTGACGCTTCGCAGATGTTTTTCGCCGTTTACAATTCATCAACCCCATTTTTTGAAGTCATTATACCAAGACTTGAAGCAATCTAATCAGTAAACAATAGTGTATCTTAGTTAAATGAAGTTTGGATACAGTTTCAACATATTCATAATACATTTCTAAAGCCACTTAAATAATATTTTATAAGGGTAATCGATTTTAAATCAATATTCTACATAGCTTACTTTCAACTTAATGGAAATTAAATACAATTTAAATTTTATTATAGAACATCTGAGTGCTTAGATTTGTTCAAAACAATTTCAATATGCAAAATGTATTGTTTCTCAAAATATGAAATCATATAAGCGCACTTTAGCTTTGCAAAACTAGATGTTTGATAGTGCTTAAGCTTCAGCAATCGCCCCTCTTAATGACTCACTTGATGACTTCTTCTCTTGTGTTCGCTTGGCGCTAAGTTGCTCATCGTTTTAGTAACAATTATTCACACACTCATTGTTCGTCTGTTTTTGGCTGAGGTCTTGAAACCATATAAGAGCGTGCTACTCTGCCTTGTCTCAGTGTCTCTCTTCCCCAGGGGCGCTTGGCTCTCTTGCTTTTGCGAGTTGGCCAAAAAGAGTTGTAGCTGAGTTGGTTGAACATGAACCTGTCGCATAAAACGATCTCTTTGGGCTTGGCGGCGTCAAAATATATATATTTATAGACACATACACACCTATAGAATTACGTAGTTACTTCGCTAATTACCTTTGTTCGGGGGGAAGTTCGAGAGGGGGGCGTTTTCTTGTGGTAGTGTCGTTGGCCAGGCCGTTTTTTGGGGATTAAAACTTCTTGACATTTACTCAAGACTCAAGGTTGGTTCGAGCTGAAGCCTTGTTTCCAGATTGTTTGTTACACCAATGTATGTATATATATATTAGATATTATTTGCACACCTAGGTAATGTATATATTTGCTTGCTTGCTTGCTTGCTTTCTTTGCTTGCTTGTATAATTTGTATAATCTGCGCTGCGTAGGTCGCGATGAGTGCCGCCTACGGAGCCCCTCGCTGGCCGCTTCCTGCGCTCTTGAAAACAGCTAACTCCAAACACTCGGCCCGTTGCGAGTCCGGATTACAACTTGAATATACGTTTTAACAATGACACGGCAATTTCAATTTCAACATCAACGACACTGACAACTGACAATTGGTAACAAACAACGCGAACTTACTAGCCTAATTGTGAGATACACATAAATGTATGGGCCGGCGACTGCGAGGCGTATACGTAACGTTCGCCAAGATGGCCGGATGGCCGGATGGCTGGAAGCCTGCTTCCGCTTCCGGCTGTTCGGATTGCCCCCGCCCATGTCGCTTCCTTTCGTTCCCATCTCACTTGCCATTGATTGGCCACCGATTGGTTTTTCGACAATTTCATAATTTCATGGTTACATCAGATGATGCGATTTACACACAATGCCGGCCGGCGCTACCTAAGGTACTATTCACAGTTCAGCTGCTCGCTGAAAAGGCGCAGCACAATAAAAGTGGGTATTCTTTCTTGGGTCATGTCTGCTAAACTTATACATATACATATAATATATATATATATATAAGTGGATGTATGTATACTAGATACTATATACGGTTGTTCAGCTAACATCGGAAATGCAGTTTACGTGTACAATTATTCTACAAAAATTTGCACCTAAAGTATACCTTTGTTTTTTTCTCTATATTTGCTTATTTTCGGTTTTAAAACATCCATGTTCATGTTTTTTCTTTTTTTTTGTTTTTGTTTTTATCGTTTTCCTTGTTGTTTTTCGGTGTTCTTAATAAAGTTTACAAAAATACTTCTCGGTTTAACTGAATAGCTTGGGGGATTGACACTTAATTGAAGCTTGACTTGTCTCGAGCCCTTCAATCGAATCGTACCTTGTGTGAGTAAAGTGTGTGTGTGTGTGTAGAGTAGTTGAGTTCATGGAGTCCTTCGTGGACTCCATGCTGGACGTGCTAAGACTATGCCACACAAAGCTATGTCGTCGGCCCTTTATCGGTATACCGAACCCAAAACAATTTACATACATTATTTAATCCCGTTTTCCTACATACATATGCGTGATTGTCCAAGGTTGATTTTTCATTTAGTTTGGTTTTCGCATTTCCGATTCGATTATTTGTAACTCGATCGTTAACAAGTTTCGTTTTATTTGCTTTATTTCCGGGCTACGCTTCAGACTAAAACATTGTGGTGAGGTTATCCTTAAATATGCTTCTAAACGCTCCTCCGTTCGCTCGTCGCATCTGAATCTAGAACTATGTATAAGCCAACATTCAATGCGCTCTAATTTAACGTCTAAACGACAATTGCTTAAGTCTTGTAGTCTACATTTCATTTACGTTACGTGGCGGGCCCAAAGTTCTTTCCCCCCGATGCCCCAACGTTTTCGTACGTTTTCCTTGACCATAGCTACAGCTACACATATACGCTACATATATGCATGCTCTTGTAGATAATAATACTAAGTATATACGGCTAGAAGCGAATGGTGGGGTAATGGCGCGAGGGTGCTGGTGTGTTCGAGGTGTTCCTAGGATAGCTAAGGCTGTAGGCTCAGGTTTAGGGTATTCGCTTTGATCATAAATATATAGTAATACATCCACACGTTCGTACAAGGACATGCAACAGATGCGTTTTGGGGACATAGGCGTCCTATTACCCGTATTTTACATATTATCTCGCGACTCTATCCTCTACCTCTATGCATACATACATACATATATGCGCGGCATGCAACATTTTGAAAACCTGCACTTACAATTATTAATACATGTATATTTATATAACTTAACAACTCTAGGCGCCCCTCCATTACTTGACGCGTCCGACTTAGGCTAGATCTTAGTTACAGATACAGTTTCTTCAAGGTGTCCGTAGCGGCGTTTCCCTTCCTTACCGGAAGTTCCTCAAAATCAAATTCAAAATCGAATCGATGTGGCATGAGTTGAGTGTATACTCTGTCGGTGATTTGCAACGATTTCTGTGATGAGGCGCCCTTAACTACTAATAAATCGTACATGTCTGTGTATACACATCTTATAATGTTATGGTTTTTCTTTTTCCTGGGCTACTAACTTGTTTTTCCTTGTTTTTTTTTTCTTTTTTGTTTGCTTGTTGATTCGCTTAATTTTGTTTTATAAACTTTACATCAGTACGGGTGGTGGGGTTGATCGATCTGTGTGTGAGTTAGTTTCGAAAACTTAAGCCTTAAGAGCTACCATTAACACTAAGGGTGTGACGACGTGTATGAGTGTTGTTACATCTAGAGTTAGTTTTCCTTCATTAATTACTTGTTTTTACCTGGTTTTCCTGTTTACTCTGTCATTTTATGTCCAACATGCTGTGTATATAAAAAACCACTATACTCCAATTAAAATTCTGCGTTGGTTTCTCCGCTGGCATGTCCCTGCTCTTTGTTGTCGCAATTTTTGCACAATTATATTAAACTTGTATTGATTTTTTGGGGTGACCCTTCATCATTTGCGCGCGCTGTATATGTATAAATTTTTCAAAAATTGGCACACATAAATGAGTTTGGCTTGTGGGGGCATCAGTGGGGAAAGGGTAGGTTTTCGAGGGACTTGTTTAATACTATCGTTTCCAAAAATTCTAGAAAATCATGGCAAAACAATTTGAAAAAGTGTTTCCATTTAAAAATTGCATTCAATATAAATTACAAAACTATCAAAATACTCAAAAGTATTTCAGATTCTCGCCGTTGTTCATCATGTTTTTCATGTCTTCGTTTTATGTTGCAAAAATATGTTGTAGCCTACTTATATGCGCGTTGCAAAAATATTTGTCGCATTTCAAATACCTGTGGCTGACACGGTGCCCGCGATGACATGTTGCGGTTGGGTGGGTATGATACTGCAGGTTGTTTTGTGGCTTTGAGGTTTACGAGCGTGTGGTTTAAGTTATACATTCAAATATTGGCTTACATCGAGACATATACATAGATATACCGGCTAGCTGTTGCGGTCAAAACCAAGGCCAAGGTGACACTTTCCAAATAAACACATAAATAACTAAAGAACTTCCTAAGAATTACTATAATTTGTTCGTGGATAATGGCAATCGATTCATATGTAACATATACATATGCCAAAAATCAAATTCCAGGAATTTTCTTCAGGCAGTGGATGAATAGGATGGTTTAACCGCAACCGCTGGGTATACATTTTAGCACACACAAAAAGAAAAAAATGGGGAATGATTTGGAACTGCTGTTGCTGTTTAACAGCTTGAGGAATTTAAGGGGGGCATAACGGGTCGTATACGCAACGTTCCCTGACACTCCGGGACTAATACTTAAGAAATTACCAGTTACTGAGCTCCTTGATGCACGGAAGCACCTGTTCCGCCTGAATATGTTGTCCTGGAGGGAGTTTAAAATATGAAATCGCCACAGTCCATGGCATAGTCGAAGTCCTCGCCCCCAATGTCGTCCACGCCCGATGAGTGGAAGTCAAAGCCACCGATATCTGTGTGATAGACGGCGCCGCTGCACGAGGTGTCGATGAGATTGGTGCAGTGGGTGGTGGGCAGGGCGTGCAGGGTAAAGGTGTCCTCGCACTGCGACCAGGTGAGTCCGCCACTCCACACACCATTCGGCAGCGTGGCCCATCCCCAGCCATGGCCCCAGGGCAGGGCGCAGGCCAGCGAGGCCTTTGAGTCCGGCTTCTTACTGAGAATGGCCACGGCCGCGTCGCTCTTCACCAGCGGATTCTGGGTCTGCCTGAAAAGCATTGTGGTCATCGCCGAGGTGGTGCAGCGATGGTGTTTGCTGCTGCTGGCTCCGCTGCTGCTGCTGCCATGAGCCGCCGCCTTGCGCTGTTTCACCTCCGATTGGGTGGCAGCTGAGTGAGTAAATAATAAATGTAAAATGTGTTATTATTTTATAATAAATTTCTTCGAAAGTAAGCAATACACGAGCAAAATGAATCAAAATGTTATACAATTAATTGCCTTTACTTACGTCTAATGCGCACTAGCGGTCGCCGGAGCACGTTCATCAAGTGAGGCTTGTCCACCACCAGTTCGATTTGTGGCGGCGGCGGCAGGGTCTTGGTGATTGCATCGATCCAGTCACCCACCTCCTGCTCAGACTTGGCCAGCATCCAGTAGACCTTGGATCGCTTCCGCTGGGATCCGAGGGCAATCAGCTGCGAGACATTTACCCCAGCCGGTAGTGGCGGACGTCGTGGTATCTGACCGGTCCAGTGAGCAATGGCCAGCATTTCGGGTGCCTCCTTTACTAGGATCTTGCCAGACGGTGAGGAGCGTCCCGGCTCCGTGAACCAGGCCATGGTCGAGTCATCGTACAGCACCACCCACTCCTCGGCCCAGCGATTCCAGAACATTTGCTCTGTGAGGATAATACAGGTCACGAAATCAGTTAAGTCAACAGTAGAATTTCAGGGAAATATTATATAAAGAAAAGGAACAAATTAATTTAAACAGCTAATGATTTCATAAACAAATCCATTTGGAAACTTTACAAAGATAAAAGTTCAGACAATGAGGTAGGCACAGCCACTTCAAATCATGAGTAATTACTCTTGAATTTGACCCCGAATTGATTATCTCCGCCATCATATTTGAAAGGTCGTAGGTTTCCTCATACACCTACTTTATTTATGGATGCTGCGTCATCCTGTCGGGCTTGAGCTAGGAGGTCCTGCTGTTACTGTTGTGCTGATTTGACAGATTGTCGCCTCTCCTAAGGGTTTTTGTTGGTTCCTAAACGGACCGGGATTACTCTGCTGACAGCCATCTTTCCGAAAAAGTTGCATTTTGAATTCATCCGGTACTTGCCTAGTAACTACTTCTTATTTCATGACTTATGACAATTTATTTTGTTTTGTAAAGACTTGTATTTCCCAGAAATTGGTTTCTTTTTGTTAATTGTAAATGTTCAATAATACTCACTTTTATAACGCAGTAGGTAGCCGCCTTTGATTTGCTTCCCGCCAGTTCCTGCGGAAATAGAACAAGACCAAGAGGAGAGTGAGTGCTGAGGTGAGATATGGCCGCTGCAAATCCCATCTAATCCGCAATCCCAGTGCCCAGTGACGATGCCGCTAATTGAACAGGAACCTGCTGCAGCTGGGTTCCGATTACTCATTGTCCAGTCAAGGACTTTTCACTTTTCAATCTGCCAGCCGGCGACCCAACGCCCACGCACCGAAAGTGGTGAAAGCCGAGTCCCTTGGCCACCGGTGTTGTTGCGAATTCCAAATGTAACAGCCGGGTCCGGGAGCAGTGCAGGTGCCAAGAGCTGCCTCACAGGCTCACAAATCCGATGGCGAAAAACGAAACATGAAATTTCATTTAGCAATTCCCCGTACTCGCAGCCCGAGCCCGAGCTCAACTCAATCATCCAACCCGGGTGCAACTGCAGTTGCCCTGCTGGCCTGGTCTGGTCTCTCATGTCAAATTCATTACCACGGGTTTCGGCTTCGGCATCCCATTTATTTGGTCCTTGTCGAGAGTCGGATGACGGTGTGAAATAAGAGGCAGAGCGAAATAGGAGGGACTGGAATTTGGTGAGGTGGGGTAACCATGAAGCTTGCGGTGAACTCCATTAATTATTTTAATAAAGACGACAGGGAATCCGGTCTCTGTGCTTGTATGCATTACTTTAAATCATCTTCTGCATTATCTATCACTGATAACGAACTGGCAGTGGCAATTGTTCAAACTTTTTTAAATTTAAATACATAAATATCCCCCATATCATGTTTTAAATGTATCCATTCATTTGCTTATTGGAGAATTACAGCCTAATTAACTTAAGCAGGGCTTTAAATGATGCTAATTAGGCCAAACAAATCTGGTCATGGATTAAGAAGATAAATTGAATTTTTCTCATTTTACATTTTTAAAAAATCAATAAATTATTTAACTAAATGGGACTTTGGGAATCCGAATAACAATTTCGCGTTTGGCAACGTTTTCCCTTATGACAATATTCAGTTTCTAGAAACTGATAAGCGATTGAGGATGTCTCGGCCAGAATACTTGTTATTTTAGAATTGAAGAACCTCCTTGGCAATCTTGGCCACTTGAAAAATTGCCATAGCAGCAAACTTATTTCGTGCAGAACGGTCTGGTGACAATTTGCTCTGGCTGGCAAGGATGGTGCGATGAGCATTTGAAAATCGCTCAAGGCACACGGTCGCCAAAAGACGCTGCTGGTTCTTAAAGCGGTCTGGGTCTGCCCGCTCTCTGGTGTCATTTATTTTTGAAAGAGAAAAAATTACAAGTAACTTGTGACTATTTTCTTATATAATATGTTGCTAAAAGTTTTCTCTAACCCCATGCTACATGTATGTGCATTCCGAAATTGAAAAAATATACAAACCTCAACTTCTATCGATTTATTTTCTCTTTTTTAGGTGTGTTATTATTTAATAATTACAGTTCTTACAATTAATAATAATTTATTTCGTTAACTATTTAATATATGATCAGGTTAAGGTTTAGTTATATATTTCTTGTATTTCTCATGGTGTAAACGCCGACAGAGGACAACGAGAGTACATGTGCGGAAGAAGAGGATGAAAGGATGAGCTGAGGGAATGGAATGGTGATGAGATTCTGGGCTGGATAAGTGCGGGGCTGCGGGGTGTGATGAGAGAACGAGCTTGCCGAAGGACACTGCGCTTGTTTAAAAAAAAAATGGCAAGGCAGCGGACGCCATGTGTTCCTCTTCAGTTCACTCACACAAACGTATATGCACGTTCGCTCACACCCACGCACATCCTGAAATCCTTGCATTCACATATCCTCACATTCACATAACAAATCGGCTACACAGAAAATAATAACACTATAAATCTGTTACTCGAAGAGTTCAAGGATAATTGAGTTTGAAAAGGAAAGGATCGATCCTTTCCTGCTTAACAAGGTAGGTGTAAGTTAGTATAAGCTTTCTCTAACCAATACTGGTTTTTATATCGAAGAAATATATAAAATTCCGAATCAAAATTAGATTTAGGATTAGATGTGCGGAAAATTATTTGATTTCAAAAGATTTATCTAAGCTCAAGAACATCGATTCTTAAATCTCAAATAGTATCAATTGTCATTGAGAAAAGGTATAATTTTTTCATATCTCCCTCTAATATTTCCAAGTGTAGCTGACTGATTTATGCTTGGGGCGAACTGCAACTGTAACTGTAACCTGAAGCCGCATTTTCTGCGGCAAGTGCACGGATATACTCACACTATGGCGTTAGCTCTGTGTTGTCTCGCTTAATGATTTAATGCAGTGCACACACACACACAGACACACCCACAAGCGAATACCAACACACACGCTGGCCAATGGGCGTGGCACTGTCAACAATTGCAGCATAATGAGACCGCATTCTGGATTCCGCTTGATAAGTTAAGCGACAGTGTGGCTGTGGCAGAGGCAGAGACTGAGGATGTGGATGCTGGTGTGGGTCCGGGGGTGCCAGAGGTGAGGGAAGGATGTGAAAGAGAAAGTTGCAGACAGACGCGCAGCTGCGCCTGTGTGCGAGTTCATTGAGAAAAATAAGTAGTCAGCAGGGCAGCAGGGGGATGGGTGGGGGTGGTGGTGTCGAAAAACTGGGGTGGGGCAGCAAAAACGAGTTCAAGGGTTTTCCGCCAAATGAGGACACACCGACTCGACAGCCTTTCGGCGGCCCAGTTTCCAGTTTCAGTTTCGGTTTCCGTTTAGGTTTCACTTTCTTCATTCTTTTTCTCCATTTCACCCCCTCCCCCCACAAGTTTTCCCTTTATTTTTCCCTCCCTACTCACCCATCGCCTGGGGCTGTTGCAGCTGCATCTGCTGCGACTGCATCATGAACGAGCCGTCCGCATCCGAGCTCCGTGACTTTACCTTGGTGCACATGGAGAACATGTCTTGGCTGGTCTTTTCCTCCTTTGCAACTCTCTCCTTTCTCCCTTATCGTGCCCTCCGGTAATTGGCTTCAGGCAGCTTTGTTGTTGTTGTGGCTGTTGTTGTATTGGTGGTCTAATTGATTTTGTTGCCGTGCGGTTCGATTGGCAGTCTCAGCCTCAGACTCTCGGGGCCCGAGATGGGTCTTTGAGAGGCGGTTTCCCAAGTGAAAGTGATGTCAGCACCAGGCTCGCGTTATCAGCTCACACAGCACACAGGCACACAGCAACGCGACACGAGCAAATACACAGACACCGACAGCGACGCGCACACAGAAGCAAGAGTGCTTTCCCTTTTTTTCAGGATTTCAGGATTTTTTCCCTACTCTTTGCTAGCAACGCCTTGTTGGCCAAAAAGTTGTTGATGGTTCGAAATTAATGGATTTGCGATCCTGACACTGACGTCGCTAATTAGATTTCCAATTTTTGTTGCCTACTTTCGCGCTGCCAGTCTGTATGATACTGCTGCTGCTGCCCTTCATCCGTGTCCACCGAATCCACAACGAGCATGGACGGGAAGCGGTACCGGTAGCGAGGAAAATGAATACGGTTGATGGTCCGCTGTCAGTCAATCCAGTCAATCAGTGCCTGCTCCTGGCTGAGTCCACTCAACAGCTCGACTTGACGTTGCGATGGCAGTTGTTGTTGCAGTTGCAGTTGCAGAATCAGATACAGATACTCGGACTATGGGGTTGAAGTGGCAGGGTCTTCCGTACTTTTGTGGCCGCAATTATTCAGTCTGCCTCTGCTGGTTGCTGTTGCTCTTGCTACTGTTGCGGAGGATAAGTGGAATGTCCGCTGCACGCCTCTGCTGGGTTAAGCGACCGAATCTCGACTGGTAAGCGTTATCGAACCACCGAAGCTTGGAGCCCGATCCGAGCACCGAGCACCGAACACCAACAACCGAGCGCGGAGTGCCGAGAGCCGAGAGCTTTCGGCTAGGACTAGGACAACACTCGACCGCCAGACGCAGGCGGTGATGATGCTGCTGCCGATGCTGCTGCTGCTGCTTCTGGTGTCCTTCAACGTCCTACGGCAACAACACGTTGCTGGCGCGGCGGCAAACGAACCCGCCGCCAGAACAGATGACAGGCAGCGCCGCTGCTTTCAGTAATCTTCCCAACTGGCTCCCGAGCTTTTTCATACTTTTTTGCCACATCACTTTCTCTCACTTTCTCGCTCTCTCTCTCAGTGCCTCTAAGCGTCTGTGTTAGTAGGTTATCCATCCAACCCAACCAACATCCGCACCCTGTCATCGCTGTCGCTGTTTATTTGGCAACCCACTGCGAATCCGGATGGGGCGGCAGCATCTGCTCTGTTCGGTGATAATCGGTAATAATGCGCTCTGCCACTATTCAAATGGGCGGCAAGTAAATAAACAGTACTTAGTACAGTTTGAACACTTGCTGAGCCCCAAAAATTGTATGGGACGCAGCTGCTGCGTGTAAAACGGATGGAGGTAGGCAATGGGCAATGAGGAAGAGACATTGCCTCCCAATCCCTGGGGTGCAGGCAACGTGGAGAAAGCTTCCAGCTCCCAGGCGATTCATGCAGGCAACTGTGTGACCCAAATTGAAAGATATCCATTTTACGCGACGGCGATTTAATTATCTTAATTTGATTTTAAGTAGCGGCCCAGTGGGAAGTCAAAGTGATTCGTACCACATGGCGTATGAGCGATATGGTATGCTAATGCAAATCACATTACATTTTTACATAGTTTTTGATAACTGTGTGATTGGTTTAGCTAGGACTATGGTATCAATGAGTTGTTATATACATAATATAAGTTAATTTTATAAATTATTATAGTAAAAACGGAGATAATTAGGAATGTATAAGTATAAGTATATGATAAGTTCCACTGTGCCCCCCCCCCCTGGTAGTTCCCCATGCTTCCTGCTCGATGTCGATGCTTTGAATGTGCTGACTGCATAGAACGTCAACCTCAACCTGAAGATGAAATCACTTAATCAGTTTATGCAGCATAAATTGGCCGAGTGAAAGTGGACTCGAGCTCGCTGGGGGGTATTGGTATTTGGCATTGCTTTTCGTTCTCGCTTTAGCTGCTGCCACAACCAGCTCTACTCAAACTAAATGCTTTTGTTAACGAGAATAATTGGATGCTACTTTTCTACCAATACCGTGAAATAATTTCATTTAAAGAAGAATTATGATTCAAGTTCACAGGACAAACGAACCTGCCTTATATGTACTATTTATGGAGAAGTAATGTAAAGAAAGCTAAGGGAAGCTAAGGAAAGCTTAGCTATATGTTGGTAGGACTATATAAGGACCAGACTGCTTTTTAAAACCCATTTTTATCCCATCCTATTTCAATATTTATCAATATTTTTAAGATTGAACTCATAACAAAGCCAAAAATACATTAATTCCGATACGGAAGCCTGGTATTGATGATCAAGTATATACATATATGATTTATAAGGTCGGAAATTACATCTTTACTGCTTTTCATGCTACCCTGCAGGTGTATAAAAAAGCAATGGATTTTAGTGTACATGTCTGGTGGGTGTGGCACTTTTTGAAAATAATTTTCCCGCTCCTATATGTGCGGCGGTCACTGTTGACGAGTCCTTCATGGCCTGGGCGTTTTCACTTTCGGTTTCAAATTAAAGCGCTTCGCAACTCGCTCTCACCCACTCTCTACGTATCGCTCTCTATTTGCCAACATGGACTCGGAGATACCCGCACGCTTAGCTTTAAAGTGTGGCCTCCGTATCCTCCTTCTCTCGCAAACCCATGCCCTAGTCCCCATGTCCACGCCCATACTCCTGACCGTGACACAATTTCTATTGTCCAGATTCTGCAGCAGCAACAGCAGCAGGAGTAACGACAGTAACAGGACGAGCTTCCTATGGGTGTGTACCTACAGGCTTCGGTGACCTGCTCTATTTTATGGTATTCGGGCTCAAATCCAGCTGGGTCACAGAGATTTTTCTCAACCGAAGAACTGGCAAACAGGTGATGGGGTCTCCAAATTGGACACTTGTTGGCCTTGCGGGTATCAATTCACATTTGGCAATCTTTGTTGGCAATTATCAAAGGATTTATTAGGATTTTGGGATTTGATTTACAGCGTTATCCTACGCATTACGACGATACATATTTATACATATCTGCACCTCAGGGTCCCTTCGGTTATTTGAGCTCTTTGGCAAGGTACTTGACAAGTTAACTTTGCTTATGTATAAATGAATGTACATATTATAACATCATCTCGTAAGGATATAAACATATAGGTCGGGTGTGTAAAGCCTTGTTCAACTTTTGCCTGACTTTCGCTTAGTTTGCAATTAGCATTTTGAGTAACAAATTTATGCATCCTTGTGCAAAAGTCGTTGTGTTTTTGGATTCTCAGCTGTGATGTTTCTGTATGTAATGCTAATAAGGGTTGGAAATTGTGCGACGAATTTGGATAGATTACGAGATGAGGTGTAAACAATCTTGATATAGAAGCTTTCATCTTATAAAATAAATCGAGGAATTTTATATAAGTTTTTCTTCAAAAAATATAATTTAATTTATATAACAAAAAAAACCAGTTAATACCTATTGGATCTTATTAGAGCATCGCAATGTAGTCCACTCAGTGGAGGAATCATTTTCGTCCCTATAAATTATATTGGGTCAGCATCAACAGCATAATCAATCTACCCTGACAACTAAATTTAATTAAATTATAAATTAATTAAAATTATATTAAATAAAATTATATGTATCTCCGTCTTTATTAATAATGTCTCCGGGTAAAGTATATTTAATTTCATTATCTTAATGATAGCTGTTAAAGATTCTTATATAATTTCCGGATTTATTGCGAATGCAATAACAACAAAAATATATATTTATATATTTTTGTAAATAAAATAAATTAACAAAATAGTTTTTGTAAGTAAAATAACTTTTGTTAGACTATTACTTATAAAGATTTACATTTAATATTTAAAATATGACATATGTCAATCCGATGTGGGTAATATTTGTAAAAACTATTTAATTTTAATTGTTTTAATTTTTAATTTAATTTTAATTAGATTGTTACAAACATGAAATTAAAAGTGATTCGGAATAATTTGAATTCGATTAAGCTATCGATATGTCGATACAGTTTAACGCGTTGCCATTCGCTTGTCGATTGTGTCGGTTGGTAACGCGGCACCAACCGTCAGCGTTTTTATTTTTTTATATACAAATTTTCTATTGAATATAATTTTCTTTAAATATGTACATATCTATATATATTTAAGCTAATCAAAGAATTTCACACAATCTTCCTTTCGTCGTAGTTTAAGCGTAGTAACTGAGGCTTATGCTGCCGCCCTCTGCCCTCGTTTTTCCATCCGCTTGTTGAAATGTTTCCTGTTGCGAATTTGTAATAAATCTACCTACTTTCTCTTCCATGTTTATACAATTTATATTTTATATCAAAGGAATATAAACCCCTGTTATTATGGCTTATTTGTGGTATATTTTTAGAGTATGACCGTATCTATCGATAGTTTCGCGGTCGCACTGGTTGCAAGTGACATCTCTAGGTGAGCGTCGTTCAGACAGAAAAAAACAACAAATAAATGCATGTGCAATAAACCAAACATAAATAATAACATTTCGCAAAGGAGAGAGCCAGCGCTGTTAAAATGGCCAATGCCGCCGCCAACGTGCGGTGCATAAACTTTTACGATCTCTGCAGAATCTGCACCGACAGCAGCGACCAAAAGACGAATGTCTACTCGCCCGAGGGACGCGCCAAGAACCTCAGCAGCAAGATTTTCGAGTGCCTCTCGCTGCAGGTGAGTGTTTTAGGAGCAGCTTCGTCCCGGGCCAGAGAACGTTTGCTAACACTTATCACTTGCAGATCGATGAGAAGGATCGCCTGCCCAAGGTGGTCTGCGCCCAGTGCGTGCAGCTGGTGGAACAGATGCACAGCCTCCGCGCCACTTGCCGCAACTCCCAGACGATGCTTAACAACTGCCTGAACATCCGGCCGACATCGAACGGCGACAAGCTATATATTCGGGATGCCGTCGACGACTCAGGCAAGAGCCTTAGCGTAGTGCAGGCGGCGTCATCAAACTCTGGCGGTGCCCAGCAGTCCAGCAATCTGCTAAGCAGCATCATTCAGGCGGTGGGAATGCAACCACAGCAGCAGTACACGATCACGCTGGACAATGGCATCCAGCAGCAGCAACCGAATCTGCCAGAAGTTCAGGTCAAAAGCGAAAAGCAGACGTGAGTTGGGTCTATCTCTTCCTTGAAGATTACTTCTACAACAACCCCCTTTTTTTTAGGGTTTTGGAAGAGTTTATCCGGTTGAAGCCTGATATTAAGATAACGCCGCTTGGCAAGAAGGACACCAACAGCAATACCGCTAAGCCCCAGCAAGTAATCTCTCAACCGCCACCTCTTCAGCCGCAGACATTGACCACCGGCACACTAAACACGCCACAACTTCAGTTACAGACGCAAATTGGAGATCAACTACAACCCCTCTGGCAGCAGATCCAACAGTTGCAACTGCAGCAGCAGCTCCAGCAACTTACCAACCAGCTTCAGGCCACCACCCAGTTTACCGCCGCTGCGACGGAAGACTCGTCAAGTCCCGGCGACAGTAAGAAACCGAAACTGAACTTCGTGCTATCCGGTCCGACGGCGCCACAGTTCACCACCTCCCTGCCACAGTTTGGAACGAATCAGCCGCAGATTCAGCTGCAGTTAATGCCCGGCGGAGCAGGAGTAACGAGTGCCAACACCGCATCCTCACAGCCGCAGTTCAATGCTGCCGCATTGCTCTCCAGTTTGGCAGCTCCACAGCCATCAGCTCCAAATGTAATGTCACCCAGCAAATGCTTTTTGCCCGTCACTATACGCGACGAAAACTCGGACCAACAGATCGTGGCACACATAGACACCAAGAATTTGATGCTGCCCACCACCTACCAAGTGCAGATGAAGCTTCAGCCCCAGCTGGCCACCGCTGACGGGCAGCCAATCATGCAGCTGACTCCCACATCTATTCCGGCCACCCTGCAGCTAACGCCCCAGACGCTGAGTAGTAGTTCAGGAAACAGTTTCCAAGGCACTTCTACTTCTGTATCTCAGAACCAATTTCTCGCGCCTCAGCCTCCTCAACAGCAGCAGCAACAACAACAGCAGCTGGCTCCACTCACCGCCCAGGTGACTTCCCAACAAATCATCAGATCTCCGCAGACCAGCACCACCAGTCCCCAACTGGTGATTAGGAATGTGACCACGATGCCAACGACTCCCACTACACCTACCAACAGCAATGAAGCTCCTACCTTCAAGACACCTCCCAGGCAAAGGCAGTTGCCAGCGCAAAAGCCGAAAGCGATTTCTGTTCAGGGACAATCACCATCATCCCCGGCTACCAATCAGCCAACAACAGGAACGAATGTGCCACCCGTCAATGAAGTCAGACGGTTGGTGACTCCACCAAAGCAGCAGCAGTTGCCGGTAGTGAAGCAACCACAGACATCAACATCAACCTCAAATTCGGCAGCTTTGCAGCGACTCTCCTCGAACACTACCATTACGAAGGTGACAACTAAGCAGGCTGCTCCAGTGCCAGCCCAGGCTCCAACTCAAACCACCAACGCACCCGCTAAGCTGCCCCTGCTAAATAAGCAGAATATCACCATCAGTCGAATCTCTACGGTAACGGGGGCTAAGCAGCAAATAAAGCCGCCAATTCCTGCACCTGGACCTCAACCCATTCATGTTACTGTTCCTGCACTTAGTCAAGCGCCGCCTCCGCCGTTGGCATCCCAGCACAAAAAACCACCGGACCAGGTACAGGAAACCCCGGCGCAAAAGGTGAAATCAGCGCGGCCGCCAACACATAAAGCTCAACCCTTGTCCAATCAAGATGGACAAAATACTTCTGGTGATTCAGGCAGGTCAACTGGCGGCTCCGAGCTCATCTGTCCCACATGCAACCGTGAGTTTAAGAAGAAGGAGCACCTTACCCAGCATGTTAAGCTGCATGCCGGTCTGCGACCCTTCAAGTGTTCGGAAGATGGCTGCGACAAAGCCTTCAGTCGTAAGGAGCACCTGTCCCGACATTTAATCTCCCACTCCGGCCAGAAAATGTACACTTGCGAGGTCTGCAGGAAGCCTTTCTCCCGCAAGGACAACCTCAACAAACACAAGCGGTAAGAAAATCTGTTTTAAGGTTTTATTAAAACCCCATTAGGAAGCTGAAGGCCATACAGATATTAACAAACCATTACACCGACAGGATTCACACTCAAACGGCCAACGAGACGCTATATTGCTGCGATGTCTGCAACAAGAACTTTGCCACCAAGCTGCACTACGAGAAGCACAGGGAAATGCACAAAAAGCCACGACCCGAAAATGCTGCTCCAGCTGCCGCTACTGCTCCCGCGGTAACCTCTGCGCCCACCCAAGTCCGTAGCAATGGCCAGGTGGCCAATAAAGTGAGTTTTTAATGCCACTTGCAAACATTACTCAACCAATCTAACCATTCTTCGCTAGGCTCAATATGAAGTTAAGCAGCGCTCTCTTCAGCAGCAGCAGACGCAAGCGCAGCCACAGGGACAACAGACGCAGATTATGCATGTGGTGACCACCCAGGACCTGGCCGGGAACACCATAACGATCACCCAAGCACCCGACTCCAATATGCCCGCATCTCTGGCCAATTTTGTGCAGCTTGGTTTCCCGCAATTTCAAAATGCCAGCACACCAGCCACCAACCAGTTAGTATGTAAGCTTGCCAAGTAGACTCCCTCGCTACAACACTCCAGCTTACCTCGTTTCCTAGTCCGCGGTCTACGTCTACTCCAGTTGCTGGTCCCCAGTTCCTTAATGCTTTTTAGTTAGTACTTAGTGTACTTATTATTTCCCGTTGTGCAATATTATTTTAACTCCTTAACTTATTCTAGTTTACTTTTGTGTTTTTATAGTATGCTTTTATTGAGTGTGACCCGCAGTGCTAGATATTCCAGCTGTTCTTTTAAGATAGGCTTATAGAATGTGTGTTATTTTAAAGAAATTGTAAATATCAGTGTATCTATGAATGTATGTATAAGCTAAAAACAAAGTTGATGGTAATTACCTCTTTTGGGTGAATAGACAATGATTCCATTGTGAAAGTAAATAGAATATATAATTTATGGCAGATAGTGTGTATGTATGTATTTTATTTGGATTGCACAGGAGCCTTCAGTTTTTGTAGCGCTATAAAGCATGTGGCAGCTGGACGACGGTCGTCCAGACTGGCCCCAGTGTGTTTACGTGAATATTTTTGGTAAGACTCGCCCTGCTGCTGAAAGTATGAATATCAGACGTTTTAATATCCACTGGCCGTCCGGATTCCTGAAAGATTTCCGAAAGAGCTCGTAATTCTTACTCTCTATCATGCGAACGAAGAAACGAAAAACAAATGCAAGCCCGTTTCCAGCCGGTTTTCCGAAACCGAAAATTTATTAGCATTAAAGTAAAACCAATTTCCGATGATTATGTATGTTTACGCAATTGGCGATATTTAATACTTGTGCATGGTATGTGTGTGTAGGTATTACATATAACTCAGCTCAAAAACTATGTGGGTGAAAATCAGCAAGCACAGACATTTAACGTGTATAATACATGAAATTCTTTGGCCAAACAATTAACAAAAAACTACAAACTATAAACGAAGAGAAACAGTAAATCCAACTAAAGGCAATAAGCAATATATCAGTGGTGTCATAGGGGAAATAATACCCCAAGACCTTACTACAAGTGAATGGTGTGGGTGGGTGGTAATACACGAGTGTTCAAGAGTGACAAATAACATATACCGATTTACGCGTGTCCCCATATTTGTGTCTTCAGGTGATATTGGTAAGGCAAAAAAGGTTTTACCATACAATACAAATAATTGTAAAGCTAAATAATATTAAAATTTGAAAATGAATTCAGGAAAGTATTATAAAACCTAATCCCTTATTAATGCATCTTAATAATTGATTTTTTCTTACTATTACTAAAAGATATATCAACATTATAATAGAAATAGTTCAATTTGTATAAAAACTCTATAAACCCTTAAATCTCTAATCACAAGTTTCAGCCTATGCTGGAGTCATATCATTCGAAATAAATTATGTTTATCAATAAAATTTAACTTTAACAAGCTAGCTAGATTTACTCGCCTGATGATGCTGATCAAAAATATAAATGATTTATAGTGTCAAAAATGATTATTTCACTGCGTTGCAGACTTAAATAGAATAACCTGAAAGGTTATAAAAAGTTTTGGGCAAATGTATCATCGTCTTTTAAATATAATAAATAATTATAGTTATAATTATAGTAAGGATAAGGTAATTAAGAAGAGAAAACAAGCAACTGAGACGGCCAACTAAGTGTAAATATGGCTGCGAATCAATCCAACAAACTAAGGAAAACGAACTACTGGATGAGGGGATAAGGATTAGAGTCGTGCAGTGTTAGGACTAAAGGTGTGCCCCGCCACCGAACTCATATCGTAGCGATCGAGCGGAGAATGTTTTAAATAGGTGAAATTTGGGAGGCTACCTTGGGAATCGGGTGTGGGGGCTCTCTCCCTATCAGTTGTAGGTCAGGGAAAACTGGTTGACCTTCTGCACATCTCCCCAAACCTGCACCGCCTGGATATCGGAGAGGGAGAAGAGGGTCTCGTACTCGGTAATGAAATTATGACCCGCCTCCCTGCCCTGGTAAACACGCATTGTGGAGTTATCGTAGTCGAAGGCGAACTCAAGGCAAAACGAGGATTCTGTGGATGAAAGTTGGAGCGCCTCGTCAATCTCGTTCATAATGCTTGAAAAGCTCTGGGTCAGATTTTGGTTCTTATCGCTAGCGCCTGTACCGTCGAAGATGTTCAGGTACTTCTCCTGGTGAAGGCTGCTCCACTCGCCGTTCCGCTTGTAGTTCTCGACGATCGTCTGCGTGGGAATTATCACCTTGAAGTGGTATGTGATGTTGTCAGTACAATCCGGACTGTTGACAAAGTTCACCGAGAATCTGTCGGGGGTAGGGAGAAAAAAGCCATTACATTTAGCGATTCGCTTTATTTAGATGCCACCTAGGTGCTAATGACGTCGTAATCGACTTTAGCCCTTCAAGTCCAAGCTTTGGGTAACTTGTTAAAGAATCATTTATCAAGTCATCCCAGCTAGAGTGTCTTGTTAACTATCATACAAATTATCTAATGACTGAAGTCAATATATTGAACGATTTAATTCTCATTCAAAAGGCAAAATTGTTTACCTATTAGCAGAGGTGTTTACAGAAATCTTTATTAAACAAATTGCAATCGAATGTTTTGTTCAAATATTTTAAAATTGTTCATGGTAATATTCTCAAATTCTTACCATAAGAGTATTAGTTTTAACTTTTTATATTACTAAGATTATAACTTATACTGCTGGGTTATTTTAAATAACTTATTTTCATTTCCCTAGGATCACGTAATTCTAATTTCTAAAATTTGAAAGCAAACAAAAGCTATTTCGGGAAAACCGGCAATTTATTTTGATTCCCATTTGGGTTCTCAGACATTTTTAAGGAACCCGAACTCGCCATTCATCACATAGTCGTGTTAATGACGTAGTGATTTGCACGTTTGACCCTCCGTCTGACAACTGCTTAGTCATCATAATTGTTTCTATGGCACATGGCGGTTCGGTGAGTTTTTGTTTGGAGACCGGGGCTCCCAAAAGTCGTGTGTGTGGGCGCTAAAACGTGCAAAGCATTCAAGGAATGGAATTTGGAATGGAATTTCTGACGTCCGCCCATTAGGGATTTCAGATTTCTTAGTAAAATGTGTGTCTTAGTCACTCTGAAATGATAGTTCCTGGGAAACTTGTAGGAACCTTATCTAAGTTCCAGAATTACAAGAATGCAGCGGACAGGGAAGGAAGCTTTTCATGACACACTTCAGTAGCAGCTATCAATAGTGTCTTATCGATCCAAGCAAGAGATAACGAATCGAAGGTCTTGTATTATGATATACGAAGTTGTTGTCCAACAGTGAATGGAGAACCCGGATTCCATAGTGATGTAACTGAGCGGATGGTTGATTTATTGACATCATTTAACTATTCATAAGCTGATTAACGAACTTCCCACCCAAAAATCGTCTTGTTCTTTTCGTCGCTTTCATCTTTACCATTTGTTACGGCTACACTCATTGTTGTTTTCTTCGTTTGCCGGCATCTTCAGCGCGTGTCTGATTTAATTCGTCCGATGATGTCATTGATGTCGGAATTGATACAGTAAAACCAGACAGCTTGGATTTAACCCATATAAGTTTAACATTCGGAAGGAAATATTAAAATTGAATACAAATATTTTAAGTTCCCAATTATCCACATTTTAATTTAAATGGTATAGTTATCTGATTTCAAAAGTATTTTCAAGTTGAATAATCCTACAAAATTAGGCTTTTCTTTGGTAGGAACAAATAAATTAAAAACCAATAAATGGTTTACATTTTTACGATGTTCAACGTGATTCAAAATAGTTTTTGCTAAGGAAATTATTAGCAGACAAATATGGACATTTTGATAATGTGGGTTAATAATGAATTTCTGGGTCTTAAACGTGTTAATGGCTGCTTTATTGTCTGCTATCATCGCCGGCTGCCTTATCGCATTAATAGATCATAAACTCATAAATGGCCTTTGGAATTTCTAAAAAAAGAACTGGGAATCTAAGCATAAATTATTCAAATTTCATAGCCCATCTGTATGTTTCATGTGTTAGCCATAAATCGTTTCCGAACTCGTGAGAATTAAATTCTAAATAAATCGGGTCACATACTAACAACTATTTTTTTAGGGCACTACATTTCTGCACGCAAAGAGCTAATATTTAGCTGCGTCTAATCGATTTTCTTAAAGTTCTAAGGCAGGACTTACTGCTGTGGATCCTGGAGCAGGGTGCCGGTGATGGAAAGGCTGGTCACGCGGTCGGAGGCATTGGCATTGGTGGGCAGCACGCAGAGGAACTTTACATCAGGCATCTTATTTGGGTTTATTTTTGGGCTGGTGCTGCTGGTATTTAGTATGTGTAATTGCAAATTATATCCGGTCAAATGTTAACAGTGCTTGGCGAATCTGCTGTGGCAGTTGCTAACGGTTACGATAACTCTAATCACCGGCGGCGGAGCAGTTAGCACTTGGGCAACTGGGACACTACTGTTGGGGCTTGCACAAAGACGCGGCTATTTTAAGGGAGCGCGAAAGGGGATCTGGGAGCCGCTAAGACGTCACGGGTAAAGTACGTTCGGGGGGTACATATTTGTTCAGCTTTTTCGTTAAGAAGCGTCGTTGCCCTGTCCGAACGCTATCGCGGCTGATTCAAAACTGAGCAGGAATACACTTCTGAGAGACCGAGAGCCGACCCGCAGCTGAGTGATACCCCACACCTGTTAGAAAATCCATTCTGGTCTCCGCAGAGAATCGTAAGCATTTGTTTACGTTCTCTTTTCGAGCTTTTTGATGGGACAAATTCGGTTTTAACTACACATATATTATATTTACATTTACAGTTATCCTTAATATTTAACAATAGTTCTATGATATGTATGATATGCTTTTTTGGGTAAATCAAAGTTTTTAAAATATCATATCTAAGCCAAAAATATAATAATTCAAATTTTTTCCTTCAGGCATGGCTAGATCGATTCAGCTTTTAGTGCTGATAAAGAATATATGTATATATAACCTGAAGGGTTAATATTTCCACTTTATGGATTTTGAATTTTGATTTAAAACGAGGGATTGATTGATTTGATTTAATTTTTATTGCTATAAAATACCTAATAATATGTCCACAGTTATAAAATTTTGAGTAAAATCCGTGATGATGCTGATGGTCTTTCCTTGGTGGGGAATCCAGTGTCATTGCTTCTCGTATCAGCCAACTCCGCCTTGATTCTTATATTCAGTAAAACCCTCGTTAATTGATGATCCCTATTTTTTTGGGCGCAATCCACTGTCATTGCTTGACTTGTCAGCCAACTCCGCCTCAGTATCGACATCGCCCTCGTATCCCGAGTTAGTTTTTGAGGCATTATTGGACGCAATATTGCCTTCGAAGGCATTGTGCATTTCATCCGTACTCGGGGAGGTCCTGAAGCAATTGGTAAAATGACGGCAGTTGTCGCCAAGCTTCTCTCCCTTATTAAAGGCCTCTATCTTCTCGCGGAGATTCCGCCGGGTGCTGTGCTGACTAGCTTGTGGCTTCGTACTAAGTTGGCTGGCCTGATTCTTCGGTTTCTCCAGAACAGCAAGAACGTTCTCCAGTGACTCTGCGGCACTTTTGAAGCTGACAATGCTTTCCCTTAGAATTTGACTTTCGTTTAGAGTCTCAAACTCTACCAGAAGAGCCCTAGTCCCGGTCAGATCATTGGACAAAGGGATTTCCGGCACTGTGGAATGTTGGGATATGTTCGACCCACTCACAGCCTCAAATCCCATGATCAGACGTCGGATCTTGGTAGCCGGTATCTGGGAACCAGACTTCGTCAGCAGCACGCCGCTTATATCACCCACCTCCTTGAGCAGCTTCATCGACGACGAAATAGCTTCCTGGTTCTGCTGAAGAGCCCATCGCAGGCGGTCGCGTAGGCTCTGGAGATAAGAGCTTAGCCGACGACTTTGCTCCTTCTCATCGACACCTTCAGGGAATACTAAGAGGAAATAAACCGAAAAGAAAATAAGGTACACTTCTGATCTACTGAATTAATTGAGAATTATTAAGCCCATTCGTAAACTACACAGAGATCCCAAATTATCTCTATAAATAGCTTACCGGGAAGAGCCCCCTCGCTTATTGATTTCGTATTATATTCGGACATTTTGATTTTGAATTTTCCTAGACAGCCAAACCAGTTAAAATAAGCTGTGGACTTAAAAATAGAATAAATTTCGATGGGCCTAAATGCAAGGATTACTGGGTTAAAGTAAGCAATTAAATCAAAAAATTTTTCAAAGTATTTTTATAAACAATCGTTTAAAATTGTAGGACATAATTGCTATTCAGAAAAATTGTAGCAGTTTATGTGGTTTATTTAAATTTCGCGCCACAAAAAAACGGTTACTTGTAAAATACAAAAAACTCTTGAAAATTGAACAATAAAAGCTCCCAAAGGCGTAATAAACGCTTATGAACTAGCATTGATACATTTCATTTGCTAAAATGTTAGCTTGTCAAAAACATTTTTTAAACTATGCGTTGTTAAATAATTAGGGGATTCCTTATACGATACTTAGCTGATATTTTCGGAGTCTGCGAACAGCTGTTTTTGGCTTCCGATATTTTCAGTATTCGATATATCGATATTATCGTGAGTCGTCAAACCGTCTCTACTAACAAATTACACGAAATCAAAGTTGTTGCAGATTGTTTTATAAATTAAAGATAGACCCAGCAAAGTTAAAAGACATCAAAATGAGAACGTCGCACATGGTGGTATTGGTCTGCTTCCTGGCGGGACTCGCGCAAACGTCGCTCGCCCTCAAAGAGGAGGACTGCGAAGGTATGTGATGGAGGATGGCCACGTAAGTGGTAAAGGTGTTCTGGACCGATTTTCACCGGCCTCTGCCGATTTTCAGTTTGTGTCAAGACGGTGCGGCGGTTCTCGGACTCGCTGGACGAGGCCACCAAGAAGGACTACAAGCAGATCGAGACGGCCTTCAAGAAGTACTGCAAGACACAGAAGAACAAGGAGCACAGATTTGTGAGTAGCCGGCAAACAACTGCCCCTTCCCCGCACTTCACTAATGTTCCACGTATGCTATTCGTTCTTCCACGTAGTGCTACTATCTCGGTGGTCTGGAGGAATCCGCCACGGGCATTTTGAACGAGCTGAGCAAGCCCCTGAGCTGGTCAATGCCAGCGGAGAAGATCTGTGAGAAGCTGAAGAAGAAGGATGCGCAAATTTGTGACCTGCGCTATGGTAAATATAACAATAGTTCGTTGAGTGAAAGAAAGAAGCTAGGTAGTTGCACTTACATAGGTACAGCTCAGCATGAGTGAATTTAGTGATTATACAAAATGTTGCAATCTCCCTTCAAGATAATTACCTGCATTTATATTCTATACCTTTTGTAAATGCAAAGAAACACGTGCCAGAGGGCGAACCTTGGTGCAGATTTAAAGACTGATTATTTTAACGAATTTTTCAATACACCAAATCAATGATGCCGATGCTAAATATAGCCGGTTTCGCTTTTAATTTCTACACTTTTATTTTAACCATAATCTGAAGAAAATTATCTTAATATTTTCTTGTTAATGTAAGAAAACCTATACAAATCGAATATTTACATTCGCAGAGAAACAAATCGATCTGAACAACGTGGACCTGAAGAAACTGAAGGTCCGGGACCTGAAGAAGATACTCAACGACTGGGACGAGAGCTGTGACGGTTGCCTAGAGAAGGGCGACTTCATCAAGCGCATCGAGGAGCTGAAGCCCAAGTATGCGCACAACGAGCTGTAGAGCTCGGTTTAGAGCTAGTTACTTGTGTAGTTACATTGGAACACGCCCACTTAGCAAAAAAAAAAAAACAACAACAAACAACCACATGAAACGCCCCCACTACTACACACCCATATTTTTAGTTAATTTACAATTTTGATAGACTTTGAGAGAATTGAATATAACTATATATACCTAAAGATAACTATATATTTTGAAATAAAAAAACCACAACAAACACAGAAGACCTCGTGCTCTCAAACGGTTGATAAATAAACAAACAGTTTGTTTTTATTTTTTACGTGTTAATATTTGAATTTTTCGGTTTCCAATCTCCTCCATTCACAATTACAGTTATTGACGTACAAATTACAACAGAAATTCAAAAAATATCTGGATTAAAGTTTTATTTAAATGTTAAATACATTATTCCATTGCACTTACTGCCGCGGGCCGCGTAAATTCGATATGAGCGAAGAGCTGGCTCCTCTCTGGCCTCAATTAATTAAATTACAATTATTAGTTAGACGTAGTCACTAAATACGAACATAAGCAGCTAGGATGATGGGGGTGTTGTATGAGGGTTTGCTTCTAGAATGCAAATGGTGGTGACAAATGCTGATCCGCAGATAGTTATTCTCAGCGGCGGTACGGCTGTTTGTTGTAACGACCTCTCTCGTTCTCCTCGGACAGATTGGCATACTCGCTGTACACCACACACCAGCAGTAAGTAAGGATTGCTGTAAGAGAAAGTGACAATTTTAAAATATGATGATGAAACATTTATATATAGAATTGTATTCAAATATAATGATAGGATAGTTTAGTTAATATGTGACCAAAAATTATTCATAATATCGTTCAATTTGTTGCGTGCTTTGTGTTTAAATCAAACTAATGAAAACCCCAGGTAAACTAAAAAAGAAAGTAATTAAATTGTTCCTTATACATAGCATTTAAACAATGACAGTTTTTGCAGTATGCTTTCTGAATTTTTGAAATGTCCAGAAGGTTTTCTAGATGCATTGAAAGAATTTTGCATTTTATTTCCCCCTACACTTAAGGAATAATTAAACATAAAACTAGTCGCTTTATATCCCTTAATTCTTGTCACATTTTGAGGACCATTAAAACAGCTTATTAATGGGCTGATTTCTCCTCCTCCCCATTACTTTAATCCGCGCCACTTGGCAGTTGTACAAATGGCATATGGCAGCCACTTCGCGCCTCGTTTGTCAGCTCCACCGCCGCTAACCCAACCCCCTGGCATCCCGATCCACACCAAGTTATGGCCTGGGGGCGCCGGCTCCTCGGCTTTCAGCGCACGGGCAATCAACGCATGATAAATGCGTCAATAAAGTAAAAACGGTGCGCATAAAACGCCATCCGGTGCTAAAAACCGCACACAGAGCAGCCGCTCGCCGGCAATTGCTTCTGCGTTGGAGGAGTGGTGCACTTACCGCAACAAAGTAATCCGAAGATCAGCCAGAGGACGCCCGTCAGCACATAACCATCGATGAAGAAAACGACGCCCGTGTAGATGACGGAGATCAGGAGACCGATCGCAATCATAATTCCCAGCACCACCCAAGGCACCATGAGATAGTGGTTGCGCTGGAAGGAGACTCTGATTAAGTAGTGTCCGAAGTGGGTGTTTCTGGTTAACTTACCTTGAGGACACCGGCAATCATGAGCAGTGATATCAGGATGGTCATGCATAGATTGATGACGAGTATTATCTTTACAATGTCATTAGGAATAAAATCAAAGACGATTGTCTTGAAATGCACTCTCGTTGTAAAGATCACAACGATGGTGATGATTGACAGGATGATGGCCAGAACGCCGGAAATGACGGATCCATTCCGGGTCGACTGGCACAGGCAGCAGGAGTTGAGCAGGGGCTTGGGCATTTTGGATGTTTCCTTTGCGGGTTACTAACTGGAAATAAAAACAAAAGGAGGTTATTAATATTCAAGTTTGAATTCATATTTCAATTATTCGCCACCGCTTGTTCAGAGATCCTATAAGCATCAATTGTATTTGTCATGACTTTATCTAGAAATATTGGTCAATGATTTGTTTTTCTTTCGCTGCATTCTTCGATGACACCAGAGTTCCTTGAACCAATTCGTCATATGCCGTCTTCCGTTGTTTGTGGTTAACCAAGGCTGGCGGCCAGTACATACCGATTGTTTAGTGCAGGAACCGGGGTGAAATATTTATGGCATTTCTGTTTCCCCACCTTGACCGCCTTGGCAATTGCAAACGCAAAGATACAGATAAACAAGCTGAAAAACAAGATCCCACAATTCGGCCAGTTGTTGTGACGTCAAGCGACGCTTCAAACGAATAAAAATGTTTATAAAGCAAATGTGCTGCTGAAATAGAGAGAAAGCTAAAAACAATAGGCAGAGAGCGTGGAATATTGGCAAGAACGTAAGATTTATATTTAGCGGAGCTTTAAAATAAATCAACGGATCGAATGACTAATTCAGCGACATTTGGCGCGCAAGGAAGTGAGCTAGGAAATGGCCGTAATTGCCGCCGATTTCATCGTAGTTTGGAAAAGTTGATCTCACCCGCCTGCACTTGTATCCATGGATCTAAGTTTTCATGGGTGGCACCACACTAAAAAGCGCCACCGGGCATTGTCATTAAATTAATCAAACGCTCAACGTGCTCCACCAGCTGCGGATTGATGTGGCGCATGTTGGCACTTGCAAATGCCGCTGCAGCTGGCTTGCATCTATCTATCGGATGCAGGCGCATGTAGCTGCATATTCATGAGATGCAAGACGCAAGATACAAGTACATGTGGCCCGCGGCGGGCCTCAAGCCTGATGAGATAATCACACGCCAAAGTGTCTTGTCTTACATGGAAACACTTTGAGTCATTATCCAAAGACTAAGCGGGATGCCTGAGAAATGCACTCGCCCCCAAAGTTCAGTCATCAGATAAGGGCTAAGGTAAAGACACTATTACGGAAAACTGAAGTTAAACACACTTAGATGAGATCGAATTGCAATAAGTTTAAAACGTATTCCTAGTTTAATTCCATCAAATGTAAAAGCTAAAGTGTGTGCTTAGAATTATCTATTTAGCGATTGACCTATAGTACCTTTTAATGTAGAGATTAAGGGTTCGCAATAGTAAATAGAATTCTTTCAGTGTATCTGTATTTAAAGCACATTTCCGCTGAGTTCACACCTAGCGCAAAAGCAAACTACAAAACAAAACAGCGAAAAGATGCGAAGAATCTGAATCTGAATCTGAGCGAGCGACTGAGAGCAGCAGAAACAGAAATGCTAAACAAATTACGCAATTATCGAGCGGGGCGAGCGGGCCAGGTTAATGCCCAAAGATCACATCGCATTCTACTCCGCGAAGCGGCCAGACTTTTTATAGTTTCGTCACAAGTTGACTGCGATGATAGACCGGACATATGGCGCATTAACATGCCTTTTCAATACGTTTCGCACGCGTTTTCTCAGCCGATCTTTAAATGGTACTCTCAATTCCCCACAGACTCCACCAGCAGTTGGATGGCTTCCACCATGGTGCCATTCTTGGGTTACATTCGGCAGTTATGCGATAGGCTTTGGCCTGGTTAGGGCTCTAGAGTGGAGTGCCCCCTACTCACAATTGGGGTCAGACTGCGCAATATCAGAGGAGGTAGTGGGGATAGACTCTTGAGATTCGATACGATCCTATCCGCCCACGCAGATGTTCCCTGGTCTGCTCCAAGTTCACACACTAATGGCGTTAATGCTCGCATGAACTCATCTAATGCTGACGTTGACTTCCGCTCGCCACACACAGACTGGAATTATACTACAAAGTATTCATATATTTGTATATATATGGTACATAGGCGTTATCCCTGGCTTATGGAGTCAAGTTCAATCCGAGGCGTGGGCGACTCTTCCGAGGAATTTGTGCCGCCACTTGATGTGGGCTTTGGTTTGGAAGTGGGAAAGTGCTCGAGACTTGACAAGTGCAACTGGACGCAGTTGTCATTGCACTCTGTCCAGTCCAGTCAGTGCTGGTAGGCTGATTGAGTTGGTGTGGGCGTAGGAGTTGAGTTGTCGGATGCTGGTGAATGTGAAAGGTAAACTTGGTCAGCAAACAAAGGCAGGAGGACAGGGAAAGCGGAGAGAATCATTGAAGAGTGCATCCGAATAAATTTAGTGTCGACTTTCCCAAAACTTAAACCTACCATATCTGTGTTAAGATATTCATGAAATCTGTCAATACTTCATGTTTATTTGGTATAAAAAGAGATTCTGGGAGTCCAAATATTTCACAGTTATATTAGAGAACGGGTTATTCTTAGTTAACATGGCTTAAACCAGTAATAAATTAAGATTTCAGAAAATAACAAGGATGACAAAGACAACCAATTTGCTTATAAGATAAGAAAACAGGCAATGTTTCCCTAAGGATGATATGAACACGATAAGAAAGTCATAAAGCCAGTATTATCTTGATCTATTTAAGGACAGCTTTATTTGATTTCTTAATCATTTCTCTGTTTGGATTTAAAGATGTTTTTTAATACAATTTAACAAATGCTCATTAATAAAAACCTCGTTGGTAAAGATTGTCAGTTGAACCCAACTAATTCTAAGTTTATTTCCCATTCATTAAGTTAAAACAGCGATTAAACTGCAATAAAATGTAAATTTCAATAACATGGGCTTATACATTTATCGCTAGCCATCAATCAAGCGCTGACCCATTTGTCTGGGCAAGCGAAGTGAAAATATCGCTCATATAAATCATGTCAACTGCTATTGGCTTTATGTTATGCTCGTGGAAAATTTGAAAATTGGTTCAATCAACGAGCGAAACCTGGCGCTGGCCCGGGAATTGTAATTTTCGTGTGCAATGAGCGCGTGTTCAGCTTTTGTATCTTTCAGATACGCGAACGTTATTGTTTTCGGCATTCATATGGCGCGGGCGGAGCCAAAGCCAATTATTCGCGGCTTTATTGCTATCCAAACTTCAGTGACCCCTGCCACTGTCGACAATTAGTTTGCGCTTCAACGCGTAATTAAGTTTGACATTTTTCTGCGCCACTTTTTGCGCCAGCCACAAAAGATAGAGGCGTTCTGTGTGGCTGTGGTATATCTGTATCTGCGATTGAGCCGCGATGTGGCTGGAAATTGCTCAATCAACGACAGAAAGTGGGAGCTCGCTTGAGCTGGACGGGTCGGTCGGTCGGGTTTGGGTTTTTGTTTTGGGCCCCCTTTTCAAACCGGTCAAAATCGTTCTACCAAAATTGACAAGTCTGAAGCACGCGGCATTTTTGGTTTTTATTTATTTCTCCGATCTCTCGGATCTCTCTGCCGCCTGAAGCAAGCGCTTTCCACTCGAGTCGCCAGATACGCTTGCTTTGTCTTCGATTTTTGTCAAATTGCCGCTTTCAATCACTGGACCTGCCATATTGTACGCTGGTGCTTGTACATTTACCAAATCAATTAAGCCCGCTGCTGCAGCTGCAAACTCAATTGCAGTTGCCTTTGAAGTGGCGATTGCCGACGAAGTTGCTGTTTAAGATTTTGCAATTACTCGCACCAGTGCGGCGCCTTTTAGTGCGGCGGCACGCATCCGCCAGATACATTTCGATCTGGCCCTGGGTTCTGTCAACGGTTCTGCTCCCCTCAGGGTCAGGGCGGCGGCGGTGGTGACATTGAACGCGTTCAACAAGTCAACTCTCGAGGATTTTCGGTTTTAAGGCTTTCGATTTCCCCGCCAAGCGAAAGTCAACTCATAAAGAGATCTCCCATCAAAATGATTCATTTGTGGGGCCAGAGAATAGAAAACCAAATACACGAATCGCTTATAAATAGCCCGCAAGGTCGCGGGCATTCAGCTGGGAGATCTAGAAGTCTAGAAAGCACAGCCATAGCCACCTTAGGAATCAGAGCGTTTTGCGTTGGAAATATTAAGGCAGCAGCTCCCACTATCCGAGCACAGCGCCAGCTGGGGTCAGCTGTGTTTCTACACGTAAAAAATTGTAATCAAGACACAAGGGGAAGGCGTCTTTAGTACCAATGAGTTTTAGATTTAAGTCCCCATTTATGCCTCAGAAAGGTCTTTGATTTAGGTTCTTAATAACTTTTCTAGCCAGTGAATAAATGTTTGGAGCAATGCCACAGAATCTTTACAACTTATAAAGAAAATGTTATTAGTAATAGATTTCTAAGAACATTGCTCTGACACCATGTTTTGCTTGGCTGCTACCAGGTCTAGGTTCTACTGGAACGTCATCAAATCAATCATCACTTTAAATACATTTTTGTGTGTATTATAACCCACTATTTTTCGGCACCTGTTGGCCAACTTTTTGGCGCCACTGTGCCCATCTAGCGTAGGTGTGCAAACGCCTTCGTTTATTCAGCCAGAATGTGTTTTGTGTGCCAGGTTTATTCTGCTGTTGCTTTTGCTTGTCATATATATTTTGTGGCGTTTTATCTGTTGCCTTGTAAATTGAGTAACCTTCACATTGTTCTTGGTTCTTTATGCCTTGTTGATTTACCAAAAAAGCTTCTTAAATGGATGCGCGTCACTGAACTCGGCCGATCTGAGGGTATCGAAGATCTTCAGCGGTATCACTTCCACTCTTCATTAATTATGCTCCGCTGCGAAGGGTAGTGGGAGTGTCCACTTAAGATTCCGCAAATGACGCTTCGATTAAAGCTTGAATGTGATTTTTATGGATCGCAGCTGAGGGGAATAGACAAAATGTGACCCAATACGCGGATGACGACCTCCTTAACCTGTTCAACTTGGAATCTCCCGAATAGGGGAGGATGCCGACCGGGCAATCAGGTTGTTGTTGGCGGGGAACGCTTCGAGATGATCAATGCCATTTGGCTACTGCTGACATCACCCAGCGATGCATCGACTATATAGAGCGCAGCCGTCAAAGCAAATAAACAATATTGCTTTTGGTTTCTGCCATATTTTCCCAACCAATTGGGTCAGGCGATCAGTGATCAGAAATGAAAACAAACAGTGGCATTATGTTTCCCATAGTCATATGCTGCGGTTTATCGACTCCCCGGCGCATTTGCAGGCGCTCAGAAAAACGACCGCCGTCTCGGACTCGGTCTGAAGTTCAGCGGCAATCATTTGAATATTGAAATTGCCGCCGCGACAGCTAAATGAAATTGAATATATTTTGTATAAATAAGAGGCGGTGGCGAAGGCGAAGGCGAAGGCGCACACACAACCGCAAGGCAGACGAGCAGTCGCGCCTCAAGCCGGGACTGGCTCTAGATAGGTCTCTGGCTACCGACTGCTGACTACCGACTGGCTACTGGTGGCTATCCCCTCCTCCTCCATCTGCCCTGCTCGGGCCCAGCAGCAGCGTGCGATCACACATATGCATATCCACCTCCGCGGCATGCTGCTCGCCTGTTATTTCGATTCCGAGGCGATCGTTTATCACTCGATTTGCATGCGCCGGCAGCAATCGGATCGATTGATCCGCTGCCGATTCGCCCAATCGACTGCACTTTTCCGCTGATAATGTCAGTCACTTGGCAGGCGGCCAGAATCACTTACACTTTCCACTTATTTTTTCCTATCCACCGCTGCAGGGTTTCGCTAAGGAGACCGCGTCGCTTCGATTTGGCCTCGCAATTAATTAGTGTTTGATATTTTGTCTTTGCCTCGGTTTGGACGCGATTTCTTCCACTCGAATTGCGCGCGGTTCCGTGTGTGTGCGGCGGGTTTCACGATGCGACTGAAACCGCGCGCGCTGCCAGAGAGCAAAGCGGTCCAACTCGCGGTCGCGATTCTGCTCTCAGCTCCGAGCGTTTTGCTCTGTCGATCTCCGGTGCTCCGCGTTGTTGTTCTTCCGATGTCTGGGAAGAGTTCTACGAAGGCGAAACCTAAACGCTGCTTTTAGTAAAGACAGCTTTTAGAGGGGGCCAGAGCTTTCTCCGCCGAGGGGGGGAAACCAGTTAGTCGATTGCCTTCTCTGCTGTTCCGGCATGGAGTTATCAAACGCTTGGTCAAACAATGGCTACAACGCTTCGCACTAGCCAAGGCAAACAAATCATTAGACGGGCTCCGTGCCACTCCGATCGTTCTCATTACCTGGGCCCGACATCCGCATCTCCCAGGTTGGAGCAGCTCGAGATGCGGGCCTTAGATACGTCGACACGCTATGGCCCCGTCTGCCATTTTTGGCCAATGTCTCTGACCGCTGCACTGGGGGAAAATGTCATCAAACAAGTATATATTTTTTATTTCAATTAAACCTGATATATATATTTTAAATTTAAGCAAAAATGGGAAACATCCAAAGCATAAATGTACATACCCTTGCAGTTTGCAATTGATTTATAGGATCGAATCGGAAGACGATAATAACTAAGGTTGAAAAATCGAAGCTTAAAAATGTCAGACCTAAGCCAAAAAGGCATTAATTTTAATTAGGAAAGCGGTCTTATGTTAGTTTTTATAAAGCTAATAAATCAGCATACTCAATTTTAAATTAAAAAGAATTAAATTATTTCTAAATTTTTGCAAATTTTAATGATGTAACCCCTTATATATCTAGATGGATTCCCCTGTTGAAATCGATCAAGAATATATATGATTTATAGGGTCGGAAATGAGTCCTTCACATAGTTTCAAGCTTCTGACTAAAATATAATATCCTGCAAGGGTATAAAAAAATGTCTACTCGATTGTTAGAACCATAGAAACACACAGAGAATACTACTCTTTACTGCTAAAAGTGAAATTAATAAGTGGTAAATGTTTTTCTCTGTGTGCATGCCGGCCGTTAGTTGCCAAGTTTTTGGCCATCTTGTCTGAAAATGGTAAATGCTAGCATTCGACTTATTGGCAACTAGGCGAGAGTTTTGTGGGCCAGTCCATGGCGTGCAGCTAGCTACTTTCATATTTATCAAATCTGGCCGCAGTAACCTCTGTTTGTTTTGGCATTTCTATTTTCTAGCTCCTATTGTATGCAAATTTTTCCATCGACCCGATTGCATTATTGAGCTGGCTATGGCAATCCCAATGAAACGGGTCAGCGAGGCTTTCTTCTCCGATGCTTTCCTTTTAATACTTCAAGTCGTGCGATTTAAGGTCTATATATTTAACAATCTTCAACTATAGTTATGGGGTTGCTCTGGGGTGTGCGCGTCTGTGCAGTGTCAATCTTTAAATCTCTCTCCGGCGTCATCATCCCTCCGTCACCCAGTCCGCAGCAGGCTAAAGGATGGGGTTAGTGTGATTCAGTTATGTTCGGCACTCAATGTGACTGTAATTGTGTGCCATAATCTATATATATATTTTCGTTAATAAACACAATAATACATAATATTTAGCAAGGCAACGCGGCTACTACTGCATCTCTCTGTCTGGCGGCTGCATATTATGTTTTATTTGAAAATTTATATATATATTACAGTAAATAATTTAGTCAGGTAGGTGGAGAAATAAGAGTTCTTAATAGGGTTCCAGCAGCAATCGATGAACAAACCAAACCCGAAACGAAACTGAAATCAAAGGGCCTGCCGGGCTGGGCTATCACTGCTATGGCGCGTGCTGTACAGCCCGGTAATATCTCTATGCATAGTTGTAGCGTTGAAATGTATACAATTCTCGTCGTGTGTGTGCTGCTTCATGTACAATTAACCACGTGGTCGTCCTGGGGCGCCGCTCCGGTCCCGGCTCGCGAGTGACTAAATCCCTAACAACTGAGTGCTGCCGGTGACCTCCTGCCGGTAATCCCAGCAGTGCCAGCTGACCGGCGTCACTATTTACTGGTCCCGGCAGCGGCGGCGGCGGCGTCCTCCTTCTTTTTCTGCTTTTCACGCATCATCTCGGCGTCCCTGTAAGAGATGGTAGTGTAAGGTTGAGGTCCTGGGACTATAGATTTTAGCTGATGGAGAAAAATCACTCACCTGGCCTTGCGCTGCTCCACGGTGAGGTTGTCGGTGCGCTTGCCCTTGTTGGAATCGGCCAGCTTTTTCTGGGCCTTTGCACGAGCCAGGTCACGTTGATTGCCACCTGCGGAGTTAAACGGAGATCGGCGGTTAATACGTGTCACTAAGCCTAGTGGCGCGTGCTAAGTGACCTAATCGAGCCGCGAAGAGGTTAGAAGCTCTTGGCAGTCGGCCCCC
The DNA here is from genome assembly GCF_035046125.1 of Drosophila serrata. Taxonomy (NCBI): domain Eukaryota; kingdom Metazoa; phylum Arthropoda; class Insecta; order Diptera; family Drosophilidae; genus Drosophila; species Drosophila serrata. The sequence goes on along the minus strand of NW_028256928.1, from coordinate 17,597 downwards.
GCATGTCCTAGGGCGCATCATTGATCATGCTTGTCTGTCGGCATTGCAACCCAACAGAAAATAATACCCTTCGTGTGGACACGCCACATATCTGTTTTACTCTCAAAGGCTCAAATCTTTGTGAGGAAAAGCGGATGAACTCGTTTCCTCTGCTAGCATGCTGCTGCATATTCGGTGCGTGGGCACACAAAATGGCTCCGATATGCATTCACTTACGTGTCATTTTTTGCACCGTTCGATGTCTGGTGAGGTAGTTGAAGCAATATCCCTTTAATTTTGTAGAGCGACGTGTGAATTTCGGGCTTTATCTGCGAAATTTGTTTAGTTACAAATAATTTCGTGTATTTCACTTTTCCAGTGTGCTTGCTAGGGTTTCGGTATGAAATCCTAAAATTAAGAACCCCATCTGGTCACACCGAAAATGACAAAAGCAGAGTTTCAGCATTGGTTTGCGCCTGTGCTTATTACAAACCAAGCAGTTCTCAAGAGTGTAGAAAAATATCGTTATTTTTAAAATAAGCAACGGAATGCTGATTCGAATTATAATATGTTATTTATCATATCTATCACAAAATTAAATTATTTTTACACAGTATTTATCAATTATAGTCAAAAACTAAAAACGTATACGAAGAAGTCATTTCCGACCCATATAAATCTATAAATTCTTTATCAATATCAACAGCCCAGTCGATCTAGCCATGTCCGGTCAAAAAATAAATTTTTGTCATTTTTCCGAAAATTTAAAATTTTATAAGGTGTTACATCATTAAAAGTGCCAAAATTTGAAAAAATTTAATTTTTTAAATTTGAAAACTGAGAATGCAGCTTTGTTAGCGCAATAAAAACTTGCGTGAACACGCTTTCCGAATTGAAATTAGTCCATTTTTGGCTTGGTTATGATAATTAAAAAACTTTGATTTGCCCAATAAATTAGCATACAAAAATTTATCTATAATATACATTTTCTAGGCTTTCTTTGTCTTATACAAAAGCGAAGAAGACAACGATTACACAGAAAAACTTTCCAAATTATGATTAATGCATTTTTGGTAGATCGATTGCCCATTTGAATGGCTAACTGCAATGGTAAACAAACTCCGGCTCCTCAAAGATAGCTTGATTTCTGAATTTATTATTTTTTATTATTACGGATGGAAGATACAATTTTATTTTGTTACTAAAAAAGAATTTTGTGGCACTATGTAGTCTCTCATATGTAACTATTACCCGACGTTCGATTTTGCTGGCCGTACCGATTATGCAGATCGTCAAAGATGGCCACGCACGTGAAATCGTCATATTCCTGTCGTAAAACCCACATTTCCACTGTACTCAGGATTACAAACTTACTGTGGGCGCACTGAAAGATCAAAAGGATAACATAAATAAGTGCACAAACATGTATGACAAACGATTTCTGTTACCTCTTTAGGACGGTCTCTGGACCAAAGTCCCAAGGCCTTTAGGTAGTTCTTAACCAGCATATGCCATATCCAATATGTGTGCGTGTCGCCAAGTTTTGGAATCGGCGGAACGATAACATTGGTTGAGACCAAAATGGGCTTGTTTTCACTTATGGAGTCTCCCATTCTTCGATGAACTGAAGAACGCCTGAAAGATCTAAACAGATTTTGGAAAAACCGAATAATGAAATCTAGAATCATAAAGATAGAAATAGCATTTTTGATTGAAAATTTAGCAGTCGACTGTATTTCTGAAGTTAATTTCAGAGAGTTCTTGTTCCTATTTTTGTAAAGAACCTCATTCCCCATTCGAGGGTTTATTTTTTCCCAAAATACCATTTAATAAAAATTCATTTTTTTACAAGGATACTTGCGTAGCTTTAATTATTAATCTGCGGAATATACAATAACATTAACACTTAAATGCGTGGAAGATGCTTCTCTCCGGGGCTTCTCAGCGGCGGCTAATACTAGGGCTAGGAGCAAATGCGGATGCGGATAATGGATGCGTCTAATGGGCGATGGGACGGAGGATGGACGGCAGGGACTACCTGCGCAGGCAGGGCTCGCAGCTACCCGGCTGAACGAACGACGGATGGCACTCCGGGCACTTGGGGTTCTCGCCGAACCACTTTGCCCGCTGCTCGGGGATCTTCAGCTGGAACGAGTTGTACAGGTCCCCGCTGTTGGAGCCACTGAAGCCGGCCCCTGGTCCCGCAGCAGCTCCCGGACCGTAGCCGGTGCGGCCGATGGTCTCCAGGGGGAAGGCGTACTCCGGAATGAGCAACTGCTTGCGCAGATGACCAATGTCCGTGGAGCTGGCCACCACGTCTGATCGGCGCTGCGCCTGCTCCGTCTGCTCCTCCTCGTCCTTCGCCTTGATGGATCGCGAGATGGGCAGCCGTCGGCTGGTGCTCGACTGCTGGGTGAGAACAGGAATCTGCGCTGGTTTCTTTTGGGGAATGGCAATGTCGTTGATCCGCGTGTTAAATATTTCTGCCTTGCTGGAGACTCCGTAGTTCCCAGTTGTCTCCGGATATTCGCGTCCATCCACACCGATGGGTGGATCTAGCTTCGGCGGCTCGAGGCCATTCGAGGGCACCTTCCACTCGTAGTAAATGGGCGGACCTTGTGTGGTGGCTATGTCGTGGGGCACAAAGTCCACAAAGGGTGGCAGGAGGTCATTAAAGGGCAACTGGGCAGGCTGCACTGGCGGTGGCGTTGTGCTGGTGGGCGTGGCCAGGCGGAAGCTCTGGGCCGGAGCCGGTGTCCGGTTCTCACTGCGAAGCGGAATAGCCACCGTGCTCGTTGTAGTGGGTGGCGTGGCGAAGGAGAACGGTTGACCCGCCAAGGTTGTCGGTCTACTCAAAGGTCGTATTGTGGTGGTGCTGCCCTCCGCCCGGCTGGGAACAGCACTGAACGGTGCCGCCGTTGAGGTACGCAGCGTGGAGGAGGAGACCGCGCCACTAGGTTGCGTCTCCTCTAGGTTGTAGATGGGGTACACGAAGGGCGGCTCGTAGATCTTCGAGGGCGGCTTAACGAACTTATTAAGCTTGGTGCTGGTGAGCTTGGTGTTACGGAAGGGCGCCTCCGCCGAGTTGAAGTCCGCCGAGGTGTTGTACCGCGTGCTGTGGCTGGTACCCAGATCGTCTGTATCGTGATCCGCCACCGGGAAGCTGGGTCGTCGCGTGAGCAGGGCCTCAGTGCGCCTGGTGGCCACCACTGGAGGTCTCCTTGTGGTGGTCGTCGTTGTAGTAGTAGTGGTGGCCCTGGTAGAGGTGGTTGTTCGAATTGTGGTGCTTATCCTGGGCTTGGCCGTGCTGCTGGCCAGCTCGATCTGCGGCTCGTAGGCCGGTGGTAGGATGGTCCGGCTGGGTGGCGGTATGCGCCAGCGCGTCTGGGACAACTGGGGATCCAGTTTGCCAGAACCAACGCCCTTAAAGGATTCGTCACGTATCTGGTTCTGATTCGGCGTCAGTTGCTGTAGGCAAAGGTATAGTTATGATATAGTTGTGATGGAATGATCAAATGGCAAACTTATTTTGTTTAACCCACCTTGTATTGGCTCCTGAAGGACTCGCCAGAGTAGTCGGGTGCATATGGGCGATCCAGGAGGTCGGGTCTCGGAGTACGCAAGCTGTTCTCCTCATCGTTCACGAAGGGCTTGTCCCGTTGTCCTGTGGAATGCGTTATAGTAATTATCCTGGCTAACATGGAGAGAGATTAATACCCACCAATGAGGAGATTGGCCGCATAGTTGCTCTCCGCCTTCGAACAGTTCACCATATACCAGTGGTCGCAGATCAGCATCCGCTGCTGGAAGAGAGTCGTGTTCGGACACGTGTAGCTGAATTGCCTTCCGAGGCCATCGCACATATGGTACACCTGGCAGCCCGTCTCCACATCCGCGTAGTAGCCGGCAGGACGACCGGCGCAGGAGAACGAAGTCTTCTGCATAAGGTGTGAGGCAGGATCCGCAGTCTGGATGGTTTTTTGAGCCTGTAGGGGAATTTTATTTGAGGTTTATTTTTACAATATTTAAAATTTTAAAAAAAGATTGTGTTTCTGTGTTGGTCTTAAATGGAGTCTGTATTTTACTTAGACTGAGTTGTAGAGAAGCTTTACTGCAAGCAAACTTTATCTTAAAAGCCCCATCAAGTGCATAAATTTTTATTCTTTGTCAGAGTGAAAGGAAGCGGCTTCTGTGAGATTCGCTGTAATTCCACTGGAGATAAGACCAACGACAGCATAATCTGTAATTGGCCGCCTTGGTAGCGGCTTTCCCAGGCTGGAAACTATTAGACTAACCAAACAAATGACGGCTAGATCGATATCACCACGTACTCGTGCCCATCATGTGTGAATGCAGCTAAGCTTGGGCTTTGGCTGTGAGCTGGGTGAGCGGGAGCTAGGAGCTCGGAGCTCGGAGCTGGGAGCTGGAAGCTAAGAGCAGAGAGCTGGAAGTTATGGAAGCTGATGAAGCTGCCCTGACTCGGGCCCAAAAGTGATGAATTGACGCGATGTCATAACTTGGCACATGGCGCTGCTGCCACACGAGTGCTTGCAACAGTCGACCTGGGCTGCGGTGTGTGAAATGTCAACTTTATTTTTAGTTGTTGACGTTGAATTCGCGAATGTTTCTTTATGCCGCGTTTAATTATATAGAAAAAATTTCACGTTGCCAGTTCGCAAATTATAGCCCAATGACTTATCGAAATCTGCCACTGGATGGATCTGCTGGGAGTACGTGCGAACATGTGCAGAAGCTTCCGCTAGGTCCGTGAAAAATTATTATATATTTTTTCCCAGCATTCCAAGCCATCTATGCAATCGTGAATTATTGATAAAGGGAGAGAGGGACCTTATGCAAGACCCCCACTGCCCAGCAGTGTTAATCGAATGTCATCAATAATTAATCTGTAAAAACCACAAAGCTTCAAAGTGTCAGAACAAATGACAAGTAAACAAGGAAAGGGAAACTAACGCCGGGAAGCCAAAGTTAAATACTCGAAATCGTAAGTTTAAAAACCTCAAAACTAAACAAAAAATGGATTAATTTCAATTCGGAAAATTTTTACTAGGTTAATAAATCTGCATACTAAATTTACAATTTAAAAAATTGAAATTTTTGTCGATTTTAGAAAATTTTAATGATGTAACCCCTTATCATTTTTTCAAATTTTGAAAAAATTTTAAAAATTTATTTTTGGACAGGACATAGCTAGATCGATTCAGCTTTTGATTCTGATCAACAATATATTTTCAATAATCTGACTGAAGGTCTAATGCCCTTGCAAAGGTATAATAAATAATATTTGTGTGAATAAAGTCTGTGTTAATAGTTGGAATTTTAAGGGAAAATAGTCACATTTAAAAGATTAAATGAATATATTTTTAATTGCAGGTACTAGCTTATAGTCCCTTTAAATGAATGTGTTCTTTTCCTGTCGTTAGTATCAGAATCTCTGAAGATTAAGAACATTTACGAGACCTTTCCATATACAGAAAGATACTGTGATTAATTTTGTTTCATTTAGAGTATTTAGTTCATTTTCCATAAACAGTTCCATCAAATTCTCTGGCTATTATAATGGTTTTCTGTTCAATTTAAAACCAATTTGCGGAGCATCATTGGAGATGGCGCCATATAAGGTCACCTTAAACATAAGTCTCCGACTAGAAGCTTGTAAGGCCAGATTGGCTGCGGCTGGCTTCGCCTTATTCGGCTGTCTTTACGATGCGGAGATGATCAAATTACGGGAACTGCGGAAAGTACTCGTACATCGGGACTGTGATCACTCCGATGGGGACGGAAAGGCAGGCATTTAACGGAGGAAGCTCCATTTGTGCCCAGGTTGTGCAATCGGAGTTCCAAGGCCCTGATGGGGTTTTCAATTTCGCGAAGTCGCTTTTGTTGTGTGTGTTTTTTTCTGCTTTCGGGGTAAGGTAATTTGCCATAATTCGAGACGCTCTTCAATCTCATCTCTGGCGTATTTACGGGCCACACTAAACATACATTCTGCGCCTAGTTGCCCACTCGGCCGTTACATAACCGCCCAGCTCTGTCTCCGGCTCTGGCCTCAGTCGGCTCCATCCTCCACTGGAGACCGAGCCGCGTTTTAATTTCTCGAATGCAAACAGCACACACGACAGCGGTGTGTGTTCCATTTCTGCAAAAGTGTCAGACGAGTCGGAAAAAAGGTCACTTGGTCAGCGGAGTCTTTTGTTTTTGGGAACACTTTGAGACCTTTGCTTGGCTGGCTGAATCTGAATCTGAATCTGCGGTGCTCGCTGCTCGGGTGTGTGAGCGAACAGTGGATGCACTCGCAGAGACACACATAGAATAAATTAAAAATGAAACAAAGCGTAAAGAGCGCAGAATTTCAACATTTTCCGCCGTTGCTCAAAAAGTGTCTTGGGAAGCACTTGGAAAGCGCGGTGGCAAAAGGCGATCAAGATGAGTAGGTGGAGGCCCAGAGGCGGCCCTTCAAATAGGGGTTCTTTTTTTAACAAAATCAAGTTTAACTTCAACTGATTAAGGATAAGTGTAATAGGAGCTATCGTCTTCCTTAATAGGTACTTAGTAATTCTAATTATGTTCTCTCGATGGGCGTTTCTTCTCCTTTACAGAAACACTTAGTTCTTATTAGCAAATTGTAAAAGATTCTTTTCCATTTGTGTTGGATTAAAGAATTTCTCTCTAATTATCTATCTTTTATTATGTGAAAAATTCTCCACCCCCTTTATGTCACGCCACTGACCACTGAGCCAGAGGTCACGCTTCGAATGATGATAATCGCAGCTTTAACGGATTACCATTTTACTGGATATGGTTTCATTGTTGTGGGCCAGGTGAAAATTGAATACTAAACTTATCTAAGGGCGTCTCTAAATGCTCGTTTAGTTGCAGGTTCATTAGCATCGATCATGCTGGTGTTTACGATACGTCTTAGCAATTAATTATTGCAATCTTCGGCTAAAAGCTAATAAGCAGCTTGGCCGCAGAACAAACACATCGTTTAAATATTTATACAATTCCGCCAATTTGCATTTGAATGCTCCCGCCTCCTCACGTGCACAGTTTGCCGTTGGAATCGCATCGGAATCTCCGCATCATTCCGATCTCTCGAGTTCCCCGGCCCATCTATACCCCCTAGGCTAAGGGTGGAAGTCTTGGAACTTACCTCACTGGCCAAAAATAACGCTGAGCAGAACAAAGCCAAGGCCAAAAGCCGTGACTGCGTTGGGATTGCTTGGGCCAACATTTTGGCGATTCCGTTGGTTCTCTCCGAACTGATGATGAGCTTGCGGCGATCTTGGTGGACTCTGTGGACTCAGTGGACTCGGTGGAGAGCTGGCAACTGAAAGTTATTAATAAGTTATTGAATGAACAGCGACTGGGACACAATTGATGGGAAAGTGCAGGCGGTGGCCCTAAGCTGGCGCTAATTGCCTTACACAATAACTGGCATCGTCTTACGGCCCTTCCTTTTCATCCACCCATAGCATAATAATTCCGGCCAAGCGCCTTTTGTTGCCAATCTTTGCGTAACCGAGACCCTGTTTACCTTAGTCGTAACTTTCCCAAAAATATCTCCAACTCCTCATAGGTGAACATATGGGAGTATAGATAACAATGAATCGCCTAGGCTGCTGTTTTATTGTCACTGCACATCCAATTTCCCCAGCTCAAAGCCAACAACCACTGCCTAATGAAGCGTAATTTAAAAATCATTAACATTAACTTGTGTTGTGTTGTGTCGGAGTGTCTTTATGGACTGGAAGAATTCGCAACGCTGTCGCCTATTCTTCACTCAATTCTCCCCCACCGATTCTCTGCCCGGCCTCCACCTACAATTAGATGCTGCGACCTTGCCACTCCACTCCTCTCCTACGCGAGGCTGCTGCTGTTCTTTACGCTCGTTTATAGTACCAAATTTGTGAATATTGAGTGGCTTTTAACTTTACGAACCCTCGTTTGGGTCAAGAGCACCTTAAGCCAGTTTGCCAAGTTGCTGTCCTAATGGAACGAACCTACCTGTCGAGACTCACCGAATCTCACGTCAAGACACGCCTTTTCGATATTAGCAGATCTCTGTTAACGTTCTGATCGATCAGAGTATTGATTCTGTTAACTAACAGTTTCAACACGGTTTTAACACGGTTCTAACAAATCAAAATAAAAGAGAATCGCAGAATTATCTCCCTGATTTGAGATAATCTCAAAAAATTGGCAGACGGCTGTCAACTTCACTGCTTGAACTTGAGTCTTGAAGTGGCATTAAAATGCAAACAATTAAAGTGCCATTTTATTTGTTTAAAAAAAATAAAATTTTATTTTTACTTAGGCAAAAAAGATATACTAATTTCTTTCCTTAATTGTTGATTTTAATGCATTGTTTGATTCAGTAAATCTATTTAATTGCCACCATTAGCAACAAATTAATCTGAAAAGCCATTTTACAGCGAATAAAATTTTTACTATTCAAGAATCGTTACTGGATTTAAGCTAGCTTCTTCAACAACAACAAAAAGTAATTAAAAACAAATAGTTTGTAAATTGAATTGGCAAATTAACATATTGATCAAACTGCAATTGCAATTAAATTGTTTAAACACTTTTAAGAAGCTGACAAGGTCCATACATTTTCAAAGTCAAAAGCTAATAACAACAAATCCAGATTTAATGAAACAGAAAAACGTACATTTAAATGGTAATTTTATACGACGAACTGAAATAAAAACGAATTTTCGAGTAAAGATGTCAATCGAAATTCATTCCACCTACATTTTGAGGAAATTCGTTAAAGCGGCTTACGAATTCCACTCATTTTAAAGTTTAAATTAAATGCATACGATTATAGTTTCTCCATTAACTGATTTGCCACGCCTTCGGCAACCTTTAAGTTTAATAAGCAATTAGTAATTTAATGTTCTTTTAAATTTTACAAGAATTCTTCCGCGGCAATAAGCAGCTCGTAAAAATTATCCAAAAATGATCAACCATTAAATTGAAATTTGGCAATGAATAGAGTTTTTCCCTTTGGACATTTGCCGTGGTAGTACTTGTGCAAGCACTTAACTTTGATTTCGCAATTAACTCGTCAAGTAATTGAAATGTTTTCTTTTTATTTGGCTGCCATAAAGTGGCCCGATCATCATCATCACAGACTGACTTTCTGGGTTAGCAGGTCCCGTACATCATCAGCTCGCGGAGCCCCAAAGTTCAGCTGCCCAATAAAATCGCACACTTTTCAGCTAACGAGATCATCTGGCTCAATGCTAACCGCAGCAGGCAGGCAACATTTGTGGCAGCTTGTGGCCAGCAGCCATTTGAGCCGAGTGCGTGTGGCAACAACAACTGTGGCAACATCAGCAGCAACAGCAACGTCAAGACCTACAACAACTTTAACAATATTGAACTGGCATCTAGTTTGGCGGTTTTTCCTTGTCTTGACCTTTTTGACAACGGAAAATATTTACTGCTTTATCCTACCCAGCCTGAACCCGTCGTGATGCTGGTTTCGGTTTTATTTTCTTGTTGCTTTTTTATGCTTTTTCCCCACTATTTAGTTGCCTTGTGGCCAGCGAAGGCGAAGCCTATTTGACATTTTTGCCAGCAATTTCCACTGAAAGAGCATTGCGAATCTAACTCGAAGATGCCCAGCAAACGAATAATAGCATCAGCATCAGCAGCAGCAGCAGCAACAACAACAATTATGCCAATTAGCTGGCATTACAGGTTGATTACGGCAGGGCCAGGCCAAAGCATTTGCTCAGCCATAGTTGGCATTTTTTCTAATTGTTTTCGTTTCCCTCGGATCGGATTGGATCGCCCGGATCGCCCGGAACCCCAGCTTGAGAACCCCCGCTTGTGCCGGAGATGCAGAGGAAGTTATTAAGATGCAAGACACCGATGCATTGCTCACCTTTGGGTCTTAAATTGAACAAACTAATTGTCGCTGTAGGTGGTGGCGTGCTAAAATATATTCCATATGGTCGGTCGGTCGGTCGCAGCTCTCTTCACACATCCGACGCGATGCGAGGCGGTGCGAGGTGATTCAGTGTGATCTTTGCAAAGATCAAATGTCAGAGACAGCGGCCGAGAGTTGTAGCCAGCATCCAGTGCCGCGTTGCAGTGGCACCGAAACAAAGTCAAGAGCACTCGCTCAGCGCCGCACCAAATTGGTTCGCATAAATTAAATTACAGTATGTTTATTTGTGAGGCTTCTGACATGCCGTCAACACTGTGCAGCACTCAACGATTTCACAGTCCTTTGGATAACGCGCGCCCACGGGGCATCCAATGCGTCTTCTTCTGACTCGAGTTGGGAGGAACTCCGAGTTTGTCTAAGCCGGAACGACACAACCGCGTCGCACGAAGTCGCGCTTTGAACTGAAGCCTCCGAGTGCACCCATCTCGGTTTAAGATTCACACCGAGCCGCCCGCTACAGTCAAAGTCTGAGTATTAGATACACGCGGAGAAATAAAAGAGTGCGGTATTTACTCACAATTATTTGTTGAAATTTAACTTATTTTTATACCCTTGCAGGGTATTCTAATTTTAGTCAGAAGCTTAAAACTATGTGAAGGAATCATTTCTGACCCTAAAAATCTTGATTGGCATCAACAGGGGAATCATTCTGGCCATGTCCGGTCAAGAAATTAATTTTTTAATTTTTTACGAAATTTGAAAAAATGATAATCATTAAAATTTGCAAAAATCGACCAAAATTTAAATTTAAAAATTGTAAATTGAGTATGCAGATTTAATAATTTTCTAAAAACTAACATGGGAACGCTTTCTGAATTGAAATTAATGCATTTTTGGCTTAGTTATGAAATTTGTAAACTATAATTTTCCGAAAAAATCGTCATATAAAAATATCCATAAATTTAGGTTCTCAGGAGCCGAATATTTTAGGCTTAGTTATACATGATTTCGATCTTTTTAAATAAATTTTTTTACGAGAATAAACTCTTTAAAAACTGTAGCTAGACTTGTACCAGTATAGTTTTCAGTGTGCAAATTCAAAGCAGCATCAAAGAAGTGCCAAGCCGAGCTTCGTCATCGGTGTACAGTGGGCGACACAGGCGCCCACACACGTGAGAGAAAATTCTGTTAATTTGTTAAGAAATCTATGCAAATACTTTCGGATGCTGCCAAACGAGGCTTAGATGTGCCAAAAAGGCTTAGGGAGAATCTGGTGCGGCTTACAGCCCTGGATGCCATTAAACCCATTAAATGTTGGCAACTAACTGGCAGATTCCACTGTGCCAAATCTTCTCCAGCAGCTAACGAAGTTCAGCATCGGCCTGGGACCGATGGCGGGTCGGGTTTTTGAGTCAACAAAGCGTTAACATTGCAGCTTCATTTTCAGCCTCAGTCTCATTTTCATTTTCCGTTAAGAGCTTCGGCTTCATTCTCGGTTTCAATTTACCGCTAACAGCTTCGTTTTCATTTTCATTGCACGTTATTAGCATTTGCAATGCCACCGTTTAGGGAAACCCTTCACCCACCGGTGTTTATTTGTCTAATTTATTGAAACGTTTGCCGCCAAGCCGAAAAACAGGGGCAGAGTCAGAGGTACTGGGTACAGCCAGAAGTGGGCTAAATAGAGCAATCGAGCGGGCTGGGAGATCTTAGCCAGATTGGGCGGCGGGTTGCGAAAGCATTTTCCCCATCTCGGATTCACTCGCTGGCTGACTGGGGCTCTTTTTGGCGGCATCATTGTCAGATTTCTGGCAGTTGTTGGGTTTTGTAAGCGACCAAAGATTTCCATTTTACATTTTCCATTTTCCAGTTTCGTTTTCGATTCATGCCGTTTATTTACTCCTCGCGGCCCTTTTGTCGTGAGGCAAAAAGAAAAAAAAGCCGAGAACCGCCAACGGCTGGCGCACTCAGGTTTTCCTCCTCGCCGTCGTGTGTTGCCTCATTGACTTTCTGGGCCTCATATTCGCCGGGCGTTGGGTCTTGAGTCTTGGTATCCCCCACCCATCATCATCAACTGCATCATCGTGACGAGAGTTGGTAGGAAGTCGGAGGCGAAAGTGTTAAGATAGTAAATAAACGGTTTATTTATGTTGTCTTGGACAAAATTAAAGAAAAAAGTAACTAACATAACTCCGCGTATACGATGTAACCTAAAATTTTGTTATATTCTAACACTGGCTAGCCTGGGGCTGCCTAGGTGCGCTTGTCCACCTGATCGTGGTCCTGGGTCTTGCGCACCTGTACCTGCTCTCCTTTAAGTAGTTGTAGCTTCTCCATCTCTAGCGATTGCTTCTGAAATTCAGCTAGGACGCGGCTTTCGGGTATATCCGTTTCCACACGGCTACCAACTATATCGATCTCGCTATCGTCCTTATTCATATATATATCAATGATAATGCGAACACCTAAGAAGGGAATTAAAGCCAATAAAGATGCAGGTTCTTTAGGTAAAAGGTATTCTCATGCCTTATATATTCATATTTTAAAGATCACGTTGGATAACTTACCCTGATCCGTGCGTCGAAGGGTGGTTTTACTCCGATATGACTTTTCTACAGTAAGCTTCTCACCTGAATGCGACTTTGAGGCGTGGACTTTGGTAGGGATTTCCTGACTAAGGGTTTTCGTATTAAAAAGGGGAAAGAAGAATTCCACCATGAGCTCTCACCCTTCATCATCTGCGTCGTCCTTCTCTGCCGATGAAGGCATATCACCGGAAATATCACAATCTGCCTCCTGACCACTACCGAATAATATAGACTTGGCGTGTTCCAGCTCCTGGTTCTTCTGCATGGCGAAATTGTACAGGTTGATCATGTCGCGAACGCGGACGTATTTCTCCGCCTTGGTACTCGCCCCTGTCTCTGGCGCCTGTGGCTTCGTCTGAGTCTGAGTCTTGAACTTGGACGGCGACAGGAGCAGTTCGTTCTCGTGCTCCCGTTCTCGTTCCCGTTCCCGCTCACGGTCCATCTCCCGGCTGGCGGCGGAATTGATGCTGCTGCAGTCCTCTTTCATTGAGGCCATTGTTTCTATATTATTGTTATTATTCTTGTCGCTGTATGTGAATTGAAGGGTTCTTTCTGTTGAAATTTCAAGAATTTTGTTACTGGTTTGCTGAGAAATACGACTTCTGTGTATATGGTGAAATACTAATAACTAGGTAACTCAGAAGTAACTTGTTTCTGACAAATGTCGTCAAATCGAAATGACCTTTACGGCACGGAGATCTTGGAATTGGAATAGGAATATTCGGAGCTGGAAATGGGATTAGAATTGGGATTGGGATGGGGTCGTGTGTGTGTGTCTGAGTGCTTCATGTAGGTCTTTGTGGCAATTCGTTAGCAATTACAGTAACGAAATGTAAATGTAATTCATCTCCGTGCCGCCGAAGACGAATCGTTGGAGGGCGACCTTCGGGTGCTCGGTGCGGTAATCGAAGATCGTAAATCGAATGCGATCGATCGCATGATTGATCCCTCCGGGGAGGGAGTGATTGAGGAAGGTTCGGTGATTAGTGAAATTTGAGCCACACGCTGAATGCCAATGGAATTGTCTTAGAGCGGATTTACCGCCACCTTTTTTCTCATTTTTCCCCAACTTTTTCGTGTATAATGAACGTATGTACATACGTTTCTGTGTGAGTGGTTAATACTCGTATTTTGAAATTGGGTGAGCAATGACTCGGCAGCGGCATCATCGTACCACCATCATCAATCGGTAGCTGATGCTTGCCAGCGGCCAGCTGGAGGTCCATTTGACACAGCATCCCCACAAAAAATCCGTTTTTAAGGTCAATCTTTTGGCCAGCGACACTTGAAGACTGCCGCGAAAACAGCCAAAAGACTCGCAATCAGCGATGATGATTCGGGCAAGGTCTACGGCCGGAGAATGCAAAGCTCTGATAAAGATTTCCAATCACAGAATGCAATTCAAAGCTAAAGATGGCCTTTAACTGAGTAATTAGTGGCCAGATTTGGCAAACCTTTCATTGGTGGTAACCAGTAACCATGATCCTTGGATAGTAATTATACAACGGTCCAGCTGCCGATGAATCTCACTATTAATGCTGGTAGAATTTAACATTCTAACAACTTCGAGAAGTTCCCAAAGTCTAATTGGTCCAGACATTGAATTAATTAAGGTTATAAATCACCGTGAAGCTAAAAAGACTCCCAACTACAAGAACAAATCACTCGGTCATATTTAGAGGTAGAATAATTTTTATTGAAACTCAAGAACAGCAGCATTACCCAGCCGAGCGTTGTGACTAATGTCTGTTTGATGGCATAATGATAATGCATTGTAAGACTGCCAAAATTAATTTGGCTTTAGTTTCAGTGTGGGAGTTCTTCTGGCTGCCTGCCCTGATCGACATTCTTTGACTTTTAATTCTTACACATCACGAACTTGGAATTCTGGCCGAGCAGCCCTGCTCTGCTCGTTTGTGCAATTAGCCGCGATGTCAAAGGGGTTCACGCCAGTCATGGCTATAGAACAGGCATAAGGTAAGGTGTGGGACCCACAGCAGAACTCACACAGGCCATACATCGGGCTGTGTACATAGGTGTGTCATCATCTTCATCATCATCATCGTCATCATCATCATCCAGTCATTGCTGGCTGTGATTCCATTGAAGGTCGCTGAACAGCCGCAACATTTGTAGCTGCCATTTATGCTCACTGACTGCTCTTTCACTCTACTCTCGGTGTGTAGTATTGGCCTCTCGCTTCCGCCCACCACCGGGCTCACATGTTTAATTGCCAAATTGGTGCAATTCCACATAATTCATGCCGACGATAGTTGGGCAGCTCTCCACCTCTCGCGGGGCTGTTAATTTGACAAGGTCCCCGCGTTCGGTTCCAATGGAGAGCTTTACGAGCTTAGAGCAAACACTGTGGAGATTCACACGATTATTAAGGGGGCTTCTTCTCATCCAAAGAATCGTGCCGCGCATGAAAATCGAAAGTAGAGCACCCGCTAAGCACACAAAATTGATAACTGAATATTATTGCGTATACGCCACCGGCAGTGCTGGGTGCTAAGATGAAAGGTAAACACCTTTGCCATCATTCCGACCGACCCTCCTCCGTCTCAGTCTCAGGTTGTGGCGCGAAACTGAGCCGCATCCGGTCGCTGGCAAAAGTGGCAATTTCGGTGGCTACTAACTGCTAGCCGCCAGCAGCTGATGGCTGCTACAAATTTGTCAAACCAACAATGCAGCAAGGTCAGAGCGGCTCAGCGATGATCACGTTCGCGTCCGGCATGCGGTCAGAGCTTCGCCATATCATTGACCTTAAGTGAGGAACATGAAGAGCAGTGAATAAGCCAAGATTATCACCTTTGGCAGCGTTTCATTGCACTTACACTGGCAGCCGCCAAAATCGGATTTGAAGTTCAATTGCAGCCATTTCAGATGCTCCAGCTACGTCGTGGGCCCACTCCGATCTCGATCTCCATCTCCATCTCCAGCCCCATCTCCAGATCCATCTTCATCTTCATTTTCATGTGCCGCGGACCTACCAAGACGCCCATGGCACAATGTACAACACGACTATTAAAGGTCAAGCTCCAGTACCGCGCGCGAGCAATGCAAACGACAAGCGGCAACACAAAGCGGCGATAAAGCTATAACTATAAAAAACAACGGAAACCAAAAAAACAGAAAACGTTAAGTAAATCAAAGTAAACAAACGGCGCACTTTGTTAATTGTTGTATTTATTTCCATTTCAGTTCGAGTCTGTCCGTTTTGTTTCTGTTTCTGAGGCTGCAACCTATTGGAGAATGATCTCAAAGATGCGTCAAAACGAAAGACTTAAGACACGAACTGGCCGCAAAACAATAAAGTGACCATAGCGCTCGGACCTAACAGGCCATATATTTGTACAGTCATACAAGGGGAGACTGTGGCCCATTGACACATTCGGAATGCCTCTTCAAATCTTCAAAATCTTTTTTAAAATTTCCCAAACGGAGCAGCGGCAATTTGTCGGCCAACCGACATTCACTTGTTGCCTCGACTTCTGTCAGGGGTTGTTCTGAAATGCCAAAATGGTAGCATACACGTCCATTGTCTCCCCGTCGCGACCTTCGATTGGCATTGGAGGAGGCAGGAGGAGCAGCAGCATCACCTAGCCTCAGGTTGCCCGGAGGGCATTCGGCGAACCCGAGTCAAGTGCGCGGCAGCAGCAGCAGCAGCAGCCTCTTCAACAATGAAGCCATCAGATCGACAAATATCTTCAATGTGAATTTGGTTCAGCGGTTGTTTGGTTCAATTGTATCGCACATAGGAATTGGGCCGAGTGATTAATTGGTTTGCTTTCGAGGCTCCCCGTACGGATGTGTGTGTGTGGTGTGTGCGTGTTGTGTTTGGTCTTGGGATAATGCCAGTGAGTATGGTGCAGAATAAATCATTTAATATTGAGCGTAAACAAGGCAGCCCACATAAGATTGCTCACTACTCAAGTTTGGAGCCGGGCCCGCCGAATGATTATGCCTTTGTGGCGTGTAAGTCTTCAAATCCGCGCCTCAGCCTCCAATGAATGCTTTTCCATTATCTATAAAGCGAAGAAAATATGATTGTTAGGTGTCAATCAAAACTCTTTTTTGTGCTGTGTGTCGCGTGTGTGTGTGTGAACCACCACGTTGTCGTTGTCAATTAGAGGCAGTAAAGCCTCCAATTAACTTTGGAGATGGTAATGGCTTGCGGTTGAATTGCCATTGCTCTGCGGAAAATGCTGATTTACTATTGTTATGCCTTGGACTATGACAACCGAATGCATACAGACTGGGGATAATGTCAGACTCTTACAAATTGTAATTCTACTTTAGGAGGTCCTATATAACCCATCGAACTGATTAACATTACACAATGTCTAACTAGTTTTGTTGCTTGTAAAATGTAAACATCTATATAAAGAGTCTATAGGGAAGGTATGCCAATAACGCAAGGGGTGGAATAAATAAAATAATACATTTGTGAATTGCTATATAGGTAACTAAAATGCAACGCGTTGCAATGGCGCCTTTTACACCATCCATAACATCGGTAATTGCTGTTTAAATAGTTAAATATTGCCTATTTTTGGGATTATGATTTTCTGCTCAAAATTGCTGCACGCTTCTAGGCAAACAGCAAACATTTTAATAGGGAAAATACCGAAGAGAAATCGGTCATAATAAACTAAAAAATGAGTTATTTTCTAAACGGAAAGTTTTTTTTTGTAATTCTTTGTGTTGCCTTCCTTAACTCACTATTTAGCCACATTTTTACATAAAAAGTTCGTAAGTAAGCCAAAACTGAGTAAATTACACTTCGGAAACTAATTCTATATAAGTTTTTATCGGGTTACTCAATTAAATCGGCATACTCAATTTACAATTTTAAAAAATTACTAAGCTTAAAATTTCTGCCTTGAATCAATATTAAGCCACATTTTTATTTGACCATTTTTTGCGGAAAATCGAATTTTAAAAATTTGATAAGCCAAAAATGCATTTATTTTAATTCGCAAAACCGTTAAATCTACGTTTTTATTAGGTTTACAAAGCTGCTTACTCAGTTTTCAAATTTAAAAAATTCAATTTTTTTTTGGCAAATTTAGGCAATTTTAATGATGTAACCCCTTATCAAATTT